>NW_022145530.1:0-684040 GCF_000002235.5 Strongylocentrotus purpuratus | reverse complement strand
GGCAATGTCCCTTAAATTGTGGGCGAAAGGCACTCCCTGTCAGTTGCTAGTTTTCTTTCCGTTAAATTGTATCTGTTTTTGTATTTCATGGTGTTTGTCATTGGGAGATGGTGCCCTGTGAATGAATTATGATTTCCAATTTGATTCTTGTTTGTAAGATTATACAAATTACCTCTAGGGTCTGACTGACCTGAGCGCTATACAAGATTCCATTATTATTATTATTATTATTATTATTTTAATGAATATTATTATAATGCCAGATTCAAATCAATTTTATCTGTTTCTATTATGCTATTGTTTGATATATAATTCAATACAGAACTGTAAAATGAAGCCAACGGGAATCTGTGTGAAAGGAACCAAATTTGGAAAGCTTTTTACATGACTTTCACCCAGGAATGTTAGAGACCCGTTCCATACCCCATCTTCATCTTAACAAAACTGAAAAGGGTCTGCGTAAGTGTTGGGATCTTCGTTCTTCTCAAAAAATTGATTTCCGAATTTGTTTCATTTACTAAAAGTTACTGTTTTAGCATGTTTTGTTATAGTATTTTCTCAGTTTCACAAGAAATCATTATATCCTTATCGTCTTACTCTTAATTATTTGCTCGTTTGAATTTAGTTTATGACTTTATCTAGATTTATTTGTTTGAATAATGTATCATAAACTGTGGCATCACTATTCATATTTAATACGGAAATAATGCACATCTTTGTATTTCTTGTATTCGATATTATTTTATTTGAATGGATAGGGTCTTTTTATTCTGTAAATGGCTGTACAAAAACAGGCTATCGTACAACCACAAACCAATGTGATCTTACATGATATATATTATGGGGGCTCCGGTACGACGCCCCCGCGCCCAAGCACACCTATATAAATGTTTTGTTGATGGCTCCAACCCTAACATTGTTCAGAAGGTCCTAAAAGGCCCTGTACCAAAAATTACATTCGTACAACAACAAATCAATGTTATTTTTCGTTAAAATATCTAGGGGCTCCGGGATGACGCCCCCGCCCCACATCTTTATATTATTTGTACCGAAGGCTTCTAGGCTAATATTGTTTAGTAGGTGCTAAAGAAGCCCTGTACCAAAAATGGCGCTTTTATCCGCCGAGTAACGATAATTTCGCTAAGCCACCTGACTATATTGGGCATACTAAAGGGTATTGATCTCCCTTGAGTTCATTTTTTAGTGTAGTTGCGATCAAATTTTCTGAATCTTAAAGCAATGGTACTTTTTACAAAGTGATATTCATCACACGTTTACAGTAACCCAAGTTCGAAGAGAAAAGGAATGATTTGTTTTCTTCTTTAAGCCATACACCTCATACTCGTGACTTTAACGATCTAATTTGCTCATTTCCATAATTATTTGAGCACTCTTAGAAATGTAAAGTCTGAAAAGAATGGTATTTTAAATCATAAACATAACATTTAAAATTAGAATCATTCTTCTTTCCTTCTCAACCTCAGATTTTTGTTTGAATACTGTAATACCATGTTCAAAACAAGAACTATCTCCCTCTATTCCTCCTCCCTCTCTATATCTCTTCTTCTTTTTCTTCTGCTTTGTATATCAGGTTCAAAAAAACAATACACATGGCTTTCCCTCTTCTCTTATATTTCATAATTATTACATTGATTTGCTTGTTTGAATACTCCAATACAGTGGTTAGATACCTCTCTCTTCTCTCTCTCTCTCTCTCTCTCTCTTTTGCTAATGATTATTTCTCAAATTTCTTGATTTTGATTTTTGAATACTGTTAATTAGACTCAAGACAAATTATCCTTGTTTTCTGTTTGACACTCTATTATTTGTTAGAGGTAAAGATTTAGGTGTTTAAAATATTTTTTTTCGATTCATTTCAGGAAGTAGTGTATTCCCATTGTCTCCCTCTATTAACTTGTGTAGTTCTTACTTGTAAAATTGATTTACTTTAATTTGTGGATGTTACATGTCCGGTTTATTTAAAAGTATTCCTATTATCCATTTAAGACATTGATAAGTAAACAAGACAAAATCTAATGTCTAAAATGTATTACATTAGTCTTAATGATTTTGAATTTCGATTTACTCATTTGAATATTTTTCTTTAATAGTACATTCTAGCGGATTCACAGCAAGCTCTTTTCTCATTTCTACTGTTTTTGAACACTGTACAACATATTGAAAGGAACGACCATCTCTCTATTATTGCTTATAGTTAAGACTTTTAAACGTAAGATTCCTTGTTTATTGCACATCATTATTCAAATCAAAAGATGTGCCCCCCCCCTCTCTCTCTCTCTCTCTCTCTGTCCATTACACTATAATTATACTTATAGAAATATATCAACTTTAAACTGCTATTTAGGTTTCAGATTAAGTAATAGCCACTCCCCTGCTTTTCTCTCTTACTTTTTGTAATCTAGGACTTTTAAATCTAGATATTATATTTTAAAACTTTCCTATACATGTAGATTCCATCACAATTATGGAAAGATTGCTAGTATCCAATGCATGGACTATTTTTATTCATTAACATCGATTTCATGTTTGAATATTTTACATTATATTCACAGCACCAACCCCTCCATTTTCCTTTTTATTTCTCTGTAATTATAACTCAAATGTTTCGATTTTTTTCGATTTTTTATTTAGTTATTACATATTTTCTCTTATATTTAGGACGTAAATATTGCTCGTATATACTCAATCCAATATATCTGGAATTTGTTTAAAGCATAGCCTTTCAGTGTCATATATACATACAAATATATCTTACCAGTACCATATTGCCTAAAGCGATTCAAGTAATTAATGTTACACATACAAGACAAACAAAGAAACAAATACTTTAAAATCAGTAATCAAATACAGATTTATGCTAGAGCAACCTGTAAATTCCTATTGAAAAGAGTACCATTTTGTTCACAGTACACGTTGCATTATTAATGATAATAGGTAACAGTTCCTGCCACAATCACCATATCGTAAGATAATCTGTAGCTCTGACATAATTGTGCATTAAGCCAGTTCACGGTTGCAGTCTAAGCATGAGCAGATAAAGGTCATTGCAGAACAAATTGTGAAATACACGGAGACTAAATACTGGATAGTTGCTCATGAAAGTTATGTAACATTATTCATTCATGCACAAGCAGTGCACTTCATGATACACAGGTTGAAGTATTCTTTGAAAAGGCGAAACAAATATGTAGCACCTCAATCGCTGTAGGATTAAATATTTCAAAATGTACAAAGTGGGACCTCTTCATGTTTTGGAGATCTGTGGATATTCGGGGTCATTTCAGACATATTGTACTAATTACCATGAACTGGTCAATTCGGTCACATGGCTGTGACATTTATTGTTTAATAAACCGTTTTGAAATAATCAAGAAAGTGTAAACAAGGCATGAAATGACTAAACCAGATTGATGAGATTGTTTTGAATATGTGATGTTATTTCATGATCACCTCGATAATTATGGCTTATATTTTCCATGTATTCTTTCATTCTATATATCTGTAAATGGATGGTAACTAGTATCAGTGCCATTATATAATTGAACAGTATTTCTTACTATTGTAGCAGTATTGCAAAATTCTAGAAATTGATATTAATATGACATTTTTAAAGTATTTTTGCTAAGGCTATGCAAATTACATTGAAATGTATAATGTTCTATATGAATGTACGAATTTTCTTATTGTACGAAATGTCTCATTTGTCTTGCATCTAAAGCTTGATCAGTTGGATTTTTTTTTTATTAAGCATCCTACTTGCAATGTTTAAGCAGAGAATTCCAGATAGAGGAATTTAAGGAAAATGAAAAATCGCTAATCTGAGATAAATTCCATCTCGGGAACGAAGATAGAATTTATTCTCAGTCACTTGTTGCTTATGAGTCTCAGCACAACAATATGGAATTATACATGGAAGAACTGTTTGTTAAATTGCAAACAAAACAGTTTTTCGAAATCTTTCTTTGTTTCAGCAGGTAATTTAATCCTGAATATGCAATAGGGTGTATGAACCCAGACGTGGGTGAGTAAACTCTTTTGCATCAGCAACTTATTTTTTCATTTCCAGACGTGGAAGTGTTAATTAAGTTGAGTAATAATACCATAACAAATGATAACAATTGTGCATCATTGTTTCAAGCTTTAATTCCTAGTGTTGTGAGAGAACTAGAAAAAGAAAAAAAATATTTCTGGCATGAAAAGTTTTATTGTACCTTGCAAGTTGGAAATTTTGTATGTATTGTTTTTTATCATCAATTTGTATATTTTATATTCCAGTATTTGCTCTTGTACAAAAACTGCTGAACTCTTATTTCTTCAATATTGATATTGATATTTTGATAATTGATATCATGAACTCAGTTAGAGCACTACATACTTTGTTGTCATATTTAAGTTGTTATCATACTTTCTGTTCTTCGCTGGTTGTCATACTAGTTATCATGCTATACTTGTTATCATAATGTAGATTGATATACATAAAAATATATACAAAAAGCTGAATCCTTTGTTGTGAAAGAGCTATGTCATTGTTAAATTTTAATATGAAAACATTAAAAGGCAACGCAAGTTTCCTGTTTTATTCTTGTACTTATATCTTTAAAGGGATGATTGCCATACCTGATATTGTATACGACACTTCTAATTTGCCATAGTATGTTGGGAACTCTTTTATCCCATATCATTCTATAATTCTATAATTGTTAGTAACAATTCATACTGTAATATAATTTTATTGTAGGTCCCATATTCTCCTGTTAACAGATCCTGGAGCCCTCATTTCGATGAGGATAGAGGCTGTAGTCCTCCTGAAGCCTGGCCTAAGCTTGCTTGTTAGCTTGGCTTGGTGTATGTACCATATTCATGGATGCATACGTGTGTACCACTGGTGAGTTAGGAACTGTCACAAGCGTAGCTATATCGCAAATTGCATTCATTCTTTTAACCATGCCATACAATATCACGTTCCCACTAAGCAGTCTCATCTGCTTCATCTTGCGGTTTATACCGGGAGATATAACAGGCAAGGTGCCTGTCCATGTATCTGGCAATTTTTTAGTGCTCCTTGTTTTGTTCATCTCAAAACAGATTTTTGTACTATAATGGTAATCATCAGATGGTATAATACTATAGTGTCTGCACATCTGCGATGTCTCTAAACACTTTACAGAAATATGATATATGAGAAACGTGGTTACATAATGGCTGAAAGCTTTCATGAACAAAATGTGTTGGTCTCCATGGTTAAAAGAATGTATGACTGGTATAGTGCCATCCACTGTATATTTATAGGAGAGAGTATATATTTTTTTTGGTAGACGGTTTCTTACCATACAACAATGTTTGTCGTATTGGTAATGAATGTTCTACTATTACAACACATTTCTATGTTCAAGATGTGATGTAAAGATTAATTTTTTTAGCAGAATATGTGGGAGAGGGGAATAGGAGAAATGTATAGTGTTTCCTCAAATTGGCTTATATGTTTTTGTCAAGTCAGTGCATCACCTCTCTCTCACTTTACGACAATTAAACTGATGCTTTTTACATAACAATGAAGATACATTAATCTTGTAGGACATACCAGCTTGGTGCAGCCAGGCAAGTATGTAGCCTGTTCTTCTGCACCTTTTCTCCCCACTGGTTTTTGGTGGTTTTAGGATAGAAATATCCTTATCGTTTGCATACAGTGGATGGTTTAGCATTGAAATACCTGCACCTTTTTTCAATCAATTTTTTTAATTGTTTACTACAGGTGGCAAGCAAGGTATACTAGGATTCTCTTTTGGAATTATAGGGCCTTTGCCCTTAGAGGGCTGGGGCGCTTGGTCATAACAACATTTTTTTTTTAAATTGAAGGGGGTGAGGATGGGAGAACGGAGCCCCTCCTAGTTGAGCTAAACAAAAGGAATTAGAGGACAGTGGTAGGGAATACCCCCATCCTGAGTCAATGGATGATAAAAAAAAGGCAAAATGTGTCAGAATTTACCCCTCCCCTGTATAACCATCCATAAACACAACAGATAGAGAGGAGCTTCAATCAATTGCTCTTCTCATTATCTGTTGAAGGCTAGAAGGGGAGGGGGAACGCAGAACATCATCTTCAAATGGGTCCCTCCCCTGCATACCCATGCATATATACAGATAGGGAGGAGCTTCAATCAATTGCTCCTCTCATTATCTGTTGTAAGCTAGAAGGGGAGGGGAAACGCGGAACATCATCTTCAAATGGGTCCCTCCCCTGCATACCCATGCAGGTATACAGTGACAGGGAGGAGCCTAGCTAGTGGCATATATATGCAGTGCTCCTACATTGATGGGCTCCTCCCATCATTACACTATGAGGGAGTGACAATAATGTACGTATTCCCAGATATACCACCTTCGACTCATATGGGAGAGGCAAAGAATCACGTAAGGAGTATCATAACCTTCCCCATCATAATACCCCCTTCTAATTTTGTATCAATAGCTTAGTCCTCATCCTATCAAAGTCGGTTAATGACACAAGAATTAGATTTTGAGGATAATGTTTATTTTATTGGGCATAATAATGTTCATTCTGTCCAACAGTCATCCAATATCTGTAGTATTGCATGATAGTGTAGTTATCTATAAAGGTATACTCTTCTTGCCACCTGTAACCATAGTAGCTGTACGTTATGTACCATGTACAACCCACATGACAGGTATGATGACGAGAGGAGACATTATCAAATGTCTTCATGACATCTCCAATCACATCGATGTGGGTAGGGGCGTCAATCCATCGTTGGGAGCAAACATTCCATTATTATGTTCTGTATACATACACTTCTGAAATTAGGTGCTAGCCTTCGGATTGACGCCCCTGGGTAATATCATTGTTTGTGTCTCAATACAATACTCATAACTGTGAATTAAGTGATGCATTCTACACTGTTTACTGAGACTATTTGTTTTGAACAATGTCAATGCCATTGAAACTCTCGAAAATGCAAATGTAATATATACGTCATTCGTATAATATTTTGATATTTTCCCATGACATATTGCAATAATGTAACGATATGTATAACTCTATGATCGAATTACCAATTTTGTGAGAAAGAATATAATGTCATTCAATTAATAAATAAAATGATTTGTCATTATTAACCTTTGTGATGTAATACAAGAAAATATTGATAGTTTTAATAAAGAATTACTCTCATTTGATTGGATTGATATATTATCAGTACACAATATTGACGATGCATATAATAATTTCCTTGAAGTATTCAAACTAATGTTTAATGGTAACTGTAAAATGGTAAAGAAGAAAAATACAAGGTTATCAATATCAGCTAAAAAACCATGGGTAACTCAAGGATTGTTAAAGTGTATTAATAGAAAGAGTCGTCTACATACATTATTTTGCCAAAACGTACTAAATCCATTGAAATTAAATATAAGAAATATCGAAACAAATTAAATGAAATCCTAAGAACGGCTCGCAACTTTATGTTTTTGTTAGAAAAAATCAATAATGAATTATGTAAAATAGCCGATTGGTTCGATGCTTACAAATTGATTGTTAATTATGAGAAAACTAATGTTATGTAATTTAGCACCTCTTAATATAATGAATTTATTTCAGTATAATAAAGATTACCATCAGTATAATACCCGTTCCCACTCTAAATTCCATTATCCATTAGCACTCAATCAGTCAACTCTTAATGCATTTAAATCTGTTGGTCCTCGAATATGGAATTCCCTCCTTCTGATGTAACTTCCAGCAGTAATTTTACTTCCTTTAAAACCAAACTCAAACGTTCAATAATAATTACCTATACCAAATAAACATGTAATTTCATCTTTCCTCCCTACGTTTTCTTACTTCCCTTTTTCTATTTCCCTTTGCCTGTATGTTTAGTGTTTAATGTTTTTTTTATATATTTTAATTAAGTTTGTTTTGTATGTATATTTCTTTATGTATTGGGCACCCCATTAATCAAGCCTTGGCTTTTAGGGGCACCCTGACCATTTATACTTTATTCATAACTTTCATACATGCATAATTTGTATATTGATTTTTTTTATTTTAAATGGTTTAATAAAACGAATTAAATTGAAATACAAAATGAAATGCTCAAAGATAAAATGTAATTTTAAAATGCTTACTACTGTCTCTGTTTTTATTTCCGATGAAATAAGCTTCTCAAACGTTTTAGATATTTATAATGAGAGCATGTGTGTGTTTGTGTATGTGAAAGTCTTTCAGCTATCTTCCTTCATCTCGTACCCTTTCCGACACAGTCATACCTCTACTTCAACTATCATTTTACTTACAATGGTCCTAATTATACTACCATCCTACATCTACCACCACCATACATCCACTACCAACCCATTTCTCCTTCTAGACCCTACCTCTCCTCCATCCACCCTACCTCTCCTCCTTCCACCCTACCTCTCCTCCTTCAGCCCTACCTTTCCTTACACCCTACCTCTCCTCCTTAAACCCTACCTCTACCTCTTCTCCATCCACCCTACCTCTCCTCCATCTACCCTACCTCTCCTCCATCCACCCTACCTCTCCTCCATCCACCCTACCCCTCCTCCATCCACCCTACCTCTCCTCCATCCACCCTACCTCTCCTCTATCCACCCTACCTCTCCTCCATCCACTCTGCCTCTCCTCCATCCACCCTACCTCTCCTCCATCCACTCTGCCTCTCCTCCATCCACCCTACCTCTCCTCCCTCCACTCTGCCTCTCCTCCATCCACCCTACCTCTCCTCCATCCACTCTGCCTCTCCTCCATCCACCCTACCTCTCCTCCATCCACTCTACCTCTCCTCCATCCACTCTGCCTCTCCTCCATCCACCCTACCTCTCCTCCCTCTACCCTACCTCTCCTCCATCCACTCTACCTCTCCTCCATCCACCCTACCTCTCCTCCCTCTACCCTACCTCTCCTCCATCCACTCTACCTCTCCTCCATCCACCCTACCTATCCTCCATCCACCCTACCTCTCCTCCATCTACCCTACCTCTCCTCCATCTACCCTACCTATCCTTCATCCACCCTACCACTCCTCCATCCACCCTACCTCTACCATCCTTCCATACACCCAAACCTTTACTATCCCTCCATCCACCTTACCTCTCCTCCCTCCACCCTACCTCTCCTCCTTCCACATTATCTCTCCTCCATCCACCCTACCTCTCCTCCATCTACCCTACCTCTCCTCCATCCACCCTACCTCTCCTCCATCCACCCTACCTCTCCTCCTTTCACCTTTCCTCTCCTCCATCCACCCTACCTCTCCTCCATCCACCCTACCTCTACCTCCCCTCCATCCACCCTACCTCTACCGGCTTTCATCGAAAGGGTGCGGTGCGGCGCGGTGTGGTGTGCTCAACGCACCCATTCGATAAAAGAGGGGGGGGGGGCTTTTCTCGAAAGGGTGCGTTGAGAGCGGAGTACCGTTTTAACACACCCTTTAGATAAAAGCGGGGGGGGGGGGGCTTTTCTCGAAAGGGTGCGTCGACTAGTCTTTCGCATCAGACGTTTAAAATGAGGATCTGGGACAGAAGGTAATAGTTGCCAATTATATATCGAAAATGTATTAAATAAAATGGAATGGTTGTTGTTGCTGTTGTTTTAGTTTTGAGGGTGTGTGTCATTCAATTATGAATATTTACGCCGTCTTGATTACAGAGTGGTCTCTTTCGTTATTACTATGTTGATGGGGGAGACAGAGAGAAGGTGAAAAAAAGGAACTTAGGGAAAGGGAAGATAAAAGGAAAGAAATAAGAATAAGAAGAAAAGAGGGAAACGGGGGGGGGGCGAAGGGCTCTTGCCTCCTCCCTTATTCCCCCCCCCCCCCGCCAAAAAAATAAATAAGAGAGAGAGAGAAGGGAAAGGGAAAGGGAAAGAAAATATAAAAGGAAAGAAAGAAGAGGAAGAAGGAAAGAGGGAAACGAGGGAAGGGCGAAAGGCTCTTACCCCCCCCCCCGCCAAAAAAATAAATAAGAGAGAGAGAGAAGGGAAAGGGAAAGAAAGAAGAGGAATAAGAAGGAAAGAGGGAAACGGGGGAAGGGCGAAGGGCTCTTGCCTCCTCCCCCCCCCCCTCCCGCCAAAAAAATAAATAAGAGAGAGAAGGGAAAGGGAAAGAAAATATAAAAGGAAGGAAAGAAGAGGAATAAGAAGGAAAGAGGGAAACGTGGAAAGGGCGAAGGGCTCTTGCCTCCTCCCTCCCCACCCCCGCCAAAAAATATAAGAGATAGAGAGAGAAGGGAAAGGGAAAGGGAAAGAGAAGATAAAAGGAAAGAAAGAAGAGGAAGAAAAAGAATAAGAAAAGAGGAAACGGGGGCGAAGGGCTCTTGCCTCCCCCTCCCTCGCGCCAAAAAAATAATAAGAGAGGGAGAGGGAAGGGAGAGGGAAAGAAAATATAAAAGGAAAGAAAGAAGAGGAAAAAGAATAAGAAAAGAGGGAAACGGGGGCGAAGGCTCTTGCCTCCCCCCTCCCGCCAAAAAAAATAAATAAGAGAGGGAGAGTGAAGGGAGAGGGAAAGAAAATATAAAAGGAAATAAAGAAGAGGAAAAGAATAAGAAAAGAGGGAAACGGGGCGAAGGGCTCTTGCCTCCTCCTCCCCCCCCCCCCCCCCCCGCCAAAAAATAAATAAGAGAGAGAAGGGAAAGGGAAAGAGAATATAAAAGGAAAGAAAGAAAAGGAAGTAGAAGGAAACGGGGGCAAAAGGCTCTTACCCCCCCCCCCCCCTCCCGCCAAAAAATAAATAAGAGAGAGAGAGAAGGGAAAGGGAAAGGGTAAGAAAATATAAAAGGAAAGAAAGAAGAGGAAGAAGGAAAGAGGGACACGGGGAAAGGGCGAAAGGCTCTTACCTACCCCCCCCCCCCCCTCCCGCCAAAAAAATAAATAAGAGAGGGAGAGGGAAGGGAGAGGGAAAGAAAATATAAAAGGAAAGAAAGAAGAGGAAGAAGAATAAGAAGAAAAGAGGGAAACGGGGCGAAGGGCTGTTGCCTCCCCCCCCCCCCGCCAAATAAATAAATAAGAGAGAGAGAGAGAGAAGGAAAGGGAAAGAGAAGATATAAGGAAAGAAAGAAGAGGAAGAAGAATAAGAAGAATAGAGGGAAACGGGGGCGAAGGGCTGTTGCCTCCTCCCCCCCCCCCCCGCCAAAAAATAAATAAGAGAGAGAGAGAGAGAAGAAAGGGAAAGAGAAGATAAAAGGAAAGAAAGAAGAGGAAGAAGAAGAAAAGAGGAAACGGGGGCAAAGGGCTCTTGCCTACTTTTTTTCTTTCTTTTCCTTTCTTTTCTATTCTCCCTCTTTTTCGTTTTTCTCTTTCTTTATTTTATTTTTGTCCTTTCCCTCTCTTTTTTCCCCTCCCCCTTTTCCCTTTTTTCCCGACGGCAGCGGAATTTTATCGACAATATCCTGACAGGTGGGGGGGGGGTGTCGCACCCCCACATCCCCCTTTGGAGACGCCCCTACTACGCCACTGTTGGCGCCACAAGGCTATCAATACAAATTAAGACATATTAATGAAGATTCTTTTTTAATGTTGCAGAGAGATAAGTATTTTCTCTATGAACTTGTTTAATGGAAGGATAATAAATAATATTAAAAACATGAATACTATAGCGGTATAATGATGAGAGAGATGATTTAAGTCATAATTTTTTTTCAATGTGATTGGAGTAAACTTGAGGGTGGGGGGGGGGTCCCCCCTTCAGATCTCGGCCGTTTCACAGCCGATCGCCGCGAAAATGTGCATGCATGTCAAGTGAAGTGTATAAAAAACTATGGTAATTTCATTTTTTTTTTAAATTCACTCATTTGCATATTTATGGTAATTTATGCAAACAAGGTCAGAGAATTCACATTTTTACCCATAAATCATATATAATTCATATTCAAGCGTTCTTTTTCACTACATATATTCGTTAGAATAATAATACGACAACAAAGTTGGAAGAGCCAGTTAATCCCTATGTTATCTCTTGTTTTGATAATTTGTATTTATGTATTATATTGTTTTTCTTGTTTTATTTCATTTCTAACCACAATTCAACTATTTTGACCCAAAAAAACAAACACATTAACTTGAAAACAAAACCAAATAACCAATGTTTTCTCTTTTTTTAAAAGAATAAATGGTATTTCCATATGTTTGGTACATAAATCACAAAAATGAGCGATTTTAGGGCTGACATGCAAAAACAAAAGGTCACGTGACTCCGCAACTATACGTCCAATTTTCAACAAAAAAATGTTTCAAAAGATGCGTAAGACTCGAAAGAAAAAAGTCATGAAAGAAAAACTTTATATGTGACGCGGTTCCGGAGTAGTCGCGAAATTACTAGAGAGCACTAATGTTTTTTTGGGGCCCCCGAAAATTTGAAAAATCGTACCTCCCCCCCCCTTGAACGCCAGGGAGGGGGGCCTATCTCCCCAAAACGGTAAAATTAACGTGTTTTTTTACACGTTTTTTCACAGGGCGGAGCCCCCAGAAGCTTAGGAGTTTAAATTATTATTATTTTATACCTTATTTGTGACACAGGGGTCACGAATTGGCGTGGGGTCAAGGGGGTGGAGCCCCCGGAAGCTCAAGGGTTTTGGGCAATAAATAACGGTCAGATGAGCATATTTTTATATCTATCTGTGACACTGGCAGGACACAAATTGGTGTTGGATCCAAGGGGCGGAGCCCCAAGAAGGTGAGGGGTTTTATACATCAAATTATCGTCAGATGAGCATATTTTTATATCTATTTGTGACGCTGGCAGGACACAAATTCTTCTTCCTCTTCTTTCTTTCCTTTTATCTTCTCTTTCCCTTTCCTTCTCTCTCTCTCTCTCTCTCTTATTTATTTTTTGGCGGGGGTGGGGAGGGAGGAGGCAAGAGCCCTTCGCCCTTCCCACGTTTCCCTCTTTCCTTCTTATTCCTCTTCTTTCTTTCCTTTTATATTTTCTTTCCCTTTCCCTTCTCTCTCTCTCTCTCTCTCTCTCTCTCTGATTTATTTTTTGGCGGGGGGGGGGGCAGAGTCCTCCGCCCTTCCCCCGTTTCCCTCTTTTCTTCTTCTTCCTCTTCTTTCTTTCCTTTTATATTTTCTTTCTCTCTCCCTTCTCTCTCTCTCTCTCTCTCTCTCTCTCTCTCTCTCTCTTATTTATTTTTGGCGGGGGGGGGGGAGGGGGAGGGCAAGAGCCCTTCGCCCCCGTTTCCCTCTTTTCTTCTTTCCTTTTTCCTCTTCTTTCTTTCCTTTTATCTTCTCTTTCCCTTTCGCTTTGCAATCTCTCTCTCTCTCTCATTTATTTTTTGGCGGGGGGGGGGGGGGGGAGGAGGCAAGAGCCCTTCGCCCCCGTTTCCCTCTTTTCTTCTTATTCTTCTTCCTCTTCTTTCTTTCCTTTTATATTCTCTTTCCCTTTCGCTTTCAAATCTCTCTCTCTCTCTCTCTCTCTCTCTCTCTCTCTTATGTATTTTTTGGAGCGGGGGGGGGGGGAGGGCAAGAGCCCTTCGTCCCCGTTTCCCTCTTTTCTTCTTATTCTTTTTCCTCTTCTTTCTTTCCTTTTAGATTTTCTTTCCCTCTCCCTTCTCTCTCTTATTTATTTTTTTTTTGGCGGGAGGGGGGGGGGGGGGGGTAGGTAAGAGCCTTTCGCCCTTCCCCCGCGTCCCTCTTTCCTTCTTCCTCTTCTTTCTTTCATTTTATATTATCTTTCCCTTTCCTTTCCCTTCTCTCTCTCTCTTATTTATTTTTGGCGGGGGGGGGGGATGAGGAGGAGGCAAGAGCCCTTCGCCCCCCCCCCCCGTTTCCCTCTTTTCTTCTTATTCTTCTTTCTTTCCTTTTATCTTCCCTTTCCCTTTTTTCCTTCTCTCTGTCTCCCCCCATCAACATAGTAATAACGAAAGAGACCACTCTGTAATCAAGACCATTCCATTTTATTTAATCCATTTTCGATATACTTAAATTGGCAACTATTACCTTTTGTCCCAGATCCTCATTTTAAACGACTGATGCGAAAGACTAGTCAACGCACCCTTTCGAGAAAAGCCCCCCCCCCTCTTTTATCGAATGGGTGCGTTGAGCACACCACACCGCGCCGCACCGCACCGCACCCTTTCGATGAAAGCCACCTCTACCACCCATTTACCCTACCTCCACCATCCCTCCACCCTACCTCTACCACCACTCCAACCTACCTCTACCACCACTCCACCCTACATCCACCACACTTCCACCCTACCTCCACCACCCCTCACCCCTACTTCCACCACCCCTCCACCACCCCTCAACCCTACCTCAACCTCTCGTTTTACTCTGAAAATTTAAATTGACTTCCCTAAGAGGTGTTGGAAGCGGTCTAGGAGTTTAATTTCTCGTCATTTTCTCTCTTCTCTTTCGCTTTTCCTTTTACTCCCTCTCTGTATAAATCCTTATATAACCCTTACGTAGACCATTTTATACTTTTAATACATGCATAAATACATGGTGTGCGTGCGTGCGTGTGTGTGCGTGTGTGTGTGCGTGTGCGTGTGTGTGTGTGTGCGTGTGTGCGTGTATGTGATCAGCTTTTTATGAATTTGTTCTTCTTCTAGTAGAATTAGAGATGCCGTCATGGCTTATATCATGAAAATTACTTACAATGAAATATTATTTTAAATGTCAGCCTGATGACCCTGACATATTGAATGAAGAAATTGAGTGGCAAGTAATCAATGGAAACATTATTCTATTGAATTAGCGACACGCATACAAAAATAACATATTGTGGCCTCCATTAGGAATTATTTTGTTGTTTGAGGCATAATGATCACGCGATAGAAATTGATGCAATCTAGCATCGACACGTAAGGATGTTTTAATGAAAAATTTAAAAAGCCTGCTCACTTCTAAAGGGGTCCTAAAAGGCTAAAACCATTCATTTTATGATGCAATCAAGTTAATAAATGTTGATTGATCTACTATTACGAGTTTTGTTTTTTGTAAAAGGTTATAATATTTTGTGTGGTTTTGAATAAAAAGAGCTTGAACTTGAAACTAAAATGAATCTTGTAAAAAAAAAACAATACCGTACACATAATAGTAACTTTTATTTCTTTGTATTCTTTCCTTAGCAAACCGGAAAATAAACTTGCTGAGAGCATTTCGATTTTCATGAATATTAATTTGTCAAGATGTAATGTCATAAAACTTCTCCAAGCTTAATGTGATAAACACGTACATTGTTAGTAACGATGTCACTCAGATCATTTTACTTTGTCACAGACTAGGTAGAAGTGAAATTTGAATATTGCCTGAATAGAAGAAAAATGAAAGGAAGAGAGAGAGAGAGAGAGAGAGAGAGAGGAGAGGGGGGGGGGGGGGGGGGGAGATCGAGGAGGAGGATACTAGAGAGAGAGAGGCCTAGGATCGAGAGAGAAGAGAAGGGGGATTGATATATATCGACAAACTCTTCACATTTGAGAGTTTTGTGCCTAGAAGTACAGATGTTCATATATATATTTGTTCTCATGTCTTTCAGGTCAATGTTTGTCACTGGCTTCTTTTTTGTTGTTGGTATTGTCTGTCTTCATTTTCATTTACATTTCAGATACACTAGAATGTATATTAGTATCCAGATCTATCAGGAATATATCATTGTCAAAATCATTCAATAAATTGGGGTAAAAATAATTATTCCACCATTATGACCAACAGTGTAGACCTATAGACTATATTTTGTTAAAAAACAAATCATGAGAATCACTTATTTACAAGATTCGGAAAAGTAAAGGGGACAAAAAGGAATGTGTTGTGTAGGGTCAATTAGTTCTTTTTATCTTTCCCATAATTTATCCGAGTTTCATGGAGAATGCTGTCGTCTCACCACCAATCCACCACTGGGAAGGGATTCTGGCAGGGATCGTCAAGCTTTTCGCAGGCGAGAAAAATAATAACATAAGAAGCTCCGCCCACTTCCGGGACGCGCGTTTCCGTTTTACACCCTGCCCTAGGCTTTTCTCCAATAAAATTTTACAAACCGACTGGTATTCGGAGTCTAGTCGTCCACATCTTGCCTCGGCGCTCTGCACACCACCAGAACTCTGAAAACGTCACGTAGCGCTAGCTAACTCTCTATACTAGTTGATCTTCCTAGTCGTATCATTTATTTTTATCCATTAATACGCAATACTCTAAGAGCGTGAGGATGCGTGATCAGCTCGCAAAATTTAGCCCAGCGATAACAAAACAATAATATATCGGGAAAACCGTCTTGAACAAGAAGACCCTCGCATCCCCAATTGAAATTGTACATAAGCTTTGGCTTCGCTATTCTTGACGTCGATATAAACAAACTTAGACTTCGGATACAGCATGTTTCGTGTAATTTCTTGCCGAAAAGCCTAGGGCAGGGTGTAAAACGGAAACGCGCTTCCGGGACCGCTAGCTAGCTAGCTGGCCGTACGTACGTACGTGCGAGTACTTGTGTAGACTAGTGTTACAGCTGACAAAAGAGCAACCCACCAACTTCGCAACACTGCGCAAAGGTAAGATAATTGCACGATTTCCGAATGCAAAGTACCATACAATCAGTAGGTATCACTTTCTAATTACAATTTGAAGACAACTTCGGCAATAGTTCCAGACCCATGTCGGTATAAGTTCATATTTTTTACCGGAACAAAACCAAACGACTCGACAGGGAGGTAATGTATGGCACACATAGCTGCATTACTATCCTGGCGGTATTAAAAGCTATATGCTTTTGATTCTCAACATTTCAAACACCCCTGTACAAAACTCAACTAATTTCACTCAAAATCTGTACTTTAGTGACAATTAATGACACCTAAATAACAGTAAAATACAACTTGTTTAACTTACTGATGTTAAAAAGAATAAATAAAAAATTAATATTGTAAGTCTAGTGTAAAATTTGCCGATCAATACAATCGGTCCTATTGTGTGCAGTCTACGCAATATTGTGTGGTGTGTAAATTTGTGTATAATACCTGCCTCACAGCAAGTATTCAGTGTTAAAGGTAAAGACCAGTATTGGAAACACCCCAATTTCAAAAAATGAACTGGAAGCTCTCATTACCAATCATGTGAAAGAATATGTTTTGACTAATACATGATGATAAAAAATTTGCTGGGAAACCGCCTACTAATTTATATATTTGGTAAATTTGTTTCTCTCATGGACTGTGAGAGATATAGGGTAGTCCCATATACATCTTTCTGTGTATAGTGCTTGTAACTTTACGAAGAATGGGCCAAATTTCTTATCATTTTGATGGTTCCAGAACCTTGCAGATGCTAGATGATCAACCTTTTTCTGATCGATTCCACAACGTTTCTTTCACAATTCGCATGACCATAACTGGTCTTTACCTTTAAAGGTCAATACCGGTACGCATTAGCATTGACTCTCTATGCTTTGCTGGAGTGGGTAATGGTACTGGTGGTACTTGTAGGTGGAGGTGGTTATGAATTGACTCTATGCTTTGCTTTGCTGAAGCTGGAGTGGGTAATGCAGGTAATGGTACTGGTAGGTGGTGGCATTGACGTAGCTTTGCTGGAGTGGGTGGTGGTGATGGCTTATGGCTGACGCGATGTAGTACTGCAGCTGCAGCTGCAAGGAGTACGTGCCATATGATTAAGAAGTACAAAAACGGTATAGCCGCTTGCAAGCCTTTTATTAACCGGGCGCCGGGCGATTTTTACCCTACGGTCCCTGACTTTTGGCGCCCGGTAAGACGGGGAAAATGAGTACCGGGCGCCGGTCATTTTTTATTTCTGGCGCCCGGTCTGGGAGAATTAACATTTTCTGTTTCATAAACTTCCACATGTCTAGCACTAAATGTTCACAAATGTGACAAAAACTTACTTGATACAACTTAAACGTGGACTGAATGAACCCTTACAAATCATTATAATGAGAATCCTAATTAAAATCGCCCAGAAACAATTGCAGCGGCAGCTATTTCCTACTCCTAGCGGAGAACGGAGCACACAATACAGGGGATGTACACCACTCAAAGACGAGCGCATTTCCCCAGCCCAGGCCATGCATACACACACAAATGACATCAGTGCTGTACTGCAGTACACACACAGTGTCAGTACAAGAAAGTCTCGATGTAACTTCCAAAAATCCATCCGAAAAGCCAAATTTTGCTGTCAAAAATGCGGAATCGGAGCCATATTTCCAAAGCTCACGGGGGCTAAGCTCAGTTTTAAGAAACAGTTTCATCAAAATAGCGCTAAAAATCAAGAAATCAGCGATTTTGTTACCAGTTTTTTTTGCCTATCGCATGCCCTTTGAATGTAATGGTATCTTCAAAAAAGCAAATGAAAATCAAAACACCGGATCTGCTGATGCATTGACTTTATGTACAAAGTTGATTGCAACTCTAGACTTGCCTTGATTCAGCGGCCCTCGTACTCATTGACTAAAATTCTGTGATGTTTTGAATAATGGACTTTTCTGATAAAATAGATAAATATATTTAACAAATCTTTTTTTTTTAATTTTCTAATTATTATTATATTATTATTATTATTTTTTTTTTTTTTTTTTTTTTTTTTTAAGTGACAGGTCGGTCGTTCTCAATGATTAAATGCGTTTTTATTCAAAGAAACATGAATGCAATAGCATTTTATAGGGAAAATAACAAAAACGTAAAACAGGCATAATTTTTTTTTTTTCACCTAAAATATGTTTTTTCAAGCTGAATAATATGTTTTTTTGAAAGCGACAGGTTGGAAGCTCTGCATTGTCATTATAGATCTGGTTTTTCTTAAATATTTTTTTATAGAAATAATTTAATTCCCCCCTTCCCAACATTTTTAAATTTTTGACATTTAACGGCATGAAAATAGTATTAAACATGAACTACAACAACTACAAATGACAGATTTATCTAAGGTATGAGTGATTTAATATTAGAGTGCTCAAAATTTAAACTAGAAATTAAACTACCGCGTATGTATAAATATAAAGGTAACGTTTAACAAATAATTTAAAAGAAAACGGTACATATTTTCATCAATTTTGGAAACGGCTCCTGGTCCTGGAAAACGGCTCCCGGTTCTCTAAAAAAATAAGGACCGGGAGCCGCTTTTTCAGATATTTGGCTCCCGGTCTGCTTTGACTTAATAAAAGGCTTGGCCGCTTGCTTAGTACATGTAGACTAGCACTTATCAATCAATGTAGTCTAGATCTGTAGTGAAATATGTCAAGTCCAGTGCAAGTAAACACCAAGCGTTTAACAACGCTTTTGTAATTTTTGGGGTCTGGATTTAGATTTAAGACACCCATGTCATGTGTCCTTGACAGCTGTAATTAGTGCCTAGCCCTGATTTATCTTGCTGGGTTGGGAATACAGGTCTAATTGCCTTTCTGGTCGATTGATCATTTATAGACATTTTATCAGAGTTGCTTATAGTTTAAGAGTGTCGGTGTGTCCCTTCCTAATTTTTCTCCATGTCCACATTTGTACATGTAGAAACCACGATGCAAGCAGAGGCTACCTCAGACATGTGGAGTAAGAGGAGAGAGGCAGTCAAGACTAAGATTGATGAATCTGCTTCCTCCCTGAATGACCTCAGTCAGGACATCTGGTCCCATCCCGAGCTGGCTTTTGAAGAACGCTATGCCCACAAGGTCCTCACAGATTTCTTCGAGAAGGAAGGGTTTGAGGTAAGTAGTTTGAGGTAATGGCTAAAACGGTCCTTTTTTTCAAAATGTGTGACTGAATGGAGGGCCTTATTTTTTTTTAGAGGACTTGTAGTAATTTACTATCCATAATATACATGTATTTTGAGTATAGTGCCCCTAGGGAGAAAACACTAAGGAGAAAAACAACAAATGATATTTTCGTATATGACAAAAAAAATGAAAGAAAGAAGCTAGTTGGAGTAGACTAATCACTGCTACGTACTGCACACATAATTATATTGCCTGCATGGACCCCAATTCCTACTTGTGTTCTGCGATCAGGTCATATGTCATTCTTTTTTTCTCATACTGGTAATCCTTAACCTACTGCTCATAGAATGCTGAGTAAATTTTTCGAGTTTGATTTTACACATTTTAGCTGTACACAATTTGATTGTTTAGGTGATTGGCACCCTTTAAACTCTGGCAAAGTCAATTGATCAATCAAAACAATCTTGTAACTCATTTAGGACAATAAAGATAAGATCATGAGACTGAACTGTCTGAGTGCATGTACGTAGCATATAAATTTATGGTGTTAACCTTATTTAATTTTGTTGACAAAACAATGAAATCTCAACAAATGAAATGAAGGGTGAAGACAAAGAGGAGAGGATTATATATTTATATAGACCATAACCTTACATTATTTTTTATAGAGATTATGCATAGTACTTTGCATGCATTCGTTTATCACACAGATTTCTCAATATACTATTATACATGCAGGTTCTTTACTCAAATCTATGGACATGCTTTGTAGAAATTGGTTGTATAAAACATATTTTTTCTTCTTTGAAAGTTATTTGTATTTTTATATTGACAGTTCTTATAAACATATTTTTTTAAATGCTAGGTGACAAGAAATTATCATTTAGAGACAGCATTCAAGGCTACATATGGGATTGATGGTGGGATCCACGTTTGTGTGATCTGTGAATACGATGCTCTTCCTGAAATTGGCCATGCCTGTGGACACAACCTGATTGCTGAATGTGGAGCAGCCGCAGGTCTAGGGATCAAAGCTGCGTTAGAGTTTGGAGGGACACCAATAGGAAGGGTAAGAGGTATATGAAAACAGGAATATGGTCTAATCTGTCAAACTTGGGTGATGTTGTAGGGGTCTTGGGGTGGGGTGCCCCTATTTAAAGTTTGTTGTCTGCAGATTTGAAAATAACGTTGTATTCAAGGGATAGGAACAGGGGAGGGACAAGTTATGTAATCTAAAATAAAGTATGAATATTTTGTTCTAGTAAGTAACTGCCCTTGGAATGCTATCTGTTTCTTAAGATGATAATTGTTGGCACATCAGGAATTAAACTTTCAGATCATCATTAATTGTACATCCAGAATTGACCTCACTATTAAACTTCAAAGTATTTTTCTTTCATCTGAACAATGTTATAGAGTCCCTTCAAGCAAGATGGGGTAACAAATTTTTCTCAAATTTAGAATTTGAATGCAAGAAAAACTTATCCTTTTCGTAAATATATATTCTAAAGTGTTCTGGGGGAAAATAACCCTGCCAGGGTTGTGCCCCTGGACCCCCCCCCCCCCCCATTTAATCTTCCTCCTTTTTTTAGGAATTTCTCTGTCTCATCTCTGTAGCTTGTAGTGTGTAAGTATACCCACTTGATGGGTGACAGATCATATAGGACAACGAAGAAGAAAGCTAAAGAGAGAGAGAGAGAGAGAGAGAGGGGGGGGGGGGGGGGGGAGAAGCTTGGCTCTGGTATGTGGACCTGCCCCCTGCAGAACACCTGAGGGATTGAATACAGAAATGTGAATAGGAATGGTAAATTGAGCCTCAGTTAGGGGAAAATCAGGAACCTTTGTTTTTTATGAAATAATGGGCATCATTATGTCATTATCAAATCTTGTAATGTGTAGGTGACCGTCCTAGGGACTCCAGCGGAGGAAGGGGGAGGGGGCAAGATTGATCTCATCAATGCTGGAGCGTTTGAAGGCATGGACATTGCTATGATGGCTCATCCTTACCCCAATAACCTCTCAAGACCGATGATGATTGCAGTGGACAGGTAAGGTTTGTTCATTCACAATCTGTTGGAGGGAATGTAACATTTCAACTAGGACTTAATAAATTCCACACATAGCTGCATTACCATCCTGGCTGTGTGTTAAAAACTGTTCTATTGATTCTCAACATTTCAAACACCACTGTACAAAACTCAACTGAGTTCACTCAAAATCGGTACTTTTGTGACAATTGATGACACCTAAATAGCATTTTTATTATATTATATTTTATATACCTCATTTTAAGATTCTTTACTAATCCTGTCTTCTGATTGGTTGAAAATGCAGTCATGTTCTTAACCATGCCCGCTAATTGAAATTCATAGTCATTTTTCCCGGCTCTACCGGTTTATATCCATTTTTCATAGCACTTTTTCCATGGCTGTGAAACGTGACGTCATTTTGCTGCGATCCCCATTTTGGTTTACGTGTTACCGTATAAGTTTCTTTTGTGCGATGACCGATGAGCACAGCTTGTTGGATTTCATACTGTACACAAGTTATTGTTGGTGTTAATATTCATGACTTCGAAGAGATGGAAACCTAAATGGGTGAGTCAGCATTTTCCTTTTTTTCGGTATATAAAATATATATTGACTGCTTTTAATATTCGAGGCATAGTTGTTTCTATAGGGTCTCGGGAAACTCACAACCTGCTATGACCCCGCGGCGCAAGCGCCTTGGGGTCATAGCAGGTTGTGAGTTTCCCTTGACCCTATAGAAACCACTATGCCTCTCAAAGCAGTCAATATATCCTTAATATTAAATATCTTTTCAACCTAACAATGTTTGAAAAATATTTTGAAAATTCAAATCGTGAGTCTACTGTCAAACTTGCCGATCAGCCACTTCATATTCATTGTGTGCATTAGCGTGCATAGTGTATGGTGTGTGTATTTGTGTGTTATACCTGCCTCTCAGCAAGTATACAGCGCTAGAGATCAATACGCATTAGCATTGACTCTATGCTTTGCTGGAGTTATAAATTCTAGCATCACTATCAGGGAAACCAAAGGAAAGATCTGTAAGCCTGTATGTGTTTTTTTAAGGTGGAAGCTTGGGGTAACCAGTCTTTTGTTTTCATTACTTAAATCTATAAAGTTATCATCATATTAATATTAATATTGATATTGAGGTAATGTCAAATTGTACCTGCTGTGGTCCATTCTCATCATTTGTATGTTTATGCATACTTTTTTTTCCACATTGACTGTGATTGAAATAGCTATGATCCTTTCAGTGTGGGTGGTAATTTTGCTACACGTGGTGGTGGCAGTATATGTTACCTTTTTTTAGTGGCCCACAACCCCACTATATTTTTGATGAATACAATTTAGATATCTATATATTGTAGAGGTGTTGTGGTCAACTCTAGTGGATAAGTCACCCGACTGCAGATCACAAGGTACAGGATTCAAGTCCCGCCGCAGCGATAATGTCCTTTGGCAAGACCTTAATCTACATTTGCCACTCTCCACCCAGGTGTTAAATGGGTACCGGGTAGTATGCGAAAGTTTATGTGGTTGGATGAGCAAGTGCGAGCTTGTAAATTGGCCGGAATGCTCCCCAGGGAGTGGAGAATGTGCATACATTGTGTGCGGGTAAGCCTGAATCCGATGACCGGGGTAATAATATATCTGTAAAGCGCTTAGACTCATCGATGTATCGGGCGCTATATAAAAGCGGAATTATTATTATCATAGAAACTAGTGTCATTTCATAAGTTTTCTCCCATCTTTCTGTCTCAACAGGGTAACAATATCCTACAAAGGTCTTGCTGCACATGCCTCTACAGCCCCCTGGGAAGGAGTGAATGCCTTGGATGCAGCTGTGATGTGTTATAATAGTATCTCAGTCATGAGACAACAGCTGAAACCAGAATGGAGAGTTCATGGTGAGTAATACTTCTCAGGAACCAAACTTCACCACTTTCTAGTCGCTTTCCCTGACATCAGACCTAAGAAAGCGACTGGAAAGTTGCGAAGTTTGGTTCCTGAAAAAGATGCGAAGAATTTCATGGACAGAATGAGTTTCTAATCATGAGGTATTTGCCATGGCAGGAACAAGACGAAAGCTTCTGAATAATATAAGAGGTCAACAACTGAGTTTCTTGGGTCATGTTATACGAAAGAATGGTTTGGAAAATCTTACACTGACTGGAAGAATAGAGGGGAGGAGGAGTAGGGATAGGGGTAGAAGGAGGATTCTGTGGATGAGTAGCTTAAGGAGTGGGATTACTGAAAGTGGAATTGATGGGACAGAGAGTTGTAGCACTCCATGGTCGCCAACGTCTCAGGACATGGCACGTAGAGAGAGAGAAAACTATTCCTCTCAGTCCTCTTTTATTTTGCTAAAAATTTCTATACTGTATAACGTTCGATAGATGATTTAAGCATTCCCATTATATTTTGAAACCCATTTCAGAACCCCTTGCTGTTTGGAGCGCACTGCTCATTTTGATAAATGGATGTATAATATAAATCTTAACAAAAAACAAAAAAAATTAACAGGCATTCGCTGGGCATAATAATAATAATAATAGTGGGTTCTTGTATAGCGCTCATATCTGTCATACGTGACAC
Source organism: Strongylocentrotus purpuratus (assembly GCF_000002235.5). Taxonomy (NCBI): domain Eukaryota; kingdom Metazoa; phylum Echinodermata; class Echinoidea; order Camarodonta; family Strongylocentrotidae; genus Strongylocentrotus; species Strongylocentrotus purpuratus. The sequence continues at coordinate 659,712 of NW_022145530.1, read as the reverse complement.
TCCTGGCGCTCCCAATTATTACCCTGGCTTTAGCACGGCTGCCATACGGCGCTCTAGTATTTCAATGAATTAATTCCTGCCAGGTACCCATTTACATCACCTTGGTTGAGGGTGGCAAACGTAGTGTCAATGTCTTGCCAAAGGACATTAGTTTGAAGAAAATACAAATAACTTAAAACCAAACATGAATAGTCCGAGTTGGACCTGGGATCTGTGCAGGCCCTTTTCTATACCACCCCTTTTCTATACATTGAGTAGTCTACTCATAAGTCGCTTCTATATTAACTGAGAGAGTATTTGAACTTGCAATTATCTCTGTATGATATAGCCTAGTGAACCCCTAATGTACTGACATTTTTTTCTGGGTGATTGGTTTACTTTTTAAAGGTATAGACCAGTTTTGGAAACGCCCCCCTCTCAAAAAATGAAATGGAAGCTCCAATCATGTGAAAGAATATGTTTTGACTAATATGTGAGGATACAATTTTGCTGGGAAATCGCTACTTATTGATTTATTTGGTAAATCGATCCGGCCTGGATAGATGTTGCAAATGCACTTCAACATTGAACATGTTGGCATATATTTCTGCATTTTTGCGAATGGAGGTTGAATTATTGCCATCTAAACCTCTCAAGGCAATATTTAAACAATATTGAATGGATATTTTTCACCCAAAACCCTTGAACCGCAATTTTACCACTACCGGTCTTTACCTTTACGTCAGTTCAAGATTTGCTGTTACCTTTCGGAAAAAATTGATCACATTTCTCAAAATCTAAACTGTATTTCTTCCATCTTCAAGGCATATTTTCAAATGGTGGAGCCAAGCCTAATATCATACCAGAAGAGGCAGAGCTGTTTTACTACATGAGGGCTCCGACACAGGAAGCACTCTCACAGGTCAAGAAGAAGGTCGTAGGGTGTGCCCAGGGTGCAGCCGTGGCAACAGGTTGTGAGGTGAGAAGACCGATTGAGACTCTCTGCTATGATATTATGTGTCATCCTAATATGACTTCACATTTCATGAACCATGTTGAATTTCAAGGAGACAGGATGAGTTTTTCTTCTTCATAAAATGTCATAGCAACATCAAAATTTAGGCTGTCAATCACCCATTGCACAGAAAGGGCTGAAAAGTGCACATGAAATATCTCTGGAGGCAGAAGCATCGTGTGAGAAATAAGACCTTACGTTCAGATGGCTTGGGACATTGAGCATACTGGCTAAAGGGCGTGAACAAATGCATGGTAAATTATTGGTATAGATCAAAAACAACAATGGACCACGGACGCTACCCTGGGGTACGCCATCTATTTAACTCATTTTAGTCTGTACACCATCAAAATTTGTTAACAGTGACAAGTTTTACATAACCTTCTTATTTCTATACGACAGCTTTTTATTACAAAATAAAAACTGAAAAGATTTACCTGAAGTAGTTTTTGTGCCCTTCGCCAGGCAGATGATAGTATACATTGGCAATAACCAAATGCCATCCTTTGCTTTTCTATCCAGTGCATCGTGAAAGACCTTCGAGGCTATGCTAATGTTGTCACCAATCCAACCATGGCAACCATCTACGAGAAGGAGGCGACCCAAATGGGTGTGGTCTTAGATGACCACGGTGGTTCCGGTTCAACCGACATGGGAGACGTGTCCTACGTGGTCCCTAGCATCCATCCTATGTACTACATGGGCACCGTGGCAGCCAACCATTCCAGACCATTCACTGCAGCGGCAGGTGGGTATTGGGCCACGCCCCTAGCCCCCCCCCCCCCCTCCTACAAAGGGATACTTAAAAATGTTGCAAATTCTCACTATGTAGTCCCTCCGTTGGTCAGTCTCTTTCTGTATCATGTCTCTTTATTGTGTTAATGTTCTCATATTTTAACTTTACTCTCTTGACTAACTGGTATTTTAATGTGTCGTCTCCCCTCCCCCCCCCCTTCATCCCTCCCTTCCTCTCTCTTTATCTCTCTCTCTCTCTCTCTCTCTCTCCCTCTCTCTCTCCCTCCCTCCCTCTCTCTCTCATTTCCTATCTGTTATTAAATATGAATATCCTGATTTTTTTTATATTGTTTTCAGGTGCTGCTGCAGCCCAGCCTCCTACACTGATCCAGGCTAAATCCTTGGCTCTGACAGCTCTGGAAGTCATGAAACCAGGAAATGAGGAGGTCTTAGCAAACATCAAAAAGGACTTTGCTCTTCAGATGGGAGGAGCAAAAGCGTAGCTAGGTGCAAACTGTCCATAGATCGTGTCCTCCAGGGCTCTGCTTCATAACTTGTTTTCAGCAACAAATGCCAAAATCAATGGAAAGCAACTTTATAAAATTTATATGATATATATTTATACACATATATACATATATATATATATATATATATATAAACATATATATATAAGAGTGATCTTTGAATGCAAGTGGTCATTAATTACTAAAGAAAGTCACACTATATGATAGATATCTTAATCAATCAACTCACTTAACATTAGTAAGCAACCAGACGGCCGACGGCTTTAGGTCCTCTCTGAGGGACCTGGTAGTGAGGATTAATGCCTTACCAAAGGGCACTAGCGCATTGACTTGGTATCTAACCCGGGTCACCGGATTACGAGACCACTGCTCTACCGACTGAGCTATCGCGTCTCCTTAGAATGGCTGGTCTTCAGTAAATAAAGTAATGTGTGGATTATCAGAACAGTGCTAGTGTATGCTCACTTAAAACTGGAATGCATTGTATACAAAGGTGTTTTTACAAAAAAAGGTACCACCCACCAAAACATGTGTTGCATGCTCATATTGTACGGGGCTTCCATGTTGCTATACTGTATCCAAACTATGAGCTCCAAATATTTCTTCTTCAAATAGAAAGTGCAATAACATATATTAAAGGTATTACAAAGTTTTGGTACATTTTGAAAATTTTCTAGCAGTGATTCTTTACAATTTTGATATATTTGGATGCCCCTGTGGATGTATTCTAAACACTAATAAATTTAGCCCCTAAAACACTTCTGCTTTCGAGAAAAATTTAATATAAAAATTTACCGGTGCTCCCGGTAAATTTTGATAAATTTCAAATAGCGCCTATACTGCCATACGATGGTAACTGCGACCATGATAATTTCAGAATATGTAGTTGTGATATATAAATTCCGAACAGAAATAGCAAATCGGTCGATTGTATTCAAGAAACAATGTTTTATAGCTAAAGTAATATCTTGACCTTGAGAGGGAGCTATACAACATTAAGAGTTTATTATTTACAATTTCATCACTTAAGACTCGATTTTAACCGCGACAACTATCACTGAACATTTTAGAATCGCATTTGCTTCCAATATGTTCATTTGAACCAAATTCATGACCCCATACCAAAACTTTGTATTACCTTTAAATGAATTTTCAATATTTGGCTCCTCTTATTTCATCTATACCTAGGAATGTCCATAACTCCTCAGTCCACACTATGTTGTAAAATTAGTTTATTTTATAAAATTATACATACTTCTAATGCCCTGCATTTTCCGGTAAAATGGAAATGACCTGGGCTATTGTATGTTCTCCTTTGTTGTGCAAGTTTAAGCAATAAAGTGGTGTTTAAAAAATGTTCATGTTCCGTATTAATTTACCTATATGATGCCAGGTAAAGTTTTTTAAAGTTGATTTTATACATTCTAGGTAATGGCTATACTCAAATATTGTTTTCAGATGATTGGTACACTTTGAAACTGGAATGTATTGGATAGAAAATATGTATGTCTTTTCAAAAAGAATTTACCGGTAGTTTGTGCATGTCAAGCAAAGATGTGATAATACATAGTGAATGGGTCACTAGGAAACATCATGTGCCTGATTATTGTAACTCTGCCACCCAGGGTCTTGCCACATGTAATATATTTAGGCTGTTTCTTTGTTTTTATGCCTACGTTACGAAGTAGCCGGAGGCATATTGGCCCGAATTCACAAAGCAAGGTTTGAGCTCAGACCAAGGTTTGAGCTCAAACCTCCTTAGTTTCGCCAAACCTCCTTTTGTTCTTTACAAACCAGGTTTGTAAAAATCGCGTAAAACGCGTCATATGACGTACGAAAACCAAGGTTTGTCGACAAACCTCCTTTGTGAATTCGGGCCATTATGTTTTCGGGTTGTCCGTACGTCCCTCCATCCGTACGTACGTACGTCCCGTTCTCGTGATCGCGTTATCTGAAGAACCGATTGATGGATTCCTGCCAAACTTTGGTTATGTATGTATCTTTTAAAGCCGATGAACTGATTAGATTTGGGGGTCACGAGGTCAAAGGTCACAGGGCTCATTATGTATGCAAAAACAGCTCGTGATCGCGTTATCTCAAGAACCGATGGATGGATTGCTGCCATACTTAGGTCATTGATGTTACTTGCAGAGCCGATGAACTTATTAGATTTCGGTGTCATGAGGTCAAGGTCAAAGGTCATGCGACTCATTATGTATGCAAAAATAACTTGTGATCGCATTATCATTAGAACAGATTGATGGATTCCTGCCAAACTTAGATCATGGATGTATCTTGCAGAGCCAATGAACTGAGTAGATTCTTGGGTCATGAGGTCAAAGGTCAAAGGTCATGGGCTCATTATTATGCAAAAATAGTTTGTGAATGCATTCTCATTAGAACTGACAGATGGATTACTACTTAACTCAGGACATCTTGCAGATCGAGCCAATGAACTGAGTAGATTTAAGGGTCATAAGGTCAAAGATCAAAGGGTCATTTATGTATATGAGAAATTGCTTGTAATCACGACATTCTGAGAACCTGTTAATGGATTACAATTGAACTTGAATTTGAAAAAGATCTTCTGTTTTGGTTTGTAAAATTACTCTATAACGGAGGCATCATTTTTGACTGCGTGCAGTCAAAGTTCCATCTAGTTCTTATTGATTTTGTGTCTACCTTTGAATTTTCACAGATCATCTGCAAATCATGATAGATATACATTACTAGTACAGTCAAACCTGCTTTAGTGACCACATTTTTTTGTTTCCCTTGAAAATGGTTTCTCATTGAAACATGAACTAGCTAAGGAACCCATCTTCAAATATCATTGTTTACCTCGGGCAGTTGCTATAGACAGGTTTTTATTGTACATGAATTACTTGGGACAGCATTTTGGAGATCGAGGGTGTTGTAAATTTGAAGGGACTCTTGCCACCTGGATAATGAAAGTTGGAATTGGATACTTTGCATCATCTGAGAGTGCTGCTACATGCATTTGTGTCATTGTATTTAGAATTCTAACTGACCAGAGGTATGCTGAAATCTTATTTTTGAGAACTTCAGAAACCAGGGTCCTGATTTATGGCTTTCTGACAATGAGGACCTCGTTTCATAAAACTTGTTTTCAATAAGAAGTGGCACATTTCTATGACTGATTTGCTCTCATCCAATCAAATCCTACAATTTCAGTAGCTTCTAACAGTTATTGTAACTTTTTATTGATAACAAGTTTTATGAAACAGGACCCTGATCTATAAATGAACTTGACCATGTATAACTGCCATGTTAAGCTTCAAGTTTTAGTCGACTATGTGTATTTGCAATATGGATACTCTGTCAAAACTCAAAATCAGAATTAAGTACCGGTATGTATATTTTTCTATTTATGTAACAAAAATTGAACATTAGAATTTAAAATTTACATTTACAAATGTAAACATATGATGAAATGGTCATCATTTTATGTATATATGTTTATTCTACAAGCCTTATATGATATTTCATATTTTTTATTTTTATTTAATCTTTTCATGAAGTTTTTTACTTCAACATACCGGGTATACATGTATCTCCTTGTTTAAAGGCCTACCATTTTTAACATTTCAATCAGTACAATCACTGTATAACAAATCACCTAATTACCGATGAGGTTATGATTACCTTTTACGATGAAAGACTACCTTTAAATCGGTTTTATGATGTGCAGTGTGTATGAGTTCTATGACCTGTCATGCATTTGTGAAGGTGCGGTTGTAATCAAGATCTTTTACTGAAATAAAAAAATAATTACAAAACAATTAAATTTCTTCTATCCTTCTTTTCTTTTATCTGTATGTTTGATTTTCCCCTCTCCGTCTAAAACATTTTGTTAAAGGCACTATGTCCCATTTACAGGCCAAAAAAAATGAAAAAGTTAAATTCCAACTGCATTTGAAAGATAATACTAATTTAGAACTTCCCTAAAAAAGGTGGGGCTTGAAAATGTCTACAAGTGGGAAAATAATGACTATTAGTTGTCAAATCGACTTTAGGGCTATAGAGCCCAATAGTCTTGATTTTCAGACAATTGTACCGAATGGTCATACGTTTCATGCTGCGCAAAGATTCAATCAGTTTAATCTTGGCCGCCACAAGAAGTGGGTTATTGATGTAGACAAATGCTCATGTACCCTTTACAACTCTTTTCATGTATGTTATTACCAAAGAAGAAAAAGAGCCAGTCAGTCACTCGATATCAAATAGTGTCTGACAGTGAAGTCTAGCAAGTAAATGGGTTTCCTTGCATAATTTGAATATGAGGACACTGCTAACGTTTAAATTTCACATATAGGACATACATGACATACATAATTCCTGCAAAGTTCTACAGCATTTGAGGTTGGCTGCAAAAGGGACATAGTACCTTTAATATCCAGGAACTATTTGTCATTTTTTATCTCTGTTTTGCTATTTAGAAAAGAGTAAAGAATTAATACAATCATCTCTATTTAGTCTTTGAATCGTTCTAAAAGATATTCAGATGGTTAGATCAGGGGATAACATGATGATCTATTACAACATTAAATCTTGTGATAATATATGAAATTCAAGAGTTTTAAAATTCTATGTTTATGAGATAGATCTAGGCTGAACAAAATAGTTCTGCTCCCATCTAATTTTATTATCCCCAAAATGAAATAGGTTCTATATGTATCATTTGGTTCAAAATATGGTACACAACATAGATCTATATTTTAATTAAATAACATTTATTCCTACAACCCCCCCCCCCCCCCCAACAAAAAGCATAGGCCTTTCATACCTCGATCTACATTCATTGAGTACCATACTACATATTCAGCACCTGCCTCCCCCCCCCCCCCCCCCAATAAGAAATAACAAGACGTACCCACTTAGGCCACGCCCATCAGACACGCCCATCAGACACGCCCATCAGACACGCCCCTCTTTAATGATCGTAAACCCGCGCTATAGCTCTGCTCAAGGCCAGGCAGCGCGGTGCGGAAGCCGCACCGAAGCGAAGACTCGAACATCCCTGAACTCCGGGGCGAGCTAACCATAAGCCTCCCGTGGAGTACGATACTAGCCGAAACGTCAACAACGATATCATTGTAAACATTTCCACTTGTTTCTTTTGTAAGTAAATTAAAATAGCTCTTGATATCCTTGCATGCTGTGAGTGCGATTATAAATAAATATCAATGAATGAACTATGACGCTCATCCCGTTTTTACATGAATGTTTTTGTGAATTTCAGTGTTCACAGATACAGGTGACACTCATTGGTGTGCATGCAGCAGTGCAGTGCATGGCACACATATAGGAGCATCACTATCCTGACTGTGTAGTAAAACTAAAGCGAATATGTGCTTTTGATTCTCAACATTTCAAACACCACTGTACAAAACTCAACTGATTTCACTCAAAATCGGCACTTCAGTGAGAATTGATGACACCTAATTAGCAGTAAAATACATTTTTTAAAACTTAATTAGCCTACTGATATTTTAAAAATATGATTGGAAAGAAAATAGATTTAACTTTTCATATAATTTCAAAAAAACATCAAAAATCATTGTAAAACATAAAAATATAGCAACTTAATTTCAGCTAATCTGCCCAATCTTCTTGAAAAACTGTCCGCGATGAGAATGCCATCACACACAGTCTTTGCAAAACCTCCCCTCACTAACCTGTACGATGTTCAAAATGTACGGTACTTCAATTGGGTGTTGCAATTGTATTCATTTATTAATTAAACTTGCATAATGTCAACAAAATTCTTATCTCTGTTCTTTTTCTTTTCCTCCTTTTAGGGGTCTGTTGAGCTAGTCTGCCTGTAAGACTATTACTATGACCGAGTGGAACAAGAGAAAGCAAGTGGCCCAGGCTAAGATAGATGCATCAGCCTCGGATCTCAATAACATCAGTCAAGAGATTTGGTCCCATCCTGAACTGGGTTATGAGGAACATCATGCTCACAAGATTCTCACAGATTATCTGGAAAAGGAGGGTTTTGAGGTATCAATCTTTCTGATATTCGAAGAAATTATTTAGAACAGGGGAGGAAGAAGTGAGAGAAGGAGGAGATGAAGGAAGAGAAAAAGGGGAAGGGAGAGAAAAAAAAGGGAGTAGAGATGAGCAAGAAAAGCAGCACTGGGGCGGTATTCTGAACATTGTTGTAAGTTTTGTGTTAACTTTTGTTGTACCGGTATCTCCCTGAGTTAACACAGCGCTAATATTGTTGTTAGTTGGTATTCTGAAAATCATTTTATCCCTGTGTTATCTCTTGAAGGACCGCCTCTATCTTTTTTTTTACCACTGTTGACACGCCCATTTGTATGGACCCTACCAATCAAAATCTGTTTTATATAAGCATGATAAGTAGGTCAACCAATAGAAATACTTTATGCCATATCTGAAGATGCGCCTACAGATACTAATCTTGGGCGTAATTAGTTATTTGAGCGCTTATTACGCGCGTCATCATGAAGACAAGTCACGCTTTCACTATATTGCTTAAGATGAGAGCATTAAAATCGTCATATCCTAGCATGTAATTTCTTAGAAAGTTCTCATCTGTGATGTTTCCGGTCAACACACAATCTTCATCTAACTCGTCTATTAATTGGCACGAAGTTGGTTCTGGGCAAGAAATATTGCCCCCATTATATCACCACAAAAGATACAACAACCCCCTACCTGTTGTAAATATTGTTGTAAATACTGTAACGGGTTTTGTCCGGGGTCCCTGCACCATTACCGAGCGGTCAATAAATCTCACGAGACTCCAATCACCCGCACGGTTCTTTCATAAACAGTGAAGCTATCACTCCAACATCATCGATCGCACTCAGATCACGCTACTTTTCTATAATACACGGAAACACAGTGTCGTTTTACATCAAAAGGTACTTGCCTTTATTCACGAAGAACTCCAACTTTACAATGTAACTTCCCTTCAACAGCTAGTAGCAGTACTCCGATTCACCCTGTTTCACCTATCTTATCCTGCCCTCCCTAGCTACCTGCCCGAACACGTCCTCTCTTGCTCATGCCTAATACCTAACTCCCACCCGCATGCACTGACCCACATACGCCCGCTACGTTGAAACAACTCCGTTACACTGCCCCCTCCTTAATTTAAAAACGTCCTCGTTTTATAAACTTAAAAACAACTAATCCCGTGCGTAACATTAACTATAAAACTGCAAGTCACAAAACATCTCAAAACTTGAACAATTAATAACTGATGAAAACATGAAAAATATACAGAGTCCGTTTCTTTTCTTTTTTTTTTATTACACGTAGTAAGTCCTTTGGTTATTATCTGCGATCATCATATGAACTTGTGCATAGCGTCTAACATCTCACTGAACGGATTGGGTTGAATCATCAAATCCTGCAATGATGTCGACATGAAACTCCTTCCTTGATTCCTCTTTACTAACAAGGATCCCCCCTTGAAATATTTGCCTAGTGGTAGTCTGCGTCACGCTCTGAATCCTCCCTAAGATAGCTCGCGAGAACTGCTCATCTGACATATGAACACCTACGACTCCAGCTTGGACACTACGCACCTTCGTCGTCCCCCCGCCTTCTTCCTTCTGACTCACGTCGGCACTATTCCGCAAGAAGATGGCGCCGTACTTCCTCTCCCTCGTCTCTTGGAAAACTTTCTCTGCCCCATTATACGAGGTCTGGGAGGAAAATTCATCAACTTCCACCCTCTGGTTGCGCAACAACCTCTTCACGTCAAGGGGCGGAATCGGACGACCTATTTGGACACTCCTGACATCAACAGCTGCATGTGCCTCCACAACCATCTTCCGGTGACGCCACATCAGCGACTGCAGATTCCTCTGATTCAGAACTGGTGAGTTGCTGCTGTCTCATCATAGCGAGTGGCTTACCAGACAGTCTTCTCGAGCGACTGCCTTTCCTCCCCTCTACTTCTTCCCTGGTGCGAGGAGAGACGACAACCTGGAGCGGGTCTTGGGGCAACTCATCGCGTTCAAGCTTTGCCTGAACAACTTGTTTCTTCCTGTCCTTTCTCTTCTTCTCCTCTCTCCGGTTCGGCAAAGGCGACCTCGACGGGCTCCTACTGCGACGGCGATGATCAGACTTGCTCTGCCTTTCAAGGTACCTTCCCCGCGACTGGCTTCGCTCCCGGTCTTGGGATTTCTCAGGATGTCTGTCTCTGCAATGTGCCGTTAAGTTATCTTTCCTGTTGTATGCTCTGCTGCAATATTGACATACAAAGCGTTGTTCGTCCTTGTGTTCGACGTCAATGTGACGATCCAAGCTCCTCTTGTGTGCAAAGTACTTCTGGCATGTGAAGCACTTGATTGTCCTCTCGGAGTCCCCTCCCATGTTGATCCCTCAGCACGAACACGATCTGTGCAAGCAACAAAGAAAGAATTGAAGTGATTACTAATCTATGATTTCAGTACAAATTCGAAGCTTCATCCGTCAATCCAGCAAAATAGTCACATAATCATGTCAATGCAATCACGCTAAAGTCAAATCTCATATAGAAGTCGCCCTGGCGCATTCCTTGTCCGTGGTGGATTTCGTCTAGGAACTGGGCTTGGCTGTACAGTACTGTCCGCTTTACTTTGCAACAACTCCCCTTCGGCTATGTCTTGTATCTGCTCAGTTTCTGTTTCTGCCTGGACTCCAGCACCATCTTCTACAAGGTCTTCTGTTTGTGATATTCCACTCTCCTCTTCAGCGTGGTCTACTTGCTGACTTGTAGGTTCATCAATCCACGAGGCAAGAGGTTCACCTAAATAAGGCTTTAACCTGTCAGCATGAACTACCATCTTCTTTCCTCGGTTCTTTGCCTGTATCCTGTAGACGACATCAGACAATCGATGAATGATGAGGAACGGCCCTTTCCAACGACGCTGCAATTTGGGAGACAACCCCTTTGTCCTAGCTGAGTTGTAGCACCACACAAATTGCCCGACCGTTAATTCATGTGCATGTGCTTTCCTGTCGTAGACCTTCTTCTGCCTCCTTGAACTCTCTGATGTGTTCTCCCTCGCTCGTTCGTGCGCCAGCCTCATCTTGTTCCTTAGGTTTTCCGCATAATCCGTATCCAGACCGCGATCCAGCTCCCGATCATCCTTGCACAAGTCAGCGGAAAGGTCTATTGGCAGATGTACTTCTCGCCCTAACATCAACATGTTCGGTGTCTCGCCGGTCGACTCCTGAGGGGATGAACGGTAGGCGAAGAGAGCGAGGGGTAACTTCTCATCCCAATCTCTTTGCCGTCTGGTAGGTTCGATGGCCATGGACACAATGGTGATCAACGTACGATTGAATCGCTCAATTAGTCCATCGGATTTCGGGTTGTACGGCGTTGTCCGTGTCTTCTCTATGCCCAAGACACTACACATCTCTCTGAAGACCGCTGATTCAAAATTTCGGCCCTGGTCCGAATGCAAGACTGATGGGACTCCAAAACGACATACAAACTGGTTCACGAACTCAGTCGCCACAGTTGTTGCTTTCTGGTCAGGTATTGCATAGGCTTCCATCCATCGGGTGAAATAATCTCCCACAACCATTATGTATCGGTTCCCTCGCTCCGACTCGGGAAGGGGGCCCATGATGTCCAAAGCGACTCTTTCCATCGGCATGCCGACTTGGTGCTGCTGCAAGGGGGCCCTCCTGGTCTTGTTGGGTGATTTTTTAGAAGCACATACGTTGCATTGACGTACTGTGGACCTAACATCTGTATCCAGGCCAGGCCAGTAGAATCGCTGGCGAACCTTTGCTGTAGTCCTATGCATTCCGAGATGTCCGCCTGAAGGCCCGCTGTGTATTTCTTGGACCATCATCTTCCTGAGGGCCTCAGGCAACACAACATGCCACTCAATCTGATCGCCTCTGTTTGACTCCCATCTTCTACAAAGGACGCCGTTTCTGATCTCGAGTTGGTCCCAGCATCGCCAATATGCCTTCTTCGCAGCTGAAAAGGAAGACATTGTACTCCAGTTGGCCCGGTCTTCTCCTTTCTCCTTCATCTCTATGACCCAACTCATGGAACTGTCATCTAGTTGTCTGTCTCTCATGTCTGCAGAGGTGATTGATGGCTCGAGGGTCACGGCGTTCACTTTCACTCCATTGTCTATGTGAACTTCTGGGATTTTCTGTTGCTCTTCCAGAGGTGGCTCACCTCCTCCACACTGCTTGCAAGCAACACATGGCCTTCTCGACAGGCTGTCAGCGTTGGAATGAGAACGACCAGCCCTGTGTACTATCTCTATGTCATATTCTGCTATGACCTGTAGCCATCGTGCCATCTGCGCCTGCGGGTCACGGAAATTCAGCAGCCATCTCAAGGCGCCGTGGTCGGTTCTGACAGTAATTTTACTTCCGTATAAGTACTGTCTGAAATGCTTGAGGTAGACAACAACGGCTAGAAGTTCGCGTCTTGTCACACAGTAGTTCCTTTCGGGTTTGGATAGAGCTCTGCTTGCATATGCGATGACTCGCTCCTTTCCTCCTACTTCTTGAGAGAGTACCGCACCTATGCCCACGTTGCTTGCATCAGTGTCCAGTATGTATGACTTTTCAGGGTCTGGGTATGCGAGGACTGGTGCCGTCAGGAGATGTTCCTTCAACTCAGAGAAAGCGCAGTCACACTCGTTAGTCCAGATGAATTCCCTGCCTTTTTCGGTGAGCTGGTGAAGAGGACGTGCAATGTTTGCAAAACCACCAATGAAACGTCGGTAGTATGACGCCAATCCGAGGAAGCTTTGGACTTCTTTAACAGAAGTTGGAACTGGCCAATCCTCCACTACTTTGATCTTTTCAGGATCGGTAGAGATGCCATCAGGTGACACTACGTGGCCAAGGTACAAGACACTCCTTTTGAAGAGATGGCACTTTCTGGGTTTCAGCTTCAACCCGGCATCCCGGAGGCGCTGGAAAACTGTCTCTAGTCTTGTCAACTCTTCATCTACAGTCTTAGCAAAAACAATCACATCATCGAGGTACACGAGTAGAACCTTCCAGTGTAACCCTGCAAGGACACGCTCCATAAGACGTTCAAACGTCGACGGCGCGTTACAGAGCCCAAACGGCATGACCCGCCAGGAGTAGAGGCCACCACGGACCACAAATGCCGACTTCTTCTGGGCATCCTCATCTAGCTCGACCTGCCAATATCCTGACGCTAGATCTAGAGTTGAGAACCATTCTGATCCACCCAGAGTGTCCAGTGTCTCATCAATGCGGGGTATCGGAAATGCATCTTTCACTGTCACGTTGTTGAGTCGCCTATAGTCTATGCAAAATCTCTTCGATCCGTCCTTTTTGCGTACCAACACAACGTTTGAAGCCCACGGACTTTCTGTTGGCACTATGCTTCCAGATTGAAGCATGTCCTGTATCTGGGAGTCAATCTCTTGCTGTTCCTTTGGTGGGAATCTTCGTGGCCTCTCCTTTATCGTTGACGCATTCCCTGTGTTGATGCCATGGCGAACAAGGTTGGTCCGTCCAATATCTGTGTCAGATTTCGCAAATACGTCTTGGTTCTTGCGTAGAAGTTCGGCAATGTTATCGTGAAAGCTGTTGGGTACCTCTGTCTTGCTCCGCTTGAACAAATCAACCAAATGTGGAGGGACGTCACCTGTATCTTCATCGTTGGATGTGTGCATTGTCATGTCTACAACATCAGTCTTTTTCACCGGGGTAAAGTGACCTGCCATTGTGCCTCGCTTGATAGTGCATTCCCTGTCTCCGGGGTTGTACACTCGAATAGGTACTGTGTTGTCTGTAGATTCTGCCAAGATTCTTGCAACCATCACCCCTTTTCTTCCTACTTCGTTTTCCTCTGTAGGTTCTAGGATCCCGAGACCGGCTTCACCAGGATTCCCCTTAATCAATCCTGGGACCAATGCTTCATGACCCGGTGGAATCTTGGTAGTCTCCTCTACCACCACCCTGAAGCATAATCCATGCCCCAGCTTATCACTGCATTTGATTTTGTCTCCATTCAAGTCCAGTTGCAGTTGTTGTAAGTCGATCTTCACATGTGTTGCTATCAGAAAATCCATTCCAAGGATCCCTTCTGCTGAGCCAGTATTGCCAAATATGACACGAATTGAACAAACCGTCCTGCCAACCTTTAATTCTAGACAAGAGCTGCCCATTGTCTCCATTCTGCTTCCAATAGCATTAGAAACGTTTGCTCCATACCTTGTCAATTCTGGCTTTTTCTCGTTGGGAATTCGGTAGTATACTGTGTTAGAAAGAATTGTATCTGTTGCTCCCGTGTCTACCAAAAGCATGGTCTTGACTCCCCTAATCTCAACTTCAACGTAGAGTCCACTCTGGACACATGCCCTAGACACATTATGTCTTTCCTGATCAGTTCTGCCCCTTTGGTTGTTCTCTACTGTTCGTCCTTTCCGGTTTTGCCCTTGTTTTCTTGTGGCCTTCCCTCGGGCTGCAGAGTCGGCTCGTGCTCGTTTCCCGACGGATCTTGTCCTTTCTTCTGAGGACAATTCCGAGCCAAATGCCCCTTTTCGCCGCAATTGTAGCAGTTCCGAACTTCTCCACGTGATTGGTTCTTCCACGTTTCTACCTTGTTGTCTCGTTCTTCAAGTTTGAGCTTCATCTCTTTTAACTCTTTCCATATTTCTGTGAGAGGTGATTGCTGTTCCTCCGTCGATCTGGCTAGTTTGCGGTGGAACCTGCTTCTCCCACTTCGTTGGTCTTCAAGGCGGAAAAAGTTGTCCGTGGTCATAGCAGCTTGTATTGCCTCATCCATTGTGGTTGGCTGTGATCTGAAAATGCCCTCACGGATTTCCTGCTCCTCTATTGCTTCTGCAAAGTGTGTACGCGCCAAACGATCACGCGCCTCTTCTGGTAGTTCTGGGTATGCTAATTCAGACAATTCTCGAACAGCCTGACCCAACTCCTGAAGAGTCTCCTGAGGTCCTTGCTGCCTTGAACGTAATTCTAGGAGGTAGTTTTCAGCCATCTGCCCTGGGCCGAACCTTTTCTCGAGCAAATGAACAAGCTCCTGGTACGTTATCCTCGAGAGTTGCCTCTGGCTCCCCATGACTTTGATCGCTGCTCCCCTAAGGCTAGCGGCAAGGAAAATCTTGGCCTCCTCGTCGTTCCAACCATTCGCCAACTTGCATGCCCTAAAATGCTGGATGTAGTCGATCCATGGATTCTTCCCATCGAACTTGTCTGGCACAATGCTGGGTCGGGAAATGCGCGACATTCCTGTTTTTTCTTCATCAGAAAACCCAGGACTCAATTCCTGTCTTGTCATCCTTGGTTCCTGTGACATGCCTCCTTCTCTCGCATGCTCCCTATCCCACTCTTTTTCCTCTTGGTCGGCCCTTGTAGTTGATCCTCTGAGGTTGTACTCGTTTCACTGTGCAAGTGTTGCCTTGATGTTAATGTGCCTTGTGGTTGTACCTCTCTGTACAGCCTGCTGGGAAACTCAGCCTTATCCATTTCTCCCGTCTTCTCAACTGTTGTGGCAGGCAGTTCATAACTCATTGGAGATCGTACTTCGAACTTGTTGGGATTTCCCCAGTCACGAAGCTGCACTTCTTCATCCCTCCGTCCGTGTGCTGCAGTAGCTGAATCCAGTTTCAACTGAAGGAGGCGATTTTGCTCCATCAACAGCCTGTTCTGTCCTTTGGAGTGTTCGAGGTACTCGTTACTCTCTTGCAGTTCAGCCACCAGGTTTTCTAGCTCCTCCACCGAATGCAGGCTAGTTGCCATACTGCCACACGGTGATCCAACAACTTCAAACTGTGTGCCGTGTAGCTGGGCAAGTGTGCTGTGTGTATAGGCGCTATTTAGGTGATAACACGAAGAGCATTATAGGCGCTATACGTAGGTGAAAGGATGTGGAGAATAGGCACTTATATATGTAGGTGAACTAGTAGGTTCAGGTAAACTATAGTAAGTGTAGGCGTAGGTGAACTATAGTAGGTGTAGGTGTAGGTGAACTAGTAGGTTCAGGTAAACTATAGTAAGTGTAGGCGTAGGTGAACTAGTAGGTGAAGGCGTAGGTGAACTATAGTAGGTGTAGGTGAACTATAGTAGGTGTAGGCGTAGGTGAACTAGTAGGTGAAGGCGTAGGTGAACTATAGTAGGTGTAGGTGAACTATAGTAGGTGTAGGTGTAGGTGAACTAGTAGTAGGTGAAGGCGTAGGTGTAGGCGAACTAGCATTCCCGATAATCACTTGATGTTGCTTAATTCCTGCTTCAGCATGTTTATCCCACCGCTGCCACCAATGTAACGGGTTTTGTCCGGGGTCCCTGCATGCACCATTACCGAGCGGTCAATAAATCTCACGAGACTCCAATCACCCGCACGGTTCTTTCATAAACAGTGAAGCTATCACTCCAACATCATCGATCGCACTCAGATCACGCTACTTTTTCTATAATACACGGAAACACAGTGTCATTTTACATCAAAAGGTACTTGCCTTTATTCACGAAGAACTCCAACTTTACAATGT
This sequence comes from Strongylocentrotus purpuratus, assembly GCF_000002235.5. NCBI lineage: Eukaryota > Metazoa > Echinodermata > Echinoidea > Camarodonta > Strongylocentrotidae > Strongylocentrotus > Strongylocentrotus purpuratus. The sequence goes on along the minus strand of NW_022145530.1, from coordinate 642,940 downwards.
AACTTCCCTTCAACAGCTAGTAGCAGTACTCCGATTCACCCTGTTTCACCTATCTTATCCTGCCCTCCCTAGCTACCTGCCCGAACACGTCCTCTCTTGCTCATGCCTAATACCTAACTCCCACCCGCATGCACTGACCCACATACGCCCGCTACGTTGAAACAACTCCGTTACAATACCATGCAAGATAAGATAAGATAAAAGATCTTATCTCAAAAGATACAACAATATTAGAGATAACACTGGGGTTCAGAATACGGCCCATGGAAGGGGGAGGAAGAGTAGAAATTTTGGAACATGGGGGGGGGGGGGGGGAATATATTGATAACCTTTGAATGGAGAAAAAAATGTGAATGCCTAACCATGAATCAATTTCTCATCCCATTTCAAGGTGACAAGAAATTATCACTTAGATACAGCATTCAAAGCTACATATGGAACTGATGGTGGCATCCATGTTTGTGTGATATGTGAATACGATGCTCTTCCTGAAATTGGCCATGCCTGTGGGCACAACCTGATTGCCGAGTGTGGAGCAGCCGCAGGTCTAGGGATCAAAGCTGCAATGGAGCTTGATGGCACTCCCATAGGAAGGGTAAGCTTATTCCTGGGCTTGACACTATAAACAAGGATCCTGTACATAATTTGTGGCCTGGCTGGCAGAAGGGCGTTAGCCCGAATTTCAGGTAAAAAATGAAGCTTTAAGCTGATCATGAAGGGCGTTAGCACTAAATCGCCCCAAACTTTAATAAAACTGATTTATTTTCGGGTAAAAATTGTGGCCGTGTTCTACTATAACATCTCTATTAGTCTTTTAAGTTTTAAAACAATTTTCGGGATGGAAAGCAGTTTAAATATGAAACGTATCTTTAAATGTGAATAATTTGAAAAGTAGTTTTCGAGTCGCTCGCGCGTTAAGCCCTTCTGCCAGCCGGCCGACGAATTGTAGATCCTAGGAATTTCACTCCGGGGCCAAACTTTCATTCCACAAATAGTCCCATATTCATATTCCTGTGTGCATTGGATGGTACTTCAGGCAAGATTGTGCTAATTTATTATCATTTTGATGATTTCCAAACCTCACAGATATAGCAGTTCTTGAACCTTCCCCAACTTTTTCTTGAGCATCAATGTCTTTCAGGACCCAAACATTATCTTTGATGTAAGTTCTGTCACAACTTGTACCACCAGGTTACAGTGCTTGGTACGCCGGCAGAGGAAGGGGCAGGAGGCAAGATAGACCTGATCAAAGCTGGGGCCTTCCAGGGGATGGATGTAGCTATGATGGCACATCCTTATGCTTACACAGTACCACAACCAGTAGCCTTATCAATGCTAGAGTAAGAAAGACTCGTTGGATTTCCTACATTCAGGCTCCATACTATTTTGTTTTCCACCACTGCCAGGGGTCTAGAGTAAATTATTAGTGATCCCTGTGCATTTAGACCTTTTTGTAAGGATCCAGATGTATTTTATCACATCATACTAAGTGAACAGAAATCCTATTTTTATATTTTTGAATTCAATCAAAGTTTGATCAGAGCATATGACTGTATCCTAAAATGCACAAGTCACAAATTTGAAAGTTTTTGGTAATCACTTGTGTGATGTATAACGTAGGAGTAATCTATTGTAAAAACTATGATTGTTTTTTGTTTTCTTTATTTGATGGAAAGTTCCTCTGGCTTTTTATGCCAATGCAACCGAGTAGCCGGAGGCATTATGTTTTCGGGTTGTCCGTTTTTACGTCCGGCCGTCGGTATATACGTCCCGTTCTCTTGATCGCGTTATCTCAATTTTTCCAGAATGAAAATTCACTTCACTGGTCTTGCTTCCCATGCCTCTGCAGTTCCCTGGGAAGGAGTGAACGCCTTGGATGCAGCTGTGATGTGTTATAATAGTATCTCAGTCATGAGACAACAGTTGAAACCAGAATGGAGAGTTCATGGTAAGTAATACTATTCCTCTCGGTCCTCTATTTTTTTGGTAATAATTCTATACTGTATCACTTTCGATAGATGATGTAAGTATTCCCATTGATTTTACACCCATGCAAGCTACCCCTTGCTGTAAGGAGCACAATGCTCATTTTGAGAAACCCTAGTCTCTGTTTAAAAAAAAAAAAAACTTTTTTGATCTTTGGAGCTCTTTTTGGATCTGCTACATAAGAACTGAAATTTGCTTAAGCAAAATGTAAGTATTATTTTAAATCATGGCTCTTTTAAAGGTATAGACCAGTTCTAGTCATGCGATTGCATTGTGAAAGAAACATGGAATCGATCAGAAAAGGTTGATCATCTAGCATATAAGTATTGGTGTGTACTGCAAGGTTCTGAAATCATCAAAATGATAAGAAATTTGGCCCAGTCTTGGTAAATAAAGTTACAAGCACTGTACACAGAAAGATGTATATATGACTACGCGATATCTACCCAGTTCGGATCGATATGATAATATAAAAAGTCCAAATATATCAATTAGTAGGCGGTTTCCCGGCAAAATTTGTATCATCATGTATTAGTCAAAACATATTCTTTCACATGATTGGTAAGAAGAGCTTCCATTTCATTTTTTGAGAGGGGGGCATTTCCAAAACTGGTTTATACCTTTAAAACTTTCCAAGATTAATTTACTCACCACCTCTATGTTTTTCTCTCTTTCCCTGACCCCAATCTCTGGTATTATTATGAAGTGCATGAATGAGATGTCAGGAGTGGGATTTATCCTTCTCTCAGAAGTAAGTTCACTTCTCATTGTGTCATATGGATACCATCTCCACCATGATAAATTGTTTCAGGTAATGTAAAGTGTACCAATCACCTCAAATATTATTGTGTACAGCAAGAATTTATAAAATAAACCTTTAAAACAAAAACTTAATTGGCATTCTATGAGCTAAAACTATACACACAAAAAGCCCGAGTCCGCCCTGGGATCTGTGCGATCCCTTTTCTATTCCACCACAATACAGATTTATTGAGCAGTCTACTCATAAGTTGCTTCTATGTCAATCGATAGAGTATTTGAACTTGCGATTATCTCTTTATGATATAGCCTAGCTAGCTAGGGAACCCCTAATGTAGGCCTACTGACATTTTTTTGTTGGTGATTGGTTTACTTTAAAGCCCATCTGTACTAGTTTGGCTAGGAGGGATTAGACCACCCAGGACAGTCACTGACATACTCAGCTCTCAATTAACATAAGTAAAAGAGGATCATGGGGGACCAATGGTCAACGATTAGGCAATGTTTTCTATATAGAGGGAGCTAGTAGCTACAAGTAGTACAGTGGGCCTTTAAGCCAGTTTCTCTGTGAATGCAAAACTTCACAAATGCAAAATTTGATGTTACCTTCAGAAAAAGTGTATCTCACATTTTCTCAAAATCTGAATTGAAATTTTGTGTGTTTCTTCCATCTGCAAGGCATATTTACAAATGGTGGAGCCAAGCCTAATATCATACCAGAGGAGGCGGAGCTCTTTTACTACCTAAGGGCTCCAACACAGGAAGCACTTTCACAGGTCAAGAAGAAGGTTGTGGGGTGTGCCCAGGGTGCTGCCGTGGCAACAGGTTGTGAGGTGAGAAGACCGAATGAGACTCTCTGCCAGAACAGTTTATTTCATCCTAAATGACATCACAATATCTATGGCAGACTACGCCATACTTACCTATACCATTAATGCCATTCCCTTTACCCGCTATTTACCGGCAAAGGTTTTCTCCTTAGAGAAAAACACAAAGAAGAGTCTTTAAGCACAGACTAAGTCTTTTTGTGACGTCATACTCCGTCGGAGTCAATGTAGGAAACCCCGACGGTCAGTAGTATATAAGGCCTTGCGCCAATAACACTTCCTCTTTCCTTTGCCGGCGCCTGCTAATAGTACATTAACAAATGTAATCACCCGCGCTCGCAAATCACTTCACCGGCTTTTCAACTTTTAAAGACGATGTCAACATCAAATACCGCTAAGGATGGGTCCGTGACGGACACCCCGGCGAATGAGAAAGGGAAGAAAACCCAAACAAATACGAAAAAGACAAAATCAACAGGCAAATCAAACCCAAAAAACGCTGGTGCTACCCCGGGGGTATCGAAGCCAAAATCCCATGAGCAGATCTCTGGGGGAAACAAATCCACGGGAGTGAGAGCAGAGCAAAAAGTGTCCCTCATCCCGCAAAAGATAAACCTTACAAGTTACCTTCTCGAAAATTAGCCCCTCGTTCCGAGTCGGGGGAAACAAAACCACGGGAGTGAAAAGGGAATGAAGAGTGTCCCTCATCCAACGAAAGAAAACCCTCTCAAAATACCTCCCCGAAAATTAGCCCCTCGTCCCAAGAGGGAGGGACGATAAAAATGAAACTAGCAGTTGGCTCCCGTTGGGGACGGAGGTTACGGCACTCATGAACCCTGGTGGGCACTTTTCAGTTTTAATTTTGTAGTACTACAAAATTAAAACTGAAAAGCTTTACCTAAATTAGTGTTTGTGCCCTTTGCCGGGCAGATGACGATACTTTGGCAATAACCAAATGCAATTCTGTCCTTTTCTATCCAGTGCACAGTCAAAGATCTTGGAGGCTTTGCTAATGTTGTCACCAATCCCACCGTGATATCAATCTACAAGAGGGAGGCTTCCCAAATGGGCGTAGTCTTTGATGACAACAGTGGTTCCGGTTCCACCGACATGGGAGACGTGTCGTACGTGGTCCCTAGCATACATCCTATGTACGACATAGGAACCATGGCAGCCAACCATTCCAGACCATTCACTGCAGCGGCAGGTTGGTATTGGGCCACGCCCCTAGGCCTCCCCCCCCCCCCACCTCCTATAAAGGGATTCTAAAACAGTTACAAATTCTCACCATGTAGTCCCTCCATTAGTCAATCTCTTTCTGTATCATTGTCTCTTTATTGTGTTAATATTCTCATATTTTGAGTTTACTGTCTTGACTTATTTGAATGTGCCTTCTCTTCCCACTCCCCTCCCCCCTTCATTTGGATCCCTCCCTTCCCCCTCTCTTTATCTCTATATCTATCTATCCTCCTCTATCTCTCTCTCTCTCTCTCTCTCTTTCTCTTTCTCTCTCTCTTTCTCTCTCTCAATTCCTATCAGCTGTTAACTTCATGAATATCCTACATTGTTTTCAGGTGCTGCTGCAGCCCAGCCCCCTACTCTGGTCCAGGCTAAATCCTTGGCTCTGACAGCTCTGGAAGTCATGAAACCAGGAAATGAGGAGGTCTTAGCAAACATCAAAAAGGACTTTGCTCTTCAGATGGCAGAAACAAAAGCATAGCTAGGTGCAAACTGTCCATAGATCGTGTCCTCCAGGGCCCTGCCTCATAAATTGTTATCGGCCACTGATGCCAAAATTGTATAACAAAATTTCTCTCAGCCAATGAAATGCCCTGATGTCAGGGGCTTAGATCCATTATTGTAACTTGATATTGATGATAAGTTTTATGGAAACATTCAAATTACTGGGAATCATGTGTATAAACTCCTGTCAGCAGGTGGTCTTTATTCTACACACGATATGAGAAACACCATTCAGGAAAAAGCAACTTTATAAAAGTTATATTATATATATACTAGGTACATGCATATATCTAGGTTATAAGAGTGGTGTTTGTATGCAAGTGGTCACCACTCACTTAAGAAAGTCACATTACATTGTAAACATCTTAATCAATCAACCGTTTCACTTTCTCTCTTTTCTGTCTTGTCTCCCCCTTTCCCTTTCTCTTGTCTCTGTCTCTTTGTTTCTCTCCTTCAATGTTAGATATTAATATAAATTCATTACTCTCAGTATTTCCATATACCCTAGACACCCATCAGTGATTTTAATGTCTAATGAAAGTTCAGTTTGATGACAACCCCCTAGTAATGTCTGGATTATCAGAACAGTGCTTTTATATGCTCACTTAAAACTGGAATGTATTGCATAGAAAGGTCACGTCTTTTAAAAAAATGTACCAATCACCAAAACATGAAGTGGGTTCCATGTTGCTAGCTGAAGCCAAACTATGAGCTACAAATAGATTGTGCAATTACATCCTAAGGGAACAGTAAAATGTTGCTAACGTACGCCCTTGGAACCCATGGAACCATGCAAGTCCAACTTGGGTTCTGTGCCAGCCTTAAACATGGGGTTTTATGTTATCAATTATTTTCTTCATGTTTCTTAACCATTTATCTATTGGAAGCCAGGTAAAGTTTTTTAAGTTGATTTTATACATTCTAGGTATTATGGATATATACAAACAAAAAAATTCAGATGATTGGTATACACTTTGAAACTGGATTGTATTCAATTCAATTCAATTCAATTTATTTATTGTTCAACCATCAAAATATATATACAATCAAAATAAGTTACATCAAGAATTTAGAATAACACAATGATGGTTTAGTGACCCCGGAGAAAGCAGAGCTTATAAAAAGGGGCCACCAATACATAAAAAGATCAACATTATACAAACAAAATCAACATCAAACATTAATATAAACAAGGAAAAAAAGAGAAGTACACTTCTGCAGCAGCAGCAAAAAAACTGTATCTACATGTATTTTCTTTGGATAGAAAATATGTATGTCTTTCCAAAAAGAATTTAGTTTGTGTATGTCGAGCAAAGATGTGATAATACATAGTGAATGGGTCACTAGGAAACATGTGCCTGTTTTTTTTAACCTCTGCCACACAGGGTCTTGCCAGATGTAATATATTTAGGCTGTTTCTTATTGATTTTGTGGCCACATGATTTGCGCATTTTCACAGATCATCTGCAAATGATGACAGTTATAAATTACTGGTACACTGTACATAAATTATTTGGGACAGCATTTGGGAGAGGAAAGGTGTTTTAAATTTGAAGGGACTCTTGCTACCTGGATAATGAAAGTTGGAATTGATATTTAGTATCATCTGAGAGTGCAGCTAAATGTCTTGTTGTCATTATTTGAAATTCTAACTGACCAGTGGTATGCTAAAATCTGATTTGAAGAACTAAGGAAACCACGGTCCTGATGTATGACTTTTTGAAAATCAGGACCCCATTGGCATTGTTTTCAATAACAAGTGTCACAATTCTATAACCAAATTGCTCTCAGCTAATCAAATGCTACGATTTCAGTAGCTTATATCATTATTGTAACTTGTTATTGATAACAAGTTTTATGAAACAGGGGCCCTGATCTATAAATGAACCCTATTTATTTATTTATTTATTTATGATATTTTAAGGGTGGCACATATCACCAATTTGGTGGTCTTCCATGAGGCCCCGTTTGGTAAGAATAAAACAAATAACAGCATCAAAAACAAAATAGATAAATACACAAGCATATAAACAGGTAAAATACAAATTAATTGGTATCCCCATGAAATAACTGATCATTCAAGAATCATCCTTGATCATTTACAAGAAATAGGTGAATGGAATTTTCAAATTAAATACAAATTTTAAAATATTTTAAAAATATATTTGTTATGATGTATTACTGCCATGTTAAGCCATAAATTATAGGTGACTGTATTTGCAATATGGATACTGTGTGACAACTCGAAATAAATGAGTATGTATATTTTTTCTATTAATGTAATCAACGTAGAACATCAGTATGAACAGTTTACATTTACAAGTGTAAACATATCATGAAATGTCATCATTTTGTGTCAGTATGTTTATTCTACAAGCCTTACATGATATTTCATATGTTTTTTATTGTAACATAATCTTTTCAAGAAGTTTTTTACTTCATCGTATATGTATTTTTTTTTTTTTTATACATTTAACATTTTTCTAATAGAAGTGGTACAATCACTGTATAAAGAATTACCAACTATTACCAATGAGGTAATGATTACCTCTAATGAAAGACTATATATCTATATTATGATCTATACAGTGCTATGACCTGTCATGCATTTGTATAGGTCAATATAATTGGTGTGATTGTGATCAAGATCTGTTACTGAAATAAAATAAATTATTAAAAATAAAAATATCTTCTATCCTTCTTTCCTTTTTTGTGTAATGATGTTTTTTTTTCTTCCCATCTCCGTATAAAACAGTATTTAAATATCTAGAAACTGTCATGTTCCTGTTTTGATATTCAGAAAAGAATTAATATAAATATCTCTATTTAGCCAATGAATCCTTCTGATCTGGTCTAATTGGGAGGATCTATGTATGAAATCTTCTGCTAGTCATGAAATTCAAAAGTTTTAACATTTTCTCCTTATGAGATAAATCTCATAATCTCATAATTAAAATTGTAGAGGTGTCGTGGACGAGTGGATATGTCACCGGACTGTGGATCACAAGGTTCGCGGTTCAAGTCCCACCGCGGCACTAATGTCCTTTGGCAAGACATTGATCTACATTTGCCACTCTCCACCCAGGTGTTAAATGGGTACCCGGTAGGATGCGAAAGTTAATGTGGTTAGATTACCATCATCATAAATCATCATCAGACTTATACACGATACTGCAGTTCTGCTGCCATATCCAATTCCATTACCAATTCCATTACCCCAAAGACAGTAATTAAATTAGGGCCTAATTAATTTCAAATAAGATATCCTTTATATATTGTAGTCGATTAAATAACATTTAGTCCTACAAAACTCACCCTCCCACAACAACAAAATTTGTACATACCTTTGCTATATTCAAATGAGTACCAGTTACACGCTTCACCCCCCCCCCCCCCCCCCCCCCCCCCCCCCCGAACAAAACAAAAAAACACGTACCGGTACCCACTTATGGCCACGCCCATCATCAGACACGCCCATCTTTAAAGATCTTTAAAAAACGCGCACTGTACAATCATGTTCTCATTCATCGCGCTATAGCTCTGTTCAAGGCAGCAGTGCGGAACCCGAAGACTCATCACCCCTGAACTCCGGGAGCTGCATGCTAGCTAGCTATGCTGCAATCGCTAGTGTTCAAGCAAACAGCTCGCTGTTCAGTAGTACGAGTCTGATTACATCAACAACGTTATCGCAGTAAGTTCACTGAAAATGCTCTTGATTTCCTTGCAGGCTATAGAATGAGTGCGATTGTAAATATCTATTCATGATGCTCATCGTTTTTTTACATGGATTTGTTGATTCCAGTGTTTGCAGTTGTGACACATGTCATGGTGCAATGGTGTGCATGCAGGTCTGATGGTTGGACCAATTAAGGGGCTATTATGTCGGACAAATTACCCACGCGCACACCAGCAATATAGTGGTCAATGCGAGGCAAAGCTAGATCACCAATCATTCATATAGGCCTAGACGGAAATAACTGGTATGGGGAATTCTTTAATAAAACTGACATTTTCTAACCTTCCCCGGCCAGACCCCATGCACACAGTGTACGCAGTACCCCATACAAGGGGGGGGGGGGGGGGGGGGGGGGGGAGGATACTAGCGATTTTTGCCAGAATCCAGTGAAAATCTTTCATATAATTTCATATAATTTCAAAATAACCTCCGAGTGATTTAAGCACTTTACTTGAAATTCAAAGGTCGTGGTTCGACCCCCGAAATGGCGCTAATGTCCTTTGGCAAGGCATTAATCTACATTTGCTGCACTCGACCCAGGTGAGGTAAATAGGTACCTGGCAGAATTAATTAATTCCTTGAAATGCTGGAGCGCTGTAATGGCAGCTAGGCTAAAGCACGGGTGATAATTAATGCGCCTTGGAAATTATCACCCTAGCTTTAGCTCCGGCAGCCGTTATCAGCGCACAGTGCATTTCAAGGAATAATCCTACCAGTTACCCATTTACCTCGCCTGGGTTGAGGGTGGTAAATATAGATTAATGTCTTGCCAAAGGACAGTGGTGCCACCGCGGGACTCGAACCGCAGGCCTCGTGATCCACAGTCCGGTGACACATCCACTCGACCACAACACCTCTCGCATAATGTCTAGAAATTTCTTATCTCTGTTTTTCTTTTTCTCCTTTTAGGGGTCTGTTGAGTTAGTCTACCTGTAAGACTATTACTATGACCGAGTGGAACAAGAGAAAGCAAGTGGCCCAGGCTAAGATAGATGAATCAGCCTCAGATCTCAATAACATCAGCCAAGAGATTTGGTCCCATCCTGAACTGGGTTATGAGGAACATCATGCTCACAAGATTCTCACAGATTATCTGGAAAAGGAGGGATTTGAGGTAACTTTCTATTATTTCAATGCTGTTTAGAACAAGGAGAAGTTAAAGAATTTAAAAAAGGAAAAGAAGAAGGAGGTCCGAGAAGGATCGAGGGGAGGGACCCAGATAACAATACGGCGTTGGGCCAACGTCGGCCACGGTCGGCAGGGTCGCAGTCGGCAAGCCAACGTTGGCTAATCGTTGGGCCATCGTCGCCATTTTTTACTGATAAATGGTGGCTATTGGTTGGCTTTTCGACGTTGGGCCAATGTTGGCTGAACGTTGGTCCATTGTCGCCATTTTCACCGATAAATGGTGGCTATTGGTTGGCTATTCGACGTTGGGCCAATGTTGGCTGAACGTAGGTCCATTGTCGCCATGTTCACTGATAAATGGTGGCTATTGGTTGGCTATTCGACGTTGGGCCAATGTTGGCTGAACGTTGGTCCATTGTCGCCATTTTCACTGATAAATGGTGGCTATTGGTTGGCTATTCGACGTTGGGCCAATGTTGGCTGAACGTTGGTCCATTGTCGCCATTTTCACTGATAAATGGTGGCTTTTGGTTGGCTATTCGACGTTGGGCTATTGTTGGTTTAATGTTGGTCCATTGTCGCCATTTTCACTGATAAATGGTGGCTTTGGGTTGGCTCTTCGACGTTGGGCCAATGTTGGCTAAATGTTGGTCCATCGTCTCAATTATCACTGATAAATATTGGCTATTGGTTGGCTATTCGACGTTGGGCTAACGTTGGCTCATTGTCACCATTTTCACTGATAAATGTTGGCTTTTGGTTGGCTATTCGACGTTGGGCCAATGTTGGCTGAACGTTGGTCCATTGTCACCATTTTTACTGATAAATGGTGGCTATTAGTTGGCTATTCGACGTTGGGCCAATGTTGGCTGAACGTTGGTCCATTGTCGCCATTTTCACCGATAAATGGTGGCTATTGGTTGGCTATTCGACGTTGGGCCAATGTTGGCTGAACGTTGGTTCATTGTCGCCATTTTCACTGATAAATGGTGGCTATTGGTTGGCTATTCGACGTTGGTCCAATGTTGGCTGAACGTTGGTCCATTGTCGCGCCATTTTCACTGATAAATAATGGCTAATGGTTGGCTATTCGACGTTGGGCCAATGTTGGCTGAACGTTGGTCTATTGTCGCCATTTTCACTGATAAATGGTGGCTTTTGGTTGGCTATTCGACGTTGGGCTATTGTTGGTTCAATGTTGGTCCATTGTCGCCATTTTCACTGAGAAGTGGTGGCTTTGGCTTGGCTATTCGACGTTGGGCCAATGTTGGCTAAATGTTGGTCCATCGTCTCAATTATCACTGATAAATGTTGGCTATTGGTTGGCTATTAGACGTTGGGCCAATGTTGGTTGAACGTTGGTCTATAATTGTCTCATTTATTACTGATAAATGTTGGCTTTTGGTTGGCTATTCGACGTTGGGCTAACGTTGGCTCATTGTCGCCATTTTCACTGATAAATGGTGGCTATTAGTTGGCTATTCGACGTTGGGCCAATGTTAGCTGAACGTTGGTCCATTGTCACTATTTTTACTGATAAATGGTGGCTATTGGTTGGCTATTCGACGTTGGGCTAAAGTTGGCTCAACGTTGGTCAATTGTTGCCATTTTCACTGATAAATGGTGGCTATTGGTTGACTATTCGACGTTGGGCCAATGTTGGCTGAACGTTGGTCCATTGTCTCAAATATTACTGATAACTGTTGGCGTTTGGTTGGCTATTCGACGTTAGGCCAATGTGGGCTGAAAGTTGGACCATCGTTTTAACTTATAAATGTTGGCTATTGGTTGGCTATTCGGCGTTGGGCCAATGTTGGCTTCATGTTGGTCCATCGTCTCAATTTTTTTTTTTAAAATGGTGGCTTTGGGTTGGCTACTCGACGTTGGGCTAACGTCGGCTGAACGTTGGTCCATCGTCTCAATTTTAAATTATAAATGTTGGCTTTTGCTGGCCATTCGATGTTGGGCCAATGTTGGCTGAACGTTGGTCCATCGTCTCAATTATTACTGATAAATTGTGGCTGTTAATTGGCTATTCGACGTTTGGCTATTAACGTTGGCTCAATGTTGGTCCATCGTTTCAAATTTTACTGAGAAATGGTGGATATGTTGGCTAAATATACGCGACGTTGGGCCAACCTTGGCTTAACGTTGGTCTATATCGTCTCCATCTTTACTGATAAATAGTGCATGTATATACTGGTTGGCTATATGACGTTGGGCCAACGTAGCAAATACGACCTAGTACCGCTACATCCGGGTAAAAAAAATTGCATGCGTGCGCATGCCCATGTGCTCATGCAATTGCAACGTACGTCAGCCATATCCTGTCCATTTGTCTGGATCAGTTGCCGGGGAGTACCAACACTGCATCGGCACTGCATGGTAAATGAATGATTTTCTTTCTCTTTCAACGTTATGTTTGTGAGCATGTCGCGTGAAACTGATAAATTGTATAGTGTGAGAACTCCCCGTCACAAAGCGAGGGAAATAGCATGAGAAATTGTTAAAGTAATCATTGATAATTCCCTGTCCAAATGAAAGTGAAAGTGTGTACGAGTGTACCGATCGGCGTACGCTTAGCATGCACACCCGCTGCGTGCAATTGAAGTGTGAGTGATGGCTATGATGGCTATGATGGGGGCCGAAGTGTCGGCATCAGATGCATTGTTTGCCGTGATAAATGTTAATATGTTCCTGACTTAGAGTTAGACCTAGGTGATGTATTGATGCATCATGTTTCAGCGTCCGTGACAGTGGTGATGTTCATCCCAATATGCAATATCGACCATGAATCAAATGATTGTGAATCTGTTGGAGTTGCAAGTGTTGAAGGTGCTGATGCATTGTTGGAAAGACCAATTGAATCAAATAGAGCTGAATGGGAAGACGCATCATTTTTTTATGCATATCTAAATGATATTATAGTCTCTGATACTTTCAGATTTAGAAGTAGGTCTATACTATACTCTGTAGTAGCTCAATATATGCTGATGATGATTCAGTTTGAAAAGGAATAAATTACGAGATTGGGCTGTGAATTAAGATATCCCGCTAGTACATGATTCTAGCCTCCTGAAATCTTACAAGGGAGTGTGCCAAGTCTGCCAAAATATGCAAGAAGTTTGTATCAACACATTTAGTGGATTAATTGTGAGTGTGATGTGAAAGAGGTAGCTGGTGGGAATTACCCTCATTTTGGCATTTGCAATCATTTAAAGTCGCAATTGGCCAAGAACCTCAATTTGATCAAATAGTAAATAGGAAAAACTATTGGGGGCGGGGGTAACACTGATCGATCCCATAATTTTCATCCACAATTTTTATTGTACATGTATATTAAATTGCTATAATTTGAACTGAAGGTAAATATTCTAATTATTTATTTTTAAAATTCTGACGTTCTTTGTTAATACATTCAATTCTATATAGCTCTTCCAAATCCCAATACTTTTTTCTCCCATAATCCCTACAATTCTGAAATTTAAATATTAAATCCTGCATTTCATATCGTCAACTTCACAACAAATTCCAGATTCCTCTACCCGTTCAGATCCAGCTACCCCTACCTCGATCATCCAGAACAGCATCAACAGCACCAAGGACCCCTTCGACATCGACCCCATCAACCTCCAGAACACTGTCGACCCCAACGACCCCATTGACCTCAACATTCAGAAATATGGGTATGTCATTTGGCATTTTATTCATTTTGTATTTAGTTATACATGTAGACAGGATAGCACTTCTTAGTATTCGTTATAGTTGTGCCCTGCACACAAAGTACAAATGTACTGGATTAATGTACGTTTGTGTAGGACATAGCTGCTAACGGATGCTAGTATCTTTTCCTGATTATATTGAGAAACTGCATTGTGATCACTTACAAAACTATTCAACAACAACAAATCATGAAATACTGCTTATAGCAGTATTTTTTGGAAACAATTCTGAATGCAGGGTGCCACAAAAAACAAAACACAATCAATTGATTTGTTTCTTGTATAAGCAACTAACGATATAGCTTTGTGTTTTTGTTTCTACTTTGAAGCCCCTCGAGCTCTCTCAAGTATTGGGAGCTTACATAAATACAAAAAAAAAGTATTGGGAGCTTCACATTTCACTTCAATGTTATAATGATGTGAAAGAAAATGCCACTCTTCTTCAAACATTTGTCCTAAAAATTAGAAAGAATACAAACTTACTAACTAAGGGTTTTGTGTTGTATGCAGAAAACGCAAATTTTGTATTCTTTCATCCATATTCTACTTCAAACACATTTGTTAGGGCAATATTCTATTTGCAGAAGTGTCCGGGTGTTAATGACATCCTCTTTTACATCATACCATTTAAGTGAGATTGTGCCATCTATTCTTTGGCTAATTTTGGGATCCAACACTTAAGAGGGGCTTTAAACTGTTATCAATCAAGCATCTCAACACTGAGCAAACAGATACTATAAATTGGTTCTTTCTATTGAAGAATATTACTGCCATTTTACCTCAAATGTATATTTCCTTTGTTAAGAAGAGTGTTTGATGCTATTTTAATTAAACAAGACAAAAATAAAAGAAATCCATTCCTTTCTAATTTCCATACGTCTGGGTCATTCGCTCTAAAGTTTGAACGAAGTTATTTTCATGACAAAGTACTTCTATCCATGAAATTTCATCAAAACTAGGGAGGATGTGCCACTCAGGACTACTTCCCTTGAATGCCGTACTATTTGATTAATATCCGTACTATTTCAAGGTGATGTTTCCATGATCTGCTTTTAAATCTTGTTTGGTTTCTTTCTTCTTCTTTTTTTGCCGCAGATGTCGAAGTTGTACCACCACAAGCTAGACAAGATTTTTGCCTTAGGAAATTAAAACTTTTATGTCTTGTATCAAGACCCTTTTAAAGCAACATAATAACAATTGTTTCATAAATAAATGCCTCCTTATATTTTTTACAATTTTTTGAAAACCTCTCCAAGTTGCTCGTCTAATAGTGGACCCCGCCCCTTACAATTCTCAGAGTTCCTCGGAATGATTGACCAAAGGATTAGTGATGTTATATCAAGAACGATCTCCGCTTAGGCAAGCTACGGTACTTGCTAGCCAGGTCTGCAGGCATTATGTTTTGTACACAAACATAAACAATAACTTTTGTTATTAAATAGTGTGCTATGCATCTTTACTTGTTATTTATTGTGGTGAAATTTCACTAATGGCCCAATTTTAAAAAGAGAGCTATACCATGAGTCGAAGAAGGTCGTAATTGATTTGAATGCCTGTATAACGTGTCAACTAAATGCATGCTATAAAGAATTTCAAAGGTAAGAAAAAAATGTTTCATATATCTAAGTGACTGAATGTTTTTCGTACTACCTTCTTCTCAATTTAAAGAAATATTGAAAGTGGTATATCAGAGTGAAGAAACTTGTGTTTTTCCCTTTACAAGCTCTGCTCTTTCTTACTTCACTTTCAAATTTCCTCTCTTGTTATATAAACATTTAGCGATTGCTTTACTTCACACATTCAAGTAATGTATACTATCCCTCCTAAAAAAAAACAGTTTGTAGATGTGTTAACAATAGATATGGCGACGAAATGTATCGGCATCTCTGAAATGCCTAAGCATAAAAAATGTTGGCAATTTCTCTGAATATTATTTTTTATTTTTTATGGAACATTGTTTACATTAATTGCCTAGTTCTTGGTATGCAAATGGTGGACACTTTATTAATTTCTTTATATTTTTGTGCTGTACATATGTAGAGGAATCTTGTCATAAGCAATCGTGTTCGTCTGCCAGAAAGTTTGTTTTGTTTTACTCGGGAAGTTGTGAGGATTGTTTATTATATTCGTACAATGAATTTCAGTATGTTATGTTGTGTTACGTGTAAGCGACAATTCATTTTATAACAGCTCCTATCGTCCTAGCATTCATTGATAGTAGGCCTATATTGTGACACATTGAGATACCTTGAACTTGAAACTATGTTTACATCTTTTTCGAATTCAAACGAAAATACAAAAGAAAGATGTACAATAATTGTATTCACATTTACAACAGTTTGTTTATTACACATAATATAAAGTATGTTTTATCACAAAATCAGTTTATTTTCCTTGTTCTTTTGTTTTGGAGGGAGGGGGATGTATTCAGAGCAAATTCTAAGAAGCAAGATGGTGAACTTTTCATTAAAATGGGACAAATAAGTTGTTATCAAGTTTTGATAGTGATTAAAATGTACAAGATAATAGACATGACGAAATTAAAATAACATGTCCCTCTTGCTTCAATATTGTTATTATACATATCTTCCAGAGGGATCTAAGTCGAGTTCTATAATGAACTTTTCTCAAATTCAGTCTAATTTTGATGAAATTGTTACTATCTTCATTTTGTGGATTTTGCTCTGTTTATTTATTTAATCCAATCTTAAACTACTTGGCTTTTCCTTGTCAGGTTGTGATGCATGTGTTTGAATGATTGTACATGTCCGATGTAGTATGATCTTGACGATGTTCTTATGAACGGACGACTGATGTTGGTGTGAATATGTTTTTGAGTTGGTGTTGGTAATGTCAGAAGGATGTTGGCATGAACTGGAAAGGGGAGGTACAACGTCGGCACATGGTGGGATACGGGTTGGCATAACGTTGCTTCTACGTCGGCAAATGGTGGAGAAGAGGTTGGCATAACGTTGGTCTAGCATTGGCACATGGTGGAGGAGGGGTCGGCACTTGGTGGGAAAAGGGTTGGCATTATGTTAGGACAACGTCGGGGAGACGTCGGCACATATAGTGTAAAAGGGGTTGGCATTACGTTGGTCCTACGTCAGGGAGACGTCGGCACATGGTGGAAAAGGGGTTGGCATTACGTTTGTCCTATGTCGGCATATGGTGGGATAGGGGTTGACATGACGTTGGTCATACGTCGAATGGACGTTGGCTCGATGTTGGTTTAATGTCATTTCGTCGCTGTCGAGCCAACGTTGGCCCGCCGGCAAGAAAGCCGTTGGCCCAACATCACATTGGCGACGATGGCGCAACGTAACAGCCCACGACGTCGGCACATGGTGGGATAGGGGTTGGCATAACGTTGGTCCAATGTCGGAACTAGGTCGGCACATGGTGGGATAGGGGTTGGAATAACGTTGGCCCTACGTCGTGGAGACGTCGGCACATGGTTGAAAAGGGGTTGGTATAACGTTGGGCCAATGTCGAGGAGACGTCGGCACATGGTGGGATAAGGGTTGGCATAATGTCGGAACAACGTCGGCACATGGTGGGATAGGGGTTAGCATAACGTTGGTCGTACGTCGGCACATGGTTAAAAAAGGGTTGGGACGACGTTGGTCCAATGTCGGAAAGACGTCGGCATACGGTGGAAAAGAGGTTGGCATAACGTTGGTTCAATGTCGGGAGGACATCGGCACATATGGTCGGATAGGGGTCGGCATAACGTTGGCCCGATGTTGGCTTAATGTCATTTTGTCACTGTCGGGCCAACGTTGGCCCGCCGGCAAGAAAGCCGTGGGCCCAACATCATGTTGGCGACGTTGGACCAACGTAACAGCTTACGTTAGCCCCACGTTGGCGTAACGTCGTATTGTTATCTGGGGAAGAGGAGAAGGAGCGAGAAGAGCAGCCCTGGAAGGGGGAGGAAGAGTAGGACATTTTGGAATGTGGGGGGAGAAATAGCAAGTATTGACGATTAACCTTTGAATGCCTAGTAACCATGAATCAATTTCTCATCCCATTTTTCAAGGTGACAAGAAATTATCACTTAGAGACAGCATTCAAGGCTACATATGGAACTGATGGTGGCATCCATGTTTGTGTGATCTCTGAATACGATGCTCTTCCTGAAATTGGCCACGCCTGTGGACACAACCTGATCGCAGAGTGTGGAGCAGCCGCAGGTCTAGGGATCAAAGCTGCAATGGAGCTGGATGGTACTCCCATAGGAAGGGTAAGCTTATTCCCGGGCTTGCAGACACTAACAATTAAGGTTCGCCTGAACAAATGAATTATAGATCCCAGCTGAACATTACTCTTGAACCAAACTTTAATTAATACCACATATGTGTGTATATGTCCAATGTACATATTCCTGTTTGCATTCGATGGTACTTTGAGCAAGATTGTGTAGATTTATTATCATTTTCTTGATCCCAAAACCTCACAGTATATTTAACAGTTCTTATTTACCAGGGAAAAATTAATATTTATTTTTCGGGGGCTACTTTTCAAGCTTGCCTGCATAAACATAACACTCTAAAAGTTTTGCATTGAACTCTATGCAAGTTTACGGGGGCTCTTTTCTGATTTTCGGGGGCTCTTTTGGGCATTTCGGGGGCAAATTCGCCCTGAGCCCCTGTGTATTTTTTTCACTGTTATTTACTACAAAATGAACCTTTCCCAATTTCTTCTTGAGCAACAATTTCTTTCATATTGTATTTGCCCAAAGTAATTTCAACTTTATCTTTGATATTATAAGTTTTATTGCAACTGGTACTACCATCAGGTTTCGGTACTTGCAAGCACCATAACACCAGCAGAGGAAGGGGCGGGAGGCAAGATAGACCTATCAAAGCTGGGTCTTACAGGGGATGGATGTAGCTATGATGGCACATCCGTATGCTCACATAGTACCACAACAAGTACCCTTTAATATAAGTTTTATCTCCACTTTTCTCCCAACTTGTACCATCAGGTGACGGTGCTTGGTACGCCGGCAGAGGAAGGGGCAGGAGGCAAGGTAGACCTGATCAAAGCTGGGGCCTTCCAGGGGATGGATGTAGCTATGATGGCACATCCTTATGCTTACACAGTACCACAACCAGTAGCCTTATCAATGTTAGAGTAAGAAAGATTCATTGGTTTTTTACACAGTCAGGCTTCTACTACTTTTTTCCACCAATGTCAGGAGTTCGAGTGAATCATTAGTGATCCGAGTGCATCTAGAACTTCTTGTGGGGATCTAGATGACCTTTTTTTAACACACACAAAGAAAGATTTCACATTTTGTTTTGTTCATTTGTTGTAAGTCAGAAGTCTTTTATCATATGATACTAAGTAAAAAGAAATCCTTTTTTTCTTTTTTAAAAATAAATTGAAAGTTTGAAAAGAGCATGATTGTATCCTAAAATGCACAAGAAACAAATTTGAAAGTTCACAGAAATAACTTGTGTGATGTAGGAGTAATCTGCACTAAAAGACAATGTTCGTATTTTGTTTTCTTTATTTGTTTGTGCTGTGCATAATTATGTATGCAAGACACATGAGGACATTAATTTGATTTTATTTGAATGAAATTGTTTTTGGATTTTTTCTTCTTTGCTTAATTTCCTATAATAATAATAATAATATTAACTCCGCTTTTATATAGCGCTTAATACATCTATGATGTCTCTTAGCGCTTTACAGATATATTATTACCCCGATCATTGGATTCAATACTTGCCCGCACACAATGGCCCGAATTCACAAAGCAAGGTTTGAGCTCAGACCAAGGTTTGAGCTCAAACCTCCTTTTGTTTTGCCAAACCTCCTTTTGTTCTTTACAAACCAGGTTTGTAAAAAACGCGTAAAACGCGTCATATGACGTACGAAAACCAAGGTTTGTCGACAAACCTCCTTTGTGAATTCGGGCCAATGTGTGCACAATCTCCACTCCCATTTCTTTACTCCAGCTGTCAACCATATTTGTATACATATATTTGTTTGGGTTATTTTTTTCCAGAACAAAAATTCACTTCACTGGTCTTGCTTCCCATGCCTCTGCAGTTCCCTGGGAGGGAGTGAACGCCTTGGATGCAGCTGTAATGTGTTATACTAGTATCTCAGTCATGAGACAACAGCTCAAACCAGAATGGAGAGTTCATGGTAAGTAATATCTGTATACCTTGTGCATAATCCAGGGTTTTATCCAAGAGACGAATGACCTTAAGGGGCTCAGAGAGATTAATTACCATACCTCAAATATTGCTCTAGTTTGACCAGTTGGATATGATTTGATTTTAGTATGCCATAGATTCTAGCTCAATTTATCTTGGGCTGTGATTCAACAAGATAAATGACCTCTGGTAAGGCAGTAATCCTCATTGCCAGGTCCCTCGGAGAAGACCTAAAGCCGTCGGCCGTCTGGTTGCTTACTTATAAGCATTAATGCTTTCTTAGCAGTCAGGTAAAATAACCATCACATCATCATCATCATCATCACATGGAGCAGAGATTTGGTTTTTAGGGGTTACAGGTCATAGGTCCATAGATATTCTGGAAATCTTCACAGAATGTAATGCCAAGCCCATTATCAATCCTGAAGAAGCAGAACTCTTGTACCACCTGAGAGCTCCTAATAATTCATAAGCGGTTAAAGGTCATAGGTCAATCACTTCACACCCTAAATCTCTATCATTCAGGTGTCTTTACTAATGGCGGTGCCAGGCCTAACATCATTCCTGAAGAAGCGGAACTCTTGTACTACCTGAGAGCTCCTGACAGTAAGCAGCTAGACGTCCTCCAGGCAAAGGTCAAAGGTTGTGCCAAGGGTGCAGCTATAGCAACAGGGTGTGAGGTAAGACAAAGGTTGTAACAAGAGCTCGGTATATGGTTCATACTAGCAGTGAACAGTGTTCTTGTTTGAATCCAGGCTGGAAAATTCCCTGCAAAAAGCCATTTTGGGTATTGATTATATTTCTCATGGTTTTGGGACAAAACCATGAAGCATGAGAAGAAGCATTGTGCAATTAGTGAACGATTATATGTGACGTTCATAAAAGTAAGGTGTTTTTTTTAAAGTAAAGTTTCATGCAGTACGTGGCATGGGATTTTATCTACTGTTCTGTTCTGAGAGGAGAGGAGAGAGAGTTTAATCCCTTTTTTCTAGACATAGCTGTCAACCATTCCTACTTTGAGAGGATGATCCTGCTTTGTTTTTTTTTACTTTTTTTTAACTTTTAAACTAATGTTATGAACCCTAGATTCCTCTGTCTTTCTGAAAACTAATGTTTAATATATCTATACAGGAAAGCTAGCATACATTGGTAATATTGCCTTGGGAGGTACCTAACTTTTGCTGTGAAAGGTAATTGGCAGGTATAAGTAATATTTCGACAAGTAGCTCTGTTCAAGAGAGACAATAACAAAAAAAAGAAAATTAATGTTTTGTTATGTAGATGATCATTAGTTAGAGAGCCCTTTTATTCTTGTTCTCTCCCTCTCTCTCTCTCCTTCTCTCTTTCTCTCTCTGATTTGTGTAGTTAGAGTGTAAAAGTGGGTGCAACTATGCCAACATGATTCACAACAATGCCCTATCATTATCCTTTGAGAGACATGCAGAGATCTTAGGATTCAGCTACCCTTCCGAGAGGAGAGGGGAGAAGGGAGGTTCCACGGACATGGGTAACGTCTCCTATGTCCTTCCCAGCATACACCCCAAGTTTGGCATCCCTACAGATTCAGGCACTCACACCCCTGGTTTCACCAAGTGGGCAGGTATATACCAATATCCTTGTAACTCCTGCTGGGCTATTATGTTGCAAACAGACAAGGTCATGTTCAACTCGCCATCCACTATGGATTTTGGAGTATATATAAACTGTATGTGTGACAACAGTCATTTGTGTCTGGTCTCCTGTTTGTGCCCTTTGTATAAAGACTTGTTCACTCATCCCTTGGTTTAACCACAGTGTCTTTTTATTTACTTAATGAAAGGCAAGTGGGGATAGAAAAGAGGAGATGTGCTACAAAGGTCCTACAGGTACTTGCTATATCTTTATGTTGTAAGATACAAGGAATATAAAGTGGAGTACACTTTGATACACTAGGAAAACTGCTATCATTTACCAGGGTGGCTGGTGATTTATATGTTTAAGTTTTAAACAAATGCAGTTTAAATTATCCTTGTTGTCAAAATCATTAAATATAACTGATTTTTCTCAACATTAATTGATGTGTTGAGGCATTGATTTACCTCACCCCTTACCATATACATCGTGCATACCGGTATATCAACGATAATTTATGTTTGATTTGATTGCAGGTATGCTTGAAGCACAATCACCCACCCTGATCCAAGCCAAGGCCATAGCTATGACTGGTATAGATGTGATGGATCCTAACACTAACTTGCTCAAGAGCGCCCAGGAGGAGTTTAAGAAGGCCGTCAGTGGCCTCACGTAGCATAGCTTATACAAGTGCATTTTTATACAGAGAAAAGAGTCGATATATATATATATATATATATGCAACAGATAATATATTTTTGCTGTAACATTCTTATTGCAATGATTTTGAAATGCTATGTACAGAGATGCTATATATATATATATATATATATGGTTAAAAGGCCTCTCTCTACACGGGAGGCAAATATGTATGACTTTTTATGAAGAGTTTCATGGAAGTGAGGATGCCATCCCATCCCAAGACGTAGATTGACAATGTCTCTGGTATTGCTACATGTTCCGATGATGATCTGATCTCAGTTATTTACCACTTTAAGATATTCCAGCCAGCACTCCAGTTCACGCACAGGAGACACCTTACGTCCTTTTGATGCACATACGTGTAGCTATCTCACTTTCCAATCCTTTCCTCCAGCTGTGTGGAGGAGAGCCATCGATCCCCTCTCTCAGGTTACTCCACTTTGGAGATTATGCTATATAAAGAAGGGCATATTTGTGGTCTGTCAGACTGAGATGTTGTCATTCTGCGTCCATCGTGTATACCCTAGCCATATCATAGAGATGCTGCCAAGAACACTGCTGACCGCCATCACCCAATAAGAGGCTTTAAAGCCCCACTGCACTACTAATAGCTACTTGCACCCTCTATATAGCAAACAATGCCTAATCGGTGACCATTGGTCCCCCATGATCCTCTTTTTCTTATGTTAATTGAGAGCTTATTTCATGAGATAACCACCTGTCAGTGACCTTGCAGGAAGGTCTAATCCCTCCTGGCCAAACTAGTGCGGTGGGGCTTTAAAAGTAGAGAAGAAAAAGTTTATATCTTCTTTCCCTCCTGTATTCATGTGCAATACCGCAAATCAACGGATCTCATCTATCATCGGACAAAACTTTAGGATTCTGGGGGACAAACCTGCTATGCCCACATCTTTGACAAACCCTCTCTCACAGTATTCAGAAATGGATCAGAGCTAACAGGCAGTCCATCCTTGTCTGCTGCCAGGGTAACCATCGTGATGCAGCTGCTGCGGGGTTTTCCGCCCTTGTTGGCCCTAAGGCAGCCTCTTAAGACGTGGAGATTTCACTTGTACTGCAGAGTTTTTGTAATTACATCATCTCATGCAAGTGGTCTTTTAACATACAGTTTATATATATGTATATAACTCAGTTTACTTGTTATAATGAGTTTGACTACCTGTCTATCTTTGTCAGTACTATTAATTTTATTGAATGCTCTTTTTTGGTGTGTGATTTTATTGGTCATATGTCTTGTTCATTAACATTTTTGGAACATATTATACAAATTATATAAATAATTGATAATCACTTGATATATTATATAGTTTTATGAACATACTGAACATATGAATACATAAATTGTCATAATACAGTGTATATTTTATTTGAAATAAAATTGTTTCTCTTATTTTTATTGGTATATATGGTACAAGACTGAAAATAACATTTGCATTAAAAAAGGTCAGATGTTATTCAACTATAAAACAAAAAGAAAAAGACATTAAACCCTGTAGTACCGGTAATAGGCAATTGTTGGGTTTCAACAGTGTTCATTTTATTTAAAGTGTACCAGTCACTTTAAAAAGTAATTTTTGTAAAAGTTGAATGTATAAAATCAACTTTGAAAAATTACCAGGCATTCTATAGATAAACCACTAAGAAGTATGAGAAAGAAAGAAATAATATAAAACCCTGGGTAAAGGGGTAAGAACCGAAGTCGGACTTGGGTTCCATGTGCGCTATAGTATGCGAGTGCGTACATGTAAGTCACATAGTGTACTCGACAGGGCAGTTTACATTTTACTAGGAATGTTTTTAAACTGCAATATCTCTTCATAGAAAAAAAATATTTGAAGCTCATAGTTTGGAGAAAAGGAGAACAAACTAACAATTGATTTGAAATTTGAAATTCTGTGCATTTGTTGTAATAAAGGAATAAGTGTTGAAGGACTTAACCTATGCGAAAGATTGTAATATATATTGGAGTTTTGCTGTATGTGATATAAGCTCATTGTGGGATTGATTGTTTGAGTGGACAATTATATATCAGGTAAGAAAATACATTTTTGTTTTGTGGTCATTATTTATTGATACAAAGATGAAACATCAACTGCAAAAAGAAATTTTAAAAAGGAAAAGAAATGGGACATCAAAAGAAAGTGATAAACCCAACTTGGTCATTTCGATCCCTCTCATATTATGTACCTTTTAAGTTATTATTATTTATTGGGCAAAGACGAATCAAGTGAAAGGTGAATTAATACAAAACAGCATTAAGGTTTGAAGAGAGTCACATGGATGCCAGGGAAAGAAAAAGATTAACTATAACTCAAAGGTCTTCTCTTCCAATCCATGTGACTTTACGTAAATAAACAACACAGAATATCAAGATACAACACCTAATGAGTTGTTAGTACAAAAAACAAAAGAAAATTAAACAATTAATGTCCTAATATATATACATGTATATGTCTCTTTTGTTTTTGAAAATTACATTTTTATTCAAGTGACGAAATATCTGAATAAACATGAAAAATATTAAAGACTGTAAAAGAAAAAAATTAACAAAATGTTATGTGGCACTGGTGTAATTATTTACATAAATGATTAGACATTCCATTAAATGATTTTGAGGCCGCCAGGTATCAAACTCGCCAGTATGCGGTAGTGTTCTTGAGAATTAATTGGTTAAAGTCTGACTTAATATTTGATTGTCCTGTGTGCAGTACAGTGCTATTGTGAGTTTTGTTTGTTTATAGTGATGGTATTTGCAAAGCTCTAGGAGTGCTATTCCTGGAGGGAAAAAACTGTCATCATTTGGGAATGTGAAGATTCCAGGAGTTGTTGCATGTCATATGTTACTCATGTAGCCATAAGAGAAGCAAGTGTAGGGGGTAATTACAGTAGTTCTTCCAAAGGGGAGGAGGGGAAGGGGGTTTGCTTATCAAAATCGTTGGGTCTTGTGTGATAGAAACAAATGTAAATTATAATAAAGCAATGCTCATCATTTTTTTTCCTAGAAATACTTTAAGGAATGTATTATGCAACTATAGAGACAAAGGTCAAAGTAGAAGGGAAGAATTAAGGGCAAGAAGCTACTGATTACAATCTTGAATTACATTCTGTAGCTTTAGTGATACAGATTACCCCCCCCCCCCCCCCCCCCCCACCCTCATTGATGAAATGCTGGATATGCCTTAATTCACAAGTTTCTAAAAATAGCCATCACAACATAATTTAGATAAGGTAGCTAATTAAATCTGCATGTAGTCCGTTACCCTGTGTTGGAGCGCCTTGAGCACCACGCATGGTGGATATGTGTGCTATATATATCCAATATCATCATTATTATTATAAGGTACCAGTATAGGGGTAATAAGGTTGTGGCCATTTTTAGAAATGTGCCCTATAGCTATTGAACCGTTTAGATAATGCGTACCCTGACTGCCCTCAACCCCCCCCCCCCCAACCCGATCTTGAGGAAATCCTGACTATGCCTTCACATGCTGTGCCTGCCTGCCTGGCCAAGGTAATGTGACTAATACGCACAAAGTCGTTGATTCACAGCCGAGGCCAGCCATAGGGAATATCCTCAAATCATTCTCCTTTATTTTTGTCCTCCTCGCTATTTTGTGCAACGGTGAGTCAAGTACAATAGGTCTATAAATATTTCCCTTGCTTAGTGTAAGCTATTATTAAAGAGGGACACTTCACACAATCTTAAGTGAAAGAGGATTTGTGAACAATAGCACGATCATTCGTCCACATCCTCTATTTACTTTTCCATTTCCTGTCCTATTTCCTTGTTGTGGATGTTTACACTTTCTAGAACTCCGGAAATGGTCAGTTCATTGGAAAATACAGTTTCCCTTCAGGCAGGTACTGTGGATCTGCTTTGTAAGAGGAAATAAAGTGTTACTTTTTGTTTAGTCTGATACAAATTGCAGGGCAAATGTATGGCAATGATATTACTACATTTTGGGGTCCAAGGCTGTGTCCACATCTCTTCCCCCGACTAACAATGTGATTTAAATGGCAATAGTCAAATTATATATGTAACTTACATCCAATGTGTAATGGTAGTATTGTATTGTTTATTTGATTTTTACTGGCTTTAAGATCCATAGCGATCGATCGAGGGTAGTTCAAAGATGGGGGGGGGGGGGGGGGACGATTCTTTTTGAAAGCAAAAGATTTTTTTTCTTCTGATAAGCAAGAAATATGGTTATCTTTGGGCTCTAATATTTGAAAGGGAACATTTTCCTCTTTTTTTTGTAAGATATGCCACATAGGGTTTAAATGTTGGGGGGGGGGGGTGGAGACAGGTCAGTGTTGCATCAAACCCCTCCCCCAATAACCTGACACTTTAAAGGGTTATCAATTTAATACAATCATCAGGTATACCATAAGTTTGTGTACATTTTGGTACATATGGGAAATTAACTTCCCCAAAACATACACATTTATTACATACTGTAGGCATATCACAAAACTTTCAGTCACTTGTTCTCACTTACATCTCATATCATTAGCACATGTTATAAACAGGACACAAAAGAAGAGAAACGCATACATGATGCAAATTTGATACATATATTTAATGATAACTTTTCTCACTTTCACTATACAATTAATGTCTATATAAATGGCGTACATAAAATGATTCCATGCTTCTAAACAAACACTTGGAAAATAGGACTCGATTGTTTGGGGTTATACAGGCGAAGGTAGCTTCCTCCAAAGTTCAATGGCATATAAAAATTGAATTATTTGGCTTTTGGGTGAAATTTTATACAAATATCAAGTTCCTTTGCATAAACATACTCTTTATTTAAAAATGAAGAGTAAACTATGACATTTGAGCTGATTTTAATGATAAGATCACAAGACTCTAACCCAGGAACATGCTACAGTCAAACCTGCTTTAGTGACCGCCTGTCTACAAAGACCACATTTGTTATTTCCCTTGAAAATAGTTTCTCATTGAAACATGAACTAAAGGAACCTGTCTACAAAGACCACTTTTTGTGTTTCCCTTGGGCGGTCGCTATAGACAGGTTTGACTGTATAATGATATTACTCCAAATTAAGAGATACAATAACAATCTTGGTTGGCATTTCAAATCTAAATCACTGAATATAATTCTTCATCAATGTTACCTTCGCATAAACAAGAGCACATACAAATGTTTGTTCGTGATTGCGCACAATTCTGAGAAAAGCACATGTTAGATAAAACTCTAAATCACTACACTTTTCACTGAATCAACCAAATTATTACAATTGTATCCTTCTCAACAATTTATGGGTAACATATGTGTAAAATAAATACTAACAAGCATCACATACTACTTTTCTAAGAAGTATAAAGTGAATATGAATTTCTATGTTTCTGATTATTACATGTTTAGTGAGTGTGTTGGTAAACTCTATGGAATGCCACATACAACTTTTCCATCTTTAAAAATAACAATAATTCTGCAATGAAATGACAAACTCGATTCATGTCATGAAAATTGATATTATTTTTTGGATTTCTTTTTGGATTTTTTTTGTAAAGGACAGAATTATACAGAACTTGCTCCGGAACTTGCAGAATTAAAGTTATTTTTTAAGCTCGAAACATGGCATTCCATAGATCATACCGTCAAGCCAGGTTCAACGCCACATTACTGATCCCACAGACGATCAGCAGATAAACGGCTGAATCATCCCAAGGAATAGAAAGTCAGAGGAGGAAATGAAAGAAATGTAATCAAATACATGCGACTATGTAAATTACATCTGTACATGTTCAGTGCAGGGTAATGCAATGACATTACTTATTATTTCACAATTAAAAAATTGAAATTTGAAGCTGTCCATCTTTTTATACACAACTGGTTTAGCTTTGAATTAGTAACAGCAACAACCGATCCCAATGGTGCACATTGTCAATTTAAATTCGTCATTTGAAATGTATTTATAAATTTCACGTAACTAATCTTTGAGAGCCACTGAAGGGTAATTCAATTATCCAAAAGCTGACACAAAGATCGATGCTTAAAACTATAAATTAAGTATACGCTTAGTACATACTTGACAAAATATGCAGGAAAAACCAGGTGAGTAAATGAAATATCATCATGTGCATTGAATGAAGACTATCCACGAATGGAAGAGAAGCAAACATATTTTATTAGACAATAAGTATAAATGAAAAAATACTGATGAATTTCAATTAACTTTCACCTTGTTCACCATTAGCATTCAAACAAAAGACAACTAGTTAACATAGATACAATTGTACTATCAGCATCAATTTGTATTGTTTTTTTAAAGTATACCCAGCTACTACAGTTACACCAACCACCTAAAAACACAGTCATAGAGCATCAAGAATTTTACAGAAATTCACAAAAATAAAAAGATTTGCATATATATGTAATTATGTATAAAGATTTTTGTACATTTCTGACGCTAGATGATTCACTAGAAATCAGCAATTGTTCTTCGGTCAATTTCAATTTTTCGCACGAGGAACAAGACACAAACGCCAGTACCAGCAGCAGATGTTCCCGTCATCTTGGAGTCTTTTAAACTGCCTCTCACCGAAGACTTGGACAATGGAAAGATGGTGCAGAGTGTATCCCATTGGGTAACGCATCACAGTTTGCTTGCACTTCAAGACTTGTAGGGATTCCCATTCCTGCATGTCCAAACGTCTTGCACATGGTGGGAGCATCTAAAACGATCTTGCCTCGCTAATCGGCTCATCCAAAACACGGTTGCTAAAGAACAATCAGCTTTGATTTGCGAGATACTATCAGAGCTCCTTGAGCTACTACCTAGAAAAGAACACCTACCTCACTATAAACTCTAATTTTGCTTCCCCTAATTCTCATTGAGACAAGTCTGGGAGAACATGTAAGACACCACCTTTTTATAAAGACGACCTCAGGGCAGCCTTTCTATACAGGTTAAAATGTAGAATTATTACAGATATTTCTCAGCTGCCTGTCGCTGTAGATGGTTTCTATGATAAACAGCTCACAGCTGACTAATACAATAATTGCGTAAGACCTGATAGTCCTAAAAAACAATCTTGTATGCTTTCAAGCAGACTTTCTATTTAGAGCGATTCCATGCCATACGACACATGTTTTGTCTACCTTGGTACACATTTTATCCACAAAAGGAAGAATCTCTTTACATGACCGCTGAATAAAAGTGCTTTCTCTTATCCCTGGTTACCCATCATATCAAAGGATTTGTCATTCGTGGATGAAACGTTTGGGAAAAATGGTACATGTCGAACAGGATACATTGTACAGAATCGCCCTATTTAATAATGGTGTCAAATCACGCAAAAGGACCTACCCTCCACTATCTTCAAATTAAAATGGTAATTACCATTTACAGACTGAAAATTGCCTTATTTTCATCTTCTACAACCGATCTTGTTTTCTTTCCAAATCCATTACATGTACATGCAAGACAACAAGTATTTAATTTTCACCCTGTTTCTATACAAACATGTTCATGTAATTGGAGAAAAAAAGAAGATACAATCACTTTCCTTGTTCACAAAATCATCATGATCTGTCTTAATAAGATTATTCAAATATCAAATATTCAAAACTGATTGAAAATTAATTGCTTAATAAGGTGTACTTTCCAAGAATAAATTAAATATGACTTCCAATATCAAATATTGATATTAATTATGCAAGGAAACAGAAAACTTCTACTCACAACATAATAATACACTATACTTGCTAATGTTACGCTCATATAAATTTGAGATGGCACAGAGCACTTATTAAAGTACAGGTGTATGATATATGTAATACAGAAAATAATGTACTGACCGACTTCTTTATCTTTCAGGATGTATCTTATTTGCTTGTCCTCTGCAAATGTACCTCATATGTATGAAGAGATTTATTCCAAATTCCAAAAGCACCTTTTCCTTAACGAATAACGAATAAGTGCATAAAGCGCTTTGTAGTATTGCTTGCCACCCCCCCCCCCCCCCCACTAGGCAATTAATAATGCGTTGAAAAAAATGTCAAACTCTCTCTGTGTCTTCTCATGCTGTTACGGTCAAGCAACATTGGATCTGCAATTTTTTGTTAACAATTACGGCCAAAATAAGCCATGCTGAATAATTTATTCTCTACATAGTTTTCTTCAGTTTTCAGATATTTTACAAAGAATATATAGCAGCATCAAGACCATGCAAAAATAACTTTGTCAAGTCCAGGAAATTTGGTCATAAATTTTAAAAATACAATAGATTGATTTCAAATTACGTTGTACATATGTAATTTTTTTGTTCTCTGAACCATAGCCTATCTTACAAGATCAGTTAATTGTTTTGGGGCTTTTATCTTAGAAAAACAATATCTTAAAACTATGCAATGTAAATACGTGAATATAATGACATAACTGATTCTAAATAACTCTAGAATAATTGAAAATACGATATACTGACAAAATAAGTTCTGATTTCTTTCTGCTGCAGTTAGAGTACAATTAGTGATCTTTAAAAAAAATTATCTAGGGTAATATGATCTATAAAAAGAGTTTACAATGATAACTGAATTCTTAAACTGCTCTGTACTGTTGAAGATCTATAATTCCATACAAGTACATTGTTACAGCAGAAAAGACAATGTCATGATACAACCTGTATGTGTGTTTACCTTTCCCTAAAAATATCACACTACAAATAAAGTTTACATTTATAATTATATAAAAACAAAATTAACACAGTACGATTTGAGCTTTCAAACATTTGATTGGTATTTACAAACACTACAAATGATTTGTTAAAGAATATATTAATCATATAATCACTCAAGAAACATATTATCTTCACTTGAACATCAATGCTAGTATTCACTATTAGACAATCAAATTGGCATGTAGTTAATGATATGTATGAGAAAAGAACCAGCAAGTAAAATTGCTACGATGTCCACTCCATTCACACTTACCATACATTCTGGCGAGACAACGAAAAGGAAAGAGGGATGGGAGAAAGAAGAAAAAAATGATATATAAAAAAACCGTTATGTTAAATGCAACACAAAGCCTTCAGCAGTCAGAAACCCCTATGAAAACTTGAAAAGAAAAGGATACATTACATTTCCAATTGACTTTCCGGTCAAGATTTTCCGACAGTTAAGTATAAAAAGTGGGATATTGTCAACAATTAGCCCCGATTATAAAATGATCATTGTGTGTATTTCATTAGATTTCATAAATATGCTACTACCTTCATTAGAGGATGATCAGAGTCGAGAAGCCCCTTTTGGTTAATGTACACATTAGAAGATTCAGTTTGGTTCCATTCGTAAATTCAAACCAGTCATGAGTTTATTTAAGAACATGTTGTTTCTTTATCATTATTATTCTTTCAATTATAATGGGTTTTCATCCAATGACCTTTGACATGTAAATAAAAGCACATCTTCTTTTTGATTCAATTCAAAGTAATAATAAAAGTGACTTACTTCTTGTAATACTCATGATGATACTGGCAATGCTACAGCAAGAAAGGATTGGTTTGTGCTTGCTGCTGGGCAGGGGGTAGACCACCGCCTGACGGGAGGAGAGGGGGCGGGAGGGTAGTGCCCCCACCCATGGCCACACCCCCACCCATACCCATTCCTCCTCCACCAAAGCCAGCGTTGACATCCACGACAGGCTGAGCCCTCATCTGGTTGATGGTAGGAGCTGGCATCCTCTGTTGTTGGAAGGGGTTGTTGACAGGTGTTTGGAGACCTGCTGCTACAGGAGGTGGTGGAGTTGCTCCAAGCACCATCATGAAAGGATTGGTTCCTTGCATGGATGGCTGTCCAACCGTCTCCCTGGTGGGGCCAATCAGAGATTCCAGGTTGACCAGTTTGGAGTTCTTGCCCAGGAAATCCTCTGGTTTCTTTGAAGAGCCTCCGAGTGCTTGGTCCATTCCTGTCATGTCAAATGTGTTGTTGTAGGAGGGCGGGGCTGCAGCAGGCGCTGAGAAAAATGCATCGTCTATGCTCACTGCATTGACGGTTCCCTCCATGGGATTCACTCGCAATCTGTCAAATTCAGCATCAGGGTCTGGGGCAGCGCCGCCACCGTTCATAGACCAAGGGTCACTCTTGGCTGGTGCTGCAGCAGGAGCTGTGGAACCCCAAGGATCAGGTACCGATGATGCGGCTGGTGCAGGAGCAGCCACACCACCCCAGGGATCAGCTGGAGCTACAGATGGAGCAGGAGCTGGTGGGGGAGCACCCCATGGATCACTGGCCGGTGCAGCTGCTGCTAGGGGTGGAGACGAGCCCCAGTCAGGTGCTCCTAGTGGTGGTGGGTTTTTGTGGGCAGGTGAAGCGTTGTTCCTCCATGGGTCGTTGACGGTGACGTTGGCTTGAGTGTTGTTGAATGCTGGGGATGAAGAAACTGGGGCTGGGGCACCCCAAGGGTCCTGTGCAGGTGGAGATGCCAGATGCAGTAAAGTGGTTGCAGCTGGCTGGCCTACAACATTATTCTGGGGAAAGAATTAGAAATCATTAACCACTGATTAACCCGTACAACCCTAACGTACACTGTCTGAGTTAATATCAGATGGAGAACTTAAACTCCTTTATAATCCAATTATGCTTGCAATGCCTCAATATGTAGGGATTTTTTTCTTTATTCAATCATAATCTGCAAGATCTATTAGCTACACCAAAAACAAGAGCAAGGGACTGCCACTGAAATGAATGTGACTATCATACTACCCTCAACTGTTTACTTTACAACTTGGTTTTCATAAATGTTAAATCTATAAACATTATTTTGAACACTAAACTGCAACTTATTTTGTGTTGTTAACTCCAAATTTGCACTACCAAAATCACACTATAAGTACAGTCAAACCTGTCTATAGCGACCGCCCACGGGAAGCACAAAAAGTGGCCTTTGAGCAGGTGGTCTTTGTAGACAGGTTCCTATAATACATGATTTACTGAGAAACCATTTTCAAGGGAAACAACAAATGTGGCCTTTGTAAAGCAGGTTTGACTGTACATTTAAAGAAACTTACATCTTGGCTTTCATCAAGTGCCATTTTTAATCTGATGTCGTCGCTCCGGATCTCCTTATCCTTCTGATCGGCCTCTTCTCGACTCATGGCTAGCGCCAGCTGGAGTTGAAGTTCTTCTTCGCCAGTAGTCTGAGGACGAGCCTGCTCTATATCAGTGGACAGGGATCTGGGGGGTGTCGCCGCTGATGTAGTGTTAGCTGCATCTGAAAGTCATCAAATCAAATTGAGTAGGTCGAGTTCTTGTAAAAGTGAAAAATAATTTGTGAGCTATCTCATTCCTTTCATGCCGCTTTGGAAGAATGACACATGAAATGAAATGCTCTTTATTATTATTTCTGAGATATTATGGATTTCCACAGTATATTTTGTTAACGCAAAGTATTGTTTTACAGTAATTTTGGCTAATTTTCAAGTCTAATATGGTATTTTTAATTGGTTTAAATTTTATTGATCTGATCATGTTGGACCTTCATCTTTGTGTATGACATTGTACGGCTGTATCAACACACATCCAGCGTGACAAGTTTGACTACCAACTTAAGCTTGGCAGTGATACACGCACATTTTACAATAATCAAAGGGCACATCAATGTCGTTTCAAGAGCTTTAATTAATTTTCCTTCATCACAATATCTTGGAAAGACTTGGATACATTTGGTCCCAGCAGCTGAATGTACAATGACGTCTTTCATACAACCCATAGTATAGCTTCAACTGATTCCTAACTTTTTTGTTAATGCTGTATTATTGATCAAAATAAAACCATGTCCAAAATTCAGAGTGAGGCAACAGATACATGTAAAACAGTTAGAATAACACTGGTGGAGTAAGAGTAATAAGTGAAGAGGAGACGGCAAAATAGGATCTCTGAAAATATCTGTATTGCTACAGTTTGTATGTCCATCATCTGCTGCTATGCTAATTTGGTCCCTTGCATGACGTCACATATCTCGGCAATGTTCTCTTAAAGTGCAGAAGTGGGGCAGTATTTTACGGTTTAAAATTGATAGTAATCATCACTTTGAATGTTTTCCAAGCAAGGAATTTTGATAAACCTTGTTTGATCTAACCTTTCCCTATGCAATGATACAAATTAAATCAACAATTACAATCAATGAATGACTTTTTTAAAGTCTCAGATCACTGAGGAGCTTTAGTTTAAAAATTCACTTGAAATAGAAGCAGTCTATATTTTTTTTGTATACAGCATCTGGAGTGTTAATCATTGAAAAGGAATACTATATGAAAATATATTATGCCTGCCAAACCTATCAATGTGTATGGAAATTGTCTAAAGTGCATACCTGTACATGAATAGGTTGTCAAGTTTTATGCACGAGTTGAACTTTGTCCAGTCAATTTTTTTCTCTATACTGCCCAGCAGTCACTCAGTCAGTAGTGAATTTCACGCCTGATGTTTTGACCAATCAGAGGCCTTGAATCTTGATATGCAGTATACTTAAAACCCCAAATGGGTACCCACAATTCATTCATACACTCAGGTATATTAATTAAGTTAAATAACTAGTTCAAATCCAATTGCAACCCTAAACTCTATTTTCCATCTTCTGCTAATTTAACTAAACCTGACCTGGGGTCTATGGTCACATTCGACAAAGGAGAACTTAGACCTCAGACTAACATCCTTTGTTAAACCCAATTTTTAATAGAAGCTTACATGTACTGTAAGACTAAGCCAAGTATCAGGTTTAAACTTGAGTAGAACACAGGCCTTTGTCCTTGATGAAATGAGACTTGAGAAAATGTCACCTGAGCATCTGCGAGATAACCATTGATTGCTCTTAGCACAGCCTAGATGTTTCTTTCAACAACAAAAAAAGAAAAGTAAAGCCAGTGTAAACTTACTCTCAGACTGGTTACTTTCATCATGGCTGGCGCTCGACTCCAATTCTGTCGTGCCCGGAGTTGTGCTTCCTACACCCTGCGAGGCCTGCGCAAATCTCTCCTGTGCCTTGAGCGCCCTCACTCTCTCCTGCTTCAGCCGTTCATCATCCTTGAGAAGAGCCACAAGTGACTTTGACTTCTCGCGCACGTTAAGTCCCATGTCCTTACCATCCTTATCAAAGAACTCAAAATCTTTCAGGGTCTGGATGGCGAATATATTTTCGCGGCACTGCTGGGCGACTCTTTCCGACCCTGTCTTGATGATGTACTCCAGGAGGACCAATGCCTTGTAGACATGCCTCCAGTTTTTGCCATGGTCATTGAGCCTCTTCCAGATCATGCTCATGATGTCCGAGAATGCCATTACGTTGTATGAGAGGTGCGCAATCTCCGACATAAGTGAACTGGAGGGCCCCCAAGGGTCGTTCGAGGTGGCATCTCGAACTTTGACCTGGGCATCTGTGTAATTGTGTACTATGTTCTTGAATGTGCGTCTTGTAGCCATTGTGATGATAGGAGTGCTAGTCCACTGGACCTCTGATTGCAATAACTTAATACCAGTGAAAATCTGTCTTGGTTTGGCTCTTGGAGACAGAAAGGTAAAGTTTACTTGAAATTGATCCAATCCACTTTATGACAATGTCACCTCATCAAAGCATTTGGGCTACCTGTAATGATTAGGAAGAAAGACAAAAGAAAAAAAAATATTAGATTTAAAAAAATTGAGCCAGAGCCAGAAACAGATAAGCATTTTTGTAATGGGTTAATGGGGAATATCATGCAGTGGTATGGCCTATGGGTAACCCTGTAACCAATAATCGGATCGGGACCGATCGCTGGCCGATCAGATATCAGGTGAAATTGAACGATAAATTCTGATCGCTGAGCAATGGAAAATGATCCAAAGAAAAATGCTGACAATTTTGAAGTTTTGGGCTATCAAATACTTTAAAAAAAACATTATTTTGTCATCTGTTTTTGTTGTACAACAGGTTTGTCAAAGTGCCTTTTCATGACTTTGAAATCAATAATATTAGTCTAAGACTTTAGGTTTAAGAGAAAAGGCAAAATATGCGAGCCGCCATTTTGGATTATATTAATGCAGACCTGTCTAGGCACGCATTTTTTCCATTGTCATTATTCAATTTTTGACATTTAACGACAACTTCAAATGAGAGAATTATAGATCTATTCAAATTTTCATAGATCTAAGTGCAGTCTGTGCAGACAGATCGACAGAGGGCAGTTTTACTTTTATTCAGATTTGGACTTTTATATCTAGTTTTGTTTCTTCCTAGACCTAACCTTAGTTTTGCTTTTAGTTTTAGAATCAAAATCAAATGATCAATCAGTGAGCATGGTGAGTTATCAGTTATTCACATGTCATTATCTCCATTCTCTATATCTGGTACGCTTACACAGCTTTATTTCGTTTAATTCATATTCATCATGGATGGCACATAAATAATTATCTCCCCACACTAAATTCAATCACTCCAGCATCATTACACCAAAAAAGGAGATCTACACATGCACACATACAAACACACATTCACACAATACACGAGTGACCGACACCACCATGCACCAATAGGCCAATCTCACCGGCGTAGAATAGCCGATAAATCTACATGTAGGCCCATCTAGCTACATATGATTGTAAGATCGAAAGATTAACCCATTTTTAAGAAGTCAAGTAATGAAAAGGCGTGTAAATATAATTCAATGATTCTCTACTCTCGACAGAATTTACAATTACATGAAATCAAAGTGCGTTGTTACAAACCTTTTTTTGGTCAGAAAACAACGAGAACACGGATTTCTAAACGAAAGAACGGCTTCCGGATGGATTCGCCTAAAATGCACACCTATGTAACGTAACACAACGCAAGTTTCCATTACAATGCAATGCATAATGCGTGCATTGTACACACACAGTACACACGTACTGCATTGCCGTGGTGGACAACGCCTTCCTATAGGTCACCTCAGAGGGCGTCTATTTTTCTATGTGTTAAAATTAATCATGACTAGATCAAAAGTCATGCAGAATGTAATTCATGAATCATCATGATGTGTTTCTTTGTCATTTTACTCTGAAGCATATTCAATCAAATCCTTTCGAATTATGCACATTCCACTGAATTTCACTCATCTAATTTGTTCAGACGAGGCATGTCAATGTCAACACCAGTGGCGTATGCAGGATTTTCAGGATGGGGGGGGGGGGGGGGGGGGGGGGGGGGGGGGGGGGGGGGGGGGGGGGGGGGGGGGGGGGGGGGGGGGGGTGGGGCTGGGGTAAGAGGACACTTTTTTTTTTTCTGGTCTCGAAATTTGAAAATTTGACATTTTGTTCCGTTGGGGTGGGGGTAAGGTCACCTTTTTTAGGTCAGCCATTGGTATAATTTTTTTTTTTTTTTTTTTTTTTTTTTTTTAATTACAAAAAAACAAAAAAACAAAAAGAAAAATCAAAAGGGGGGGGGGGGTTCACAAAAATCATAAACAAAACATACACATATAAAAAAAACTCAAGGGGGGGGGGTTTAAAACCCCCCCCCCCCCCCCCCCCTGGTCACGCGCCTGGTCAACACCAAGTTCATTCTGGCCAGGCGGCAGTCTCCATCTGGATGGACTAGCCGGTGAAATAAAACTGAATGGAAACACATTTTTTTCCATTGAAAGAGGGCACTCAACTCTAAAAACATTCTTCATCCTTTTATTTTATTTCTAGCAACCTCCTGTACCAAAAGGAACAGTCCACCGTAATCATCAATGGAACGATCGGTTCGACTCTCTTTTTCAACAATATTAATAATCTATCCCCCCCCCCCCGTGTCTCTTATCAAACTTTAGTCTTGTGTAAGTGAATACATTAAAATATGTATTCACTGTTTTCTTCATCTTTTTTTTACTTTGCCGAATAAATAATTACTAATAATAATGATAACAAAAGGCTACATTTTTGTGAAGTCTGATCGAGGGCTTTATGGGAGTATGCCTATGTCAAGTCCCGTCCCGAGGCCTGTTGTTGGCTAATTAACACAAACTTTCAGCTCATATATGCCCATGCGCACCCCCCCTTCACTTTTATAATATAGCCTATATATATATTTTTTTATCTCGCTCGCGCCGTATGACTATAATCGCATACTTTATAAGATGACATATTTGATACTCATTAAAAAAAAAAATTACATAAATAGCATTATATTTTGGGATTCCTCATAATAATTGCCACTGCATGATAATGGTAACATTGTAAATACTACACCCCTCCCCCAACCCCCGCCCCCTCCCCAGACCCTCATGTAGGGGGTAAATCCGGTGCGTATACAAATATATTTTCTACAAATAGGCTATTGGTGATAGACTGCATAGGATAATTAGCCCTTTGAAGATGGAGAAATTGATGGGACCAGTGGGTAATATCTGCACGGGATTGTGGGCTATATATAAGCCTAAATATGCTTTCTATTCGAGGAAACTTTGTCTTTACAGGAGGCTATACTTTAAAACCCTGAAGAGTCCGAAGCAAATTATTATTTGAATATTAGGCAATTAATTTAGGCGCATGTTACTGCCCATATATATTTATCTCGCTCGCGCAATATTATGATCGCATATATCACATGATTTGATATTAATTAAAAAGTATTAATAAGACTCAATAGCATCAATAATATATTGGGCTTCAATATACAGAATTGCAAATACTACCCCCTCCTTCTCCCAGACCCTCCTGTAGGGGGTAAGCCCGGTGTAAGTTTGCTTGAATACAAACAAATACTTAGTTTCTACATATATTTGTGATAGACTGCATATAGTCTAGGATTAGCCCTAATTTCTATTTTAACTATAGGAGGAAACTTTGTCTTTACAGAATGCTATTTCGGTACTTTAAAACCTTAAGGCCAATCCTGAGCAAATTTGTATTTGAATATTAGGCAATTTAATTATAAATGCCCTACCCCCCCCCCCCCCCCCCCCCCCCCCCCCCCCCCCCCCCCTGCCAATCCTTTTCGACTAGGCGCGAGTCGAGTCGCGAATTTTTCAAATCTAAATATAGACAATGACGTAATTTGCAGGAATCTTCTTTTGATCCAGACTGCTGTCAGACGTTCTTGTTTGTGAACAGGTTAGTTTCTCTTTATAATGAAGTCAAAATAAGTAGCTTCAATCGATAAGAGTATTAGGCAGTGTTAGGCTAGACCAGCTCATACATAATATATTCGATTGCTGTTCTGTTTTGCGCCTGACTCTGAATAAATGAATTGCCTTTTGGTTTTGTCTGTGCCTGTGCACAGTGGATAATATTTTTTATTACAGTCCCAGATATTTATCTATATGTTGGGTTTTATGTAACTCCAGCTCCAGGGAGCTCCGACGACGAAGGCGTACGCGTACGCGTCGGACTCGGAGCTCCAGATCTAATCCTAAACACGAATCAAACAGCGGGTTTGGCGACATCTTTTTCGAAATGTGAAAAGTTAGTAATTACAATTTTGACTAGACCTAAGTCGACAATGTTTTTTTTTTACTACTTTGGACATCGCGCCCCACGGCCACACTTGAAATTATAATTTTGAAGAAGTCTTTGATGGGAAAAACGGTGATTCCTCGTCCTAAACCAAGCCTCCATGTTGTATTGTTGATTGTTGGCGAAGAGAAAGTACACAGCATGCACGGTAGGTAGCGGCGCAGTGCAGCAAATATGATTATTCATGCTAAAGAGCGCCGTTCGCTCGAAAATGCTGAATATGCAAGAGGTTTTGAAAGGCTGTGCGTTTGTTTACATTCACCGCTTTGTTGTTTCGAGTCGTGCATAGACTATTCAGCATTTTTATTTTATAAGAGGTTAAATTTTTTATTCTTAGTTCTTCAAATTGTTTTCCTTTCATCCAGCTGTTGATGATCTTAGTCTCATTTCCATTTTCTTTTCATCACCTTCACCCAGCTCATGACTCTTTGTTCATCCTTCATTAGTATTTAGGACATAGCCCCTGAATCGCCCTCATCCCATTCCATCCTCATTGGTTCGCCTTTCAATCTTGGGTCCTCTATATTCTTCCATTCTAATTTCTTAGTCTCTCTATTGGTTATATTTCTGTATTATTTGAATATATTTCGTAAAATCATGGAAAGTGAGGTCTGATGTGCAGGTCAATAAATCAGAGTTGTTCTACTTCTTCTTTATGTTCTTCTCTTTCTTCTTCTCTTCCTCCTTTTTTTCTTAATTCCAGCTTCATCAATCAATTATTCTTTATTGCGCATAGTCAAGACCAACGAGGGAACTTGTCAATGAGGGAAAGAAGATGTGAGCCATGCCTGCTTTAATATTATTCAAGAGACGATGGCAAGTTGGAGGTGATGATCTCGTCTTTCCTGCTGTAGGCTCTGCCAGTGTCCGCCTTATCTTGTAAGTTGATTGCATAGGTGACCTCCCATCTACTGGTGCAAATACTTTGAGACCTCATGCTCCTCCTGGTTACAACAAACATTCCTGAGTGAAAATGTATATATAAAATTGGGCTGAAGAAATTAGTGTGTTCTTATATTAAACATTACATTCCACATACTAAGAATCTTGCTCTACGATTGGTCAAAAGTAAATCTCGTGAAGAAAGACAGTTCGCCCATCATTGATGGGAGAAGAAAAGTTTGTTGCACTGTGTAGATAGTAGTACTATCTACACAGTGCATCGCACTTTAATTGTTTATCAGTAAGCAAATAATTACCGTTGGTAAAGGTGATGGGACAAACTATCACTTCCGAGGCGATCTGGATGTAGCTATCTTTCCAAAGCGAAGCTGAGGAAAGATAGCGTATATATTCTGATCGACGAGGAAGTGATAGTTTGCCATCGCCTGAAAACCAAAAGGTGATTATTTGCTTTATATTCCACATCTAAAACAATTTAATTACAAAAAGAAAAGGACGTGTATGCATCTACATAAAAAGACACCTAGGCCCAAATTCACACCAAAAAAGTTTGAGATTAACCCAACCCCTTGAGGGTAAAGTGCGCGCATGTGTTTTCTTTAATTGCACTCATTGGCAATGCGCGCTTAATTACGGTTGTTTTAGTACGCGTTTGGATAATCTTTAGTGAAAGTGCGTTGCCCTTTGTAGATAGTACCTCTATCTTCAATGAAAGTGCGTTGCACTGTGTAGATAGTAGTACTATCTACACAGTGTAACAAACTTTTGCTTCTCCCATTAATAATGGGCGAACTATCTTTCCTCACGTGATTTACTTTTCACCAATCGTAGAGCAAGATTCTTAGTATGTGGGATATAATATTATATATATTAGTATGCAAACTTTGGTCATGCGCGAACTAAATGGTCACACCACCATACTGCATGCACTGTACGTATTGTACACCGTTTGTTAGCTGTTAATTGATGACTTGTTGCTCTAAAATGACAGAGGAAGTGAAATGTTTCTGACGTGGAATATAAAGCAAATAATCCCCTTTTGGTTTCAGGCGATGGCAAATTATTACTTCCTCGGCGATCTGAATGTATACGCTATCTTTCTTCAGCTTCGCTTCGGAAAGATAGCTACATCCAGATCGCCTCGGAAGTGATAGTTTGTCCCATCACCTTCACCAACGGTAGTTATTTGCTTATTATATGAGTTATGTCGTGTACAACATGAACTATGTTGTATGGGACAAAGTTGATTAGACTATGTTTATTATTGAAATAGAAATAAAGTAAATCTAACAACAGCTATATCTCTTCATTTGTATGGGAAATTAAGAGAATCCAGCTACAAAATTGTAGACCTCCACACGGAAGCATGACAAAAACTTGTCCTCTTCAATATATATGTGTTAAGGGACAAGTTTTGTTAAAGAAGTCATAAAAGGGAGTTTGAATCAACTTATTTATGCAGTCCTTTAGTAGAGATCATGACAGTTATGGAGTTAGCAAACAATTATTTTTGTGATCTAAAAGTTTACAGCGAAAAAATGTTTACTGGGCTCAACACTATTGGGTATATAGCCATATATCTTGCAAGGGGGTCTAGACCAAGGAGATACCTAGCAGCGTTGCTCTACATCTGAACTTTTTAGAGTCTGTGCGCATATTAAAACACTATGTTATTATCATTTTTTTTTATTGGGGGGCCTGGACTCTAAATTTGGATTTCAAGCATCCATCGATCTTTTAGTTTTAAGTGTATTTGCACGAAGAAAAAAATAAACATAAGAATACACCTGTTATTGCTGAGCGTTGATGGATAAGCGACCACAGTAGGTAAACTGATTTTGAGATGTATGACTGACTTTTGATTTTGATTTTAACCAGCCTGGCGTCGGCTATTGCAGTGTTTGTGATCCAACACCCTAACATCCAGCACTGCAAACAAGGTGACCTTCTAGCCGGCTTCCTGATTGGTCTTGTCATCTTACTTAGCATCACTGTTGCCTTGGAGACAGCTATAGGCGTGGTCAGCGGGCGGGGCACTATCACTGACACCTACCCCAGGAGATACCTAGCAGCGTTGCTCTACATCAGGGCTCTGGTGTTTGTGGCAGAGATTGCAAGTAGCTTGGTAGGTGTAGAATATTTTTCAAACATGAAAATTTGTTGGATGAGATGTGGTCAGAGTAGGCACAACCAGGTCCCTCCAACCCCGGAGTAGGGGTGGGGGGGGGGGGGGTTGCTTTTACACAATCACACACATGCTTTCCAATAGTCTGTTGAAACAAATCAATAAGCTAACAAGGTATCAAACCTGGAACCTCCTGGGTACGCGACTATTGCTCTACCTCTGAGCCAATAGACAATATCCCTTTAAATGAACTCCTTGAAAAACAATTTGTATTAAGGAGTCCACAGATTCGTCTAGATGGGTGCTGCAGACTTTTTTTTCTTCATTTTTCATCTCATTTATGCAAATTCTTTGATTGATTATCTTATCTTTTGAATCATTTACCTTCCAGGTGGGTGCAGTGTGGGTGTTCAGAGACTGGGAGCTTCGGTCCGACCATACGTGTGATGTGAGTCTCGTCCGTCTCGTCCAGGCTGCCCTTATTT
Organism: Strongylocentrotus purpuratus; assembly: GCF_000002235.5. NCBI lineage: Eukaryota > Metazoa > Echinodermata > Echinoidea > Camarodonta > Strongylocentrotidae > Strongylocentrotus > Strongylocentrotus purpuratus. Next base: position 599,542 of record NW_022145530.1, on the reverse strand, counting down.
TTTGCTGGTTCCTCCTTATTGCCATTGCTATCTGTGTACTCGTGCTCTTTGGCGGGAAGCATCGCCATGGCGACGAGCAGTTTGATGACTTTGATCAGTGGGAAAAGAGGTAAGGGTATTTTCATCTGCTTAGAGCCAGAAGGGCATCTTATTTTAACACACAGTCAATGCCCTTCTGGCTCTCATCAGATGATATTTTATCATATTTACGTCGTTAAAATTCTTTGATATTTCTTTACAATATGTGCTTTAAAACCAACTTATAACAAACTTTATATTTACGTATACATGCATACAAATTCATATAAATTTTATCTCTACTCGGTGTGTCATCAGTAATTCTACTAGCTTGTTATTCTTTATATGACATATGTTTTTTTCCTTATGTTTACTTTGTATTTTTATTGTATATGCACAGCCCCATCATAAAACAGCTTAACAGCTGAACTGGGATTTTACTGTGAATAAATAAATGAATCAAATCAAATCAAATCAAATCAAATCAAATCAAATCAAATCAAATCAAATCAAATCAAATCAAATCATTTGTTCATGATGTTGTTTGTAGCAGGTTGCTAGAAAATGTTGTTTTGCTCTTGTAAGACTTGCTGTAATGTGGGGAGATTGGGCAACTGGTAAATACACACATCGCTTGTGCAGAATGAACAAGAGATGAACATCCATCTCTCCAAGTGGGCTCTGTACTCGCCCAAAACCAAATGTTAAGGGAAATCTTTCTTTCTATTGTAGTCATTGTATTACAATTTTTGTTGGCAAGATAGCCAAAATGTGAAATAGAGATTAAGGGAATTGATTATATCATCGACTGCTCTTTCTCCAACCCGGGGTGTTCCTATTTGGAGGTTGTGGCAGCAACAGTAAGACATTCTCTTGAAGGTGATGTAGCGGCCCCTGTTTAATTCTGATAATTCCGAGAACCTTTTTTTCTGCTTTCTTTCCAGATGTCGTAGATGCTGTTTTTGTTTGAAGAAAGATGAGAATTCACAGATTGCGTATGCAGAAGCCGCAGCTGTATTTTCATCACTCTTTCATGTAAGATAAAGCCATATATCATCTTCCATGCCAGCGAGGGTCCAAACAATCATTCTAAATGATCATTCAAATGTTGAAATGTGACATTTTAAAATTTGGTTGGAACTATATCCCGTGCAAGAATCAAACTGAAATGTGGCACATAGATCTGGTTCACGAGGAAAAACAAAGGCGTTTTTTGTCTTGACACTGTTCTACACTTGAATACTTAGACAGGATTTGTTGTCCATTGCATGTAATACAGGGTTTAAACGTTATTTAAGCTAGTAATATATAAAGTTTCAGCTGACTGCCATTTATATGTAAGAATTTTTCTTTTCATTTCTTTTCATTTTTGGAGGGGAAAGGAATAAGCAGCACATGGAACTTTGTTCATTGTCAAATCCACAAAAAAATATTGTTAGACAAATTTTGATGTTGAAAAGTGTTTTAAATACAATGTTTTATAGAGTTTTTGCAGACTGTATTGTCAAAAAGTTCAATCACGCATCTCCTTGCCATAGGGGTTTATTTCATCACGAATATAGGGTAAGAAGTAAGTGTAGGAAAATACTGCAGAGCAATTGTCACAGGAGCATGTGTGGTACAATCACTCATCTTATTCTTTGTCTCATGTGTGTTCATGCCTGTCAAGTATGTGTAGTATAGTTTAATAACGTATGGTACCAGTCTGTTACAGGATTGGTTATGTGAGGGTATGAGGAACAGTTTTGTGTTTTGCAGAAGGCAAGATCAAAAGTTCCATCACACGTCCATTTTTAAAATCTTCTTGCAATTATTTCAGGGTGTAGATGTAGTCCTATCGGACATCGTAGCCGGTCTGATCCTGGTCCAGGTTGAGCAGCAGAGACAGATCAGGGATCAGATCCCCATGACAGCCTCCTGCAAAGATCCTGGACCCGATGTAGCCCTGCCCACGGAACCGGTGGAGAGGAGATTGGAAACCATGTGGTACTACTTCCGATACTCGATGGCCTCCAACGGCTGGCCCGTCCTATTCGCTGCAGATCTCAAATGCTGGCTGTGTAAGCTGTGCTGTGCTGGCAGGTAAACCCAATATATTTCTTTTATTGGACAACATTTTATAACTTAACTACATGTAAGGGCTTGACACTAAGGGCTTGTTCAGATATGGTATGTTTTTTAACATGTAAATGAATGGCAACTCTGCTCAACAAAGGAGTTGCATATGAGCTTTGTGTTGTAAGATACAGAAATGTGAAATGTATCACACTTTATATCAAACACTGCATCATATCTGAACGAGCCTTAAAACAAGCCTTAAAAGGGGTCTGATGCACATTAGTCCCCAAATTTTCAATTCTACCCCAGAAGTTTTATAGGAGGCCTAATGTAAACATGGCTTCAATCATTATTTTCCATTTAATAATCATAAATGGACTCAAATTTTCATGCGATGTTTGCTCTTTCTACTAATGTAAAACTTGTCATTCAGAGCATTCTGGATCAAAAGATAGAAATAAACGTCACTAAAAGGTGACACTAATAAGCTTTGAGTTAACACTGTGACTTAATTATGCTTGTAAATTACCACAGTCCATGAAAATATTTGTCTTTTCGAAGCTATTACAGTAGATGTCTGCTTTGAGTACCGGTATGCAGACTGCTGGCATTCATGATGATCAAAAAACAATCCTCAGACCTGACCAAAGCACTTGAAATCAGTTTAGTTGCATCTACCAGTACATGACAAAGTGAGTTTTGCTTATGAATTATCCACCAGGTGCTGTGCCTGTATTAGACCCTCTGAGCGCATCATAGGTGATAACTGCTGCCAGTGTAACACCACAGCCATAAGATCCTTAGCAGGGGCAGACGAGGAGGATCTGCTCTATGTCAGCTTCAAAAATAAGGTAAGATTTAAACTGATGGGCAAGTCCTATACATAAAACATACCATCCACATCTCAGATTTTAGTATACATGTATCTGATGTCTGTATCAAGCTGATGGTCCTTTAGACCAGGTCCTAGTTCGCTTTTGTACAAGTGACCCCCAAATAATCAGAGATCTTTTACACATGGGGTACCGTATTTGCCGGCGTAAAGGCCGCAGTATTTTTGGAAGAGAAAATATCAAAAAGTCGGGGTGCGGCCTTTGCGGCGAAACAGTAAAAAAAAATTAAAAATGTAAGTCCAAACCAGCACGAATTTGCACATATGGGACCACGAACGGTAAAATAACTATACCACTATGGTACAGGACATTTCCACACATCTTACCGACAATTTTATCTTGCATGTTGACATGAAGACGAAAATAAACTTCCAAAAACAACATCTGCCGATAGATCTTGATCTAAGTTCGTGCCAATGCATTGCAAAAGTAAAAGAAGGGCCCGTTTAACGGAGCTGCCGCGAAGCATCCAGCACGCGAATTCGCCATTTTCAATCCATTTCAATGTATACATCAGAGAAAACTGCAGGGTATGGCATCAGTGCGGGATGGCCGAGCGGTCTAAGGCGGTGATTTCAGTCACATCGACATTTGTACACAAGAGAATGAATCCCATCTTCGACATTTTTTGCGGCCTATGCGGCACTGCGGCCTTATCGCCGGCAAATATGGTATTCGCTCTTTGTGCATTTTAGAATCATCACTGCCAAAGTCATGGAGGTGCTTCAATACCCGTCATGCCTCTATGCAATATGAAAACAACTTTATCAATTAAACTTTTGATGTGTACTCTTATAGGTCTATATATAGAGATGTTGTGGTCGAGTGGATACGTCGCCGGACTGTCGATCACAAGGTCCGCGGTTCGAGTCCCGCCGCTGCACTATTGTCCTTTGGCAAGACATTGATCTACATTTGCCACACTGGTAGGAATTTATTCCTTGAAACGCAGCGCGCGTAACAGCTGCACTGCTAAAGCCAGGGTAATTATGCTGCATTATTGTAGAGCGCTTAGAGACTTCTGACAAAGTAATATAAGTAGTATATATTATATAAGCACTGTAATTATTATTATATGACTGAAACATAATTGAAACTTGTTTGAATGATTTCTTTTTGAACAGATTTTCCAGAGTCCATTCTTTGTTGCCCTGGATCATACACATAAGTCAGTGGTCATCGCAATCAGAGGGACTCTTTCATTCAAGGTAAGAGCCATGGAAGTAAAAGTTATCTTGAATGAGTTTGCAAATCATGCAATAAAAAATATTTGCTCTATATATGAAAAAAGGGATTTCTTAGCTTTTTCACTCTTTTTATGTAAAAATGAGGAGTTTCATAGATATAGTGTCCTACCTGAAAAGGATTTCCCTTCAAATGCCTTCATCATTATTCGAAATATGATGACTAATAGCTGAGATGTTAGGACCAAACTATCATGTCACATGTATGTGTAGTCCCATATACACATTTCTACGTGTTGTTCATGTTACTTTCAGCAAGATCGAGTCCATTTCTTATTTGATGATTCTATAACCTCAGAATCTTCACAAAATATGTATTTCATCATTAACTTTTCCTAATTGCATCCAGATAGTTTCTTTTACAATGTAATCACATGACCAGAACTCAAGTTCATCTCTAAAGTCTTGTTCAGATACAATGCAGCAAACGACAACCGTTTTGAATGATGTAAAGTGTAATAGGCTTCACCTTTCTGTATCTTAAAATACAGAGATCGGAGTTGCGAGCAGTTGCCATTCATTTACATGTACACACAGGCGCGTATACGGGGGGGGGGGGGGGGGGGGGGGGGGGGTTTGGGGGGTCAACCCCCCCCCCCCTTTGGTATTTTTATGTGTGTAAACCCCCCCACCACCTCCCTAAAACCCCCCCCCCCCCCCCCTTTGTTTTTGTTTTTGTTTTTTTAATTATTAAGAAGAAAAAAAAGTATTCCCATAGCTGACCTAAAAAGGTGACCTTACCCTCCCCCCCCCCCCCCCCATTGGAGCCAAATGTCAATTTTTCAAATTTCGAGACCAAAAAAAAGAAAAAAGTGTCCTCTTACCCCCCCCCCCCCCCCCCCCCCCCCCCCCGCTTATTTAACGGTTGGCTGAGTCGTTGCAAAATTTTTGGCCCGATTTATGAATGTTAAAACCCCCCCCCCCCCCCTTGATTAAATCCTGCGTACTTGCCTGTGTACACAACCTTGGCTGACTTTTTTGCAGTGGGTAATTACCACCCCATAGCTGAGCAAGCCTTGATTAATACCGGTAATGCCGATACCATCTCTCTTTGTAGGACATGTTGACCGATGTCTCTGCGGATGCTGAGAGGTTGGACATAGAGGGCCATGAGATCTATGCCCATAGAGGGATCGCCAACAACTCCAAGTACATCTTGAACAAACTAAAGGAGCTCAATCTACTTGAAGATGCATTCCAAAGACATCCAGTGAGTATATATGGTGTGCTTTGCTCAAAAAGGGGAGTCCACCCTTACTGTGTTTTAACATATCTCATCTCCTTACCTCTGCCAAAGACAAAATGTATGTACTTTTAGTTTGATTTTTATTCAAGCATATAAGTTCTGCTTCATAATGGATACTGAGCATCAAAATGACATCAAATCTTAATTATCAACACTTATTGAAACATGCGTAATCAAATCATTATTATTATTGTATCCCCCGGCAGTATGCCGGTGGGGTACTTTGGATTCAGCAGCGTTACGCCGCCACCGCCGCCGCGTCCGCCGCCGCGTCCGCCGCCACAGCCACGTCATATTCTTGTGTGCGCTCTAACTGCCACATTCCTTGACGGATTTCTTTCAAATTTTGTATGGAGATGTATCTTGGTATAATCTACACACCTATAACTTTTGGTAATGCTGTCCCCAGTGTTCCGTCTTCTATAGGGTAAAAGGCCATATTTTTGTGGATGTCTTGTGTGCATTCTAGTGTGCAGTCTAACTGCATCATTTCTTGACAGATTTCTTTCAAATTGAGTATGAAAGTGTATGTTGGTAAACTCTATGCCCCTATACTATTTTTGGTGGGTGTCAAGTGTGCGCTCTGTAGGTCATATTTCATGACAAATTTCTTTCAAATTTTGTATGGAGGTGTGTCTTACTACAGTCTACACACCTATCACTTTTGGGCGATGCTGCCCTCATTGTTCCGTCTTTTATATGGTCAATGGTCAAATATTTTTTATGCGCTCTAACTGCCACATTTCTTGACAGATTTCTTTCAAATTGGGCTCATACATGCTGCCCCCCCCCCCCCCCCCCCCCCCCGCCCCCTAAAAAAATAATAATAATAATAATCTCAGTCTGAACCCATCCCCAAAAAATTATTATGGAGCCCTGTTTTTCATTAAATATTTCTATTGATTTTGCATCAAAGCCCAATGTTCAATTATAAAAAGATTACTCTTTGTTTCAATTAATTCTCAGGACTACAAGTTAGTTATATCAGGTCATAGCCTTGGAGCCGGGGTGGCGGCCATCTTGTCCATCCTTCTCCGAGAGCAGTACCCAGAGATCAAAGCATATGCCTTCGCACCCCCTGGTGGCCTTATCAAGTACGTCTAAATTTGTTTTGGTTTTTGCATTCGAGGTAGAAATCGGTATTGAAAAAGTTCCAAAAGATTTAAATACAATTGTGTACAACCAAATTTTGTTTGCATTAAAGGGTTGAGCTTTCAAGGAGTAGCAAGTATTTATAAAGTGCCTTGTGTAACCTTTGTGGTGGATACATTTATGTGTAATGTAAAAAAAAACAGTAGTATTGTGTTACGAGTGGGGGAAAGTTGGAGTTATTTGTTCTTCTTTTCTTATCAGTCATTATTTCTTTGGACAATTAATGTTCAAATATTCAATTACCATAAATTTCCTCTGTAAATCTCAATTATTTGTACATATATCAGACTATTTGATATCCTGAATTTAATTCTTGGATATACTAGCTATTATATCCATGTCTAAACTTTGCAATTTTCAGACAACATTTATAAATATTTTCTTCTTCCAAAGGGATACTTTCTTATTGTCGGCCATATGTGAGAAATCTTTCAACACAACCATTCTAACATAAAATGAGATCTTGCTTTGTGATTCTATGTGAGTTTATTCTTTTAATTTTGTTTCTGCCTTTTTCATTCTCAGTGCTGAAGGAGTATTATACTCTCAGAGTTTTGTTACTGCAGTTGTCCTAGGAGAAGATATAGTTCCAAGGTGGGTATGGGGTCCAATAATATGGACTCCATTTTTATGGATAGCCCAAGAACTATTTCCAACAATTGTAACTATTTGATGATCAATGTATAGCAATTTTAGACCATAAAAACAAAAATTGCTAATTTATTTCATAGTGTTGCCCCAAAGGAATCTTCTACCTTCATTTTTGTTATGAAGTGGAAAATATTCTTTGCTATCTCTACCTGTACAAAAATTGCTGAAATAGGGAGATGAAAGTCAATTTAGCATGACACTGTATTATAACCTACACTTGTACATTTTTGGTATTGATGTTCTTATTTTTTCACTTGTGTTTTACAGGATGAGTATGTGTACTATTGAGCAGCTCAGGGATTCATTAATTGAAGTCATTAAGAGATGTCCAGTGCCTAAGGTAACATTCAACATACATAAATCACTCAGTCAATTACATAATAATGCGCATGTCCATTTTTATGCCTCCGCTACAAAGTAGCCGGAGGCATTATGTTTTCGGGTTGTCCGTCCGTCCGTCCATCCGTCTGTACGCCCCGTTCTCGCGATCGCGTTATCTCAAGAACCAATTGGTGGATTCCTGCCAAACTTGGATCATGTACGTATCTTGCAGGGCCAATGAACTGATTAGATTTGGGGGTCATGAGGTCCAAGGTCAAAGGTCGCATGGCCTATTATGTATGCGAAAATAGCTCGTGATCGCGTTATCTCCAGAACCAATGGATCGATTCCAGCCAAACATGTGTCATGTACGTATCTTGTAGAGCCAATGAACTGAATATATTTTGGGGTCACGAGGCCCAAGGTCAAAGGTCAAGGGCTAATTATGTATGCAAAAATAGCTTGTGATCGTGTTATCTCGAGAACCTGTCGATGGATTCCAGTCAATCTTGGGTCATGTATGTATCTTGCAGAGCCAATGAACTGATTGCATTTTTGGGTCATGAGGTCAAAGGTCATTGGGTGTATCATGTTTGCAAAAATAGTTTATGATTGCATTATCATTAGAACAGATGGACGGATTACCATCAAACTTAAAACATGTACATTGAGGGTAGTCATACTATCAAGCTTTGCTTATTTTGTCAACCCTCCTGTTTGATGTTCTCGATTAGTTACACCCAGCCTTACCTTATTCTGCATATATTCTTTTGTCATGTGTAAATTTGCAATATTTGTTTGTTATATATTTGTAAAAATGCAAAAGAAAAAGAAAATCAAACAGAAATAAATAAATCAAATCAAATCAAATCAAATCAATTGTATGTATCTTGCAGAGCCAATGAACTGAGTAGATTTTGGGGTCATGAGGTCAAAGGTCATGGGGCTCATTATGTATGCAAAAATATCTTGTGAATGCATTCTCATTAGAACTGACGGATGGATTACTATCAAAGCCAGGACATGTATGTATATTGCACGATCTTCTGAGAACCTTATTACGTCTGTTTTGGTTTGAAAAATCGCTTTATGGCGGAGGCATCATTGTGATTTTTGTTTTCCTTTGCCTTAATTGCTGAAAATTACTAAATATGAAAACCATTACACACATAAAATTTGTTCATGTGATTGCACAATCATGTCTCTTTAAAATCATTTTCCCCAATGCTGTTAATTACTGAATGATTTGAAAAATGCGTGCATTTCAAGAGTGATCATTTGCATGTAACATTTCACCACATGGAAAAATGTTTTCGGGATCACCGATAATCAACCTTCTCTATGAAATTGCCATGACTGATTTGACAATAAATACCGTTTTGAAGTAAATTCAACGTAGAGGTAGTTGTGGCCTAGTGGATAATGTCACCGGACTGTGGAACATATGGTTTGTGGCTTGAGTCCTGCTGTGGCGCAAATATTCTTTGGCAAGATATTATTTTACATTTTCCACTCTAATGGGTACCTGGTAGGAATTTATTCCTTGAATGGTTTTAGTGCCTTGGGGCAGCTGGGCTAAATCAAGGGTAATCATAGTATTTAGTGGATGTCTTGAGCATCAGTTGGGATGGAAACGTGCGCAATATAAATGTAGCTATTATTATTATCATTCCAATTTAAATATTTTATTTTATTTTTCAGTACCGAGTCATCTTGCGTGGTCTTTGGTACACTTGTAAAGGTCTTCCAGAGAATCTCCCATTATCCTACAATGATCTGGATCACGAGGATGGGCTGTGCTGTAACCCCCGGGAGCCCCTCCTGCCTGCCAGCCCTAGAGGGGCAGAGCAGAGACTCCTGGCCACTCCTACAGAGGAAGGGCATGGCAGTAGAGAAGGTAAGGATAATTTATATATAAGTAGAATGTATCAAATCAACATCAAAAGATATTACTTGGCATTCTATAGGTAATATCTATAGGACATCCGGCCGAAATGTCATGACAATTTGAAATACATCATTTTTTACGAATACTGCCAGGGATTCAAAGTAATGTAAGAGAAAAAGTGATTTTAAACATATCCTACATTGTTTGCTATGTTTCATGTTTGGAACTTAGTGGCATCTATCAGATGGTGACGTCAAAGTTGGTTCTGTAAGCATCAATCAATTGCCGGAGCAATACTATCTTCTTCTTCTTCTCCCACTCCTCCTTTTTCTCCTTCTCCTTCTCCTTCTTCTTCTCCCTCTCCTTGTCTTCTTCTTCTCCTCCTTCTCTTTCTCTTCCTCCTTCTTCTCCCTCTCCTTTGTTGTCTTCTTCTTCTCCCTCTCCTTGTCTTCTTCTTCTCCTCCTTCTCTTTCTCTTCCTCCTTCTTATTCTTCTCCTCCTTTCTCTTCTCCTTCTCTTTCATCTCCTCCTTTCTTTTCTCCTTTCTTTTCTCCTTCTCCTTCATCTCCTTTCTCTTCTACTCCTTTCTCTTCTCCTTTCTCTTCTCCTCCTCCTCCTCCTCCTCCTCCTTCTCCTTCATCTCCTCTTTTCTCTCCTCCTCCTCCTTCTCCTCCTCTTCCTTCTCCTCCTCCTTCTCCTCCTCCTCCTCCTCCTCCTTCATCTCCTCCTTTCTCTTCTCCTTCTTCTCTCTCTCCTTCTTTTTCTTATCATCATTACTCTTACTTCCCCCCTCCCTGTGTTAGGAAATGGTGGGATCCATAGTGCTGAATCCATTGAAGTGGATGTTGGTGCTGACGAGCCTGGTGCATCGTCTAACGGCAGACACTCCAGTGTCACAGGTGGTAAGGAGTTCATGGCCCTCTATCCACCGGGTCAGATGATCTGGATCACCCGGAGGGAGATGCATTCTGGGTAAAAAAATCTTCTTCATTCTGTACACCACTGTAAAGAAATCAGCATGCGAATGGGAGCATTAAGTTGGTTGGATAATTAGGAATTCGAACGACAGTGATTATTGAACACCATTAGTGTTCATTCATTGTAAATAGTATTCACATATTCCAATGTCCATGGTTTTAATTCATTGTTAATCATGTATCATTGGCTTTTCGGACTAACAAATTTGTAAATGAAGTACAAAATCATGTTGAAATTGTGCACACATGCACATATATGTATGGGATTGGTAGAATAGGTCATTTCATAATGTTTTTATTAATTTAATGCATACGTCTTTGTGAAGTGCCTTGTACAAAAAATTTCATTTACTTGTTAGGAATGATTGTATTTTAATAGGTCACAATGCAAATTGCACACATTACGTGTTGTGAGGTAGGGCAAGCCACAATGTTTGTTCTACCTCGCACAAACTAATGTATGCAATTCACAATCGGGATATCAACATACAATAATACATAGCAGGTGAATGTAATAGCTCATTGTGAAGTCAAATTGTATAAATTTGAATACATATTGAAAATGGTTTATCTAGCAACCATGAGATATTTATTTTACGCCATCAGATATTAATAAAAAAAATAAGAGATGATCTATAGAGTCATTCTAAAACAGTTGAAAGGTTGATACCAATGAAGCATATATGTGTGGTTGAATGAATGTCTAAATACATTTTGCAGATTTTTTCGCTTCCAGAACTGAACCACAATACCGTTTAAAATTCAATTTGAGTTGATTTGCAGTTTGATGATTCATAATAAACCTTCCCCATCTCTTTTCCCAGTGGTTGCTGTGGATCAAAGGATGAATACCGCGCTCGCTGGGTGACCCATCGTCAGTTTGACCACATCGGGGTCCTGCCTGGCATGATCAAGGACCATCTACCAATAGACATCAAAGACGCCTTCGCTTGGTTGGTGGACCAGGTCAAGAACGGTCATGTTGTCCATCCGGATGTATCATGATAAATGGAAGGAGACCAGAAATAGTCGGCCAACCCAGATTTTTATGAACAAGACATACCGCAGGCTAGTATTTTCATCAGCCATAACTGACTTCAAGACCTGAGATCTGTTTCATACAACTTGATATTAATGATGAGATGCGAAGATTGTTACTGAAACCCTCTCATTTAAATGGCTATGAGCAGATTTATCATATATCTGTGGCAGTTGTTAGTAATAATGATTTTTTTTGTATGAAGGAAGGAATGCCCTGTTTTATAAAAACTTGTTATCAATAACAAGTTAAAAATAACTGTTATAAGCTACTGAAATCATGGCATTTGATTGGCTGAGAGCAAAATTCAGCATTTGTTATCAATCACAAGTTTAATGAAACAGTACCCAGGTTTAATCCCAGAGTTAGACCACTGATTTCTGGAGTGCCATGTGTAAATCTCTTCTTATTAAAACTGATCCAGTTCTGTAACTGAATAAAAAAACAAATATTGTCACGAAAGAATTCTCATTTCATGATATTATTGTCACCCATCGTCCACAGATATGGAGTGGTTCCTGTATTAAGTCTAGGGAATTGAGAGAAGTTTTCAGTTTTCATTCTCCTTCATAAATATAGGCTACGCCCAAACTTTGGTGGGGCAAGTGGCTGCATTATTGAAAGTGAAGGCTTTATGTGGCAGAGAAAAAGTACATATTTAAAAAAAAGCCTAGCCTGGAGTAGGATAAAACAAACAGAAGTACTTGAAGCATTCTGATGTTACAGGTCGATATATTTTTTAATTCCTTGAAAGATGGGAAAGAACGCTGCACATGTTTCCTTGTGTTTGACATAATTTTGATTTTGATTTTTTTTTTTTTTTTTTTTTTTTTTTTTTGCTCAAAAAAATTATTTTAAGGATCTTTCCACATTTCCAATTTCTAATAGGCTGATCACAATGTTATACTACTGAAATATTTGCTCTTTCTCTATATTTTCACAGAGAGGACTTTTTAAACAATTAAATATGAAAGTTGTTGAATGGTATGTGTTTTAATTTGGCAGGGTAAATCTGAGAAATCTTTTTCAAATTGTGATACTGATTGAACCAAGTGCATTTTGTGTTGATTTTATCTCGTGCCTTTAAGCAAAATTTATTGAAGGAGACTTAACAAATATTGTACACATTCTGTTATGCCAATTTTGATCAGTGCTTAATGTATGAAGATTGTTTAGATAACCATTGTGTGGTCATCTATGTATGTGTATTTTTTTAAATGTTATATATTAAGAATTTTTTATTTACAGATCATTAAATTTGATGCAAAAACGAAGTACAGAGTCCCGTACTTGTGAACAAATATCTATTCGATAATAAATGTTATATATGTTTAAATATTTTGCTATTTTATTTTGTTACTGTGCTAACTTTTTATGGCTTGAATGCATAACAATGAAATTACTGTGGTGGTTTTAAAATTATATCCTTTTTACAGGTGCTTTCAACGTTGTCATACATGTACCTTTCAAAGTGAAAATTGTAACTAATTGTACTGTATTGTAACGTCAAACACAATATATGTTTGATTTTATGTTTGGTGATGGTTAAAAACGGAGACATTATTTGTTGTTTGTTAGAATGTGTATTCCAAATCCTCACATAATGTAAATAGAGAAATAACTTACTCATCCTTTTCTCATGTGGCAAGTATTGAAGTGATTGCTTCAAGAAAATTAGATTTCATATCAATATGCTTATGAAGGATAAAAATTAAATAATTCTAGGAAATACTAATATATTCATAAAATACCAAAGATATTTATATGTCTTTATTTCATGATCTTGCTGGCTAGTTTTCTAGTAGATAAGTTTATTTTGCTTGAAAGGTCGTATAGGACCTCTGCATGTTTGTGCTATTCTATACCGTTTATTCATCAATATTTTTAGCTATACAATTGTACTTAATATGAAATGTGTTTTTGAAGTTAAACTTCTTTTTTCGTTTTTTTTAAATATGTTACTCTTTTTGTTTGTGGATCTCTTGTGTGTTTTTTTGTGATTATGCAAACTCATGCAAGATAACTTGCCTTTATTAAGATGCACACTTCTTGCAGATTGTGGACTTGAATGAATACAATCTACTTAAATTTTCTTAATTTTCAAAAGCTGAAGCAAAAGATGTGTTTTTGTTTTAATTTATACTGAAATATGTTTATACCTAGGCTGGTATTCAATTCAATACTCGGATTTAACAGAAATTAAGCGAATAAACTTATGCCAAATCTATCACATATTTGCTTGTTTGCAAGTAGTGGTTTATGGTCATATTACCTATGGGCCCTCTACCAAGACTTTTGTAATATATGTCTTGAAGTGTACCAATCACCTGAAATGAATAATGTGCATACAGCTATCATACATGAAATGGACCTTTAAACAAAAACAGTGAAAAGAAGAAAGTAATAACATAAAACCAATACGGTAAATTAAGTAGAATACTTATTTACCTATCTGACTTATCAATTGAATTGAATACGGACCCAAAATTGTATTTGTTTTCATCATAGACAGTACTGTTTTTTGTGAAGTATTGAATTAGAAGTAACATGTACTGTGTTTGTGTGCAAATTTGTAAACTTTATGTAAACATTAGAAATTTGTTGTGGTGAACATAAACTTATAGGATGGAGAAGTAGGTGATTTCTATTTAAATTTTCTGTTTGAGGAAAAATAAGTAACTTGCCAAAATGTGTGTCTTGATGTTGATTGACAGGTTATTCATAAGAGTAAATTATAACGTATTTGCAATTGAAATTTGTATATTGTTGGCAATGCAATGGATAGTAAGAATTTCAGTCCATAATTTGATATTAAGAAACAAAATCAAATAAAAGATTACTAATAGCACAAGGCAAATTAAAATTTGATCTAAATTGAGGCTCTAAACACAAAATCATAGACCAGGTCTTGCATTTTGTTATACAGGTAAAAAATAATTGAACAAATTTATTATCCTTTGTTAAACATTGGAACATAAACATGAAGTTGTTTACAATCATAATTCAGAAAATTTGAAAAAAAAATATATCTGCTAGAAGTACACTTGGATCAACAAACCAGAGTTGTAGCCTACACATCTCTAACAATTATCAGTGTTGATGAAAATATATACTAATTTCAGAATGTTCAATGGTATGTTTTATATATATATCCATTTTTTGTGGAACACTAAAATGTTTTATACTTTGCTATATTGATGCCAATAAAAATTAATTCAAAAAAATAAAGTAAAAGTGTAACAATTTTGTTTTCCTTTGGTGTTATCGTATAGCATCCACTTCTTTTGCGGTAAAAAAGACTGTTTTTCTCTCAATGAGTGAAAACTGCATCCCTCATTTTGTACTCAATAAATGGGATGAATAAAACACTGCCAGTTGCAAAACTGAAATTTGAAAATATCTTGCCACCATACTTATAGGAAAGTTTCAATTATTATTGTTTACAACATTTTGGCCCTTTCACTAGTTTCTGAGATTTTCACCAAGCAAATCCCTGCAACGCCCTTTAAAATTGCTTTCACTTTCAAATTAGATTTAAAATACCTTTGCAACTGCTTTGCTGATGCATTTTCCTTTGATAGGTACTTGTGACATCCGCCATTTGTTTCAAATAACACATATTCATAATTAAAACACTGAAATTATTCACTAAAATCAACTATATCCCAGCAATTTCTTTCAGCCTATTTTCATATAAATGTAAATGCCTTTTCCTAAAGCTCATGCAACCATGATTTAATGATACATTCATTTCTATATCATAATCATGAACACTGAGATACGATAGCAGTGAAGGTAAGGTCTTCGTACTTGTAACTGAAGTTCATCTTTTTTCATTCCTGGACACAGAGACATTCTATGATCTCATTTGTTAAATGGAAGAACAGCTTTCATGATTTCCTGGACATATGTATCTCTGCCACAGCACACTTTCTCAAATGGACCCATATCACCAATCTGCAGAGAGCCTAATAGGCCATAACTACATGTAAACTAAAGTTAAATTCCTTATCACCCTTCTTGCACTTGGCTGATAATTTATCATCTGATTTTGACCCATATTGAAGGCACTGTCTATATATACATCAACTTGTATCGAAAGTTCATCTACTTCATCCATGGGTACAAATAAGCTTTATAATCTCTTTAAAGGAATGTGGGAGTACAGTTCTCATGATTTCCTGAACATGTTTATTTGTCATGGCACTTTCCTGAAAATGAACCCAAATAATATTTGTTTGCCGAGAGCCGCAAGGGTGTGAATTCCATTTACAGTGCTAATAGTTAATACCCTTCTGGTTTTCAAGTTTCAACAGAGGACTAGACTCTGCAGACAGCCCAATGAGCATTAACTCCCTGTATTAAAAGTGCAATAGCTGACCATCCTTCTGGCACTCAGCAAACAATTTTCATCTAATTTTTCACCAGTTTTAGGCACTGCCTTCATACTTGTATCAAGAGTTCATCTATGTCACCCATGGACACAAAGACACTATAATATCATTTTTTGTTTACATGGAAGTACAGATTTCATGATTTCCGGGAGATATCCAGGTAATCTGCCGTTTGCTCTGGCAACAATGCTCTACGCTTTCTTTCATCAAAAATAAAGGGTCGAAGTTGGAGTTGAAACTGGGTTTAAAGTTGGGTAGGGTTACAGTTATGGTTAAGTATAGCATTTGGTCCAGGGTTGAAGTTCAGAATCCAGTTAATGTAGGATATTGACAGCGGAACAATTGTCGCCGGAGCACATGTCGCACAACCATCTTGGCCATGGCGCAGTCCTGAAAATGGAACAAACTCATTTCCCCTGCTGAGAGCACAAAGGTGCTAACTCCATGAAAAGGATACGTGGGATTGCTTAACGCCCTTCCGGCCCTCAACGGACGATTTCTCTTCCGATTTTTCAGCAGCCTTCTTTAAATCCACCTCCACCATGTCACTGTCTACCGAGACCAAGACCACCTGGTCCCCGCGAATGAAGAGTTGGTTGACATGACGACGCTTGAACTCCTCCGGCTGAATCAGACGCTTTCCGGTCTTTGGGTCGAGATGAACGACGTCCTTCATGGTTTTTGTCTCCTTACCATCCTGACTCTTCACGTCTGTGAGTTTCACAGGCTCTCTGCCAATCGTAAGAGTCTTTGAAAACGCTTGTGACAAAGATGATGATGCAGTTGATTTTTTACTTGATGATGATCGTGATGGTGCAGATGATGTTCTCGATTTTGATGTTTGTTTTGATACTGATGATGATGTAGAGGATGTCTTTGAAGTCGATGATGCTGTTGTTGAAGTATGTGATGATAACGTAGACGATTCTTGATTTGTTGCTGATGTAGTCATTCTAGAAAGAAGTAAATCTGACTTTCTAGTATCCGACAGATTTGATGATGATGAGTTCTTAGCCTTTGCGGAAGATGTTTTTGATTCTTGAGTGGAGGCAGTAGCCGTAGCAACAGATTCCTTGACAGATACCCCCTCCTTTGTACTCATCCCAGCTCCCTCTGCTAGTCTAGGACCTGAGCTCGAAGCTGCAGTCCATAAAGAGTCTGATGATTCTGAAGCCATTCTCTTGACAACAGAAGAGGTAGATGTCTTTGAGGTTGATTCTGCAGCAACATTAGCACCAGTCAAATCCTTCTTACTAGACCGACTGTCATCAGATCTGGAGGATTGGGGTCTCCGAGATTGGGTTCTTGGTCTTTCATGGCCATTCGGACATAATCTAGACGGCCTTCTAGGTGTCTTCTGCCTTCTCCTTGCCTTCTCCATTTTCACTTTGTCCACCTCCTTCTCTCCATCACCTTCACTCTCCTCTGTGCTTGAGTACTCATCAGTCCCGCTACTGCTGCTCTCGCTCTTGGACCAATCTTGAGATGCCTCCGCATCTCTGGAATCACTCGCAGCCCGCTGCTCCATGAGAGCTTCGTGCTTGATGCGGCAGAACTTGCACTCCTTGGCGCGCTTCTTGCCACCAGCGCCTTTCTGTTCCTGCTCCGAAGGCTTGGGAGGGTCTGGTTTCTTGGGCGGAGGATTCAAGTTGGACATGATCTGAAGGAGAAGGGGGCACAGTTGTTACATGGATGGATCCCTTCTAATTTTGTTACAACCTAAAAGCCATTGTTTCTTGATCATACAATCACTGTTTTCACTATATGTATTAATGATGCATGCATTGTCACAACATTTAATAAAATTTTAAAGGAATTTTTAATTATATTTTAAGAAAAGATGCTGAATGAATAAAAAGATATGATTAGGAATAGACAACCCAAATACTAGCAAAAAGATACACAATGCCCAACTATGTTTCATAAAAATATCAGAATTGAGAATTTGAGACTGCAAAGAAAGAATGAGAGAAAAAGGTCGAGAGAGATAGAGAAGGGAAGAGAGGGTAAAAGGGAGCAAAATACGGGAAGCAAGAAAGAGAGAAAGAGAGAGTGAAAGGGAGGGAGCGAGAGAGCGAGGGAGAAACAGCGACGGTAAAAGACAGAGAAAGATATATAAATGCACAGATACATAGAGAAGGGGAACAAAACACTGTACTCACCATGGAGTATGTGACTTTCTCTTCATGATGGAATCTCTTTCCAGTTGAAGGCCTCTTGTAGATTTCAACAACATCTGTCAGAGCCTAGACAAGTAATACACACAAACAATGAAGCCTTGGAATTGTTGTTTTCTGGTTATCTCTTTTATCTTGATAATCAAACTTGTTTCTGTCCTTCCTTTACCTTTTCATCCCAGACCTGCCAACCTCTGAAGTTCAAAAACTGTATTCTTTAATCCCGAAAGTTGTATTTTACTGACAAAAGTTGTATTCTTAAAAATAAACATGGACTGTTACGCGGATCAATGCCTCTTACAGTTTCTACATAAATGAAGAATTTTTTTTATGGATCATTGGTTGAATATGCATGATTTCGTCACGACTGGTGTGTTCGATGAACCAATGAACATCCCCAAATTGCTGATGTGAGATGCTTTATAGGACAGAATAGGCATTTTGCCATTGATTTTTTTTTTTGAAAATCGTATTTTATTGAGGAAAATCGTACTGTCGTATTTGCTTCTAAAAATCGTACTGAATACGACTAAATCGTAATGGTTGGCAGACATCCCCCCTCACTCTCTCTTCCTACCTCTTTCACATCTGAATGTATATGCTTATCAACTCTCCTACTCTTTTTCTAAACTTTAGTCCTTCGATCTTCATCCATTCCTCAAGATTTAAAATTGTATAGTGCCATTTTACTTCTTTTTCCCCCTTAAATCTTGCAGCTATGATGCTAAAAATGAAAGAAACTGTTTCATACTGCATGACTGCACATTTATCATGCCACAAAGCAATTGACCCTAAATACTGACTCTGCTATCCCAGTTCCACCACCAAACCGACTCAAGAATGACTCCAAATGGAATTTTTGTTGGCCAATGGGGGTAGTTTTAATTGTTTGTTCTGTAGTCGGTCTGGTGTCCCTCTTATTGGTGTGGCTGACGTACTACGGTACCCTGAAGAAGTCATCCTCATTATCAAAAGCTCACAGTTCAAAGCATACCCTTATGGTTATAAATGTAACTGGACATGTCTGTTCATCTTATACCAGAACCCAAGGGGTAATCAACCCTGAGGCATTCTACCTCTTAGTAGGTTAACCCGTTGACTATGGAATTCTCTCATTCTCACAGATCTAATATAGGGGCCACCAGGTTGCAGTAGGCAATGGATTAAATGATCACACCTCAAAGAACATCCAAGGATGGTGGCATTTTAAGTAGCAGAAGAATCTTTCTTACCATATTCCAGATTTTGTCAAAGGCCACCAGATATCCAATGCAGATGCTACGAAGCCCCTTGAAGCTACGGATGCATACCCGGACTTTACATCGCTTCTCAACACATTGCCTCAGAAGATCTAAAGGCGATTCCTTTGTATCTATGAAAGAGAAGGGAAAACAATGTGCTAAATTAATGACTTATATGAATGGTCAGCAAACTGAGCAAATACTTTTCTCCTTTTAATCCAACAATTTTGAAATCATGTTTGTAATTACAGAGTTCCCTGATGGAGCTTATAAAGTCAGGTGTATTGAAATTTACAGCTAAAAGTTTTTATTATATTGATATTTCATTGCACATTTGTCAAAACACGCCTCTATGAAATAATATACTCTTGCCTGAATCGAGGAAAGGGAAATTATGAGTTTCAGTAAATGAGGTACAGAGATAAAACTTTAAGTTAGATTGCCTACAACAATGAAAATTCATAACTTTCTAAGCCCTTTAAATTAATGTGGATTTTTCCTCAAAATTTCATCTGATCTGTTTCCCTATCTGCTTTTATCAAATTAAATTATCATCAGGGTCAACTCCCCCTCTATGATCTTAAGTAGTTGTAGGACATATACTCAACAATTGCTTCCTCCACTAACCAAATTTCTAACTATGAACACAGCACTGAGCCTCACCCTACCCTAACCATAAACCTAAACGTAAAACCCTATCCCATCCCTAACCCTATTCATGGCGACAATTGCAGAGCACCTTCCGCTGGAGCAGAAGTCGGTCCCCTCTTTAGAAGTACAGTCAAACCTGTCTATAAAGGTCACCCAAGTGAAATGGGAAAACTGGTCACTGTAGACAGGTGGCCTTTGTATACAAGTTCTTCAACACACATTTCTTCCAGGAGAGAGGCAATATGGGCAAACACCAAAGACAAGTAGCCTTTATAGAGATGTGGCCACTATTAATGAAGACAGGTTTGGCTATAGATAATAGACTTACGTTCACTCTCCATGCGAGATATGACG
Organism: Strongylocentrotus purpuratus; assembly: GCF_000002235.5. Lineage (NCBI taxonomy): Eukaryota > Metazoa > Echinodermata > Echinoidea > Camarodonta > Strongylocentrotidae > Strongylocentrotus > Strongylocentrotus purpuratus. The sequence continues at coordinate 579,238 of NW_022145530.1, read as the reverse complement.
TTGAGCTGAAACATCTTTCTTTGTTGGTATGTACTCCTTGGAAGCTCTTTCTCTTTTTCTCTCATGTGCTCTAAGTGACGCTATGTAATAACAACAAAATGGATAATTTAGAAGTGCTACTAACAAAAAGTACCATAGCGCTTACAAAATAACAGAATGTGAAGAAAAACTATTTGAGGTTTTGTTTACATCACTCTTCACATCTATATAGGCAAATGGGTGCCAAATTAAGGTTGGGTAATATCAATATCATTTCATATTCTATTATCACCAAGCCTTAAACTTTAAAGGTTATGTCTAACTAGAATCTAGTTAAGAAAAGTGCATATTTCGAGTGAGTTCGATGGGTTTTGCTAGGCCCAAGGGCTAGATGATAAAATTAAATATGATATTGATCTCACCTAGCCTTAATTGGCACCCATATACCCGCATGAAGAGTGATATAAACAAATCCTAAAAAGCGTTCATAATCATCAATTCCCCAACCGACAAAACATTGCACACTGGCTTAGGAGTTTGCTGGTGGACTCTACTTCACATTCAAAGCACTTTAAATCCGTCAAGAATTTAATAAAAAATATGACTATGAGAATATGTTATCAAAGTAAGTGACAAGTTGGCAATGCAAAAACAGCTTTTTACATGTAAAATGATGTATACCGCTTGTCTTTACATTTCAACCAGAACTAAAATTAACAACTCTCGTAAGAGGTCAGCGTTTTTGTTATGTAAATCGGACCATAACTAATTTTCATTAGGAACATGTGGAAGGTTTAAAAAATCGCTCAAGGAGAGCAGTATGAATACTGATGAGGCTACCCTGGGTAAACAAGACATATTATTATTATTATTATTATCATAACTCCGGTAGCAAAATCTTACATTTTTAATTTATTTCTTGAACGATTTCAAAGTGTTTTTTTGAGAAGCAGGAAGAGTCCACTAATGCCAATGGCACATAGAATAGGGGTGATAGTGAGCACAACCACACCCCCCTTGAATTAAAAAAAAAGAAGGGGGGATTCAGGTGGGAAAAAATGGCATCTCACAGATGTTTCGCTGAGCAAAATTTATTTTGTGGTTTTTTTAAGCAGGTCGAAAATCTTAGAAGAGATTTTTAGAGCGCAGATTGTTTGTTTCACAAGATGAGAAAAATGGTTAATTTTGTTCATTTTAATAACAAGAAAGCGAGATATTTATTCTCTTTCAGCCTAAATGAAGCATTTAGGTATTTTATAGAAGGTGAATTGGCAATTTTAATATTTACAATGTCTGTTGTATTTATGATCGATGTTTTTATAGTAGGATTTGAAATGGCCTTTCTTTGAGTATTTGTTTTTCAAGGAAACCTTACTTTCAGCTTCGATAACTAGCGAAGCCATTTTAGACACTTGTTCGCGTAGTCTGTCGAGCGTCAAGTCACTGGAGATGAGCTCTCCAGTTTTCCCAGTTTTCCCTGTTTTGTCCTGTTTTTGTTTCGGCAGTAAATTGCTAAGTTCCGGCCAAAGAAGTGAGTTTCTGATATTTAGATAAAGTTATGTTAAATGTGCAAATGATAAGTTGAATTTAATTTGTTCAACTTCAGTAAACATTTAATCGCACGTGTGAAAGTGAATCTTATACGTGTGGTGCTATGTCAGAGACATTACTGTACAATTTGTTGCCGTTTTGGCGAAGAGTAAAAGTGGATATAAGGGATATAAGAGAAAATGTCAATAATTTAGGTGAGATTTGGTCAATTTATATTGAACTGTATTGTGTTTATTTAGTCAGTGTAAGGGAAGTTTTGCTTTGAAATATTTATGTAGATTTCTGGATAATGTAATTTACAAGCGAGTAGTTTGTAGACCTGTGCAGGGTGTTAATTTCACCTACTTAATTATGCGCACAGCTAGAGCCAAGCTTTATACATGGGGCTTTGCATTGAAAGCAGTCTTCATGTTTTGAGTTATCTTTGTAACATAAACAGAGAGCTATGAATTATAGGTTTGTGAAGACTAATTGAGTATAGTTCAGATAAAGGAATTTAGTCACAATTTTATTGTGAATTATTAGGAACGATGTGATTTAAACACGTATAATGAGATAGGCTTTTGGATTTTAGCCGTAGCATTTATTTTCATTAGGCATTTATCAAGATGTTTATGAAAGTATACATTTGTAGTGACAAATGTTTAACCAAGTTAGTTGCCTTTATTATTTATGCAAATACGAATGCATGTTTATGTATGGCTACCAAATCACAAGGTTCAGGTTTAGGACAGTTTGGGTATTTGATATACAAGTGGTGTATATTTATGAGTTCAAGTTCATTAAGTTGTCACGGTATTACAGGCACTCAGAATTAAGAAAACAAAGGAAACTTTTTCGTGCAATACTTATTAATTTATTGTGTTTTCTGTGCATCTGATACTCATTGCAGATTGAATTTTGTGTCTGTGTTGTCTTCGACTCTTCATACTACTCTTCGTTTGAGGAAGCTAATAAAGACTTCATAATCCCATTTCGAGTTTGGAACTTTTGCAATTTGTTTCATGGTCAGCGAACCAACAACCTTCCCGCCCAACCCTCCCCCCTTTTGAGTAAGAAAACTGAGAAAAAATTGGGGAAAATTGGGGAAAATAGGGAAGATTAGGGAAAATAAGGGAATAATCGGGAAAATGATTCGTCTAGGATACCGTCTGTATGGGGAATGTCAACAAATGTCAGTTTAATTTAAGAAATGACCCATACCAGATGGTTATTTGTGTCTAGGTACAGTAATACGAGTGCATCTGACCATGCAAGCATTTTTTCAGCGCTTGTTCAGAAACGTATCCAAAATTACTCAAAGAATAACAAGAAAATTGACATGAAACAGGTTATAAACATAACAAATTTTAACTCATGATCTTTATTTGGACATTTAATGAATATTTACTTCATTGGGTATGTTTTAGTAGGGTATCTCCACGCCGGAGTCAAATTTTGGAAACGTTTCTGAACAAGCGCCAACATTTCTACCCACCCGGGCCGTGGCAGGGATGCTGCCGTCATAGTTAGTAGGCGTCACTTACCCGCTCCAATGCACGCCTTGACGGCGGAGCACATTTTTGCTCTTGTCCTTTCGTCTCCTCTTCATCTTTGCTCATAAAACGCTCATATTCAGCTAAATTGTTGAAAATAGAAGCATCCGCAACTGGAAGGGTTACATTTGAAGCATATAATGCTTTTAAAGGATTAAAATTGGGTGACAAAACATCGATTTCCTCGTCGTTTTTCTCCTCTTCCTCGCTCCCAGAAACGTCCATGGGCGCCGCCATCTTGAAAATAAAATGACCACTTTCAAATTACTTTTTTTTTAAATTGATATAATAAGCAAAATTTGCAGTAAAATTATCAATTTTTGTTTTTAAAATATATTAAAAATTTGAATTATTATTTAATTATCTAATAAAAATGTTGCATTTTTTTTCATGAATAACACAATATAACTTTAAATACATTTCACTGATGAGATCTATTTTCGTTTCCTAAACAACGGCGACGCTGATAAATCTTGGACCTTGGAAAATTTTTGATAAAAATCACACATCTTGGTATCCTCTTAACATAAAATGCCTCCAAAAAAGGGAAAGGGCAAGGGCAAAGGCAAGGGGAAGAAGCCAGAAGGAGAAAGTGGACCCGTTGAACTGCCGGAACCAACAGAGAAGGAACTGCTTTTGAAGAAGGAGTGAGTTGATCAGTTTGGTCCATACATTCTGCGGGGGAGTGTCGGGCAGGCAGGTTGCCGTCGCAGCTCAGGCCGTTTACTTTGTAGCAGATTCCGTCATCTCAACTAGATTTGGGTCTAGTCTACTTTTGATGTTAAACCTGGAAGATTGTCTTATTCCATTGCTTTTGTGATCTGGTAATTGTGCATGATACTGTATTGATACATTCTAACTAGATCTAGATCTAGACTAATTCATTATTTTCTATCCATTTTTTAAAATCAGATTGGAAACACTGACTGATGAACTTGCCAGCCTCAAGAAAAAAGTTGAAGAACTGTATCCTTTATTTCATCATCATCATCATGATACGAGGAGAGGTAGATCCTGTAATCCTTTGTCACTTCTTCAGGGTTGGTTATGTTCTAGAGGTTAACTCATTGCACTTGCGCAGGTTTAGGACGGTTTTGATCATATCAAATTAACTTAATTCGAATCGCTCAGACCACCAGTGCTTATCCAGTCTCAATTTGTTCTAATGTTTTTTAATTGAATAGCTAATTGATACTGAAAGTTGTTATGACTACAGCTAGGTAAAGTGGGTGGGTGCAAAATATGTTTATTTCATTCTCACAGTATTCTCCTTGTTTAACATCTCATGCAACAATAAATACACATTGAGTAAAGCCCCTCACAAGTGTTGGGAGCCCAACAAGTTTGATGGCAAAATTTCACTTAAATTATATCATAATGGGAAAGACGATATCATTTAAGACACTATCATTTAAGACACTTTTCTCCAAGGATTTTCAAAACAAATGTGTTTGAAGTTGAATATTGATGAAAGAATATTTAAGAAATGATGTATTCTTTTATCAATATTAATTTTATCAACATTTTTTATTTTTTTTTTTTTTGGGGGGGGGGGAATCTTTGCTGAAGTGTGTCTTAAATGACATCCTCCTTCACAATATGATACAATTAAATTGAAATTTTGCCATCAAATTTTTGGCGATGAATTTGGGGCTCCCAACACTTTAGAGGGGCTTAACTCTCTTTTGCCTAATAGACAAGCAAGCTAACTAGTTCAATTAATGTGTTTTATAAAGTATAATTTGGGCCATTAGCCTTGCAATATATCTTTACAAAAACAATGTTAGAATTAATAAAAAAAATAGTATTTTCAGTATTGATTATTGGCAGGGAACCTGAAAATAAAAAGTAGAAATTATGATGGGTCCCTCTTAAGATAGAACACTATTTATATAGCATTCACAGCCAGATTGTATCACTATTATCCTTAATGAGATTCAACAAAGCCGAGGGGAAAATGAATGGTTACAGCAAGAAGCACAACAAACTAGGATTGAAAGTGTGAGTATTCCATAATATTTACCCCATAGACATAGTATTTGCATCCATTGCAATGAGACAGAGAGGGAGGGAGGGAGAGAGGGAGGGAGGGAGGGAGAGAGGGAGGGAGGGAGGGAGGAGGGATAGAAGGGGATTAAAAGATATATATTCAGATGTGTTACAAAAGAATAGTAAAGGAGAGAGAATGAAGAGGTTAATAATCTCCTTTTTGAGAAATTCCATTCATTGTTGGCTCTTTGCCATAAAATATTAATAGTTGTACCAGTATTTCAAATCAAGAAATGGAATGAACAATGTATATACAACAAAGACGATTTTGGGGTTGATATTAATTTGTGTTGGCTGTTGCAAAACCTAGTACATGGTTGATATCAGAAAGGTGTTCTGACATCATTTGATTCAGATTTATTTCTTCAAAAATATGATACAGGGTTAGGATTACAATAAGGTTTTAGATTAGGGTTCATTTCCAGACAGTTTTTTTTGCATACTAAACAAAATGTCTGATTTTCCTCTCTTGAATCTTTCAGCACGAGTACATGTCATACATGGCCAAGAAGGCTCACAAGCGCCAGTCTACTATTGTAACTCTGAGTGATCAAAATCAGCAGGAAATCAGAAACATTCAGGAAGAAGTGGAGAAGATGCTCAAAGAGTTTGAAGAGAAGAAACATGGTAAGGTGTACATTCCAATTTGCATTAGTTTTTTTTTGTTATTGATGACATGTTGAGGTGTTGAGCTTATGTTAGGTAACATGAGTAATATGGTGTGTATCTCAAATGCTATTGTAATCTTTGATTATCTTTTTCATTTTTGTTATCTGTACCCTCATTACCATTGTTACAATTCACCATTTCAGCTATTCTATACACAGGGAATCATTTTATTTTTCTCTTTCTTTCAGAATTACAAGATGTTCTAATGGCAAGAGAGGCTGAGCTAGCAAAGACAAGGAAAGAATTGGAAGAGTTAGATGATTTTAAGGTGAGCAAACGCAGCAAAGTATTTTTTTTCTTCTTTCTTTCTCTTTAATTTGTAGTTTCTCTCATTCTTGCTTTTTTAATATTTGTTTAAACAATCCAGTCAGAGGCTCAGAACCCAAATTCCAGTTTGTGTGTTCTTAAAAAACACTTTCTAATGAAAAAAGGTAGAGATTACTGAGTAGACAAACACATTTAGAGGAAATATGCATTGGAAATGAAAGGAAACTTTTAAATTAGTATGCAGTCACAAAGACATTCATTATCACCCCTACAGGGCCTTCTTGTAAAACAGTGTTGCAATCACTGATGAAGCCATCCTGATTTTATTTACAAATACCTGTTATGAATATTAAAAAAAATATATATATATAATCAGCTGTATTTTGCGGTAGTACAAAGTACATAAAGTTTTATAAAAAGAAAGTGATTGTGAGATAAAAATGTCAGATTTACTAATTTGATGAGGATAAGACAATTAATCCATTTAGCTGTCTTAAATAAAACCAATCTTTTTTTTAAACTCACATATTGTCACTTATTTGTAGAATAGATTTGTACAAGAGATTAATGAAACAGTCAATTAAATGGTAATTGCCATCTAAATGACGAGTTATAAGTTAACAATTATTGCCAGTGACGATTCATAGCAAGCATTTATCTGTAAAGACCCCTCTTTTGTTTCCATTATAATGTGTTTCTCATTGAAACCACTGTTAAATAAAACTATACTTAAAGGCTACAATGTCATCAAAACAAAACACTTTTTATGTCTCTCTTGAATCTTCTTTATATATCTACAAGTTTTACTGAAACTTCCTTGAATCAATATCAAACAATCCTATGCTAATGATATTAAGCTAATAATATATCCTTTCATCATAAAATATATCTTCTTATATTAAAGTTTCATTATCCCTCTTTGCCTTTTACCAAACAATTGCAGAAATTACAACAGGAGCAAGTGAACAAGATCCGAGAGCTAGAGAAGGAAGTATTGAGGATGCGAGGGCAGCATACAGAAACTATTCAGAAACTCAAGACACAGTTTCTAACGGAGAAGAAACACTTTCAGGCCGATTCAGAGTCTAGGATCCAGATAGTGGCTAGACAGGCAAATAAGGTAAATAGACATAGCGCATTGAGATTTCAATTGCTCTTGACAATGTGTTGTAGAAAATCTGTAAAGTTTATTATTGGATGAGACAGTTGGATGAAAAACAGTATGAAAAAAGGCTCAAAGTTAACATATTTTCATGTTTAACACAAAACTTCTAATGCAAACATGTGCAGAATGTTAATTCTTTGGGTTACGAATGTTAATCTCTGTCTCCTTTTGTTATATTTTTGTTATATAGGCATATATTTACCCTATTGTTTACGGGAACGAAGTAGTTCCTCTATAAATCCTATGGCAATTAAAGAATTAATTTGTCCGTGGGTTAAAGGAGGTTGATACGTACGACAGTACTGTTCATGCTCACCTTAGCTTCGCAGGGCCAGCTGATTATACAATTTTTTTTATTGTATATTTCTTTCTTTTTTCCAATGTATTTTTAATGTTTTTGCTAGAATTAAAATAAACAAATTGAATGGAATTTACTTGAACAATACAAGGAAGTCCTGGCATTGCACAGTTTCGGTGCACACAAACATTACTGCTTAACATCCTTAAGCATTTGAAAACTATTAAAGCATCATTCACTTAATGGAAAAATGTGGCAACAAGCAAGTCTCTTAATATTATGTATATGAAGCTCCTTGTAGTTTTTTCCGATTGGGTCCACACAAGTCTTTGACCATGAAAACCCTGATTACAGGTCTTCTTCCATGTTTTATTGTGCATCCATAGGAGGCCATGCATTGCCTGGGCGAGCACACCACCAAGATCAAGGACGAAAACCGCAAGCTCCGCCATGAACTCCTCAACCTGATCCACAGGTCAAGGGCGCTGCACGGCCACAAGGAAGAACTGGAGAAGCAGCAACGAGACCTGATACGGGAGCAGCAGTACGCAGCGGACCTCAAGAGACTCAAAGGCACCAGGCAGCACAAGGTCCTTAAGTCGTTCGGGATGCTGGACGATGAGGAGTCCCCGGAGAAGACGGCCTCCAGATAGCTTTGGAGGAGGGGATTTCCCGGACCCAAGGAACTTGAAGAACACTGCATCAAGAAGACTTTTGAGGGACTGGATCACAAAGACAATCAAAGGATAGACAGGATTGGACACTAGCAGGGGTTGGTCCACAAGGGCCACTGAGGTTTAACTCTGATGGCCCAGACCTTTTGATTTTAACAGGAACCCCATGTTCACAGATGTTTAATGTGGACCCCTTGTCATGGTGGGTCCCTGTGGTTGAATGTTGCAAAGTCTACCTTTGAAGATGCAGACCGACTGTGAATACATTTTAAGTGTTTCCATACCATAGGAAATTGCAAGTTTTTGGTATAAATATTGGGCCATTGCTTATTTCCATGGACCACGCCCTTTCTGCAAATCAATCCCTCTCTCTCTCTCTCTCTCTCTTCCCACATTATCAGAAGTTACCTGGTAATGTTGAATTCAGAATTTGAATTCCAAGTATGGTTGTTATAATTTGGGCATAGAGAAATTGTTAAGGGTGCTTTTCAGCAGCCCTTTGTATAGATTGCTAAATCATTTTCTCTTATCTCTCCCATTTTTCTACTCCCCTCATCTATCTCTTGCATCACTCACACTCATTTCTATTGTATGTTTTTCCTCTTTTTTTTTCTCTTTTTTCCTTTTTATAAAATTAAATGTTAATCTATAATAGGATTGTAATATATATATATGAGCCCATGTCGTACCCTGTATGTGCTACTTATTAGATATTAAATGCACATGTATCAAATCTCAAACAGTCCACAATTCTTTTTTATTATATTCATTAACAAAAGCATATGAATCTCAATACATGAGGTATTTGTTTTGCTTTGGTATATTGCAGACTTCACCCAAACAAAAATGAAATGAAGATTGTTGATTTCAAAGTAGTAACTTTAATTGAGCTGTTGATTTTCTTGTTCAGCAACATAACAAAAGGTTAAATAAAGATAATAGCTGTTTATCTTTCAACACAAATTAGAAAACAATACATGTTTACCAACTTAAAATGGTAGAAAACACAAACAATGAGAAGTGAAACTGTAATACTGACAATGTCTAGAAACAAAATCTTGAAACATTAAAAGAAAGGCACCATGTTTATACATGTATAATGTAATTCAACATACTAGAATCGTGTCCTAGCACGAACGAGGTATAGGTTACGAACCATATGTCCTTCAAAAGAAGGGTAGGCGAGTTTGATTGCACCCATTGGTCTATCGTCAAGATATCAGAATGATAAAGTTATAATCATAATAATATCATCTGTTGAGAGCAAGAAGGATGTCAACTGTTGAGTTTTATGAGTTAGTGCCCTTCTACCTCTCAGCATACCATCTTGAAAACACTTGGTATCGGGGTAGGCTTGCTGATGAACCATTTCAATTTGGGTTATTTTACGACTATCATGAAATTAAATATGGATGGTTTTTGTTCTGAAACAATGCAACCTTGTGTTAGAAGTTTTTTTTTCTCTCTATTGGATAGCCCAAATAACCAATGCAATATATGCAAGTCAAGCTCACCCAGGTTTAAATGATTGAAATTTTATTTATGACACTTCTTGAAAAGATTTTATGGCATGAGAGGGACTAAGAGGATATATATATATATATATATATATATATATATATATATTGTTAATGTATTGTACAGAATCCGTCCTAACTTGCTCTTCAATTCTTTACACAAATTCGTATTTTTTTCATGAATTGATGCTATATTAATTTTGTTGTACATGAACAATAAATGATGTTTATGAATACATCTATATTGAATTAGAATACGTGATGAACAGATGTATTATTTATTGGAATGATCGCCATTTTCATACTGAATTATAATTCTTCTTTGATAAAAGTAAAAAATCCTCCAAAAGTATAAATGAGAAAAGTTTTGTCAAATACATACCTACACATTCATTAAGTAAGCAACATCTTATGCACTGCATAACAAAACCTTTCCCAATTCCTTCCACATGGCATCTCGATTGACGAGAACTCAACTTTTATCTTGAAAGTTGGTCAGGGTAAGTCATGTGTCATGATCATAGTCATACTACCACAGTAACACCTGTTACAAATTACACATACATTATTACGATGCATCTTTCTTCATTCAGGTATAAAAAAAAGTGTTCAGTGCTTTTACATCTCAGATGCATTTTCTTTCTTTGGCGGTCATCAACATATGAAAAAATAAATGTACTTTCCTTTCATATAATTAACAAAAGCTGCTTAGTAACATAATAATACTCTACAACGTCCATAGAGACAAAAAGTGCTTCAAACACAAACAATCAACAAACAAAACATGATTTACATTCTCTCGAATCTACTTTAACAAAACATACTTTGGTTTTCAAAATGCTGTTAGCACCATGTGCTAAATGGCATTCATAGTAATACCGTTTCAGGGATATGACAGTGAAAACTCATGACCTGTTAAAAAGCTGGTCTTCCAAACCCATTCTCCCTGGGCATGTTGCAAGGCTATTTCACTCGTTTGGCACCAACAAATTTATGTCAAGAACCCTGCTACATGTTTTACCTTAGTCACACCGCCAAACCAACTCAAGACTGACTCCAAACTGACTAGCCGTTTTGGGCCATTGGGAAGTAATGTAATAGTTTGTTCATTCTGTAGTTAGTCTGGTGTTTGTCTTGTTGGTGTGACTGAGGTACTATGACTAGAGTGAAGCAATCATTATGACAAACATAACTACTAATAATCCTCATTTGCCTGACTCTAAATCTTAACCTAACATTCCTGCCTTGCTTGAATGTTAATACAACCAACATTTTACTGTCACTGGCTGAATTGACAGTATGCCACTCAGTTTATGCATAGTATTTGTTTTCCTTTGGCATCAAGGTGATATAAGTTATTTCTCTTCCGTCTACTAATACTGTTACAGTTGTAATATCAGCCTCTTATACAAAACATTCCTGAAAGTCTTTTACCCTTCTTCACTAGTTAAGTGTTTAATTGGAATTCAAGGCACTGAATGACTGGAAATCGTATATACCTTGTTATAAGACTAAAATAGGCCATTTCTGTGTTGGGTAAATTGAATGAAATGTGTAAGTGCTTGGTCACAAAATATACATTCACCTTTTTTTATAGTTATTGTACAGTCTAACCGGTCTATTAAGGGCACCCGAGACAAACAGAAAAAGTGGCCACTATAGACAGGTGGCCTTTCTACACAGGATCTTAAACACACATTTTATCTTGAAGGAGATACGATTCATGGCCACTATAGACCAATGGCCTTTATAGAGAGGTGGCCACGAGGAAAGGTTTGACTGTAGTTAGATGCATATAACATTACATTAAGTGTACACATACTCGTGTCAGACAAACAATTAAAGTTTGTCTGCTGAAATGATAAATGATGTACGGGTATTCACTCTGCAGTCTGACAACACACCATACCTTTCAGTCGATGGAGTCCATCTACTCTACCAGAGAGTTCAGGGTCTTGATCTCTTTAGCGTACCCAAACCTGCAACAACAGATGAGAAATAAAGCTTTATAGGCATCGTTTAACAATGTTAAATCTGAGATGCATGGCCCTACGTGTTACCAGTGTCTGTGATATTGTGTAATTTTTAAGCCCTAAAAGTATTGCGCTTCAAAATGATCATGAAGTGCCTCAAAAATGTAAAAATCTTTGAGTGACCAGTTATACCATACTCATTTTCCTCAATAGACTATAAGTGTTATAAAAATCGTTAGGAAAACAAATTTTTGAATTTCGATTTCCAATCATAAATATCTTGATAATCAGATAGGCGATCAGCTTGTAAAAGTCATGGGGTTCCTGACTGACCTGAAGTTTAATAATTATCATTGCAGCATGAGCTAAATCCAGGATTTTGTTTCAGAATCTGAGACAAAGTTACCAAATCCCTTTAAACACAATGTCTCGTTCTGGTAGTAAAAGAGAAAATTGTAATGAAACTTGTATACATCACCCCTGAGCCAAATTTAAACCCCCTCCCCCTCCCCTCCCCTTACCCCTCCATGCCCCACCCTGATTATCTTGGTCTTGGAGTCATCCCACACTTACTCTATAGGTGTCTCTAGAATGAGAGGAATGTTATCAAAGCGAGGATCGTTCATCAGACGTCTGAACCCCTCCAATCCAATCTTTCCTTTTCCAATGTTCTCATGACGATCTAGGTGACATCCGACCGCTCCTAATGGATGATATGAAAACATAATACAAGAAAATAAATATCTGTAAATAGGTGTAAAATCATACAAAATGGCATGTTTATGTTGATGAACTACAGCGAATAAATTTTGCAACAAATCTGGTGCTTTTTGTTCAAATGTCAACCTCAGAATAGTGACCTGTAGGGGTATGGTAAAACAACTACTATTCGGGTAATATGATCAGAATGCAGTGTTTTGTTCTTCTGAACCTTTTTTGGACCTACCACACATTACTGAAATCGCCTCACCATTACCCTCAGTAGATTTAAATTTGGCTTATTTCATCAGTGAACACTCCCCCCCCCCCCCCCATGCCCTCCTCCTTTAAAATTGAAGAGTATTGTCTCGTACTTCACTTGTTGTAAACAAAATTGACTTTGGTATACAGTGTAAAACACATTTACCGTTGACATAGACCGAGATATCTCAGGCACCATCATCAATATAAGTCAAATCAAAGAAATCTGACAAATAGAATTGGAAAGGGAGGGGGGAGGGGAGTGTTACAGAAGTAACACATGAACTATGACCTTACCTTTTGAATCATTGAGATGGACACCCTTCAGGTACTGGAAGCCAATTACTCTCTCAAACTCTGCCATCATTTTCTTGTAACCAGACTCTGTTGACAAGTCATATCCTGTTTTAAAAAAATGAAATCAGAAGAAAACCAAGGAAATGACAGTTAGAAGCTGCACAGCAAATAATCTGCACTAATCAAATTCCCAAGTGACATCCTCCACCAAAGACTAACCCACCTAACCTAGCCCTAACGTAAGGACCACTTGCAACCATCACAGTATCAATGTATCTTTGAAGCATATAAAGCCAGACTAATTTTCAAAATCACTACTTTGCATTGGGAAGGCACAAGATTTGGGGAGAAGCGAAAAATAAGATGCAGGAAAGAAAAGAAAGATCAAGAATACACAAGATAAAACAAATGGAGAAGTAGAAATTTAAAAAACACATGGAGCAAATGCAAATCAAAAGTAAATTAAGTAGGATTCCAAAATGAATATAACAGTCAAACCTGCTTTAGTGACCATCTGTCTACAACAAGCACATTTTTTGTTTCCCTTGAAAATGGTTTCTCAATGAAACATGTACTAAAGGCACATGTTTACAAAGACCACCTGTCTACAAAGACCACTTTTTGTGTTTCCCTTGGGCGGTCGCTATAGACAGGTTTGACTGTATTGTATTTATCATCTTACCTGCTGCAAATGCATGACATGTATCCAGACACACCCCTATTCTGCTCTTATCCTTGACCCGGTCGATGATTCCCCGCAGCTCCTCAAAATCACCACCGATCGTATGACCTTGACGACTCATGTTCTCTATCACTGCAATCAAGGTATCAAGGGTTATATGTATGCTAAATACTCATTGGCTCAAATTAACAAAGGTTTAATGAAAACCATGGACTAAAATAAGTGTAAATAAGAGTAAAATCATTCATAAGCATATCATTGGACATAAGGACACACGCATTATCGACTATATGCTTTAATTTGAAGGTTTAAAAAGTGGGTTAAGATAACCACTTATGTTAATTTGGGTCTTTGTGTCCCTAAGATGATCAAGAAGTTTAAAAGGGAAGTAATTTCCAAAAATCAAAAGGGAAAAGGTGAACAGATTGATAAAGTTTGAGAGAGAACTGATGGAAAGTTTGAGAGAAAACTGATGGAAAGTTTGAGAAAAATCTGATGGAAATTTTCAAAGTTGTAATTCATGAAATACAAATTGGCAACTCTATGATTACCCTTACATGCAGCTCTCCACAAATTCTTTTTTTGTTCTTCCTGATTTGAGAAATCTTTTACCTAATTTTTCATGACTGGAATAAACAGAGCTCATAGTCCATTAAGTTTATTAATTACCGTGATAGAACCAAAACTCTAGAGCGGAACTTTACATCATAATGTGGTACAAATGATATACAGGTACATTGATTTCCTTTGCAAAAGTATGACTAAGAATTCATACACAACTACACTGGACTTAGTACATTGTATGGTACCAAAATTAGTTCAAATGTTGGATTAATTTACCAAAGAAATTATAACAATATCAAATCAACATAACATAACATAGCATACATGTACCTGCAGTAACTCCAGACGTCTTTGCAAGGGCCATATTGATGCTTTCACCGATCTTGTCAAGACATTCTTCAATCGTGATGTCTCCACACGTTGATCCTGTCACAATTAAACCAATCATTCAAGAAAAAAATAAGACACCTTCAACCAAAGTTTGCCTAGAGGTAGACCTTTTTATTCAGAGCCATCAGACAATACGGACCATGCTGTAAACAGATTGTATTTTATCTGTTATAGACAGGGCACTGTTGTAAATATGGTCTTGGATTAAAACCAGAGGCATTTGGCACGTGCTTATACTCTTTAAATATACATATCCAGATGCAGGACTAGGCAACAATATAGATGTACAGGTACCAAGGTACAAAGGAACATGTATGCATGGGTGCCGATTCCTGTCTGGCAGGAGTCTTACCCTCCTAAATTTCAAAATTGTAAGAAAGGTCTAATCATTGCCTATAGTACCTAAAGATCTCAATCTAGACCCCCTACACGGAGTCCTGCCAATAACAGTTGCCTCTCTAAAGTGCACTTAACGCTATGCACAATGCACTGCTGAGAATCGCACTCTTAAGAATGCTTTAATTCTACAGGAAAATATTATATGTATTTTAATAGAGAAAAAAGTGGGATGGTCTTAATAAATGAATCACACATGACTGCGTCACACAAACATTACTTGATTAGGATCCAGGAGTGAGCAGTGTCTGTAATAACTGCCATCCTAATTGAAAAGTGCATCTGGGTGGTGTCTCACAAAACCGTCATTAATTAGTACAAGTTCACCGACATCCCTTTGAAATGCGTGTATTAAGTTTAACACACGTTTCAAAGGGATGTCGGTGAACTTGTATTAATGGCGGTTTCATGAAAAGCTGCCCTGATGACTACCTGGATGGAAGTTGTAGAGGGTGAGACCTAGCTTCTGACAGCGACTCAGCTCATCCACCAAGGAGTCTCTGCTCTTGGACAACGTTGCAGGATTGGGTGAGCCACAGTTCAGAAGGTAGGAGCCATGGGGTAGAATCAGGTGAGGAGGGTAGCCATGTTTGATGCAGGCTTCCTGGAACCTTGCAGCGTTGTCGTCCTCGAGGGGCTTGGCCTGCCATTGGCGCTGAGAACGGAGGAAGAGGGCAAAGGACTTCGCACCAATGGACACGGCATCACTGACGGCATTCCACAGTCCACCTTTGGGATGAAGAGGAAGGAAAGATTCAAGTATAAAGTCAGAATAAGTGACATAACTACAAACGTCTTATAAGTGGCATTTTAGACAAGGCTCCAAACTTAGCTTTTTAAGTAGTGGTACAGATTGTATACACAAGTCCTGTATTAGAATGTTGAAGTTCTGGGTACCTAGATAGAATTTTAGGTGTCTGTTCAACACGAGCACTGTTTTACAGTTTACAAACCAGAAATACCTCTCTGATGATGTCTAATGCCAATCATAAATGGGCAATCAAGATGTTTTAGGAACAAACTCTTTGCAGTGGTGTACTGATGAACTATGGGAGGGCATTACAAGACAAGGAGCCCAAGAAGACAGGTGAATACTATGTCATAGCAATATTGAAACCATAGTTTCAGAGATCCTATACAAATAACCCATAAACATGAAATCAAAACGAGGAGTTGCCATTTTTTAAATACCTGCAATACTACAATGCGCTCCAACACACTTCCCTAGATTAGTAGTGTCACAACCATCTGTAACTGTAAAGGTCTTTGAGAGTTCTGGCAAGGGTTCAGTTTTGGTGTCATTAATGCCCAAATTTGCAGAACCTGATTTGGACATTGCTTTCTTTCCCTTGGCAGTTTTCTTTTTCAGTCCTTGGTTTTTTGTTGAGTCCACTTTCATCTCTACATCATTTGACATTTGAGCCTTGTCTTCCTTTTCCCCCGTCAAGGTTTTCTTAGTTCTTCTTGGTCGTTTGATTGGCAAGCTTTGCTCAACAACTTCCTTCTCTTCTTCTTCTAAGAGAGGTTCAGGCTCAAGTTTAGCTTCTTCAGCTACCTTTGGCATTGATGCTTCAGACGATGCCTTTCCCCTGGTCTGGGAAATGCTGCCCTCATAGGCCTTCCCCTTCCCACCTTGTCCTTTCCCTTGTCCTTTCCCTCGCAAACCCCTCTTAGCTTCTGATGGCAACAGTTCTACCTTTGACTGGAGGACCTCGTCACTAGATGGATCACTCTGGGTATCCATCGGCTCTTCTGGCGTCAAAACAGGATCGGTATTTTGGTGGAGCTCTTCCACTTCCGTTACACCACCCCTCTTTCTCCCTTTCCTTCCTCCTTTGGCTTTGGACGTTGAAGCTTCATTTTGGCCTTCCTCTGCATCCATGCCACCCTCTTCCATCACCTTCTTCCCACGCAATCTTGTTGTCATGGTAACCTCTGTCTTGACTTCAACAGCAGGCTTCTTCTTTTTTGCTGGCACCCTCTTTGATTCATTCTTGGACACACTCCCAGAAGCCCCACTGCTCTGATCTGCTGGCGGATCCTGGTTCTCTGATGAACCTGCTCCACCCTTTCTACGGAGTCTCATTCTGGTGGTTGGTGCTGACGAAGACATTTTGATTTGGATCTGAAAGTTTAGTAAATAAAAACATACTAAACAAAGTTCTTAAATTATTTTTTTTTATCTTAAACCATTCATACAACACAGTGCCCCAGCAAATAGTCTAAGTCGCATGTAGACGACAAAGATAAGAACTTTCAAAAAGAGAAGAAATAAAAAGAAGATAAAAAAAAGGGGGAAAAGTATGAGTAGGAAATGGGGAAAAGGAGTAAGAAAGGGGGAAAAGAAGGAGTAAGGAAAGGGGGAGGAGGAGAAGGAGGAGGAATAGATGCTAACAGGATAGGGAAAAGAAAGAGAAAGACGAAGAAGGAGAATGGGGAGGAGAAGGAGGAGGAATAGAAGCTAATAGAAGGATAAGGAAAAGAAGGAGGAAGATGAAGAGAAGAAGGAGAAGGAGGAGAAGGAGGAGGAGGAGGAAGAGGAGAAGGATGAGGAGAAGGATGAGAAGGATGAGGAGGAAGGGAGGAAGAAGGGAGGAGGAAGAAGGGAGGAGGAAGAAGGGAGGAGGAAGAAGAAGGGAGGGGAAAAGTTCGAGAGTGAGAGAGGGGTGAAATAAACCGTATCCCGACA
Organism: Strongylocentrotus purpuratus; assembly: GCF_000002235.5. Lineage (NCBI taxonomy): Eukaryota > Metazoa > Echinodermata > Echinoidea > Camarodonta > Strongylocentrotidae > Strongylocentrotus > Strongylocentrotus purpuratus. The sequence goes on along the minus strand of NW_022145530.1, from coordinate 561,583 downwards.
CCTAGTACCCCCTGGATATCCACCCCCCCCCCGATAACCACCCCAAGTCAACTACCCCCTAGGACAACTGCACCCTCTAGGACGACTACCCCCAAGGACAACTACCCTCCCCCCCAGACAATTACCCCCCCCCCCCCCCGCCCCCAGACAACTACCCCCTAGGACAACTAGTCCCTAGGACAACTACCCCTGGGCAACTACCCCCTGACAACTACCCCCTAGGATAGTTGTCCCGGGGGTAGTTGTCCTAGAGGATGGTTGTCGTACGGGGTAGTTGTCTGGGGGTAGTTGTCTGGATGGTAGTTGTCCTAGGGGGTAGTTGTCCTAGGGGGTAGTTGTCCTGGGGGTAGTTGTCTGGGGGATAGTTGTCCTAGGAGTAGTTGTCCTAGGGGGTAGATGTCCGGTTGTTGTTGTTTGGCGGGTAGTCGTCCTACAGGGTGGTTGCCCTAGGGGGTAGTTGACTATAGGGGTGGTTGACTATAGGGGGGAGGGGGCCCGGGAGGGGGGTGGTTGTCCGGGGGGGGGGGGGGGGGGGGGGGGGGGGGGGGGGGAGGGGTGGATGTCCAGGGAGTAGGTGTCCTATAAAAAAATAAATTATCAAGTATAACAGTGTACTAGTTTATGATATATGATAAGATGTCTACAGTTAGTATTATGAATATTATTAGTAATACACTGATACAGTGCAGTGTACAGGCTACAGACAAGCATAATTATACGAGATGCTTTTGTTTTGACTTGACTTTGAAGTTACCAAAATATAAAAAGTCTCACGTTACCGCATTTAAACCGGCATTTGTACATAAAAGGAGGCTTAGTTTAGAAGTAGGCATACATTACCAGAATTCCGATTTCCTACACGGCTATGCAACAGCAAAAAGTTGACTGGCAGGCGTCGTGATTAAGATATTACAGATTTGCCCCACCACCAGATTCAGAGAGCGGATCGCAGCGGGGCAGGACGGGCACCTCTAGCTAGCTCTAGTGGTAGTAGCGATATAGCGGGATATTGTGGCTGGTTGAATTATGCGTGCAGTGTCATTCGTCCCGATCCCGCACGTGCTGTTGATTCTCTGTATGGGCCCTGGTAAATTTATGACACGCCTTTTGTAACGATTTCGACATTTCATTTCATTTCCAACAAAATAAATAAAGTACATGGGATTGCATTGTACATAGTCAAAAAATGAAACTTAACAATATATTTGTAATTGGGTTGGTCATGGATGAGGGGAATGCTGAAAAGCTGGGCTTGCAGATTGCAGTCCCCTACTTTTATTATAGTTGCAAAAATAGTATATCAATAAAACTTATCGGCCATAGGTTTGGGGTTTGGGGTATGCGGGGGCAGAGGTGGCCCTCCCGGGGGCATGAAGGGGCGATGTGCACAGTGTCCCCAATTTTTCAAGTACCCCAAAAGTGTCCCTTTTTACATACGAAAAGTGCCCCTTTAACTTTGTAAGAACTGCCCCTTTTTACATGGGAATGGTGCCCCTATTTCATTATAAAATGCCCCTCCCCTTTTTACCTCTGATAACTGCCCCTTTTTTGGACACGTGTACCTTTTCCTTTGTCAATTTTCCCTTTTTTCCTTTTCAATTATTTTCAATTTTCCATTCTCATAAGCGCCTTTATTAGCCTAAGTGCCCCGTTTCAGCTACGAGGAGTGCCCCTTTACACTTTTGATGAGTGCCCCCTTCACCTCTGATAAATGCCCTTGTCAAATCTGAGAGGTGCCCCTTTTCCTTTGACAAGTGCCCCTTTCCTCATCTAACACGTGCCCCTTTTCCTTGTGAAAGAGCCCCGTTAAAAAAAATAAGAGCGCCTTCCCTTCTTATAAATGCCCCTTTTCATTCAAAAAAGGCAAATTTTCCTTTATTATAAGTGCCACATTTCATATCTGGTCAGTGCCCCCTTTTCAGGTGCGATATGTGCCCCTTTTCACCTCTGGTAATTTCCCTTTTAACAATGATACGTGCCCCATTTCCGTGAAGAAATGCCCATACCCATTCTCATAAGTGCATTTTTTCATCCCTGGTGAGAGTGCCTCTTTCCAGGTATAAGAAGTGCCTCATTTTTACCTCAGTCTGTTAATTACCCTTTGTACTTTGACACGTACTCCTTTATTTTCTAATAAGTGTCTTAATTCATCCCTCGCCTGGCTGGCAGAAGAGCGTTAGCTCGAATTTCAGGTAAAAAAATGAAGCGCTTAGCAGAAGGGCGTTAGCACTAAATCGCCTCAAACTTTTAACTGACTTATTTCCGAGAAAAAAATGTGACCGTGTTCTGTTATAACATTTTCTAGTCTTAAAAGTTTTAAAACCATTTTCGTGACGGAAATCAGTTTAAATAGGTTATAAAACAAATTTTTAAATGCGAATAATACTAGAAAAGTAGTTTTCGAGTCGCTCGCGCGCAAACGCCCTTTTGCCAGCCGGGCGACGGTTTCCCCTTTTCCTCTCATCATTAAACGTGCCCTTAATTTAAACCGATTAAGAGCAATTCTCCCCAAAGCTCCGCTCGCTACGCTCGCTCGCATTTATAAATGATATAATTATGTTACTTATCAAAGTTAATTTCAGTCTTTCGTTACAAGAATGTGCTTTTAACCCCATCAGGATTGTGTTTTTCCTCTTTATAAGATGTAATTTTTCGCACTGCGACCTGACAAATCTTAAACATTTTCTTCGCTCGCAAATGAATATTCAGACATCACACCCGACTGCAAGGTACAATGCTTAACAGCTTAAGCAATATATTGTTTACTACAAAGTACACTATGCTAAAGCAATATATTTTATGATGTATAAAGAGAAAGAAAAGTATTGAAATCATCCCTGATAATGTAATTACAATGTAGGGGTAAATACCAATGTCTAAAAAATAAATATTTTCGCTTTGAGATTTCCCATCGTAGGCGCCCTTTTCCTCAAAAAGTGTCCTTTTGATGATGCCCCCCCCCCCCCCACTTTGGAAGTCGCTCGAGAGTCTCCCTAGCCCAGGGGTGTTGATAGAGGAATGTATGGGGAACTGACACCTCAAAAAGACTTTTTTTAAAAATGCTAACCTTTTTTGTTTGTATTCCTCTTCTAGTTCTAACGTACTTAAGCCTTCTCGATCTTCCCGGTCAAGTCCCCATTTCTTTTTGCCTGCTTTCTTACAAGGGGGTGAAAATATATTGGCAATTTGGTATCTGGTCCAACTTGACCAAAGAACGCTCTAAGAAGAAAAATAAAATTAAAGGGGGCCTTGGAACGGGGGTGTACACGTAACGCCCACACCCACTTAAAGGAACTCGACCTAAGAAGGAAATAATAAATTATAAGATATAAATAAACGTTGTCTATCGTGTTGTCCTAAATTGATTCAATTAACTATAATGCTGATTCGTTTCCTTTTGATCTTCATTTCAAATAGTCTCTTTTAAAGATACTATGTCCCTTTTGCAGCCAACATCAAATTCTGTAGAACTTTGCAGGAATTATGAATATGTCATGTATGTCATGTGTGAAATTTAAACGCAAGCAGTGTCCTAATATTCAATTTACTTGCTAGACTTCACTGTCAGACACTATTGAGTGACTGACTGGCTTTTTTTTTTCCTTCTTTGGTAATTACATACATAAAATGAGCTATAAAGGGTACATGAGCAGTTGTCTATATCAAAAACCCAATTCTTGTAATGGCCAAAATTAAACTTAAAATTAAACGGGGTAGGTGGTTATATACAGCCCGCGGAAAGTGTTCTGCCCCCCCCCCCTCCCCCTCAGCTGTAAAAGAAAATACCCATCCGTTGACTGTATTTTTTTTTTTGAACGTTATTTTATTGTTCATTCAATGCACAAGGAATAATAACAGTATGGTAATATATACATAATTTGTCATAATATTATAAGATATTGGAGTCACACTATTTTAACATAAATGAAATATATATTAACAAATATTCAATTGTTACATCTCAAACTATTACAAATGCATAACAAACCATATGTTTAGTTATACGTTTAGTTACTAATTATCACAGAAACATAACAAAATTATTATTCAGTTATAAGTATTACTCATTTATAACAATATACTATGTTATGCACTGAATGAAAAATATTTCCAAAAAAGAGTCTCACGCACAGACAGACACACGCACACACACACGCTCACATACTCAGACACACATACAATCTTACCTATCCCCTCCATACCCAAAGTTTCTCAAACTCCACAAATCCCCCGACCCCCCCCCCCCCCCCTCCCCCACCAACCTCCCTTCCCGAACACAGCCACATCTACACAGTCGTTGGAAATCCAGTCTCCTGAATGCAAAGTCTCGATACTATGGTATTCAATTTATAAACCCTTGATGATCGCACGTTTTAGGTCTTAAGTTTATAGAATGATGCAGGACCTCCATTTAATGAATATATGAACAGAATAGTTTGCCCCCTTCTAGAACTAAAAATTAATTCACTCGCGGCTCCTCAATAAACCTTGTAATTGCAGTAAAATATTGATGTAGACCGATTGCAAACAATCAGCAACAGATTGGCCATTTTTTGAAGGCCCCGCCCCACCCCCCTGGATCCGTCACTCAACTACCCCTAGGACAACTACCCCCTATTAGATTCAGATTCAGATTAATTTTATTGGTCCATTTGGGAATTCAGTTGTTGGAATTACGTAACGCACATGAACAATATACAATAGACAACTACCCCCCCTAGGGCAACCACCCTCTAGGACGACTACCCCCGGGACAACTCCCCCCCGGATAACTACCCCCTAGGTCAACTACCCCCCAAACAACTACCGCCTATAGGATAGTTGACCGGGGGTAGTTGTCCTAGAGGATGATTGTCGTAGGGGGTAGTTGTCTGGGGGTAGTTGTCCGGGGAGTAGTTGTCCTAGGGGTAGTTGTCTGGGGGTAGTTGTCCTGTGTAGTTTACTGCGGAAAGGGGGGGGGGGGTAGTTGTCCCAGGGTTAGTTGTCCTCGATGATGGTTGCCCTAGTGGGTAGTTGTCCTAGTGGGTGGTTGACTGGGGTGGTTATCCAAGGGCGGATGTCCAGGGGGTAGGTGTCCTAGAACCCGTGTTGATACAAACTATAGGTTAACGCTATCTACGGTGAAGGTTATATAAATTTGTGCAAGTTAACAAGATGGAAGGGGAAGATGTGCCATGGAGATGGAAAGCATAACAGTTTTCAACCTACTTGTACTAGTCTACTACAACACTATTCTTTTGCTCTTTTAAGACATACTTCTCATGATTAGCCACTGTACATCATCGTGATAATTGGGACGAATAAAGTATACGTGTAAGGCACATTTTGGACTGATAAATGATGTGCTTTTTGGACGTCGACATCGTGAGATGCGCAGTGTAAGTCAATGCTAGACTGAAATTGATGTCGATGAAGAAACTAGACGAGACTAGAGCGTGTGGAACTTTAAGTTTATATATCCAGCATCATTCCTCTTTGCCAATTTAAACAAGGTCAAGTACAGGAAGTTTGGCAAAATTCGAAGTTGACAACCCGTGCCACAATATACAAGAAGTTTGCCGGCTGCACTCGAATATAAGAGATCAGCGAAACCATATACAGACGACTGGCTGTACCCGAAAAGTCAAGAATATTACTTTCGAACATAGCCTATACACCTAAACAATTAGCAGTCAGGAAAAAAAATATATTAAAAAAAAATCAACAACAAAAATCAAAAAAATAATAATCATAGAGCCAATCAGGCCAACAGCTGTTAAAGGAACAATATTATTGTGTCGTACAACTTTCTAATCACACAGGTAAGGTTGCCTTTCTACTTAAAGCGTGATAATCACTTTCGTCATCGTCTTGCAGAAAAGATTGATCGCCAATTATCGAATTTTCATATGGATTCTCTCCATCAGTAATTTTAATACCTCTATTGATGGAATAGTCTCTATAGATAGCTACTGAAGTGCCGGAAGGGGATATCTCTCGTAGTTCGATGTCAACTGCGTATATGGATTCACACTGGTCGTCGGTTTGTCCATCGGCAAGTGACGACGCGGCACACGCGTTCTGTTCGCCGAGCACTTCAAGCCCGTACACGATATTATCCACCTCTGTAGGTAGGTGAGGTTTTCCAGATATTTGCACGGGAGTATCGTTAGTCGGTGTCTGTGACTTCTTTGGCTTGACAGGCGGTTGCTTTGCCACCTTAATTTCTGGTGCCCGTTGCGTATTTTGTTCCAGAGCTGGCTTCTTTCTTAGCTTCTGCAAGCCAGCAAATGCAGACGTTTTGACAGCGAGTTCTTGGTACGGATTTACTTCGGATCTATCAGGAATGGTATAGAAGCTCTCATCAGTACAAACGTTGGAGAATGCGGTGGCTTTTGGAGTAAGAGTGTCGCTGGAGATAGCACCAACTGGAGAGTAGAACTCATCTTCCCCCGAGTCTTGTGTAGGAACACTTGGGTTGACATCGGCGCCATTTTGGATTGGTCCTACCGCCGAATACTGGTATTTGTCGACGGAATCTTGTTTTGGAACCCTTGGGTTGACATCGGTGCCATTTTGCATTGGCCCAACGGCGGAGTACTGGTACTCATCGACGGAATCTTGTTTAGGAACCCTTGGGTTGACATCGGTACCATTTTGCATTGGCCCAACGGCGGAGTACTGGTATTCGTCGACGGAATCTTGTTTTGGAACCCTTGGGTTGACATCGGTGCCATTTTGCATTGGCCCAACGGCGGAGTACTGGTATTCGTCGACGGAATCTTGTTTTGGAACCCTTGGGTTGACATCGGTGCCATTTTGCATTGGCCCAACGGCGGAGTACTGGTATTCGTCGACGGAATCTTGTTTTGGAACCCTTGGGTTGACATCGGTGCCATTTTGCATTGGTCCAACGGCGGTGTACTGGTACTCATCGACAGAATCTTGTTTTGGAACTCTTGGTATGACGTCCGTGCCATTATTGGGAGGTCCAATGGGCGAGTACTGGTATTCCTCACCAGAAATATTCGATGAAATTCTCGGCCCATTTTCGACAGTTCTAACTCCATTGTACTGGTATTCATTGTTTTGAAAGTTGTGTTCTCTATCATCCGAGCCTCCTCCAGTTCTGCCTGTTTGTTTGGTATTCGTGATCTTCCTTTTGCACCTAAGATAATGATCGAGAGGGCAGATCAAAGTAAATGGTGTTATAATAAGACATTTCTCAATGGAGGATGTTTTGGAAAAGCGATATATTATTTTTCTTCAAAATGTGAATTGAAATATGAAAGAAGGTTTTGATTAATATAATTAAACAGATTGAAGCAGTTTGATTATTCAAGGAAGACAACATAGTATTTTATTGCCGATTTGAAATTTTGACAAGTTGTTCTGGTTTGGAGGCACTTTTTGGATAGCTTACAGAAAAAAGGTATTGTAAAGATTAATCTCCCATTATTTTTGTAAGAACTTTTTGGCTTGCACCCATGCAGTAAGTGAAGATCGCTTGCTCGATCTTGTAGTTCAGTCTTGTAATTAAAAAAAAAACGAGTTAGGCTCCCAGGAAGCCTGACATTCTCCCATCACTTCTTCCTTGTAATATGTACTGATTTACACATCTTATATTGCTCACTGACTTGATCAATAATCCACGTATTTATAATTGAACAAATACATCGACAAATCAGTGTGACTTACCAATAACAAAGAAATATAATGATAAGAATGATGGCGATGATAAAACAGGAAAGTGTCACTCCAATGTATATCGCGGCAACATTAAGATCTGCAGATGGAGAAAAAAGTTTGAAATACTTGTTAGCAAAGAATACGGGAAAGTTATATATGGCAATGTGATTTTCATCTCGATAATTTTGCCACTTTTCCAGCTTTCGCCATGTCAAAAAATGTCGAAAGCTTCGGAATTCCCATGAAGGAAAGTTTTTCAATGTTTGTTAATTTTTGCCAATGAAACTAATTAGCAGTTAGTGTTATTATGGAAGATTGTGGTAGTTAGTCTGTCCACTTGAGACTTGGTATACAACACAAAGACCGATTTAACTTAGACCGAACGGTTGGTGCATTTCTAAAGCCAAGAACAGCGAGAAAACGCCATTATTATACAAAAAAGTGGCGAATATCAGGAATGTATCCAAAAAGGCACTAATTATTTCAGCAGACTGTATTGATGTTTTATAGCATGTACATGTACAACATTATTATCACCATCGTTTTATTTCTCTCCTAAACTTACCCTTCCGTGGTAGTCGATCAAGAGTAATGTATGAATCTGTTGTCATTAAATCACTCGTCACGACGTCGACACTTGCTGTAGTTGATGTAATTGTCAAAATCGTCGATACGGTCGATGTTGCCTCCGAAGTCGTTGACAAGGTTGTCGTTGGGGTCGTCTGTACTTGGACAGTAGATGTTGTTACGATAACCGGAGTTGGGTTTTTATTGTCCTGTGGTTGCATTGGGGTACCTGCTCCAAAAAATATTGAGGACATTTTGTGGGTTTTTTGTTGTTGTTGGTGTTAATCATAAAAAGGCGTTCTAGCATGAACTTCTTGCGGTGACCTCGGAAATGTGGCTCTTTTTTATGACCACAAAATGACACAATTTTGGAAGCGACAGTGGAAATCATAGGTGAAGCAATTATCAAAAGGCAATTTACATCAAAAGTATCAAGGGGAACATGTTTAAGGTGCATTTATATGAGGAATAAATTGAGCATTTATAAGGAGAAGGGCACTTTTCAGAAAGGAAAAAAATGGGCACTTATCTGAAGTAAAAAGGAGCACTTTGCGGCACTTGAAAACTTGGGGCACTGTGCCCAGCCCACCCCCTTCCCGGGTCATAGATCTTGTGATATTTCGCTCCCTTATAATTGAAGAAACATATGTTATAAATAACATATTATAATCTTATTGCATAATTGAATCCTATATTATAAGGGGTGTCGCAGTCGACTAAAAGATGCGAAGGTCGAGGGTTCGATTTCAAACAAACTTACTTGGACGCACGAGACAGTCGACACTAGCATCGCGTCTTCTACCTTTACACGCAGTCGGAGACTGTTGACAACCAGCTTCGTTAAGACTTGTCGCATCTGTCATGAAATGAATTTAATTTCAGATACGTTTTGAAATTATGTTCACAACATATATAGAAACCATTATCACACACAGAAAAAGACGATTCGTGATTAACAGCTCATAGGTGTGATTACCGATTCAATTAAATATAAAGACCAGTTATGGTCATGCGATTGCATTGTGAAAGAAACGTTGTGGAATCGATCAGAAAATGTTGATCATCTAGCATATAAGTATTGGTGTGTACTGCAAGGTTCTGGAATCATCAAAATGATAAGAAATTTGGCCCAGTCTTCGTAAAGTTACAAGCACTGTACACATAAAGATGTATATGGGACTACGCACACGTGCGCGACACATGTGTTTATCTCTAACAGTCCAATAGATAAACTAATTTACCAAATATATCAATAAGTAGGCGGTTTCCCGGCAAATTTGTTATCATCATGTATAAGTCAAAACATACTCTTTCACATGATTGGTAATGAGAGCTTCCATTTCATTTTTTTGAAATTGGGGCGTTTCCAATACTGGTCTTTACCTTTAACTTCCATCAAGATTGATTAAAACATGACTGGCAGACTGAATTGTTCATTTTTAAAGTGAAAGTGAAATACAATTTATATACAAATTCAAACAATATGAAAACACGTACAACTGAATGTAAGAGATACATAAATAAGATAACATTGATAGCATTATTCATAAAGCATGCACAAGACTGTTGTTCAAAGCACTATCATTGCATACAATTACACCTTTGAAACAATATTGCACGGTAGTATAAAGGTCAAGGCAAATAAAAGTGTGTGTTTCTGGAAAGGTAAGTACTGTAAGCAAATAAAAGGTGATATTGGATATTTAAGAGAGGAAGAAAGAGAGTAGTGGATTTCATCATGGTCCTACTGATTTCATTTAAATCAGGAGAGTGAAGAACAGAATAAAAAGAAAAGATGGTAGGAGTTTTTGGAATGCTTGATGGGAGTGGTTCAGTAGCAATAATATACAATCAAGGTTTTGGTACAGATGTGGATGTTATACTGTAGGTTTCGTCTATTTCCAAATTATTGATTTCGATCTATTTTGTTGGAAATGTCCTCCCACAGCCATTTTACAATAAACGATTCTGCAGTCGTCGCAAACTATCAAGTAAATGCAATTGGTCTTAACTTTTTAATTGTAGGTAAAAAAAAAAAAAAAGACTTTGGCACAGGTATAATCTCCGTATGTTTCCGCATTCGGGGAATAACAGATTAAAAATAGATGCGAACACGTAGGACCTAATAAGAAAACATAATATAAGCCTTCATAATTCAGGGGGCTAAACGGGATCACCCCGCCCAAACCGAGTTAAGCATCAAAAGAGTTAAAGCATCAAGATCAACTTTTAAGAGGCTAGTATACGTCCCACAAACACCCCCTTAATTTTCAGATCCTGGGAGGAGTGACGAAATTAATTCCTGAGGAAATGTTTCCAAGTCCAACAAGTTTCGGAACTTCCTTTTCCCCCTTTTTTTGCTTCGATTTTTAAAATTACATTTATTTGTTTGTTCCTTCATGGAAACATAGACAAACTAATTTTACATAAGGTTTACATGATTTCTGAAAAGCTTTTCCACGTCATGCACTATATATATCAAATAGCCTACCAGTATTCGAATTACACCTGTTGAGCCGTATGATCGACTTTGGCCGTCTTGGTGCCAAGCTGCTATAGAATCTCTGCACACCGTCGAAACCAAGTTGCCGACAGACAACAGAGGCGACATCTGAATTCCACCCTGCCTCACAAAGTCTTGCCCAGGTTGCACTTCCGGGTCCGAGGTCGCTGTACACCTCTACGCGACCTGCACTGACTCCCACAGCACCGCCCCTGTCCACTAACCTCACATCTAAAGAAGAAAGTGGTTCAAGGAAGGCCCTTCTTATTAGTTTTAAGTAACAAACATAGGCGTATGCGAGGGGTTGGAGGGCTTTAGCTCATGGGATTTCGTAAAGTTCCGCTGTTTGGGCAACCAGCAACTCAAATTCCGTCAGCGAGATGCCCAAATATCTTCATATTATTTTGTGCAAGTGCCCGAATCGTCTCATTGTCTGGGCATGAGATGCCCGAATGTGCTATTTTTTAATTTGCGTTTCACTCACCCGCGGCAATTTTAGAAACTGAAGAGTCGATATTCGAGCAAAAGGCGTCAGCCCCCTCACCAATCCCTACCCATCTTCGTTGAATGTGCCCTACACCTGTCACTTATAATAGAAATTACATTCATTGTTATAAGTATACTTAAATCTCTGTATTTGATTAACTGTTAACGATTTTATTGTTGATTTGTGGCAGAAGTTATTGATAACAAGTCTTATGTGAAACATGACCCAGTTCATTTTAAGCTGGGTCGATTTCACGTATGGTGTATGTCATAACTTGCGAAAAAATTCATTTCCGTTTAATATGAGGACAAGGTTCAATGTTAGTTGATATTTGATATTCAGCCCTGTTACCCCTGTACATAAAAATTCTCTTGGGTCAATTCCAATAAGTCTAATTTCATTTGGACTTCCTGTTTAGAGGATTAAAACAAGGTGACTTTACATCACAATAATGAAAGGTTGTATTGCCACACTGTCTTATTGAATGTCCACAGATTCTTATTTATTTCTGTTTAGAACAAAACAAACTGAGAATTCAGTTTGTTTGGCCTAATTTTAATTGAGTAGAGGAAAGATAGCATCAAATCAAAATCCGATTGTTCCGAGTTCGACGCCCCTCTCTCTCCCACAAACACGAGCGCGCGCACAAACACACCCACAAATATTGTTTGAGGAGCATTTCGTTTTCTTTTTCTCTCCCCCCCCCCCCACTATTTTGTTCTGATACACCTAACGGTCAATTTTGTGGACCTGTTGGCTATATATTTGGGTGTCCACAATTTCATGTGTCCTATACAGTTCCCTTTTTGTTCATCGCTACTTTTATTTCCACCATATATTTTCTTGCTGTAACTTCTACAAAATATAAATAAATGTGGGCAGCGATCATCTAAATTCCACCGTGTGAACACAGTTTCCGATACAAAGGTAGTGAGGCGCTGTATAGTGCTAAAACGGAAGTAAATAAGAATCTATGGGCATGCAATCTGCTTACAACGACAGTCCTTCTACCGCAAATAATTGTATAATGTTTGATGAAATTTAGTATTTATGACAGTTTTTCTTTTCGTTTTTGAAAATAACAATTGTTATATATATTTACTTATTTATGATTCACTGTCAGAAAAATGTTTATTGTATTTTTTATTAATGTTATCGAAAAACTGCAAACTTATCTGAATGCAGAAGAAAATCATACCAAATCAAATTACAGAATACTAAAAAGACCGTTTTGATATGACCTCATGAACGGTTCGAGTAACCATTTTTCTGATTTACAGCACATGAAGAAGATCATTTATGACATCTTCAACTGACTGTTGCTCAAGTTCGAGTTGGTGATTGTCCGAATATTGTTTATTTATGGGAAGCTACTGCGATAGCACCCCCCTCCCTCCCCGCCCCGTAGGTCTCTGTATGGAAGGGCGATGGTTATACAGATCGGTGTGATCTATACCGGATGTTTGTGATGACCCAAAACGAGAAATGACCCGACTGTTAAACCAGATTACGTTTTTGTCAAGCAGTGTGACGATATATGAGATCTATAGGCCTATAAACTATAGTATATCACATAGGAAAACATTGCAAGGTTGCCCCGAACAATTCGAGACCAAAAATATATAAGATAGGCCTACCCCAGTCAGACGACACCAGACTGAAAACAAACCGAACAAAAAATGAAATTACCATACCCTGAATAATAAAGAATCGGTCGATTTAGCGGTTTGACTTGGGTATGAGTATATCAATTATAGCTAATTTTACATCATAATACCATGCAATTGGGTTTGACAATAATATTATGATAATAGTCCAGTCCCATGAGAGCATAAAATATCATTCAAATCCAACCAAACAATCTTAAGCTCAAAAGTTTTGCGTCTATAAGTCGCACAGTTTTCACTCAAAAATTTATTTCACAAATTGAGTTACGAAATTATCATAATGAAGAAGCCCGTCTGGTGAAGGTTTTATTATGAAAACTGTCTAGTTTCATTTTAAACACAAAGTGGAGGAAACAATATTTTCATGACATTTTCTTTTATATCTGGAGTCGTTACACTAGAAGCTATAGTAACATTGTTTTCTTGATATTTACATGTAACGTTATCATTTCAATACTTAACAAATATGCGGGAAAATTGCATTACTTTCAAACTACTTTTTATTTGTTTACAACATTTTGTAAGAATTTGTGCTGATGAAACAGTTTTGGCCTTAACTGTGTGACACTTTAATTTAGCTCTTTTTCTCCAAAGGCACTAAATTGATTACTTAACATGTTATGTAACTTTGTTTCTAATAAATACGGGAAGAATACAAGTTCAAAACTATGTCCGAATCAGTAATCCGAATTGAATGAATGATTAAATATTATTGATAGTCGAATCAATGACTTGATGATGATCATAGTAGGCGTACAGACACATTTTTGCGAAAGGGGGGGGGGGGGGGGGTTAAGCATTTTGCCCGAATACCAACTTGCTTGTTTAAAAATTCTGTGAGACAGCGAGCTAAAAAGAAACCAATCTAGTTTTGGCATTATTATGGTAAACTGTATTTCGGTATGAAGATCCACTGGCAGAGATATTAAAGAATTACATATTTGGGCGTAGGCCAACAGTATAAATCAGAAGGGTTTTAGATATATCTACAGGGTATTATGTGTTTGCTATACCTACGCGGTCTACGATATATTACATCGTAACAGAGTATGTGTTATATTCCATTAATTACATTATTATAGGCCTATTATTTATCGCTGCTAATCTGGATTGGAATGCGATAACCAGAATAAAATCAAATTCGATTGAAATATACTCACCTCCAATATTTTGAGAAAATGATCTGGCAAACAAACTGAGGACAAACATTATTCTTGCTGCAAAGTAGGGCGAAAGACATTCCGAGACAACTCTCATGTTGATCAATGTTTGAAAGCAAAGCTATCCGTAAAGTCCACAATCAGGTCGAGGGTTAATTACAAGAAATCGTAAAAATATAGTAGTATTCTTCCTTGGTAATAATAATGACTTTTACACCTTTTTAGTAATTAAGTCCTTTGTTCAAATTTCAAGCAAATTAAAACTGTAAAACCGTCCAACAATTCCTCCAAAGCAAAGAGTATAAACTATGAAATAATAATATTATTACGTGACACTATATAATTATGCTGAGAGTGTCCGGTATATTCGCGAGCACACGTCGAGTGAAACAAACAACTTTTCAAACACAGAGTTTCCCGGATGTTGAACGAGTAGGCCGATAGAAATACTTTGTCTGTGAAAAAGAGAGACCGACTGCAAAATTGATAGCTAAGTGGTAATGTTTTAATTCCCGAGAAGTTATATAAGAGCTTTAATCACTCCAGCAATAAGTCATAAAATGTAGAGCTTTTCACCACGTTTTTTTTATAGATAAGGTGAGGATGTGATGACGACTATGGCAAGGAATGCTGCAACCGCTTGTATAGAAAATAACAATCCAAATGCACTTATGATTCCTGGTTGTGGGTTGCTTGTAATATCTCAGTCACACCAAACGACTCCAAACCGATAACTATTAGGCATTCAGGTTAAAGGCTAATCCAACCCTTGTTTTAAAAAAAATCATTCGTAACGCAAAAAATAAGATAAACTGAATGAAAGTTTGAAATAAATCAGACCAATGATAAGAGAGTTATGAATGTTTGAAATATGAGATCGCTGAGTGTATTCGAATCTCAAATTGGCAATTCGGTAGGTGCACTGTGACCACTGAGCTGAACTGAATAAACGTATTTTCAGTTCAGTAACATGTGACGTACCATGCACGAACTACGTACTCTTCCGTTTGTCGTGTACAAAAGTATCATTAATTTATGTTTTTTTTTCTCGTAAGTGCCTCCTCCCTTGCGGCACTGTCTCAGGCAGGGCCTAATTCCCTAAGAGCATAATTATAATATGTCCTTTAAAGAGAAAAAAGACCCTCTTGAGTAAAACATTGATATAACATTGATATTTTAGTTACTTTGTGTCTTGCAACAAATGGGAAAGTAGTCCGGCACTACAATGATATTACCTACTAGTTAGCCAATTAAGTTATCATGTGTGTAGTATTTACGACTTTCAAAGAAATCATAGTTTTCTTATTATTGTCCAATTTCGCTAAAACTTTCACCAGTCTGCTTCTCTGATTCTTCTGCTATCTATGAGTCTAGAGTAGTTTGTTGTTATGGTGTTGGTTTTTCCTTTAATGGGGTTTTGGTCTGTTGTCGATGTGACTGGCGCTAGACCGCTCATGTTCCTTGTCATGTTCGACCGGATATTGTGCACTGGTCTACCACCAATTTATTAACCTCTGTGCTGTGATGTCGTGCTTGCTTTGAAAAACCATCAAACTTCCGACTTTAAAAGCCCTTAAGCTTGGAATTTCTAAGCAATCTACTGATTGCCTCTATTAAAATCTGAGAGGTACAATTTGAAGAGGTTTATTTGATTGCTAGTAATTCCATAAATTGAATTTTCCTTTGTAATAATTGCTCCCTTCCCCTCGTTATAAATGCTCCTTTTCTTCTTTGATGAGTGCGCCTTCTCCATTCTTATAAATGCCCCTTTTTTTTATCCCCGACGAGTGCCTCTTTTCAGGTGCGAGAAATTTCCCTTTCACCTCTTATATAATTTGCCCATTTATACTTTGACACGTGCCCCTTTTCCTTTCTAATAAGTACCATATTTGCTTCGGATAAGTAACCATTTTCCTTTTCTATATGAAACCCTCCTCTTTTCAAAATGCCCCTTTTCACATCTGATAGATGCCCCTATTAAAATATGATAGGCACCCTTTTCCTTCAACAGATGCCCCCATTTCCATTCTCACAAGCGCCTTCTTTCATCTCTGTCGAGTGATTCTTTTCAGGTGCACTGTAAGAAGTGCTTTACTTTCACCTCTGATAATTGCCCTGTTTACATTGGCACTTGCACCTTTTCTTTTCTAATAATGTCCTTTTCCTTTCTGATAAGTGCCTACTTTTCATTTCTCCATTACATGCACCCCTAATTTATAGTTGTTATAATCATGTTACTTATAAAAGAACTTGTCAGACTTTCTTCATTTAATTTAGATTGTGCGTAAAACTAAACAGGGTTTGTTCAATGTCTTCTTTATCGGATGTAATTTTCGCCCGTTAATATTCAGGCCATCTCACCTAACTGCAAAGTATGTTGCTTAATTAAGCAGTATCATGTACCACGTAAAGAAAGAAACAAACATTTATATCATCCCTGGTAGAGTGTAATCACAATCATGACGATGTAGGGATGTACCAATGTTTACAAAATGGTGTAAGATTTGTTGATGTTTCCTTTTGTAAGTGTCCCTTTTTTCCAGAAAGTGCCCTTTTTGCTGGTGCCCCCTCCCTATTTTGGAAGACGCTCCGCCGCCCCTGCATTATGCTACTAGGTAGTGATAAGAATTTTTGTTCTGACCCCAAGTTTTGTTTAGCTCATTACGCCACTGACTCTAATGATCTAATCCTTCCCTCATTTTTTTTCTTTACGTTTTAGTTATTTTTAGTTAAATTGGTCTCCTTAAATACAATATCAATGTTTATGTATTGTCAAAATATTTCAGTGTAGTGTTTACGTGATTATCATTTTAAATGTCATTCTTTTACAGGGTTCGATAACAATAACATTTCTAATTTTGTTTTGTCATTTTCCCCTTGCATGTTGTTAACAAAGTTACAATACTTATAATAAAGATGCTTTCCCACGTTTAATGAGCAATCAATATAGTATAAAAAAGTAAATAATTTAGTCACCCAACTTTCAACCAAAAGCGGAGTGACGTGGCGTACGTGGATTTTTTTTGGTCGTTATTTCACCCTTTTTGTTTTAGGCATGTAAGAAGTTAAAATGTATCTTGTCCCCCAATCCAAAATTCATCAAAGCCGAGAATTTGTTTTCCATCCTTTGTACAATTGTCCACCTCATATAAATTTAAAAGCAATATCCTGTACATTAAAAGGCTAAATCACTCCACAATTAAGAAGATAACGATATCAATAGTTTTTAAATAGTCGACCCATACGTATAATCGCTGATAAACGGTGTTGATCATGCATTATTTCACCACATCCAAGTGTGGTGAATATCCGAATGCTTGCCCAGTGGCGGATCCAGGGGGGGGGTTGGGGGGGTTGCAACCCCCCCCTTGGGTGGCCCCCCCAAAAAAAAAGAAAAAAAAAAAAGGGAAAAAAAGAAAAAAAGAAAGAAAAAAAGAAAGAAAAAAGAACGCACGCTGGAGAGAAACCCTTTCAAGTGCAAATATTGTGAGAAGATATTCAACTCATCTGGTAACTTAACCAAACACATGATAACTCTGGATATAACTATGTATTAAACTGTTACTTGATTTAAAAAGACGTTATCATGCACTGCTTTTTATGGTCTCCATTGTGTTAATAGATGCCAGGAAAACATCACTTACGGGGTTCAAATAAACACCCCCAAAAATCGGCTCGCCGCTTCGCGGCTCGTGGACGATGCTCCGCATCGTCATTATTGGTCAACCCCCCCCTCAGCAAAAAGCTAGATCCGCCCCTGTTGCCGGATGTATTTATGCCTCTTCATTCGCGTGATATTTAATGTGCCATCATAATATCAACAATAGTATACTGGTGATAGGCTATATCACACATAAACAAGCAAGCAACAAACAATAAATCTGACACTTTTAATCACAAATAAAAAAAAATAACAGAGAAGTTGCAATCGGTATGGAGCGGAAGTTTAATTATGTCATGGTATGTCACTGCTCGAACATGTAATTACACATTGTATAAACATTTTACATTTTTGTATGATAAAACTTTTGCCAATCTTCATGGTGAGTCATAATAGGTGATATTCTTGATCAATATAGCAATCGAAATTCATTTTCATTCTTTACTATAGACATGCAGGGGTCAGCGGTCAATTTGCGTTTGGTATGTTTGTGTGTAGGTCTATATGGGGGAAGGTGGTATACAGCCCGCGGAAAGTGTTTTGGGCGTCCACCCCCCTCCCTCATGTGTTAACAAAAAATGCCTATTCGTTGTCTGAAATATGAAGGCGAAGTCTCGATACTATACATGGTATTCAATGTTATAGCACAGTCGCCGCTGTAATTGATTCCGTAATGGAGGGGGGGGGGGGAGTAGGCGTATAGACTCACAGTTTGTCACAGTTTGTCATGATGACAAAAATTATCGCACCTGTACTCCACTATTGAACTCCTCGTGCTATACAACGTCATTAACATAATTAACAATTCCAATGTGTATACTTGGGAATATACAAATGCAGTGATGTAGCTACACCGTAGGGGGGGGCGTTCTCCAAATAAAACAGCAATCATAAAAGGAGAAATGGGTGAAAGAACGAAAAAAGAGGAGAAAGGGAACGTAAACATATAAAGGAAAAAGCACTTCATCCGCATCGTGTAATTAGTACCCCCACCCCACCCCCTTGTTGATTGTGTCCCCTCAACGACTAGACCCATGTTATGTCAATCAGCACATTCATAATTGATCTTGTACTTTTGAACCGTTCACCATGCATATACATGATGTAGTATACTTTTAATCACAGAGAAATTCCCCCGACATGTACACCGGAAATCGCTTCTCAATGCACAAGGTTACCTATTTTCACACGGTCCATCTTTAGTTTCATTTTCTCCCGATAGTACATATGGCAACAAATATGAATCATCACCCCCAACAAATAGTTTACAACAAAAAAGTGATTATAAAAGAATAGATGTCTCATAATTATAATGTATACCGGTTTTGTAAATTTCTGATTTAGTTTTTGTCATATATCTTAGGTCAATGAGCTTGGAACTGAAAAATGTATTCATTTTCTACATTTACTTTTTTTAAATGACAATATATAGGCCTAATGCACTTACTGGGCTACTAGTATACTCCAAGTTTCTCGACATCCGTTGATACACCACAACGACGTTTACATGAGCGTCACTGGTATGAGGTGTATCTCCCATCCCCTTAAACAGTTCTGATAGCACATTTGTATATCTATTCTTAGCCTTGTCGGCAATTTGAAATTCTTACAAACCAGTTAGTATTATCATTGTTTTATTAGTTCCTGTATAACATGTGGGCAGATTAGGTCTGACGTCCCCCCCCCCCCCCCCCCCACGCTCCCAACTTCCTCAAAATGGTCCGGTGGCACCCCTGCTGGTAGTTTTATACCAACGATCTATTTACGGTGATCCCTTTGTCTGTACAATGTCCGGTGAGAAAGCTTAATCATCTGAATGACTAATCTTAATCCAATCATGATAGTTCAGTTTAAGTTTACTTTATTATTCTGATTTTACTCGAATGAACTTTGTTTTAAAAAAGTGCGCAGTCTAAACGTTTAATGGTAACGGGAAGTCTACTTTCGTCATTATTATTTTTTGTTTACAACTCACAATGTGACCCACAAATGTTTCCCTTTACATGCCTACACATTTTGTTGTCACGATATTGCAGGCAAATCACTTATTAATAAACGAAAACACGGATATCTCTACTTTTCTTTGGCACGGAATTGTTGACTTCGTAACTATTTTGTATTAAAAGACGGAAGTTCCTGAACTAGTTTTTGATCGCTATGTCCCAAGCGAACCAAGCTGGAATCATGGTTGGAAGTTCTTGTAAAAGTCCGGCCACTTACTCTCACGATACCTAAAATCGAGTACTGTGTATTACTTTAAGGGATGGAGGGGGTGCAACTCGGGGTTTTTTTTTTTTTTTAAATTTATTCTTCCATTCTTCATTATTCCGGTAAAGCCGTTAAAGGTTTCAATATTTTTGTTTATTATTATAAGGTTTATTATTCGGAGACTAATATAGGCCCTTAATAGATTTTTTTTTAATAAAGAAAATGAAATCGCTTGCAAATGTTGCTAACTATTCTTTCCAACACAGTCAGCTAACAAGTAGGTGGAAACGGTGACATTAAAATAAGAAATAATTGTACTTTTGACTAAATGTTTATACTCACATCCAACGATGTTTTGAACGTGAGAATCTTTTAATAAATCTTTAAAATCATTGTAATTGAAATATTTAGTGAACATATAAGAGGCGGCGCTCCAGAGGGTGCAGGGGGCACAGTGCCCCCTTATTTTTCGTGTACCACGAAAGTGCCCGTTTTATATAGGAAAGGGCCCATTTTTCTTTGAAAAGTGCCCCTTTTATTTTGACTTGTGCCCCTTTTCCTTCGACAACTTCCCACTTTTCTTTGCAATAAGTGTCCATTTTAATCTCTATTAAGTGCTTCTTTTCATGTACGAGAAGTGCCCTTTTCAATTTTGATGAGTGCCCGCTTCACCTCTGATAATTACCCTATTCAAATTTGAGAGGTGCCCCTGTTCCTTTGTAAGAAGTGCCCTTCCCCTTTTAATAATTTTCCCTTTTTACTCCGAAAAGCGCACCTTTTATTTTCACATGGGCCCATTTTCCTTTCTATTAAGTGCCCCTCTTCCTGATGATAAATACCCCCATTAAAATAAAGAGCTCCTTCCCCTTCTCATAAATGCTCATTTTCACCTATGAAAAGTGTCCCTTTTCATTCTCATGAGTACCCCTTTTCATATCTGGTCAGTGCCCATTTTCAGGTGCAATAAGTGACCCTTTTCACCTCTGATAATTTCCTTTTTAACAATGCTACGTACCCCTTTTCCTTTTTAGTAAGGGACCTATCCGCTTTTCATAAATGTCCCTATCGAAATATGATGGGTGCCCCATTTCCGTCGACAAATGCCAATTTACAATCTCATTAGTGCCTTTTTTCATCCCCTGTGGGTGCCTCTGTTCAGATATTAGAAGTGCCCCATTTTCACCTCTGATAATTTATGTTTGTACCTTGACACGTGCTCCTTTTCTCTTCTAATAGGTGTGTTATCCCCCTGTTATCCCTTTCGATAAGTTTCCCCTTTTCGTCTAATATCATTAAACGTGCCCTTTATTTAAAGCGACTAGGAGCAAATTCCCCCGAAGCTCGCTCGCTACACTCACTCGCATTTATAAATGATATAATTATGTTGCTTATCAAAGGCCTTTTCAGTCTTCCGTTATGAGAATGTGCTTATAACCCTATCAGGATTGGGTTTTTTCCTCTTTATAACTGAGATGTAATTTTTCGCACTGCGACCTCACAAATCTTAAATGTTTTCCTTGCTCGCTTTTAAATGAATATTCAGACCATCACAATAAGCAATATCTTGTATGATGTATAAAGAGAAAGCAATATTGAAAGCATCCCGGATAGTGAAATCACAATGTAGGGGTATATACCAATGTCTGATAAAAATCGGATATTTTCCATACATCCACTTTGGAAGTTGCTCCGCCGCCCGTGTGTTTTATCATTATTTTATTCGTGTATATCTGTTACATTTGTTGTGTTTATGTGTGCAAGTCCCTAAAGAATAACAGTGTCAAAATTACCGACTAGGCCACCCTGGGCTACAAACAAATAATAATAAAAAAATAAAATAAAAAATGAACAAATTATGATTATGCCCTAGCCTAATATTATGTCACACGTAACTCCTGCATCGTAGGGGTATAGACGGGAAATTTTCTCACAATGTTCTCATGCTGTTGATTAGTAATTTTGCCCAGATACGGTGTCATCAGTAGATTGCTCGGAAATAATTCCAAGTTCAAAGGCTTTTAAAAATGGAAGTTTGATGGTTTTTCACCGAAAGCATGACGTCACAGCAAGGAGGTTAGTTGGTAGTGGACCAGTGTACAATATCCGGTCGAACATGACAAGGAAATGAGGGCGGTCTAACGCCAGTCACACCGACACCAGACCAATATCAAATTAAAGGAAAAACCAACACCATAGCAACAAACTATTCTCATAGAAAGCAGACAAATCAGAGAAGCACACGTAGTGCCGGACTGCTTTTCCATTTGTTCCAAGACACAAAATAACTAAAATATCAATTTTTCAAAGATGTATTACTCAGGAGGGTCTTTTTCTCTTTAAAGGATTAACACAATTAAGTTCTTAGAGATCTAGGCACTTACGAGAAAAACGTATATTACTGATATTTTGTACAAGACAAACGGGAGAGAACGTTGTCCGTGACTACGTCAAGTGGCAGTGAACTGAAAATACGTATATTCAATTCAGTGGTCACAATGGTCAGAATTGCCAATTTAAGATTTGCATTAACTCAGCGACCTCATATTTCAAACATTCATAACTTTCTTATATTGGTCTGATTTATTTTAAACTTTCTTTCAGTTTCTCTTATTTTCTGCATACATACAAAATGATTCTTGTTTATACAAGGCCTGGTTGGATTTCCATTTAACCTGAATGCCTAAGTTTTCGGTTTTTAGAGTCGTTCGGTATGACTGAGGCATAACAGGCAGCCCATAACCAGGAATCATATTAAGTGCATTTGAAAGGATTTTTTTCGTTTTGTTACAAGTGGTTGCAGCATTCCTTGTCATCATGGTCATCATTGCATCTTTACCTTACCTATATAAACGTAGTGAAAAGCTCTATAATTTCATGTTATGACTTCTGGCGGATTTAAGCTTTTATAGCTTCTCGGGAATTAAAACATTACTTAGCTATCGATTTTGCAGTCGGTCTCCCTTTTTCACCGACAAAATATTTCTATAGGCCTGCTCGTTCAACATCCGGGAAACTCTGTGTTGGAAAAGTTGTTTGTTTACATTGTTCACTCTACGCGTACCGAATATACCTGACACTCTCAGCTTATATACTGATGATTTCACAGTTCGTACTCTTTTGCTTTGGAGGAATTGTTGGATGGACGGTTTTACAGTTTCAATATGCTTGAAATTTGAACAAAGGACTAAAAAGGTGTAAAATCATTATAACCATTACCAAGAAAGAAAACTTCTGTATTTTTTTGCAAACCCTCGACTTGTTTGTGGACTTTACGGATAGCTTTGCTTTCAAACATTGATCAACATGGGAGCTGTCTCGGTATGTCTTTCGCCTCACTTTGCAGCAAGAATAATGCTTGTGCTCAGTTTGTTTGCCAGGGCGATGTCTCAAAATAATAGAAGTGAGTATATTGCAATCGAATTTGATTTTATTCTGGTTCCCGCGTTCCAATCCAGATTAGCTACGATAAAAAAATAAGCCTATATATATGACTGTAATAAATGGAATATAACACATACTCTGAAACGATGTATATAACCTAAACCTATACATATAATTCCCTATAGATATCTGGAACCCTACTGGTTTTTATTATAGGCCTATATCAATATTCGGGCAACTGCCACCTCATATTTGGGCAGCGAGCGGGCCAAATATATGCCCAAATATGTATTTCTTTAATATCTCAGCTAGTGGATTCTGATACCGTTCGAGATTAATTTCTTTTTAGCTCGCTGTCTCACAGAATTTACAGAATTTTAAACCAGCGAGTTGATATTCAAGCAAAATTGTTCAGCCCCCCCCCTCCCCTCGCAAAAGATATATGTACCCCTATGATCATCATCAAGTCATTGATTCGACAATCAATAACATTTAATAACTCATTCATTTCGGTTTACTGATTTGGACAGAATGTTTAACTTGTATTCTTCCCGTATTTATTAGAAACAAAATATGACAACAAGTATACATGTTAAGTAGGCCTAATTAAATGAATGCCTTTTAGAGAGAAACAAATTAAACAATGAATGTGTGATACAGTCAAGGATAAATGTGTTATATCAGCACAAATTCTTACAAAACTTCATAGTTATAAAGTATTAATATGACAAAAATACATATAGATATCACGTAAAATAATATCTTCCAGTGTGACGACTCAAGATATAAAATAAAAAATTATAAAAAAAAATGTTTCCTCCATTTTGTGTTTAAAAGGAAACTAGATAGTTTATTATAACAAATCCTTCGCCAAACTGGCTTCCTGATTATACAAAATTCGTGACTCAGTTTTTGGAATACATTTTTGAGTGAAAACTGTGCGACCTATAGACGCAAAACTTTTAAGCATAAGCAGAGATGAATCATGAGGATCAAATAATATGATATTAAGTCAAAATAAATATCAATAAGAATTTGCATACAGTTTTAGAAACTTGGAGAACCAATCCCGACTAGCACTCGTGCTAACTTTTGGTTCTCCCTTTAACAACATATTAAGTTTTTAAGTTTAAAAATATCCTTTATTTGAATCACTTATACGCTATTGGAACTCTGTGAATTTCAATTTCAGCCACAAATCTCTACGTATTATTAAGTTATAGCTAATTCACAGGTTTGATATGACATGGTATATGATTAATTTAATTGGTTCAACTTTGGATATTTTCCTTTTCTTTGTAACTCATGTACATGGATATTTTGTTATTTTGTTACCCACTTGAATACATTTGTAACATTGTGTTATGACTTTGTTGTTGTTTTGTTGTTAATAAATTCAAATTCAAATTCATTGTTTGGTGGGATTTGGATGATATTTTATGATTTCATGGGACTGGAAAATAATTTCATTATATTATTGTCAACCTTAATTGCACCGGTATTGTGACGGATGTAAAATTAGCTATAATTGATATATTCATAACCAAGTCACACCACTAAATTGACCGATTCTTGATTATTCCGGGTAATGTCATATTTTTTTCGGTCTGTTTTCGATCTGGTGTCGGTCTGATGTCGTCTGACAGGGGTAGGCCTAACAAATATATTTCTGATCTCATATTGTGCGGGACAACTTTGCAATGTTTTCCTATGTGATATACTAGTATATATAGGCCTATAGATCTCGTTTATCGTCAAAATGCATGACAAAAACGCAATCTGTTTTAATAGTCGGGTCATTTCTCGTTTAGGGTCATCATAAACATCCGGTATAGATCACACCGACCATCGGCCTTCCAAACATAGACCCACGAGGCAGGGGTTGGGGTGAAGGGGATGCTATGGCTGTAGCCTCCCAGAAATAACCAATATTTGGGCAATCACCAACTCGTACTTGAGCAACAGTCAGTTGAGGATGTCATAAATGATCTACTTCATGTGCTGTAAACCAGCAAAATGGTTACTCAACCCGTTCATGAGGTCATATAATGACGGCCTTTTTTGTATCTCTATAGTTCTCTCACAACATCGCCTTACTACCTACGTCGGAAGCTGTGTTTACACGGTGGAATGTACATGGTCGCTGTTCACACGTCGTGAGAATTAAGCAAGTTGAGATATCTTAAAGGCTAGGGCCACTCTAACCAAAGCGGGCTAAAAATGGAGGGGAAAAAAGATATGTTGTATAACTTTTGACGGAGATTCCGAACAAGACAATGATTTTTCTTAGAAATCATCAAAAATTCTGGAATTTAGCTTTAAAAATGACGAGTCAGAACGCTCAGAAAAATAGCCTCGTTTCGGAGCTGTATTGCGCAATAGAGCCTCTCCGGTGAAAAGGAGGGTGGTTTAGGCATTCAAATGTCTTTAAAAAGGCAAACTATGATATTCATCGGGAAAAAAGACATTTATCCGAAAAATAATATGCACTTGATAATCCCAGTACGTTTCATTTATGAATTACAGTGGGTTTGTAAGATCCTTGGTTGTAGGACAAATCGGACATGCCCGCAGTGACGTCAAATGCGTCATCAAGCCACGTGACCGTATTACCCTTTTTTTTTTTCTTTCTTTCTGTTTTTATTGTTTTTTCTGAAAAATTAACAGAGTGTATTACCCTTTTTTAGAGGGGCGTAGTCCAAGCGTTTGATCTGTGAAAAATGGATGGTTATTATCATTTTTTGGTCTATTTAGAGATGTTCTGAAGGCTGGAATATTAATAAGTAGAGGTGTATTCATGTTTTGAAGGGCTATGTTAGTTGGGGGTTAGAGTGGCCCTTTAAAAGATATAGTTCCTTCATTTAAAAAACCGGCTTGTGGAACAAGTATAACAATTATTAATGTTTGAGGAAAAAAAATTGTAAAAGAATAAGGATGTACTACGTTTTTCTTCAAATGTTGAGATGACTAATGGCATAAGCACACGGAGGAACCTCTCATTGGCAATGCAGTCATCTATTATTCCCCGTGGACTTACTTTAAAAAAATAAAAAAAAGGCCACATTCTTTCATTCTTTCCTTGATAAATGTCATATTAAAAAATAGGCGAGAAAACAGGAAGACCGTCGTCTACTTTACAGTAAAATAATTCCTTGTATAAAGTTTTCAGGTCTACCGTGGTTTCCTTTTGGTTTCCTGTTCTGTAGAAATTACAGCAAAAAAATATTCTGGGGAAATGAAAGTAGCGATGAAAAAGGGGAAGTTAGTGCAAAAAAACACAACAATATGCGGATATTCAAAACGCCTATTAAATTAGAATTTTGAAGGGATCGAGTGTTTGATAAGGTGAATCGTAGGAAATACTGAAGAGTTCAATGCAGTATTACTAATCTGTAGGCTACAAATCATACTGTAAGTTAATAGTGAAATTGAAAGTGAAAACATGACTGGATCAAAGCTCTTTTCCGTCAAAACATATAGACCTGGGATTGATTCATCAAGTAACGTCCGATTTAAATGTTTTGGTCATGATTATTTTGGTAAATAAACGCTTTTTCATGTGATCGGTCATCGGTGTAATACGATTGAAGCTTTTTCATATTAAACATCAACTGCATAGTAAACATAAAATTGTGGACACCCAAGTATATATAGGCAATGACACGTTACGTTACGAGACGAATAGCTCAGGAGGCCGAACATTATCAAACAGGTCCACGAAAGTGAACGTTAGGTGTATCAGAACAAAGTAGGGGTTGGGGGGGGGGGGGGGGGGGTTTGGGGGGGGGGGGGGCAAAAAGAACAGAAAATGCTCCTCAAAAATTATTTGTGTGTGTGTGTGTGTGTGTGTGTTGTTTGTGTGCGCGCGTGTGCGTGTTTGTGGGAGAGAGAGAGATCAAAATCGGACCGATCGGACTTTGATTTCATGCTATCTTTCCTCTACGCAGTTAAAATTAGGCCAAACACAATTCTTAGTTTGTTTTATTCTAAACGGAAGTAGATAACACTCTAAGGTCATGCAAACAGTGTGGTAATAGAACCTTCATAATTGTAATGTACTTTTACATTTTTAAAACCTCTGTATAGAACGCACGAATCAAATTAGACTAAGAAACGTATTGGAATTGACCCGAGAGCATTTTTGGAGAATTGGAAAAAAAAAATTAAATTGATCAAATAACATGGAACCCCGTCCTCATTTTAAAAAAGAAAAACAAATCTGAAGAAATTCGGAATCGGTATTTTTACTTGGCCTTAAAAAAAAAATCGAGTTACCCCTAAAACATTTTGCAAATAATTATTATGACATACACCATACGCTAAATCGACCCGTGGGTTATGTTTCAAATAAGATTTGTTATCAGTAACAACTGGCACAAATTATCAACAAGTTCGTAAACAGTCAACCACATACAGAGATTTAAGTAGCCTATAACAATGATTGTAATTTGTAACCATGGATAGGCCTAATGGCACATTTTATGAAGGGGGTGGGGTGAGAGGGGGGGGGGGGGGGGGGTTGACGCCTTTTGCCCGAATATCGACTCTTCGGTTTCTAAAATTGACGCGGGCGATCGAAATGAAAATTATGGATTGCACATTTTGGGCATCTCACTGTCCGAATGTGATAATGAACAAAATTAATGTGAGGATATTTGGGCATCTTGCTGACGGAATTTGACCATCACGCATAACTAGCAAAACGTGGTGCTGAAGCAGTATCTTGGACCAAGTAAAAAATGAAAATTTAAAAGATCACTCATAATGTATTGGTTTAAATGTAGGGGTGTAATATTCAATGTCTAAAACTTGTAATTTTTCGCTTTGAGGGAACCCTTTGCATGTGCCTCTTTTCCAAGAAAGTGCCCTTTTTTGTTGGTGCCCCCACTTTGAAAGATGCTCCGCCGCCCCTGCTATGACATATAAATCTTTCCTAAGCCTTTGTTACACTATTGCGTTCTACATGGAGTTCTAACGGTGATCAGCGCAACGATAAAAGTTCACTTGGTGATCGTAAGGAGATCTTGTGGCGTGCTCGCTATGTCGCCACGGGTTGTACTGCCTGTCCTTTTTCAAATTTCTATTTTTCTTTTATTTATTTGTTTATAATTATTTTCTTGAGGGGTGGGGCGGGGGGGGGGGGGCGTGTGTTTCCGAATTCTCACATAGTCCTCACTGCAACCTGGCCATTGTTTCTATCGTTATCCTTTCCGAGGTCATCGCAAGAACTTCATGCTAGAACGACTTTTGTGATATATGATTAACACCAACAAAATTACATTTAAAAAACCCACAAATTTTCTCAATATTTTCTGTAGTACCTATCCCATTGCCTCCACTGAGTCTACCGGTGCTCACTAAACCACCTCCTGTCATCGTAACAACATCCACTGTCCATGTGCAGACGACGCCAACGACAACGACAACGTCATCAACGACTTCGGAGGCCACATCGACCGTATCGACGACCTTGACAATTACATCAACGACAACGAATGTCGACGTCGTGACGAGCGATTTAATGACCACAGATTCATACATCACTCCAAGGAAGGGTAAGTTTAGGAGAGAAATCAAACGATGGTGATGAAAATGATGTGCATGTACATACTATAGTACATTTAATAAAGTCGGTTGACATGATAAGTGCCTTTCTGGATACATTCTGGATATTCGTCACTTCTTGTAAAATTCATGGCATTTTCTCGATGTTCTTGGTTTAAGAACGCACCAACCGTCCGAATTCGACATTCTAACTACCACAATTTCCATATTTGGACTCACTGCTATTTAGTTTCAATTGTCCAGACTCGTTACAACCTGATTTCATTGGCAAAAGTGAACAACGTTGACAAACCGTTCTGCATGGGAGTTCCAAAGCTGTCGATATACAGTGGCGGAAGATGGAAAAGTGGCACAATTATCAAGAAGAAAATCACATCGCGATAACTTGCTAGTATTCTTTGCTACATTTCAAACATTTTTTCTCCATCTGCAGATCTTAATGTTGCCGCGATATCCATTGGAGTGACTCTCCCCTGTTTTATTATCGCCATCATTGTTATCATTATATTTCTGCGTCATCGGTAAGTCACACTGATTCGTCGATTTATTTGTATAAATATACAATTTAAATACTGTATATAACAAATATAGGCCAATTTTAAATACTTGCATTATTTATCAAGTACAGTGGGCAATATAAGATGTGTAAATTAGTATATATTACGAAGGGGAAGTAATGGGAGAATGTTAGGCTTCCTGGGAGCCTAACTTAATTTTTAATTACAAGACTGAATTACAGGATCCAGCACACGATTTTTATTTACTGCATGGGTGCAAGCCAAAAAGTTCTTTACAATAATGGGAGATTGACTTTTACAATACCCTTTTTATATACGCTATCCAAAGAGTACCTCCAAACTAAAAACAAATTTGTCCAAATTGTCCAAAATTCAAATCGACAATTCCATACTATGTTGTCTTCCTTGAATAATCAAACTGCTGAAATCTGTTTAATTATTTCAATCAAAACCTTCTTTCATATTTCAATTCGCTTTTTGAGGAAAAACAATATATCGCTTTTCCAAAACATCCCCCATTGATAAATTTATTATTAACACCATTTACCTTTATCTACCCTCTCGATTATATTACAACAGATGCAAAAGGAAAATCACGAATACCAAACAAACAGGCAAAACTGGAGGAGGTGCGGGTGATAGTGAAAACAACTTTCCTGACAATAAATACCAGTACAATGGAGTTAGTACTGTCGAAAATGTGCCGAGAATTTCATCAAATATTTCTTGTGAAGATTACTCACCCATTGGACCTCCCAACAATGGCACGGACGTCGTACCAAGAGTTCCAAAACAAGATTCCGTCGACGAATACCAGTACTCCGCCGTTGGACCAATTCAAAATGGCGTCGATGTCACCCCAAGAGTTCTTAGTCAAGATTCCGTCGATGAGTACCAGTACACCGCCGTTGGACCAATCCAAAATGGCGCCGAAGTTTACCCCAGGGTTCCTACACAAGACCCGGATGATGATGATTTCTACGCTCCAGTTGGTGCTATCTCAAGCGACACTCTTACTCCAAAAGCCACCGCATTCTCCAACGTTTGTACGGATGAGAGCCTCTATATCATTCCCGATCGATCCGATGTAAATCCGTACCAAGAACTCGCTGTCAAAACGTCCGCATTTGCTGGCTTGCAGAAGCTAAGAAAGAAGCCAGTGCTGGAACAAAATACGCAACGGGCACCAGAAATTAAGGCGGCAAAGCAACCGCCTGTGAAGCCAAAGAAGCCCATTAGGAAGTCACAGACACCGACTGACGATACTTCCGTGCAGATATCTCACTTACCTACAGAGGTGGATAATGCAGTGTACGGGCTTAAAGTGCTCGGCGAACAGAACGCGTGTGCCGCGTCGTCACTTGCCGATGGACAAACCGACGACCAGTTTGAATCCATATACGCGAACGCCGACATCGAACTACGGGAGATGTTACCTTCCAGCACTACAGCAACTATCAATAGAGACTCTACCATCCACGGAGGTATTGAAATGACTGATGGCGAGAATCCATATGAAAATTCGATGATTGGAGATCAATCTTTTCTGCAAGAAAATGAAGGTGGTGATTATCTCGCATTAAGTAGAAAGGCAACCTTACCTGTGTGAATGGGTTGTACGACACGTGTTCCTTTAACAGTTGTTCGCTTGATTGGTTCGATGATTTAATGTTTTTGATTTTTGTTGTTAAAGGCGTAGACTATGTTTGTAAAATTGTAAGTAAGCCTAATCTAGAACCAAATTGCAACCGTATAACTACGTAGCCTACTTTTGGCAAATTAGCCCGGAGTATCTTGTGTATATAATGATGTCATAATGATGGCTTCACTTCCATTCGATAAAGAATATCCAAGTTAAACTATAAACCTGTAGATCAGAGGATTTAGCACAGGAGCAGATCGTAGGTAGGCCTACAGACCAGGTGTAGTGTACATGGTGTTATGCCACCTCGCCAACTGTTATACTGCCATCTGTTGTTGGATAATAAAGACTGTCTTCAATATGGCCGATATCAGAGTGTAGCTGCCTTGTCATTTCGTGTCTCAATACACCACATATTTTGGCGACGAGGATGGGATTCAGGGAGTCCGACGTCGGGATCGGAAGGACAGCTAATTGCGGTTCTCGTGGGTAGTAGAAACCTACATTTCATTCGATTACGACTCAACGATTGTGGTGAGACTAATTCCTGATCGAAAGTTGACATTTGTAATTTACTGCACGTGTACTGTATGACTGAGTGAATGATCTGCAGTGCGGCATGGCGAGGCCGGGATTCATTGGCCAGATTGGGGAATATTTTCCCAAAAGAGAAGAGTATGGGAACTATGTAAGAAGATTCCAGATATGGAAAAAAGCCAATAAGATACCAGAAGGGGACGAAGTAATAGTCTTCTTAGCCATAGTTGGGCCTGAGGCGTTCGAAACGGTGTCCAACCACTTTTGTCCAGACGACCCTAGCACCAAAACTTTCAAAGAATTGAATGAGGTATTAGATACCTATTATGGTTCCAGTAAGAACCAGATTGCACTCCGTTTGGCGTTCCGACAATGTCGTCAAGGGGCAAAGGACTCAATAACAGAGTACATCCTTGAACTGAAAAAGCTGGCAAGGCATTGTGGGTATGGGGAACATCTAGATACCAACCTTCGAGACACTTTCGTAGCAGGTCTGCGAAGTAACAAGGTGCAGGCGAGGCTCCTGGCCAAAGGAAATGAGCTAACCTGGAAAGCTGCAGTTGACGCAGCAATTGCGATGGAGCTGGCAGATGCAGATAGTTTAAAACTACAGCAAGGGTCGAGCAGCAGTCAGCGTTCAGCAGAAGTGCATCGTCTAGAAAGATCTCAACCTAGGGCCCCCCAGCAGGAGAGCAAATGTTACCGATGTTTAGGTTTCCATCAACCAGCTACTTGTCCCCACCGGCAGACGACCTGTTATAGTTGCGGGAAAGTAGGGCATCTGAAGAGGGCATGCAGAAATGCAACATCAAGCTCCAGTTACAGCAAAGGACGCGGGAAACCATGGAACGCAAGTCGCGGACAGTCCAACGAACCATCGCAAGGACGCGGTAGAGGTCCAGGTCCAGGCCGTGGTCGTGGGTATAGTCAGCAAAGTACAAGTCAAGGAAAAAAGGACAGTAGATCGAACACACATCTGATCGACACAGAAGTCCAGGATGACAATCCTAAATTGTTCGCAGTTGATGAACAAGATACTAGTATGGACTCAGACTCAGTTCCTATTGTTGAATTTGATATTTCTGATCATGTTGTGCCATTTGTTGTAGATACAGCAGCAGCTGTTTCAGTAATTTCAGAGAAAGAGTACAACAATTCTCTAGGTCACATTCCACTGCAAAGGTCAAGTATGAAACTAACTTGCTATGGTAGAATACAAATACCAGTTTTAGGTAGGATACAAGTGAGAGTACAGTACAGAAATTCTGCATATTACTTACCATTGGTAGTTGTATCTGGTGACAATGTCGCCCTGATGGGTAGGAATTGGTTGAGAAGAATCAGGATAGATTGGGGAGAGTTGTTTGAGATAGGGCTTACTTCAAAAACCCCAGATCTTCAAGAAGTGTTGAAACATCATGAAGATGTGTTCAGACCAAGTGGTCCAGGTGATAAGATTAGGGATTTCAAGGCAGAGGTAAAAGTGAAAGAGGAGGTGCAACCTACCTTTTGTAAAGCTAGACCAGTTCCTTATGCCCAGTTAGAAGTAGTCGAGAAGGAGTTGGATAGGCTAGGAAAAGCAGGGGTGATAAAGAAAGTGAAGAACAGTAGATGGGCGGCCCCAATAGTTACTGTTCCAAAGTCTGATGGGTCAGTCAGATTATGTGGTGACTATAAGCAAACAGTTAACAAGGTATTAGAGGAAGATGTTTACCCATTACCTACCTGTGAAGATCTGTTTGCTAATCTAGCTGGTGGCAAGGTATTCAGTAAGATTGATTTGTCAAATGCTTACTTGCAGTTAGAATTGACCGACAAGAGTAAGGAGTTACTTACAATTCATACACACAAAGGGCTGTATCAGTATGAAAGATTGCCATTTGGGGTATCGACTGCTCCGGCAGTGTTTCAAAGTGTTATGGATCGAATCTTAGGTGGTATGAAGGGAGTGTGCTGCTACCTAGATGACATATTGATTAGTAGCGAAAATGAGGAAGATCATATCAAAACACTGAATGAGGTGTTAGGGAGGCTCCAAGAGTATGGTGTCAAGGCGAAGAAGGAAAAGTGTTCCTTCATGGTTTCTAGAGTAATATACCTAGGGCATGAAATTGATAGTAAGGGTGTTCATCCTACAAAGGAGAAGGTAGAAGGAATCTGTGATGCAAAGAGACCAGAGAACAAAGATGAGTTGAGAACTTTCATAGGCATTGTGGTGTATTATGCTAAGTTTGTGCCAAATTTAGCTAGTACATTTGCATCATTGTACCAATTGCTCAGAGATGATGTCGAGTGGAATTGGACCACTGAGTGTCAAACTGCTTTTGAGAAGGTAAAAGAAGTGTTGTCAAGTGATGTAGTATTGACGCATTATGATCCGAAGAAACCGTTGGTTTTGGCTTGTGATGCATCCCCGTATGGGTTAGGAGTAGTGTTGTCTCATCTCATGGAAGATGGAGAAGAAAGACCGGTAGCTTATGCATCACGTACCCTTACCAAATCAGAGCAAAACTATTCACAGATTGAAAAGGAGTCTTTGGCTATCATCTATGGGGTTACCAAGTTTCACAAGTATTTGTACGGTAGGAAGTTTACGTTGTTAACTGATCACCAAGCCCTGACTATCATCTTTGGATCTAAGAAAGGGATTCCATCCCTGGCAGCTGCAAGGCTGCAGAGGTGGGCATTGATTTTGATGGCTCACCAGTATGAAATCAAGTATCGGAAGTCCACAGAACATGCAAACGCAGATGTTTTGTCTAGATTTCCTGTCAAAAAGGAGTCACGTTTGGCTAGTGAATTACCCGTGAACTACTTCACATACACAAATGCTATGCCTTTATCGGCAAAGGATATCAGTGAAGAAACTAGGAAGGACTTGGTGCTCAGTAAGGTGTTGTATCATGTGATGAATGGGTGGCCAAGTCATTGTGGTGAGGACAAGTTACAAGAGTATTTCAATAGGAGAAATGAACTATCAGTAGACCAAGGTTGCTTACTATGGGGAATGAGAGTGATAATACCCCCAAAGTTCCGGGAACGATTGTTAGAAGAATTACATCAGGAACACACAGGTATAGTGAGAATGAAAGCTGTTGCAAGGAGTTACTTTTGGTATCCTAAGTTAGATGCAGACATAGAGAAACTATCACAAAGTTGTGAAGCATGTCTCAGGATGAGAAATGACCCCCCAAAAGTACCATTTGTGCCGTGGTCAAATGCACGTAAACCATGGGAACGTGTACATGTAGATTTCTTTGAATTGGAAGGAAAGGACTATTTGGTGCTAGTAGACACATATAGTAAATGGGTAAATGTAGAGTTGATGACGAGCACTACTAGTGCAAAGACGATAGAGACTTTGAGAAGTTGGTTCGCCGTTTTTGGCTTACCTGAAACCCTAGTGTCCGATAATGGTCCTCAATTTACTTCAGAAGAAATGGAAGTTTTCTTGAGTAAAAATGGGGTAAAACATGTGTTGGTTCCACCGTATCACCCAGCCTCGAATGGGGCAGCAGAGAGAACTGTTCAAATAGTGAAAAGAACATTGCAGAAGTATTTTCTGAGTGATAAGTTGGGAAGAAACCCCCATGTGTCAATTCGACACAGGTTAGATAATTTCTTGTTCTCATATAGAACAACCCCTCAAACTGTTACGGGAGTTTCTCCGTACGAATTAGTGTTCAAATTCGCTCCAAGGACAAGGTTTAGTTTGCTTAAGCCAGATTTGGTTACCAGGGTGACACAAAAACAAGAAAAAACGAGACAGTATCATGATACTCCAGGCATGAAACTGAGACAATTTGAATCAGGTGAACAAGTCATGGTAAAAAACCATAGAGGTGGGAAGGAACGTTATGTTCTTGGAGTGGTTGTGAAAAGGCTAGGTTTTTATTCATACCTTGTTAGGATTGGAGGAAGACTACGTCAGTGCCACGTTGATCATTTGTTGGAAAGAGGTCCAGAAAGGTTAGAGAAGGAGGAAAGGGTCTCTGTTAACCAAGACCACTTAAATTCGGGCACAAAATTGTCTGGATTGCCAAGGTCTGTTGTACCAAATGAGTCTGTGTCTGGAAGTGAGACTAGCAAGTCACCAGTAGAGCCTAGTACATTGAGTGGTACTAGTGGTGGTCAAGGTCAGAGTCGAGGTCAAGATGACCTTCAGGAAGAGAGGGTAGAGGTAAACGAACGACATGATGAAGAAAGCAATGTTAGGAGGTACCCAGACAGAAAGAGAAAGAAACCAGATCGTTTGGTAGAAAATATGTAAGAAGGAATGTAAGTCCATTCCATATATTATGTTTATATTTTATGTACCAGTTTGGTATATTATGGTTCTGCCACATTCTCCAAAGTTTTGAGAAAGGTGAACAGTGAACATTAATTGTTTCTTGTATTAAGATACTGTATGCGGTATGCATATAACATTTGCATGATGATTGTAGAAGTTAAAACAAACAACACAATTGAATAAGGGTAACTCAGTTTATTGCTGGTCTTACATGTCAGCCTAAACCCATTAGTTTTGTTACATGAATGTTCAGTAATGAAGAAGAATTAGAATCATAGAAAACGGTTTGCAAATGCACTTGTTACTAGAATAGGGTCACACTCACAGCAAAGTGTTTTGTTTCTACTTTATGGAACATCAAATTCTTTTTGGAAATTACTCAACATATATTTTGATAGCAAAATTTAACGTCGTCAGTTATTTGGCATAAGGTGGGCTGATTTGCTGATTTTGTTATTTTATGGAAATTTTGTGATATTAAAAAAGAGGTTGCTTCACATATGTATGTTTTAATGGAAGTACAGTTAACCTCTTATTTTTTTTTAGTGGGGGAGGAGTGTAGTGTACATGGTGTTATGCCACCTCGCCAACTGTTATACTGCCATCTGTTGTTGGATAATAAAGACTGTCTTCAATATGGCCGATATCAGAGTGTAGCTGCCTTGTCATTTCGTGTCTCAATACACCACACCAGGTCTATATGTGCAGAAGCAACTTAATGACCCAGGAGTGCAAGGTTTCGGATTTTGGATCTGTCTGAAAAATTGGCTTCGATGGAAATCATTTAATCTGCAAGGTAAAAGTGGATGCATGTTTAAATTATTTGCTTTGACTTTTCGGGCACGGCCGGTCATCATTCTGTATGGTTTCGCTGATCTCTATTCAAGACAGTAATGGCGCCTCACGTGCAGCCGGCAATGGGCCAACTTCTTCTTTTGCAGGCAGCATAAGAAACCATTTTGCCAATTGACTGGTTCAATTCAAAATAATTTACCCCGATTAACATTGAAACATAAGGGACTTTTAGATTTGCACGTAGTCACACGTAGCAGTCCATATGTCGACGCGCAAATCTAAAAGTCCCTATTTAGACAAGGTCGACGTCTGCACACAAGGAGCCAAACGGGAACCAAACCCATGTTGCTCTGTCGATCTCACCAGGTCCTGAGTCGAGGAGTTAAGTCTATATATTTAATATATTATGCTCAGAGACCGCATCTGGACCTCTTCTGTTATGCAGTGCGACCCAGAAAAAACGAAACCGAGAATTATCGATGTTTTTATCATAGCTTAATCACAATAAACGGGCTATGAAACGATGAAACGGTTGGCTCAAGACCGAGGAACTTGGAGAGACACTGTCTTGATATAGAATTTTGAATGGATCACTGAACTTGTCATACACTGACAGATCACTATTGATGATGAATCACAATTATAATTATTAAATGACACATATTTTTAAAGCTTAGATCCTCCTCTTTCATTTGATGCAACTCATTCGATGCATATTTCACGCATGAGTGATTAAAAGCATTTTGAAGGAAGGAAACCAAAAAGTCATTTGGCGGGCGGTATCTGAATTTCGAAGAAAAATTCGCATTTCTGCCCTTTCACATGACACCTCAATCAGGAAAAATGAGCAAGGAATAACAAAGTTCTGTTTGTTTAAAGTGATGCTTGCATTTCCATAATTTGATTTTAAAAGTTCGTTTTCACTGGCTGCGTGACGTAGCAACAAACATAATTGACAAAAGACTTAACTCCGTTTTATTGACAATCAGCCATGCATGAAGTCTTTCGTGTATGTCTGATCGTCAACGAATGGTAAATATGGAAAATAAATTCTCACAGAATCCAACGAACCTTAAACTGAATGTTCAAGATTAAAAATAATTACAGGTGCCAAACAATTTAGTTAGAAAATGTATAGTGGCTGAGTAATGAGCATAGAAAGATATGGACATCCGGGTAAAGTAGACCCGACACTATGTGCTTAAAGGTAGTGCAAAGTTTTGGGAAATTTGAAAATTGGAGGGATAGTAGTTCTTTAAAATTATGATATATTTGAATGCCCCTGTCGATGTATTATAAGCACTTGAAAAAAATAGCCCCTAAAACACTTCTGCTTTCGAGAAATACTCAAAATACGATTCCATATCGGAGCTCAAATTTAGTTTTAAATCTATGGGGGTCTATTTAATACATCAAATTTTTTAAATCTTATTTTGTCAAACTCGATGAGAAACTGTCATTAAAATCTATTTGTATCATGTATTGTATTGTGTATGTATGTATCATACTTGTATCATAAATGTGATTATGATTACGCTATAACTCAAACGATAATCTGTTATCATTATTTGTATTTGCTCTTTAATCATAATGTAAAATATAGTTGTATGAATTTTGAATATTATACGTGCTTCGTTATTGGCAATGCTTTTATAAATAAAAACAATACGACCATTTTGTATGCGATTGTGTCATTTGTCATTTCGTCAATGAAAGGAAGAACTAAATGATAAGACGAGCCCATCTCCACCAGATCTTAATTTTTAGATGTATCTAGGTCAGAGGACAGTAGCGTATCTAATTATTGTACCACTCAATCCCCTCAAAACAAAATTATCTACGCAACTCTGGCAAAGAAGCAAAGCGAACGAGTCTTATATTTTTGCATTTTTAACCCTCAAAAGCGCATCTTCATGCATTTTACCCAGAATGAAAATATACAAGGAAGCACTGAGATCGAGTGTTAGATTTGAGAAATTTGAACATTAATACGAATGTTGGTTTCACTGCATCCCCAAGGGGCGCAACATTAGCGAACATCAAAGAGAAACCTCGTGTAGGGTTATAAAGATTCTTTAAAATGATAAACATTATGTAAATGATATGTTATATTCGTCTTATTATTAATGTATTGAGATGGGGAGGGGGCAATTTTTAAAAAGAGGCTGGTGGATCTTTACATAAAAGGGAGCAAAGCAATGATAATTGCATATAACATTTGATTGACCCTCTAATTCTAAACTATACTGTATATCCTTTATGTAGACGCAAAATTACGAGATCATGGGGGTAACAAGGCCTACTTTCGTAAAGAAGCGAAGCCATCGGGTTTTATTTAAAGCAAATTTCATTTCAAACCCTCAAAATATCAATTTATGTTGCAATTTAACCTCAATATTAATGGCGCATAAATATAACCCTTACCGCAGTCGTAATTGTTCTTATTGTCGCTCTTTATTGTATTCTTCTCTTCTTTTTTTTTCCCCTTTTTTTTTTTTGTTTTTTGGGGGGGGGGGGGGGGGGGGGCGTTTTTCGCCCCTATCTTGCGCGTTTTTCCATCCACTCCAGGTTCCGCCAGGGGCACGTGCCACCTCTCCCCTCCCTTAGATACGCCACTGTCTAAAGATTTACAAGAGCAAAAAGACTTCAATGAGATGATATCTCATCCACTGGGATAAGGGGGACGCTAAACGTTTGTTTTTGTACTTCAAAAAATGGACATCTTGTTTCAGACTTGTTTGCAATCGGTCTAATATGTAAAATATTTTTACTGCAATTGGAAGGTTTATTGAGTAGCCGAGCGAATTACTTTTAAGTTCTAGAAGGGGCGGCCTTGTCTGTTTATTCTATTCATAAAATGGAGGTCCTACATCTATAACTTAAAAGCTAAATCTTCCGATCATCTAGGGTTTAAGCATGGACTCTCTAATTCGACAGTCGTAAGGCTCAAGTATAAACAATAAACGATGCATTTTTACGTTTGCTGCCCTCTAGCGTCTTTTACATTACACGCAGTACAAATCTTCGACTGAATGCTTTACCAGAAGTCATAAGTCGTTAAGTCCGCATGTTTTTAACCATTATTTCTTTGAGGGGGAGGGGGGGGGGGGGGAGGGGGGGGGGGTGGTGGTAGTGTAAAAAAAAACTACGACCAGCACCACCACAAGCACTATCACCGCCATCTCAAACACTATACCACCATCACAACTACCACTACCACCACCATCACCACTACCATATAAACACCATCACAATCATAAAGTATGTCAATATACCACGTTCATATTTAATACCATTTTCAATGTTATCTCACAATCTGACACTTCCCAAACTGATATCCAACATTTGCATTGACTAATTTGTATGACAACTGGAAAATCACAACAAAATACAAAAAAGTTTGTAATTCTTTGTACACGAAATATAATGTCTGCATATGTTATCATTCACTCCCAAATGCAATAATGAAACAACAATGCATCAATATGTCAAGAAGAAAAAAAAGCTTAAATCTCACACATATAATCTCTCTTAAAATCTATTTTGATCAATCAAACATTTTCTGTACAATATATACATTATTAAACTTCACATAATATCAATTAATAATATTAATATGTTGTAAAGCGCTGTGATACACATGTATGTCTGTAAGAGCGCTATATAAATGCCAATATTATTATTATTATTATTAATTATCTTCAAAGAGAAATAAACTATTTTTGATGACACTTTCCCAGATAGGCCTAGTAAAAAAAAAACTAAAAAAAAATCAACATGAAAAAGAAAAAGAAAAGAAATCACAATTATCCATATGTAATATTGGATGTACATCATGCATGGATCTTTTAACAAAATCAAATATTTCTTGCAATAACAGTGTTTTACTACTCAAAAATGATTAAAAATCATAATGTGAAAATGGTTGTTATTGATATTGTTTTACTCAGGAAGTTTTGCAGATCATGTTTTTACACATGGTACATCTAGAAACTAATGTGTTTCAACTTAATACACACATTTATATGAATATAATGAATAAAGTTCTTGAAGTACTTCAACCCTGCAATAATTCTAATGAATCAAAGAGATAGAAATATTGATCATGGTATTATACACAACTATTTTATAAAAATCCAGAATTTTGTATGTTTTTGAGAATATGGTATACTTCCTAAATAATGATCCAGTATTCATCTTCAAGAAACTATGAAAAATCTTACTCTATCTTTTCATACCAGAGCTGAGGTACCTTGGTAGCTTCAGAATTTACATCAATTAGTATACTGAAGCTAAAATCAGAATGTATACATAAAGACGCAAGACATGAGGTACACTGCCTTCAAACAATCAATGAATCATAAACTATATCACCACAATCAACCAAAGAGTGTTGTGAGAGGAAATAGACACAGATATGCATTCCTACCACCCTTTCAAAGCAAAAATTTGGAATCCCTCAAGGCAAAGTTTGAAGTGTCATTTTGTTATACTTTTTAATCAAAAGTTTTGACAAGAGAGAGGAATGTAGGATCCAAAACATTAGTTTGAGGGCCAAAAAGTAGGAATAATTCCCAAAATGGGAATTGTTGGCACTTGGCAGCTATGAATATGGCTTTAGGGTCAAATAAATCAATGATATGTATTGACTGTATGTAACATGGTCTCTTCCGCATATTTTGGTGTTTTGAAGCTCTAGCTGAAACTTGTAGGATTCCCCCAAACTTTGAGCAAAGATGTATTGAACATTTGGTTTTTGTTGCTTTATCTCAATCTTATACAGCCACAGACAATGACACCAAAGTCTAACAGAGGAGCAGCATACAACAGTGCTTACATTTCACCAATTATAATTAAAATAGTATCTGATTGTCATGCACAGTTATTTCAAACATTCTCTAACAACACTGGTCAAAGCCTTATGAGTGTGGAGAGAGCCATTGATCAGGAGAGTTTGACCAACCCAGTTCAAGTTGGGCACAATTTTGGTGAATACAGCTTTTTTTTATTGTTAGTCAAGCGCCCCGGCCCCCCCACTCAGTGTTATTTAGGGTACGCATATGCGTGTTCCAACCGACCCCCCCCCCCCCCCTTTTCAGCAAAAGTCCGGTGTGTAAAGTCAATACGGGTCGACCTTTTTCTTTTGTTACGAAAAGGACATTTTGGCAACACGCATGGGGTCCGTCCGTTCTCGGAGTGGGGGGGGGGGGGCCGGGTCAAGCGCAAAACAAAATGATATAATACGCCATGTTGTGACCAAGTGAAACCCACCTGGCCAAACTCTACATAATGTGTATCTGAATCTGTAACAGCGCCATCTAATTTGAAAAGTTGCACAGTCCCACAGCACTTTTGGGGAAAACAGAAAACGGAAGTTTAACCAGATCCAGAACGACGGGTTAATTTTGTTGCTCATGTTAAAAGAACTGTTTCAAAAGTACATGATACCGGTACTGAAATCAAGTGCAAATAGATTCACTTCTTTTTCTTCTCTCAATGTATTTACATCATATCCATGACAAGGCACACCCAAGAAAACAAATCTATTAATGCTTTGAGTTTCAAGAAAAATAATTGAAAAACCCTAATGTCAGAAAATGAGAGAACTTTTGAGCCCAGAGAAAAAAAATTAGTAATGAAAACCATGGCAAATGCAGTATAAAATACAATGAATAAATCTGTAGTACTGCTTCATTAATAAAAAATGATTACACAACAAAGTATGTTGATTAAAATTCATTCTGATAAATAATCAGAAAAGGATGTATAGGAGAAAGACCAAAAAAGTACAGTCCCTAAAAGGGAAGTTTCAAGCAAAAGAGAGAACACAAAATGATAAAGGAGGGGTAGGTAGAGATAGTACCACACTCCAGATGCAAACATTACCTCCTAATTAACTTGAAAATAAAATCTGAATGGAAACAACGTCCTACCTAATTACTACACGAAAAATGTAATAATTATAATTGGGTAGTCTCATTAGTATAAATGATGCTCTTCCTGAGAGCCCTTTATAAATACCCCAGTAATTGCCAGTTACCTATGTCAACCCGGGTGGAGAGTGGCAAATATGAAATGATGTCTTACCGAAAGACATGGGTGATGGGCTGGGATTTGAACCTTCATCCCTTGGATTGAGAGTCAAGTGAATGAACCACTGCTTTATTTGGATGCCCCTGTGGTGGTATTACAAGCACTCGAAAATTTAGCTTCTAAAACGCTTTTGCTCTCGAGAAAAATTGAATATCAAAATTTGCCGGTAAATTTCTATAATTTTCAAATAGCGCCTACGGCCATACAATGGTAGCTGCGACCTTGAAAATCTCAGAATATGTAGTTGTGATATATAATTTTCAAATGGGAATAACCACTCGGTCGATTTTAGTCAAGAAACATTGTTTTATAGCTGAATTAATATCTTGACCTTGAGAGGGAGCTATGCAACGAAAAGAGTTCATTATTCACAATTTCATCACTTTAGACTCGATTTCAACCTCGACAACAATCACTGAATATTTTAGGATTGCATGTATGTTTCCAATATGTTCACTTGAACCAAATCCATGACCCCTTACCAAAACTTTGTAATTCCTTTAAGATTATCAATAATATGTTTATGTTACTGTATCCAACATGTAGAGAGAAACAAGGAAATACAAGTAACACATGTATCAATACGGTTTGTACATGAATACCACAAGGGTTGGAGAGTTTCAAGAGTGGAGTGGAGTGGAAAATTAATTCAGATTTTAACAGGAAGGAAGGAAGAGAGAAATTGAAAGTTTGTTTTTGAAGCTGCATGGCTGGTTTTTAAATATTCCTGTGAATGTTGTCTCTAGTTCGCTCAAGTTGTGTATCAGGTGACAAATAATGTGTTTTACAGGTAGTATAATTAATCTAGGCCACAGAGGCGACTGTACTAAACCCATACTTCTATGCTTTTGCATGATAAATTGAATGATTCCCGACTCTTTACTATAGCAGCTTGTATACTGTTTCATACTGAAGACAAGAAAGTTTATGGTTTAATGTACCACGAAACATGCACTGATGAAATGATGACAAAATTAAATTCCATTTGCTGT
Organism: Strongylocentrotus purpuratus; assembly: GCF_000002235.5. Lineage (NCBI taxonomy): Eukaryota > Metazoa > Echinodermata > Echinoidea > Camarodonta > Strongylocentrotidae > Strongylocentrotus > Strongylocentrotus purpuratus. The sequence continues at coordinate 517,848 of NW_022145530.1, read as the reverse complement.
AAGGAAGTGAATTTTGTATAAACTGCAGTAAAATGATTATATAAGATATAATAAAAGATTTATTACCTAGAGAAGGAATTCCAAGCTATGTTCAACACCAATAATAATCTTTCTCCACATCATCTGTTAAACTGACTATCCAACTACCGGGTATCAAGTTTTAAAGTTCAATAGTACCTTTAAAATATACAAAATTACTGACACCTAGGCTAACAGTTGAAAGAAAGAATCAATTGCCATTACACAAGCACTCACAGTTACATGGATACTTTCCTCCCTTTTATAGTCAAATCATTCACTTCCTCCTTCCCCATTCAAACCTCTTTACAATGAAAAAACAGAGTGGCTACGAAGAAGCACTTTCTTCTCTCTCGCCAACACTCGTGAATCGATTGTCACCTACACCACTCTCCGCTCAAAACATATTGATGCCACTTTGGTTTTGATATGCAATTCACTCTTGAATTCCCTGCAGGTATCGGTTTCATGTCATTATGGCCATTTACCTTCCATTTCCTCTTTCCCTAACATCAAGAAAGGCGAGAAAAATAACCGTGAACAAGACTGCGATCGTCGGCATTGATCAACAGCCTTGATCAACAGCCTTTTAGACCACATTAGTTTGAAGTCTCGTTTATAGCCATCATACAGATTGGCATTATACAAGATGCATTCATATCATTCTGTTTGTTGGGAGCTGGGAGGGCATTCAAGTTTATGTCAAACTGAATGAGCTAACGCCCTTCTGGCACTCAGCAGACAATCCATATGTTGGTAGGTGGTGCAGAGAGGTCTGTAGAGAGGTCCATGAGTACTTTCAAGTTTACTTTTGTTATTCATGGAGTTGCTCACTATTCTAGAGTCCGTGCTATTCATGAAACAAACAAAAAGACATATGCATGCCTTTTCACTTCTCTGGAAATACAAAATACCAACAACTTTTAAAAAAATGCATACTTTGAAATATTGACTTATCACAATAGCCTCTCAAGATTAATTTGAATATCTAACTTTGATAAGAAATTATAACTCAATTGCTAGGACTTTCAAGAATTAACTATAGTGATTTCTGTAATTACATATTTATCAGACATGAACCTACATGAAAACTCCTTTTGTTTTTACTTTCAACTGGAGTTCTTTATCAATAGTTTGTATTGTTGTAGCAGAGACATGGGTCCTGTTTCATAAAACTTGTCAACAATAACAAGTTGCATTAACTGTTATAAGTTACTGAAATCAATGCATTTGAGTGGTTGAGAGCAATCTTTTTTTGTTGAAATGTGACACATGTCATTAATAACAAGTTTCATAAAACGGGGCCCTGAAATTCTAAGAATAAGGACAGGGGGAGAAAATTTTGAAATATATAGCATTATATGATTTAGGGTCATAACAAGACATTCAAATACTAAGCCTATACATTGGTTGCACTACATCACTACCAAGTTGTTTACAGACTTAATGAACACAAGGGGAACTGAATTTTCTTCTTCTTGAGCCACGTTTTGGAAGAACCCTGGGATTTCCAAACAAAGCTACTTGTTTACTTCTGAACAAGGACACTCCTTCCTCCTAAGCTTCTAGTCCAATTCCTTCACCTAAATGTAGATCTAGGCCGAACAAGATAAGGATATATAATACTGTACATGTCTCAATTAATACACCTTCCCTGGTAATGTTTGTCCCTGTTTAGCATACAACAGTCTATAGCTAGTTGTTTAGCATATAACAGTCTAAGCTAGCTCTTATTTGCTGATCTCTTCCACAAACAGGGCTGCTGGAAGATTTGGCATTTATTTGTTTGTCCGTCTTCTTAATGACAATTCAAGTTGCCAGTCTCCATGTAGGTGTTACTTTAGGCCTTCATATAGTTATGCAGGGCTTCACTTACTTTTATGTAAGCTTTCATTTTAGAATAGTGTGAAAACAGGGGGTCTTGCTGTCTAAAAACATTAACATTAAACGCTAACTAAATATTACTGTTATTATCATTATCATTATTATTATTATTTGTAGGTACCTTGAGTTTCTAGAGATTGATATGTGTGCTTTATAAATATTTTCATTATCATTTTATTACAACACAACATACTCAATAATATCTGCTCAAATAGAGTTATTAGAGAAGGAAAAGAAGAGGAGGAGGAGAAGAAGAAAGAGGTAAAGGTGGGGAAGGAGCAGGACAAGGATGAGGAGAAGGAGGAGGAGGAGGAAGAGGAGGAGGAGGAGGAGGAGGAGGAATAGAAACAGTAAGACTTTTCCCTACTGTAATACATTTCTACAGATTCGTAAAACAGCAGCAAAGCTTAGACAATTGATGACAATAAAAAAGACCAGGATTAAATATCAAACATAGAAAATCTATCATGTTAGATATAAAGGTTTCAAAGAAGTCACATATATTTGACACACACAATTGATCGTACACAGTAATGTTGCAAGTTATATTCACTTTATATTCAAGGATTCAATTTTTATTCAATTTTAAACAGTCCCCAGGTGTATCCATTACATGGAAACATTACAATTCAATTTCATAGTCCAATGCACCACCTTCCTCGTTGCCTTTCATACATTATTCATAACTACATTACTGGCATCAACGTCACTATAGTTTCCTGCATAGCCATGATAGATACTACAATCATTTCCTCTCTTCATACACATATGAAACCTGGACTGTCTCCTGTTTATGGAGAAGCCATTAAACTTTCCTTTTAAAACAATAAATCCAATCAGGGGCCTATACTCAAATGCTGTTTAATAAGAAAAGCAGAGTTTTATTCATTGTTTTATACAAAGAATCTATAACACAATCGCAAAGACTATGGACCTCAAGGGAACTTTCAATACTAAATGGATATCTTTTAGAAATAATGTTCGTATTAGCCCCCCTCCCCCCAAAACAGATGTATTGCCCTTTGCGACCAGCCCCAAAATCAAAACTGAAAAATATCAGCCCAAAGAGGGAGTAAAGAAAAAACAAAATTTTGATCGACCCATGTTTTGGCACCTAACGGGCAATAAAACATCTTTCTTTTTTTAGGCCCTATGTAAAGTCATTGCAATGTTCACACACTCCGTAGTTGATGGATTAAGCTACTTTAATTGGTTCATTATGCTGATTAACAAAATAAAGTCTTTGCAATTGTGCTCCAAAAAGGATGGAGTTGATCATGACAAGCCCAGCTACATTTTGAACCGGAAACATCGCAGTACAGGGCTAAGTGCAAGAAGGCACTAAAGGTGTTTCAAAATGAACTTGAGACCTTAAAAGTATGTTGCCAACGAATTATGCAAATGCTCACAATTCTCCAAATCAATTTTCTTTACTGAAAGAATGTTGCAAACAATCTATGTGACTGCTCATAAATCAAATCAATTTTCTCAACCCAAGACATGTTGCTACCTATGGGACTACTCAAATTATCCAAATTGATCCAAATCTATTCCAACATAGTTCCCTTGTGTGAAAAGTCCCTCTATTTCAATGGGCATTTTACAACATTCATGTGTTTCTCTCTGGGTTCTTAATTTTTTATAAATCAGGAAGAAAAACATAGCAAAGTCAAATGGCACCATATAGTCCTAAGAGACTACAAAACATTGAGAGTATAGTCCCTGACAAAGCTACTCGAATTAGCTAATCAACTGGGATGTGAATTTTGAGACATTATAAGAATGTTGATCCAATTAGATTAATGGTTGCAGAAGAAGAAAAGAGCAAAGAAAGACAAACTTAAATCATGCATCTCTGGAGAAATGACAGGATACAGAGAGATAGAAAGATAGAGAGAGAGAGAGAGAGAGAGGGGGGGGGAGATAGGAATACAAAAAGATAGAAACAGAAAGGAGAGATAGTGGAAGAAAAAACAAAAAGAAGATAGAGAGAATGAGAGAGAGGAAGAAAGAGAGAGAGAGAAAGGAAGAAAAGACAGAGGAAGAGGAGAGGAAAGAGAGGGAGAGAGAGAGGAAGAAAGAGAGAGAGAGAAAGGAAGAAAAGACAGAGGAAGAGGAGAGGAAAGAGAGGGAGAGAGAGAGGAAGAAAGAGAGAGAGAAAGGAAGAAAAGACAGAGGAAGAGGAGAGGAAAGAGAGGGAGAGAGAGAGGAAGAAAGAGAGAGAGAGAGAAAGGAAGAAAAGACAGAGGAAGAGGAGAGGAAAGAGAGGGAGAGAGAGAGTAAGAAAGAAAAGACATAAAGAGAAAGGGAGATATAAGGGAGAGATTGACATAAATATGGATAGACTGAGAGAGAGAGAGAGAGAGAGAGAGAGAGAGAGACAGACAGACAGAGAGAGAGAGAAAGGAGACCAGACTGCCATCATTTATATTTTCAAGACAAGTAATTGCCAGTGAGACAATCCCTCTTGATGAAGAACATAGCCATACAATTATTCTAAGAGATTAAGAGACAGAAAGAACTTCTTCCTTCCTCAATATAATTTTCAGGTGTGTGTTTTTTTTTTTTTTTTTTTTTTTGGGGGGGGGGGGGGGGGTTAATGTGCTGGTAAGTTACTGCAAGAATCTTTGGCTTCATAATGAATGTATCACAAAAAGTATTTATCAACTACTGGAAGTAAATAAAAAACAATGGACCAAGTTTTCAAATTCCACAGAGCCATTGGAATGACTTATTTTAGGAGAAAGAAAGTTCCTCAGGTTAGCGTTAATCAGACAATCTTACTTTCTCATGCATGCATCCCGCTACATCAATATTCAGGTCCTCAGTCCCATACGCTTACTTTCTTGTCATATCATGCGAGGGGTGACAATTCGCACTAGATCATTCCCTTTCCAGAAAGGTTACACTCCCTCCGTATATTTGCACCGAGGAGGTGTTTGAACAGGAGAAATCGAACGTAAAACTAAAAGCAAAGTGTTGGAAGAGAGTGAGAAAAATGCATGCATCCGTCATTATGTGGCTATTTGCATTGCGTGTTTGCCCAATCCCCCATCATTACTTAAGTATTGATTAGGTATCGATAGGAACGGCCAAACAACCTGTTCAAATGGCAATAATCGAGCAGCCAAGTTAGGAAATGCACAGAATGACATTTGGACCTTATGCACTTGCAAACATTTGTATGTCAATCATTTGAAGTAGCTTGCACATGAGAAGAATAATAAGCCACAAGGTTGGGGTAATTTGTCTTTCTTGGCACAAGATAGTCACTCCTTCCTTCATATTATAGATAACAGTATATTATCATCTTGCCATGATAAAATCTGCCTTGCACAGTGATTCTAAGCTCATCGGAGGCCAACCCCAATATAGAAATGTCCAAACTTCATAGCGCACTTTTATCATGCTCCCCATTTATAAGCATAGTTATTTTCTACGATCAATGCAGAATTACTGCACAATATTTGCTTTCCAATACCAGGCCAAAAGGCCCTAAAACCTAGAAAATGATTGTGCAATCACACGTTAAATCCATATCATACATGCCCCCATTTGCTAGAAACCTGCTGGCATTACTAATGCTATATCTATGAACTCGCCTTCTCTCTTTCCCTCTGTTCAGACTATATCTAAATTCATTGTATAGCTGTACAAAAATTGTATAGCTATACGATAAGTACTTAATTTATTCTAGTAGTCTGAATGATGTATAATGAAACACTGTATAGCAGAATGCATGTTTGAGCATCATTTCAAACAAAAACTCCATAAAGAATTAAGGGTCCAGTTCTGCATGTAGTCTAAATGTCGTATCATACACAAATTATTTAGCTGGGAGGGGCTTATGGTGAGGGAACTCTGATGATTGGGCAGCTTATATGTCAAATAACCTTTTCAAAACCGGTTTCTTTATACAGTTAAATCTGTCTACAGCAACAACTGCCCAAGGGAAACACAAAAAGTGGTCTTTGTAGACAGGTTCCTTTAGTCCATGTTTCAATGAGAAACCATCTTCAAGGGAAACAAAAAATGTGGTCCTTGTAGACAGGTGGTCACTAAAGCAGGTTAGACTGAACAATATTTTTTGTGTACAATGTTTTTATCTAGTCCGTACACTCTTCCATACTACAATGATTATTTAGACGTTTTTTCTTCTTCTTTATACTAGCAGAATTTTCTTTAAATTTCCTCTAGTGTAAACAGCTATAAGACACATACCAAACTCAGCAGCAGTGTACAGCTATACTGGAAGCCAAGGTCAAAACAAAGCATTGATCTCTAAGAACTAAGAGATATTAATATCCACCAAATGAACACAGATGTGTCTCTCTACCTGTAGGCTTATGCACCGCTAAAGGCATATCCCTGTTTTGTTTTATAAGTTGGTCAATTTGATCTGCGACTGTTTCAATTGGATTTGCTTCTAACCTTTACATACAACTGTTTCAATTTATATTTTGCAACTGTTTCAGTTTTGATAAAGGGCCTGTTTGAAGATAGATCACTGCTTGCATTCGAAGGTTACACTCCACCATTTTGTTTTATAAGTTGATCATTTGATCTGCATTCGTCTCACTTTGATTTCCTAGTATTTCAGTGTATGTCCCGGTTTGATCATCAACAGCATTTTTGTTAAAGGTATGAAATCTTTGGTTTAAGTTATTTATTATTAGAGGACTGTTAAAGATTTGATCTTGCAATGAAAAAGGATCAGCAATAAACACAATTATGGACAAGCAAAATGTAGAATAATAAAACAAAAACATGCTGAAAATTAAAGATGTTAAAAAGCATTCACACTGATATTCACAAATGGGACATAATATTCTACTTGCATCGTCATGGAGTTTTGTCATGTGTCACTGGTCTGCATTCAATAAAGTGAGGAGAATAATGTGAGCAAAAAATGGAAAATTTTACAGGTGTTTTGAGAACCAGCATTTACACCTCAAAAAAAAATAGGATTATCAACTAGAGTTTTAAAAAAAAACACTACAAAGGTGTGTTATCAGTCATGTTAATGGGCAGTTGCAGAGTAACTTCCAACAAATTCCCAATTGTGAGAAAAAACAATTGTGCTTGCAGTGTGAATGCTCCCTATGCAGATTATACTGATTCAATCTCTACTAGAACTAGATCTTTGTTTTGATGACTTATAACATCAACAACAGGCTTACACATTGCTAAAATTGACGGCACCATTCTGTTGTCGCGCTTGCATATTTTTACCTGCCGGGAGATAATAGTCTACATCTGCTTCTCATTAAACTATAAATACTGCATGACAAATCTTTTTCAAGATGCTACTTAAGCAGTCCAGGTGGGCGCCCATCAAGTTTAATGCTAACATTGTTTTATAGTTGAGGGCACTGCCCTCTATAGAGTCTACTTGATGTGATAAGATCTGATCAATCAATTTATTAATGCTAGTGTGAAAATCCCCCGCAATGCTACACAGTGCTAACCAATTCACATCTGTGTTACTTATTACTATGCTGCAAAATGAACAATACATAATCTGATTTAATACTGTTCTAAATAAATAACCATGGGTGTATGTCCTAAGGGGTAATAGGAGTATAATCCCCCCCACACTTTTGAGGGAGAGAGTGGCCTGTACAAATACACCCACCCAATTTTTAAGGAAATCAATCACTTGTTAACAAATGTGTTGAAAATATTACAAGTGACTCTTATAATAGTAAAAATGTATCTTCAAATTGATACTAAAATACTATAAATAGGATTAAGATGTCCTAAAAATGATCCATATATTTTTCCAAAATCCCACAGCTATCTGCAGCAGATAGTGGGGTGTGTTTGCACAAGCAATCTTGGCACCTAACTGATATCAGCCACCCCCCCCCCCCCCCCCACCCTCATCATCCTGAGAACAGATAACGCCACTGAAAGTAATACTGTCATACTGAAACAAGCACTGAACCCTCATCCATACTGACATAATATGTATTGCCTGTCACAACTTTTCAAAACTTATGTGAACACCATTTGCTGTCTAAGGAAGATATGAACATAGAATTTGAAGAAAAAATATCTCACACCAGCTCAAACTCTCAACAGTATAGTTAGAGCTTTTAGTAGGCTATGAACCACTCTTGTTTCGACAAGAAAATAATGAAAACATCACAAATCACACTATCACTGAAAAAAAGAAATTGGTAAACACTCTTTTAACTATTTATTTAAAAAAAATCGACAGTACTATCAAAGTGACATTGTTTTCATAACACTTTCATTTATAATACAAAGTTTTGTATTCAGTATTTTTTAAAGTGTTGATCCAACAGTAAGTTAATGATCATTTACAGCAGGGACTGCATTTGTATATTCTTATCTGAAACTTGAGTCACCATGTAAGATTTGAACATGTTACCTTCTGGTATAGATCTTTCTTGAACACACACTGCTAATTCAAGAACTATACTAAGCATCATTAAATTATATATGGATGAAAGTCACATAAGTTAAATACTTTATTTCTTGTTGATTTGTACAATATTTACAGGTGAGCTAGATCGAGGCATCTTGTTGCATGATGGTTCTGATTAGTCGGTTTTATTGCTAGGTATGTTCACCTTCATATCCAAGTCACACACACAAGGGTCAGTATCTGGGACTGAATGTTATCTCTACACCCATCTTGGATAGAAGCCACACATTAGGTCATCTGGGATCTGGAATAAAAGAAAATAGAGAGGAAAAACATAATTTATTCAAAATCAATGCTTCCAGAACCAATGTCAAAAATACTTATAAAGTTATATGATTAATTGTTGTCTTGCCCGAAAATTAGCAAGATTGTTTATTGCTTGATGATTACCAATTCACATCGGCATAATCATCCTCCTCATCATTCCATTATTGTTGCTCATAAATACATATCATGCTGATGATAATAATCATCATCATCACCATCACCATCTTTATTATTGTTGTTTTCATCATCATCATCATCATCATCATGATTATCACCATCATCATAATCCCCATGATCATCATCATAATCCCCTTGATCATCATCATAATCAACATGTTCATTATCATCATCTCATCTTCACCTTCATCATCATCATCCTCATCATCATCACGATTATCACCATCATCATAATATGATCATCATCATAATCAACATGTTCATTATCATCATCTCATCTTCATGCACCTTCATCATCATCATCCTCATCATAATCAATATCGTCATTATCATCATCTCTTACAAAGTGGTTCCCTTTCTATAAATCTTCTTCACTTTCTTACTCTAGCCAACTCCAAATTTAACATTCCTCCATTTTTACTGATGCAATTCATCCATCTCTTCTTTAATCCTTCTGCTCCTTCTTTCCCCATCACTTTGCAGCCCATCCAATTAATTCATAGACAGTTATAAATCATGTGGCGGTCTAGACTAGAGTGGAAAATTACAGGGTAAGAGGGTATCATTTTATGCTGATAAACAAAAATCCCAGAATCCACATAATTCACCTCTCTAAATTTAAGGGCTGCAAGAATCATGTGCATTAATTCACAGCCAACTCCATGCCAAATAGATTTGCACTCTCAAATTTCCCTCTTTGAATTTTAATGCATGTAACTCTAAGACTTGAGTTTACCAAACATAATTTCCTACAAGGCATGATGAATGTATTAGATTACTCACATTAAATTAGTTTTTGTCATTTTGTGGTCCTACATCTACCTCCTACGAGTGAAGCTAAATTAGAGCAATTATTATTGATTGAGTCAATTACAAGATGAAATGACCTCCATTTCATTTTGCATGATAAAATTAGTTTATTGATCAGAACAATAATGAATCATAATTATGATGAAATTTTAATGAGTGTATTAGTGCTTCTCGTATGTGTGCACATATACATTTATAAAGGCTGATTAAAAAGACTTTAAAAAAAATTGAACTATATTATATAATAAAGTTTTCTCTGTGATGAAGAAAAAGGAGAGCTGGGAAGAAATGGGAGAAAGAGAGAGGGAGAAAGAGAGAGAGAGAGATAGAGAGAGATAGAAAGAGAGAGAGTGAGAGACCAAGAGGGGTAGAGAAATGGAGAGGGACATCAAGAGAGAAGGGGCCGTGAAGGGAGAGAAATAGAGAAAGAGAAGGGAAAGAGAGAGAAAAGGGGGGAGAGGGGGAGGAGAGAGGGAGATGGAGAGAGAGAGGGTGAGAGAGGGAGAGGAAGGAGAGAGGGAGGAAGAGAGTGAGAGAGAGAGAGAGAGAGAGAGAGAAATAGTGAGAGAGATAGAAAGAGAGGAAATAAGAGAGAGAGAGAGAAAGAGAGAGAGAGAGAGAAAGCGAAAAAAATATAGAGGAGAGAGAAAAGAGTGAAAACAGTTCTAACAGGAATGGCCAATAAAATGAGGGAAAGGGATTCGGATTAAACAAAATGTCCCAGCAATCATTTCCCCACATTTTTCGACCAAGGTGAAATTGAATACCGGTATGCAGAATTATTTCATATGTTAGAGAGATGTGAATCAAGGAATATATTCATGACACAAACCAGATTATTTCAAAAACTGAAATTCGAGAGAGTTGATGACGTCACATTTTGGTCACAAACAACGTAACGAGCACCCAACAAACAAAAACACAAATAAATTCTTATCCATTGGGAGAAATCAACCAAAATAGACCAAAATAGATGTAGAATCTAAAATGTCCTTCGCCCAGAGAAACATTCAAGGGAATCAGCCCGAAATACCCTTGAAGGGAGATCGATATGTTTATTTGAGACAGCAATGGCTATGACCGTACGTCATTCATACTGAATCCTGGTACACAGACTGTAAACAAGTAAAAGTGTTCTTCATTCTGAAATGATGTAGAACTTATTTGCAACGAAACTAAAGTCAATATTTGTGTATTTTTTTCCTTGAAAAGAGGAATAGATAATAATCTCAATTTAAGAAACTTGAAATGTTTTTTTCTGTTCCCAACAATATTTACACGATCATCTCTAAATATGTTCACTGGTAATACAATATGAATATAAATATGATTTCAATGGCTTTCCAAGAAATCAGCACAAGAGCATTGTAATGGCCTACTACGTTCCATATAAAAAAAATCCCATTTGGATTATGTAATTGTTATGTTCATTCAGCTCAATAGGTGATGTACTTAACTGTTTCGTTGTGGACATTTCTTGAAAGTCTCTGTGACCAGGTTTAAAAAACCTTCCGCTGACATTTTGTACATTAGAAATCTCTGATTTCAAGTGAGCATATCCCTTATCCTTTAATAAATGGTTGCAAGTGAAAATGCAGTTTGATGACAGAAAATAGCAGTGCTGGTATTCATTAAGTATTACAGTCCGTCATTAATGACTTTTCTCTCTGTCTCTTACTCTCTCTCTCTCTCTCTCTCTCTGTGTCTCTCTCTCTCATCTACGTCATTGTAGAGGGCTTCACACTGCTCTTTTTGTAGAAGATCACTTGCGTATGACCAGGCCCAATGTTAAAAGTTGTTTTGTTTGTTTTAATGGAGGGGGGGGGGGGGAGGGGGAGGCAGCCCATGTGTCCCAGGTGCCTGGTAGGGTCAAGCCCTTCATGGTAAACATAATTCATTTACAAATCAAGGAAAGAATCATGTACTGTAACTCAACAGCAAGAAATAGCAGGTGACCTTAAATTTGAGAGAATACTAAAGTTCTGATAAAGTCTAAAAGAAAAATAAATTATAAGGATCTGTGTCTTTTTTAAAATTCATATGTGAAAGAATATTATGTTACATGACAAGCTGTGCTCTTAAAATGTCCCTTTTATCCAAAGGTGATAGTGAATACCTTTAACTTTAGACCAGGTTCTAATGACACATTTTGTGTCCAACAAGCCCAAATCGGTGCACAGTTTTTTTTCACTGTTTGCAATTTTCAAATCAAATCAAAGTGTGATGCAATCATATTTATCACACCACCATTCAGAATAACTTCATGACAGTTTCTTTCACAAGGCAATCACAAACTATCTACATTCTCTTTGCTTGCATGGAAGATGAAGTTTCATTAACAGTAAAACTGCACTCATTAAAGGGATAGTTGAGTTCTGTTTTCAGATCGCAAATGACTTCAAAGTGCATGGTTATTGCTCTTTTTTCTTATCTATGACATTACTCGTGCCCTTTTGGGACCTAAAATTGCTAAGAAGGTAATTTTAGACCCAAAAATGTAATTTAGCCAATACGATCATACCAATTCAGCTCCACTTTCAAAAAAATATGGTGACCGTTAATTAATTAATTAATAATATCAATACATGGGCCAGCTAGCTGATTGTGCATAATATAACCAACACGAAAAAGCCAACATCGGCACTGGCTGAAATACAACGTAAAAGGCGTTTTTTTCTTCTTTTTTTTTTCAACGGCTTTCAACGGCTGGTTCACATTATCTAATATTTGTGGTGGTTTCACAAGTATTAGAGATCGTTATATTTTTGGATATTTCAGCCGTCTCTGAACCGATTTTGATCAAACAAAGATGATTTTGTCATTTAAATTGTATGTTCTTTCAAATTTGACACTCAGTTTTTCATTATCTCACAAAAAAATTATTTTGTGTAGTGCCCTCTGCAACAGAACTCAACTATCCCTTTAGGACAATGTTTTGATTGATTGTTAAAATTGCAAAATGCACTCTCAAGATCCAAGTTTATTTGAAGAGTTCCTACTCTCATGACTCATTGTGGGCAACATTAACCCCTCCATCATCCCTATAAATACCGGCAGTCATACTGGCCGATAATGACTCTGGTGGCGGGGGATGGTGATGCAGTAATTTGAGGGAAATGGAGAATCCATCATAAACACACTAAACTTGTTAGAGAATGGTGTGTTCTCATGGCCAGAATTTACAATATGTGCACATCCCTTTCTATACCTACAATACATTATATTGCCATGAGCGATTGTTGCGCCACAGGCAGGAGGGGACTCCTTGTGAAACAGTTTTGCACAAAAGATTAAAGAGGCCTAGCTGAAATCCCATTTGTATTGCGTGGGTGATGTACTATAGGTCAGTCACCTTTGCAAGCCAATCACCTATCACGTATATGCAACGTACCAACCATTAACTGTGATGTGTTGATATGTTATAGGCATTTCAACATGGATCACATGTTATTTTAACAGTCGTGCTCAAGGCGCCTACCTAAAGACGCCATAACACATGAGCCAAGCTAGGTCACTGACCTTTGTAACGGAAAAAACATACATCCATAAACATGGAACTTCCAAACAACAAAACTTGGACAAATTTTCCTTGTGAAGATGAATTGATATGTTTTAGGCATTATTTACATCTGTAAAATGGCTCACACTGCATACTTATTATAATGTGGCACTCAAGGCAGGAGGGGTATAATTTTGGTGCACAATGATAAAAGTCACCCTGTAGCTGCCATAATGTGTCATGTTCTACTGGTCAGTCACCTTTGTAATTGCAATAGCATGTGCATTACTGCAATAACGCTTCATGCTCCATCTTTGTACTGAGGTGCTAAAGGCAGGAGGGGTTGTTTATGAGTTATATCAACAATTACAGAAGCCTAGCCGGAAGCTCCTGTAATACTGATGTTATGTCCTATAGGTCAGCCACCTTTGCAATGCATCCATACCCCGATACACGAATGTACAGTTAACAACTAAATTATTCATCCCCTTGTATTAAAATTTGATGTTTTTTGTGTTTTTCGTAACTCAAAAATGAAAGGCAGACTGGTTGGATTAGGTCCTTTGTCAAATACTTTTAGATTTAAGCTTCAATAAGTCACATTCTTCAGTAACACAAATCAGGCCAAATTGAACAAAACTGTGTGAAGTGACGAGGAGATGAGTTTAGAATAAATCGGAAGCGAAGTTCAGAACGTAATAATGTTTGATGACTTGAATGGATGGAAATCTGATGATATTAATAGTACCCTCACATAAACAAGAGAGGGGATTATATCCTTGTTTTTATTCATAGAGTTAGAGATCAGTAATGCATCACTATCAGATAACCAGAAAATAAAAATAGTATGAAATATGAGTAATTAAGCTACCAGATGCATTTTTACAAAAGGAGCTGTTGTTAGTACCAGTATAGACTTTCTTCCCACCAGTAAATTCTATTAAATTTACAGAGTGTGAAATAACAGTCACAGTGTATAAATTTATATATATATATATATATATATATATATATATATATATATATATATATATATATATATATATATATATATATATATATATATTATCTGTTAATCTGTTGAGAGATAGAAAGGGAATTAAATATCTGCTAAAGTATATAAGTACTAAGTTCTTACTAGATAATATCTAGCCAGCAGCTATATTGAAATCAAGTAACTATTAAGAACCTATATGTATACCTTTTCTACAATTCATATTATTAATCAGATTTTGAAAGAACAGCTACAGTATGGTCGCGTAACTAAATCAAATTCCCTTAAAAATTAAATGCAGACTATAGACAACCGAAGTGCTAACATCATTTTCGCTTGAGGTCCAGGTTCTAAACAACAGATCCTGCGCATGAGGTTCACCACGAAACCATTCAAGCAACAGGCTGGAACAGGGCATACTTGTAGTGTTTGGGACTGGTGTGATCACCACACCATTGTTTAGCACAAAATTGGAACCAGCAACATTGACAGCTTGGCCAGTATAAAGTCACAATTCATCACAATTCAGTATTCTATAGCAGCTGCATCTAAGATAAGAAACCTATTTCAATTTGAGATAAAGGTATCTTTGCTACCAGTAAATTCAAGAAAAGCTCTCAATAACCATATCATGCACATGTCAAATATAAAAAAAACATTAAAATCAAATGTTAAATTGCATGAGAGGATATAAGCCACTACCATATATAAAGTCATTAACAAACTCTGGCAAACCAAGCCAGGAAAGAAGTGATCAAATGTCATTGCTGAGGCAAATACGTGTGATATTATAATACTCCCCTCCCCCTTTCTTTTTACTTTTGAGCAATTGATCTTGTAATCCATCATTCTTGAGGTAATTTTCCTCCAAGAGGAGGAGGGGGAGGGGGGAGGAGCAAGAAAATAGTCATTAAAATTGTTCTTTTTTGATCTACATACGTAAGATACAGGTAGATTTCAAAATCTCAATAAAATATTGAACACTGAAATTTGATTTTAAAGGGGTCTTTTTATAATTTTTTGTAGACCTAGTAGTACAGGATCGGACGATCTAAACAACATTTTCTGACATTTTCAGACACATAAATATTACATGGCAAGAGGATTAAGGGATTCACATTTAATTTCTCTAGGGAGCAATATTAAACTTCAAGCACCTCTAGCATTTAGAAATATCAAAGTAAAATTTCCAGACAGTATTAAACATTTATACCAATCTGAAAAGTCACTTGGATGTGGGTTACAGAAAGATTTGAATGCATAATGCGACTCTCATTCTCATCTATGCAAATCAAATTTTTAAGAAAGATGATATATTGTCTAAATATTTAAGTGCAAAAAACCCACAGTAATTTGACTTTAAAAGGATCTTTTTATATTTGTTTGTAAACCTAGTGGTACAGGACGATCAAAACAACATTTTCTGCCTCAGGAGTACTGGATAAAATATATAACATTTCCGATAGGATTAAGGGATTAATTTACATTTAATTTCTCTTGGGAGAATTATAAAAATTCAAGCACCTTTAGCATTCAGAAATTTCCAGATGGTATCAAACATTTATACCAATCTGAAAAGTCACTTGGATGTGTGGGTTACAGAAAGATTTTAATAAAAAGTGTAACTCTCACTCTTATTTATGCACATTAATTTGTCTGGAATAATGATATTGTCTGAATATTTTAGTGCTGTATTACCGATTGTGAGAGGAGCTTGACTTTATAATGCTCCAAAGAAAAAAGAAATAACAATTTATAAATCCTATTGGAAATGTTATATTTTTTCCAGTACTCCTGAGTCAGTTAAAAAAATATCTTGGTGAATACCTAACATAGAATAAAGAAGAAATTTCAAATGTTGAGAACTAAAATAGCATTAGTATCATCTGCAGCAACATTAGACTAAAAAGATTGAACACATATTCCAGGGCCAAGTTTTATAAAACACTTGTTGTCAATAGCAGGTTCCATAACTGTTAAAGCTAGGCTACTGGCAGAAAATATGATCTGTTGAATTTTGTTGAGAACCAATTGGGCATTATACTGTCACTTTCATCAATATTCAATCCAAAAGAATGAATTAATATGCTTTGGAGCCCTATTTCATACAAAATTGTTGTCAATTTCAAGTTGTTATAAGCTACTGAAATAGTTTGATTTAGTCGGCTATGAGCAAATTTGTCAAAGAAATGTGACATTGAGTTTTATGAAACATTCCCACAACAGAGTCCCAAGTCACCCATTCATTTTTAATTATACACCAGGTCGTTTTTCATTCAATCTATACCACGACACCTTCATACATAAAATAGCTATAGCAATATAGAAATACAATCCTACCTGACAGTGAGTGAATGTAAATTACATCTGGATAGAATTTCACTACTTCATTCTGTATGCACATTTCATATACACAATGCTAAATTTATGTAAAATGACAATATTTGACCTTTGTCATTAGAACATTGGTTACTATTATCAAACTCAATCTCTGGGAATTAAATGAATTAATTGAGCATATCCCCCATTAATGTTAGAACATGGATAATCTTACTATGTGACTTAAAAGTAGATCGAGAACACTTGAAAATTAGCTGAATAACACTTATATAATGCTATTCAGAACACAGGTTCACTGGTTCACTATATAATAAGATTGACAAATTAAATATAAATCTGTTAATGGTCGACTGACAACACCTGTTATTGGGTAAACACCTGAACGGTGATGAATTCCCAATGAGAGCCCACTCCTATGTGTCACTTTAAATAGCGTCTCACTGCTAATGTAGATGACTATATTCTCTGTTGATCAAATATCTGATCTATTCTAAACTTGACCACAACTATTTCTAAACGACCCTATACCTGGAGCTTAAAACATACCCGCTGCTATAGATAATCTATCACTGCTACTGTTCATGGATCAGATATATATTCTGTTCAATATATTATGTTGACTGTCTGATTGATAGACCTTTACTTGTAACTCAATCTGCTATAATTCACCAAGTACTAATGTCACCTTCCTCAGAGGAAGTTAAGGCCAATTACATTTAAATTGCATAATTAATGTGGTTTTACAATAAATACTTTTAACATTGCCCCCTTCCCTCTGCAACTCCTGCAGTACCATTTAAAAATCTTTCATGAAGCCTGCACTGGATTAATTTGTTGTCAACACTGTAGATGTATGTATTCTGTTTCATTAAAAGATGAAGGATGGAGGTGGAACGTACAGTACTGCATTTATATGTTAGTAAGAGCAGTTAGACAAGTGCTTTACCCTGTACAGACAACCCAGATTCATTACATGTGAAAACTGTATAGATACACGATAAGTACTTTAATTTTTTCTGATCAATTTCTTAACTTTCTATAAATACTCTCTCACCGCAGATGAATATAACTCTACAATACTTTACCCCAAATACATCCACACCACCCTTACTTGGGATCTAAAACAGCCCTACACCATTAATGAATTCTCACTGCTCTAACGATGTGGAGGAATATATACCTATACTAGCCTACTATATATACTTCACCATTGTTATTTTAAACTGCCCCTTCTCTGTGCCTAAAAGGCCCTGTTGGTTTAATAATCTCTCACTGCTAGGGTAGTATGCAGGTGAATATATACTATACCTCAACCATATACCTCAACCATATACCTCAACCATATACCTCACCACAAGACACCTATCCTTCAAAACATCCCCGCTCGGTGCCTAAAATAGCCCTGCTGCTATAAATAAAACCAGTCATCCCTACACCAGCGTGCTTCTCAAATCGGAGCAGCCAAAAATAGAAAGCTTTTCCCCATGGGGGTGCAAGAATCGAAGATTAGCCTCAGGTTACAGTGCCCAGAGAAAAGTATCAGGACGCGACCTGATGAAACAGAGATTGTAAACACGCCAAGTTCATGCAGAGGTTGCCAAGCCACAAGCGTGAATTCTGTTCTTTCCTTTATATCATCAGTTTTGAAATGGACATAGAAGTATTGTGTCAATCAGGACGCTTGGGTTGCTGATTTTATTCATAGATTGCAAAGATTGTAGATTTAGGTGTGATAAAATGATAATATTGACCTCAACCCTCTGATTTTGTAACAACATACAAAGGGCTATGAACCGATGAACGACATGAGCTATGTTTTAACATGGCTTTTTCTTCATCTCATGAGTATTTTGTTGATTATATCGCTTCATTTGTTCAGAGCCAGAAGGGTCTTAACACTTTGTTCAAGAGTATGAGTTAATGCCCTTCTGAATCCAACCAGATAGATATGATATGGATGATAGACATATAGCCAAAGCAGAAGAAGAAATAGTATTTCCAGCTATTGCAATATTTAATAGGGCACTGATAATATTTAACACTAAGTAATCAGACAGAATATAAAACTATTCTTTTAAGAAAATAATAAAACATAATAATTTTGTTTACTCAGGGAAGCCTCGTCAGCATCAATGTTGTTCTCCAGGCATGATCACCCTGCAATTATCATTACCTCAGCAATTGCCACATACTCATTTACACCTGGGCGGAGAGTGGCAAATGTGGATGAATGTCTTGCAAAATTACATTAGTGCCGGGCTGGGATCTGAACCCTCAACCCTTAGATTGAGGGTCAAGTGAATGAACCACTACACCATGACACCTCCATACATAAAATAGCTATAGCAACATAGAAAGACAATCCTACCTGATATTGAGTGCATTGGAAATTATATCTGGATAGAATTTCAGTACATTATTCTGTATCAGGGGTGATAGTGAGCACTAAAAAAAAAATAGGTTTTTTGTTTTCCCCTCAACCACGCCCCCCTTGAGTAAAAAAAAAAAAAAAGAGGATTCGTGAGGAAAAAATGGCATCTAACAACATTCCCCCCTTTCGAGTAAGAAAATTGGGGAAAAAAATAGGGCAAAATAAAGAAGAATAGAGAAAATAAGGGGGGAATCGGGAAAATCAGGATAAAATAGGGAAGGGAAAAAAAATCTGGAAAAAAAAAAAAAAAAAAAAATCATTTTTTTTTTTTTTTTTTTTTTAAATCGGGAAGAAAAAAAAAAATCGGGAAAAAATCGGGAAAAATAAAAAAAATCGGGAAACCGATTTAAATCGGGTTTTTATCAGGCCTGCTGTATTCACATTTTATATAAACAATGCTAAATTTTTGTAAAGTGATGATATCTGAACTTTGTCAACATAACGTTGGTTACTTTTATCAAACTCAATTTTAGGGCATTAGATGAATTAATTGAGCATATTCCCAACTAATGTCAGAACATATATAGATGATGTTAATATGTGACCTGCCTGTGGTGAAAAGTAGATCAAGAATGATAGAAAAATCAGATGAATAATAATTATACAGAGCACAGTATTTGAACTTCGTCAACATAACATTGGTTACTTTTATCAAACTAGATCTCTCGACATTTTAGATGAATTTATTGAGCATATCCCCCAATAATGTTGCTATGTGACTTGCCTGTGGTCAGAAGTAGATCAAGAACATTTGAAAATCAGATGGATAACACCTATAAGTTCACTGGTTCACTACATAATTAGATTGACAAATTAAATATAAGTCTGTTTAAGGTTCTTTATTGATTTCAACACAGTGGAGGTGCCAAGCAAATGTCAAATCTATACAATTTTCATTCCAGTTCAATGCCGAGTTATATTAGATTAATTGTAGTAATCTATATAACCTAGCTTGCTAATGAATTACTCTAATTGTAAACTGATGTCTGCAAGGTGAGTGTCTTCTGATGCAGGGGCCTGTTTTTCTATCATATGGGGCTACACATGGGAAGTTTGCAGCACATAAAAAGTGGTGTAGGCTAACATGTTAGTATTGACTAGCGGCATGATAATGGCAAGCTAGCCACAACTATTCTTTTATTAAAGTATATGATTAAATATTTAATAACTATTTAATCATAAAGGCAATTTTTTGCACAAATATATATAACTTTTGTGTTATTTCTGTATGAATGGCATTTGTTATGTGTGTGTGCTTTTCTTTTTCTAATTTTCTTCTTGTTACATTGTTTTCCGCAGTTAAGTATTCATTTGTATAGAAATTGCACAATAAAAATTTACAATTATTATCATTATTTTTATTATTAACTGCATGTTCTTACTATAACATGTCAGACTTTGAATATATATATATATATATATCAACTATTTCAGACATAGTGATACATTTTTTTTGAAAGAGTACTCACTTCTAATGGACAATGGTCAACACCCTATGACACTTCAGTACAAAACTTTTTGGCTTCTTTCGATTTTGAAAGATGTTTTTGTTTTTTTGCATAACAACATCTTTCAAAAACATTAATCAAATACTTTTGGTTAAAGATACACTATCTGATGTGTTTCATATATGAGGGGCACAACATACAAGATGTAAATTAGTAAGTGGTAAAGCAATATATTCTTTAAAATATTGAGGAAAAAGCCATTTGCCAAGTTTATGATAAGATGAGTGATCATAAAATTCCTCAAATCTAGTCAGCACAATTACCTTCACATTTGTTCAGTATTTTTTTTTTATAGCATAGCTGTTAGCCCAAAAGGAGGAGATAGAGAGAGGGAGGGGGGGGGGGGGTGGAGAGCGAGAGAGAGAGAGGGTGAGAGAGAGAGCTGAATATAACACTCGGATATCAATGTAATCAATAAAATGCAAACAACTGAAAATGAAAATAATCAAGAAGATTTTTTAAGAAAGATCAGAATTAAACCATCTAGGGATGTTGAGACATGAATGTAAAAAAAATGTTATCTATAACAAAAAACAAAAAAACTTTGGATGGAACAAGCTCTCTACAACAACAATGATTAAATTAAAGAGACAAGAGCTATCATTTAGGGGCAGTCCAAGACTGACCATTCTCCTTGCCCCTCAAAAAGATTCTCCTAAAAAGATTCCCCTCACCCCCACTGATTCCAAACCTTCCAAATCAATACCAATTTGTCTCCATTCTAAAGAGCTCTCTTTTGATGCCCATTCTTATGAAAAGCTTGACACCTACAGTAATATCCCAGTTATATGCCAATCTTGGGGTCATTGTTGTCCAGAAGTGCACTGTTTCTTTTAGTCCTAACAAATTATCTTGTTGCAGGTTCTTTATTCCCTCCCTCAGCTTGGTAAAAACCTTTTGAGAGCAGCTCGATCCAGTCACAAAAGAGGATAGTGTGTTCTAATGATTTTGCTGTAAGGCACTTCCAGAGTTGGAGCTTAGGACTAAACTCTTGTCCTAAAGATTACAGATGTCCAACTTCAATTCCTTTCCAATCAAACAAGTACAAGAGTTTAGTCCTTGTTTGGTTGTAAAGGAATTGAAGTTGGACATCTGTAATCCTTAAAGTATCTCCTATTTTAAATACACCAATTGAGGACCAGTCAGTTCACTGTATACATGTTGATCCATGCACTGCATTTGGAATAACATCAAAACAACAAATACATGAAACGGTGAAATGAAACATCTGTAATCCTTAAAGTATCTCCTATTTTAGATACACTAATGGAGGACCAGTCAGCTTACTGTATACATGTTGATCAATGTACTGCATTTGGAATGACATAACAACAACAAATAAATGAAACAGTGTTTCAATAGATATGCAGTGAAAATATGGAACACACAATTTAAATGTCAATTGATCTTGCCGTTACTGCACTTATCAAATACATGGCAAAACAAGTTAAGAATAACATTTTACCCTCGGAATCAATTTAAGAGATAATCTGTTAAAAGGGACTTGAAAAGAAAGAGTGGGCAATGTTAAATGTAAGTACCTATTTATATTAAAAAAATTACCAATATAAGCCTGCACTTTACAAACTTAATATTGTGCTTAAAGCCGTAAGATATATGAGTCGCTTTGCTCATTACCAAGAATAGCTTTTCATTCGGTTTTTAGTATGTTCTATTTTTAAAGAAACAGAATGCATACTGGTATGCAAGCTTATGATTAAGAACAACTTGTTTAAATTAGTGATTGCAATGTCGAGTTGCAAATTTTAGTAAACGAATACGGTACATCAACATCTTAAAAGATATTAAGTTTTAAACAGACAAAACAATATGAAGGTCTGCTTGATCAATTTTTTGTTCTTCTTGTTTCCATTTCTAGCACTGCCTTGGAATAGAGGTGGATGAGAAGGGCAAGGACAAATTATCCATATTTCATCAAGCCTAATTACTGTGCTCAGACTACCCCATGGAGAGATCTAAAAGGGCGGCCATGTTTAGTCTGAAAACATTGATATGCCTCGCAATCATAACATTAAATATGCTCAACACGGATGCCAATTAACCCTTGTTAACATTTTAATATAGACTACTACTAGTCCATGTCTGTCGAGAATTTGCTCATTAAAATTTGATCGATACAATCTGGAAAATGTGTGTATTTAATCACCAGCACCATGTCTGTGCGTTTTCTAATTCACCCTCAAATAATATCATATGATTTGGTGTGGGAGCACTATAGTAGATAACTAAAATATTGCAGGGCCCCAATAAAGAGCCTTATTAAAAGTGATGATCGAGGCCAACTTTCATAAATGAGACTATATTATCATTTCTTCTTCTTATGTAACATAGTTTTCAGAATGAGAAGCTAGGAATTCCAAGAGACAATTTAAATGATTTCTTTTGTTCACCAAAAACAATTTTTGAATACAGCTTATAGCTTTATTGAACAATGTATACATATATTACACTAAATGTGGAATAAGCCCATTATATTTCAAGATTGTTATCTTTCAATTCTAAAATATACAAAGCAAGATAAAATTCGGTCTTGGGGGTTTCAGAAAGAATGCAAAAGGCCCTTTCCTTTACTTAAAGCCTTATATTACTTAAACTGTAAATTGAGTAATGTAATGCTTTCATCTTCAGCATGTACAAACACTTCAAAGGAATTACATTGGAGCCTTTCACATACGGTGCTTATATCCCTGTTTGCATCTGTTTGCATTCCTCTCAAGTATCTCTCAACCCAAAGACACGCCCCTTCAGTTAACCAATTAAAATCCTTCTCTAACATCTCCCACTAATGTGTGAATGCAATACTGCCCTCATGCCGGATCCTCCATCAAAACAAACAAAATAAATAAATACATGTGCGGCCGGCCTTCGTCAAGAACGAATGGAACAAATTATATATGCCCTATAGCTGCAGGCCTCATGACGATGTACCATGATTCAAGACTAGAAAATGGTCCTGTGGAGTTGCGAAGAGAGGGCCGCAATGTTCAAATAATTTACTGGAAAACAACATTAATTATGCACTTAAAGAGTGGGCCTTAATTTTCTTTCTATGTGGAAGGTGGAATTACTATGGGGGCGGGTGTGGAGAGTTTGTAACATTTAAAGTAGTCACCCAGAGAATCAAAAGTGTTTTGAATTGATGAAAAATTCATATCATTGCGAAGGGAAAGCCTTACTGATACAATATAACGACTTCCCTCTTTAAAATATGTTCCGGCATGAGGGCAGTATGGCATTCACACATTAGTGGGAGATGTTAGGGCCCGCAGTAATCATCTCTAAAAAATGTTAAATTTGAGATACAGATTTTCTGCCTTCAGCGGTCCTCCCTAGAGCGTCAAGCTACGAGACGTCACATGCGAGACAGAGCTAGCCACACGATTGCATTTTACACCTTTCCATGATATCTATATGATTTTTCAGCATATTATTCGTGTTTTTAAAGAGAAAATCTTTTCATCCGTATATAATTTGTCCAAAATTATCAGTTGTCGTGAATTTTCTTTGGGTGATCGACTAATTTAATATGTGATGAAGGCAGCATCTTTTCCTTCTCATGATTCTTTTTTCTTCTCATAATTCATTTTATTTCCACTCTCTGCCTTACAAAGTAGAAAGTGGCAATATTGCAAGAAATTCATGTTCTCGTTGCTGAACAAGCACAACTATATAATTGGAGCCTTCATTAGAATGTAAGAAATAGGTCATCGCTATTACTCATAAATCTGTTTACATATAAAACTGAATTTCTAAGTGCCTCATAATTGCTTGTTTACATTTTTGAAAGTGATTCAGTGTGTGTGGGTGTACAGTTAAAGAGGGCATATAATTATATCTAAATCCCTGATTCTCATGATATTTTATACATTGTTCTTTTATCAAAACAATTTTGCAGATATTTGTTGAAAATCAGAATAACTTTTATTCTTCTTGTTTCTTCTTCCTCTTCTTCTTCTTCCTTCTTCTTCTCCCCCTTTTCTCTGTATTTTTCTTCTTCCCTTTTCCTTGTTTGTTCTACATTTTAAATAAAAATATACTTTTCAAAATTGCAACACCCACACCCACATCATCCCTAGTCTTGTTCTTAGTCACTCATATCATTTATATAATTTAAGTCAACAACCTAAATACAAATCCACCAAGCAAGAGACTGGCATAAAAGTCTAGCAGAGAGCATCTAAAAAAAATCAATGCATGATCGCTACATCAATCAGATGGGCTAGCCCAAATCCATAACATGTCAGGCCATGTACAACTTTTTCTCACTTAGTTTGTTGTCCTTTGTGAATCTGTCAATCAAAGCGCATTGAAGCATCTTCTCAAGTACATCATTCCATATCCTCCTTTGCAGGCACAAACTCTTGTCAGTCGTAATGCATGACAGAGGGTCTTAGCTAGGAGACTACACAGAGACAGCAGTCCATATGCCCTGCACTGTAGCTGCTCCTGACAGCAGGAAGACAGACAGAGTTAGACTCAGCCCAAGATTTTTTATGAAATCATCCTTATCAAGTTTCAAACTAGAGTCTGTTTCTGCAGACTAGTCCCATACATCCTCAGTTCTCTGGACAGCTTCTCAATGACTTGAGGTGTCATCCTCCATTGTACTTCTTCATAAGATGTGCTTATGTTTAGGGACATACTCTGTTTATATCTACATGTAAATATGTTATACGGACCTCTGCTCTTGCAGCTGAGTCTGGAATAAAGTCTTGAATTGAATTGAATTGTGAGATCTATTATTCTGACAGCTTCTAAATGACTTGAGGCATCATCTTCATTTGTACTTCTTCATAAGATATGCTTATGTTTAGGGACATACTCTGTGAGATCTAAAGAGGTTCACTGCATTTGTTTACCCCAGGTGCCACACTTTATACTAACACCCTTCTGGATGTCTAACATCTCTCAGCTTCTCTCAAGTAATTTTGTTTGATGGCCATTTTTATATGCACTTTGTATGACACATGCTTCAAAACATTAGGTCTTCACCTATTTTGTTTGTTTGCCTTGTGCATCACGTATTAAAATGTGTGAAAATGAAATGACATTGACATATTGCTTAATCCGAACATGAATTATACGGGAAATACAATGAGGGATCGTCCTTGAGTTGATTTGTGAAAATCTTTGCAATTACATTGATGTTCAATGCATTTGAATTAAATTTGCTGGTACTATACATGATGTTTACTTATGAGAAAGGAGACAATGTTGCATGGATCGAGGGAAACCAGATTGATGATGACAAAAAAAGGATAAATAACTTTAAGAGGGCCTATTATTGCTATTGAACAATATTGACAAACCCATTGTAATTGTTAGAACCAGGTGGTAATTTCCACTTCAAATTTATTCTTGAAGAGGTTTACAATTTCTTATGAGGCTCCCAGGAGAGAGAAATTAAATTTCAAGAAAGAACATACTGGTAAACATAAGATAAAATGAACAAACGAGACATAGAGAGAGAGTAAGGAGGGAGAGAGAGGGGAAGGGAGAGGAGAGGGAGAGGGGTAGAAGGAAGAGAAAAAGAAATATATACATAAAGAGAGAGAAAGAGAAATAGAGAGAGAGAGAGGGAGAGAGAGGGAGGGAGAGAGAGAGAGAGGGAGAGAGAGGGGAAAAGAGAAAGAGAGAGTGTGAAAGAGAAATAGAGAGAGAGAGAGAGAGAGTGTGAAAGAGAAATAGAGGGGGAAAAGAGAAAGAGAGTGTAAAGGAGAAATAGAGAGAGAGAGAGTGTGAAAGAGAAATAGAGAGAGAGAGAGAGAGAGAGAGAGAGAAATAGAGAAAGAAAGAGAAAATTATCTCACCTGTTTGTTTCCATGGCTGCGCAAATGAAATCCACGTCAACCAATGAAGATGTAAATGGAATGAGACAAAAGAGAATGAAAGCAGAGAATAACATTGATTAATGCCAACCTGATGAGGATCCTACATGATTACTTGTTTAACTGTTTCCAGTGCAAAATTAATCTATACAGGCATAGGGTTGTCATGAAGCTAAACACGACCAGAAACAGGTAATTTTGCAAAATCCATTGTGCTGCAAAAAACAATCCCTTCCTTGTGCCTTTTGTCTGTGCAAAACTGCATGTGTGGCAAACAAGCAAACATTCAGGGAGGTGGAGAAAGCAATCAAAGTGTTAAACATTTGTCAAACCATCAATGTGTTCCAGACACAGGCTCTTTTCTTTGTGGGATTCTACACGTTCTTACCCTATCACACACTCTAACAATTCAAGCGTTAAATAAACATTTTAAAGGATCAAGCAGTGATAACAATTTCAAAATGGTAGATGTACACTTTTAACATTCTGGATTCAACCTTAGATCCAGCATGTCAATAAATCTAAATCTACCATTTTTAAATTATTATCGCTCATTAGCCTTCTGAATGTTTAGTAGGTTTTTGGCCCTCGACAACCTACTAAATGGTGATTACATTTTTAGAGTGCATCGATCACCATGCTACTGAATGGCACTTGGGCAGCACTGTTTGCATTAGAATACTTTGTATTCAATATAATATGAGAAAAGAGAAGTGGGAAAAGTATAACTTATCAGAACATTGTTCCCATTGTACATTTCCTGTACAATTTTAGTGGAGGCAGTGTGAAAGGAAAAGAAAACCGTAAGACAACTCAATATCCTGTACATGTAATGTACATATTGCAATTAAGACAGAAAGCGAAGGAACTTGAACTCAAATTTATTGATTTATCATTTCACGGGGCTCAGTTTAGATTTCAATGACACTCATGGTACATATAAAACTGAAGGATTATAGTATAGCGTCTGGAGCCGAGACAAATGAAATGTACAAAACATACGTAACAAAAGTTAACACCCTCATGTTGCATTAAAATAAACTTTGAATTACATTTCAAGAACTTTCTTTGAAGGTAGAGATCGAAACATGATGATTGCAGTGCGTAGACAGATGTCATTATAACCAAGCATCAATATACACTCTTGTCTGTTAAACACATTTGCTCACATCTGCAACTGTCGTCTACGGTCTTGCGTTTTGTAATAAGACTGCAGTTCATGAACTTGTGAAGTCACATGACCTGAAATTTGTCCTCTGGCAAGTCTATAGATGACGATGAGAGAGAAAGGTGGGGGGACACAGATGGAGAGAAAAGAGGGAGGGAGAGGGAGGGAGGGAGAGAGAGAGAGAGAGAGAGAGAGAGAGGGGGGGAGGGGGGGGGGAGAGAGAGAGATGCAGGGAAATAAACTTGATGAAATGGGGAAAAGAGGGTGATATGGAAAAACAATACACAAAGTCTGGCACTTAGAAATAAGACTCACAAGAGAGACAGAGAGAGAGAGAGAGAGAAAGAGAAAGACAGAGACAGAGACAGATAGAGACAGTAGCAGATAGACAGACAGATATATATATTTCAACCTGAACATTATGATCAAACTTGTACATCGGCGTCAGTATTGTTGAATAGAAAAATAAGTCACTTCCTTCCGGGACTATATTATATACCTTAAGTCCCTTTTCTCTCAATGTATGTGAAATATATCCTGGAACACTAGAACATCATAATAGCACTCAAGCACTCAATAAATCAATCACTAATCGTGTATGGGATGGTGTTGGCAAAAAAATCTTGGGTTTTCTAAGAAAAAAATATGAAAATATATTACAAAACACATGGAGTTGTGAATCTGTACAATCCTAGGTACCCCTATACAAATTTAAGTTCGTCGCGAACTCGTATTATGCTCGTGGTAAGCTTAATAAGATCGTTTTTTAGGCTTTAAGCTCGTAACACGCTTCCAGGACGCTAGTAACGATCTTACAAAATCTTCACGAGCTCGTGGCGAACTCGCGGGTAAACTGGGCAGCTCGTGGCGAGCTCGTGGGTAAAAGGGGGAGCTCGTGGCGAGCTCGTGACGAGCTCGTTGGTAAAAGGGGGAGCTCGTGGCGAGTTCGTGGGTAAAAGGGGGAGCTCGTGGCGAGCTCGTGGGCAAAAGGGGGAGTTCGTGACGAGCTCGTTGGTAAAATGGGGAGCTCATGGCGAGCTCGGGCGTAAACTGGGGAGCTCGGGGGTAAACTGGGGAGCTCGTGGCGAGCTCGTGGGTAAAAGAGGGAGCTCGTGGCGAGCTCGTGGGTAAAAGGGGGAGTTCGTGGCGAGCTCGGGTTAAACTGGGGAGCTCGTGGTGAACTCGGGGGTAAATTCGGGAGCTCGTGGCGAACTCAGGTTTAAACTGGTAAACCCAGCCCTCTAGGGTGGACACCAAAGTTTCATAATTTTTTTTAAAATATCTATTTGATTCAAAATTGAACAATTCAATGAATTTTATATACACAATGTAGAAAGCCTTTCTTGTGAAAGATTAGAATGATTATAAATGAAGTTTTCTTAACAAAATTGTATTTTGTATTTTTCATATACGGTAACGCATGTTATGGGTGGACACCAAAGAATTTTTAGAATTTCAAACATGTGCTGTTTTTTTAACTATAACATTTTAAGCTTCATCTTTTTTTAATTGATTTGATCCATGGAGTTCTTCCAAGAAATAAACTGAGAATTGTCAAAGTTGTTCATATAATGTGCATTCATCATGCAGAAGCACCAAATGGAAAACGCGTTTTGCATGGTGGACACCATGCATAACAACTGTTACAAGATGTGAAATATGGTGATTATGAAAAAACTTTGCCACGCAACCTAAGGTTATTAATGACATGAGCATAAATAGATTCAGCACTTACTACCAGACAATAATTGAACATCAGATAGTCATACAAATTTAGAGAATACTCATTACCAGGAACTAGGTTTTTTCATGTCACGTTTTGGTGTACGTCCTAAAAAGGGCAAAAAATGGGTTTCACCTTACATAAAAATTTAAACCCAGGGTTTTGAAACACAACATTATTTAAGTTATCTCCTCTACATATCTGCATTAAGACATGGACAAAATTATCACCATAGAATATACTCTTTTATTTTTATACTTGGATCTGAAATATCCATGGTGAAATCTCTCCAGTATCATAAAAATACACATATGCAATTACATTGAAAGTTCAGAAAATTTATGTTGAAATTGAAACAATAGCTTTTTCATGCTGAAGTAACCTGTCAAATTTCTTGTAAATTTAATTAAATTCTTTTGAAACTTTGAAACATTTATTTGCAGCATACCAGATTGGGAAGGGGGGGGGGTGCCATTTATTCTGACTGCATGTATCATATATTTAACACCCTGAAATGTTACTATCAGGTATTACATAAGACCACACACCCAGTGCTTGATTCGAGGTCAACTCCCTGTTTCTATCTTGCTCTCTCCTTATGTACATAGGATCCCCCCTGCTTAGACACAAATCCCTATTCCTCTCTTCTCCCCTCTCTCACTTTCTTGTGTACTCTCTCTTGTGGAATTACCACTGGTAGCATTCCTGATAACCCTTACAAAAAAAATCTCTATGGTACACCATACAAACACCATAGCAAATCTACCATAGATTACCATACAAACACCATAGCAAATCTACCATAGATCTACCATTCATTTACCATAGAACTAATTAAAATAATTGGGACAAATTTATTCATTTATTCAAATTAGGCCACACCTACATATTCTACCATAGAGCCACCATTCATATACCATAGAGCCACCATAGAGTCAACATTCATCTACCATAGAGCCATCATTCATCTACCATAGAGCCACCATTCATCTACCATAGAACCACCATTCATCTACCACAGAGCCACCATTCATCTACCATAGAGCCACCATTCATCTACCATAGAGCCATCATTCATCTACCATAGAGCCACCATTCATCTACCATAAAGCCACCATTCATCTACCATAGAGCCACCATTCATCTACCATAGAGCCACCATTAATCTACCATAGAGCCACCATTCATCTACCATAGAGCCACCATTCATCTACCATAGAGTCACCACTCATCTACCATAGAGCCACCATTCATCTACCATAGAGTCACCACTCATCTACCATAGAGCCACCATTCATCTACCATAGAGCCACCATTCATCTACCATAGAGCCACCATTCATCTACCATAGAGCCACCATTCATCTACCATAGAGCCACCATTCATCTACCATAGAGTCACCATTCATCTACCATAGAGCCACCATTTATCTACCATAGAGCCACCATTCATCTACCATAGAGCCACCATTCATCTACCATAGAGCCACCATTCATCTACCATAGAGCCACCATTCATCTACCATTCACTACCATTCAAAATATGCAACAAAATGTTACGCTTAATTGTAGCATTTTGAAATGGTATATTCAGAATGGTAGTTTGGATCTTGATCTATGGTTAGCAGAATGGTGGCTGTAGTGCGTTCTATAGTACACAGAATGGTGACTATAATATATTGAATGTTTGAGAAATCTAAACTTAAATGTTAACTTACAATACACACATGATGCTTATTAAAAAAATGAATTGAATTAAAGTGGCAGGATGTATTTGGTTTATATCAAAAGTTGTATGCATGTACATATGCCAAAAAATAAAAATAAAAGGCAAGTAAAAAATATATCACATAAACATGTACACTACAAACTAAAATGAAAGGCAAGTTCGTAATTGCAACACATATTACTTGGACTTATTCTACTAAGCTGTAATAAATACCCACATATATATCACCCTAGTTCCTCTAAATAACTAAAATGTCATATATAGTGTGTATGTAAACATGACTAAAATGAAAGGCAAGTTAAAAATATATAAACATGTACAATAAAAACTAAGGCACTGAGTTGCAGCACAGAAATGTTCTAAAACATTGTATAAACATGTACAATGAAGTTCAAGTCAAAGAGGTTGTATGTGAGTTCGAAGAGGAGCAGAAAAGGCAAGCCTTGCTGCTCATTTTTGGAGTCTCTGACGGCGATCAAGGTCCCTCTGGCTGAGAACACTAAAGACCCAACCCTTTCTATACTCAAACTGTTTACATGATTTTGATAGACCCTCTGTGTCAAACCATCTCCCCTGTATCGATCGGTATCACTACCCCCACCCCATGATTCGATGTGTAACCTCGTCTATGCCATGTTCCATCGTAGGGCACTGCCACGTCCACATAATCATTTTCCCTGATGGTCAGATCCTTGTCCATGGTCCTTTGACGTAGGCATGCTGCCACCTTCTTCTTCTGATCCTTACTGGTCTGCAAAAAAAAAAGAGTTTGTAATAAATAAACAGTAAATTTCAAGTTCCCTCAGGCCCCTTACTTATTAGACCCTATTACAAATATTTAGATTTGATTAATTTTCATCCCTTGATTTGACAAGAAGGGATATTGATGTACATGTATTATACTGTCTATCGACCATAACTAAGAAATAAAAATATGTTTGGATTAAATGTACGTAAAGCTAAGATAATTTAATGAAGAAAACACAAGGCTGGTGACTAACCTCTTGGGATAAGGAAGATAAAGTGGCTATGTGCCTGTTGTAGCTAGGGGCTTCGACTAGTGGGGCTGTTCCGAGGATGGTCAGCAAGTCGCACAAGCTATCCCGTGCCAAACCAACCTCCGTTGCTGCCAGAGTAGCTCTGCGGTTTATTTCTGCAGACTTTCCACGTCCTTCGCATTCATTTTCTGATGAAGAGAATGTCCTCTCCTTCTTGCAAATGAAGCAACCAAGGACCATGGCGCAGTTCAACCCATTCCTCTTTGACAAATTCTCCAGAGGAATGACATGCCCTGTAAAAGATATCCAAAACACTTTATGGAACAGGGAAAATATTTTGAAAAGCACAATCCCCAAATAATAACAAAGTGCTAGTTATGACATGCATGTAGTATATTACACAAATACACATTTTCACAGATTTCACGACAATTCCGATGCCCCCACTTCGATTCACCATAGAGTAAAGTAGGGGTTTTTCGGCCCCTTAAGACAAAATCCTATTTTTTGGACTCTTTACTTCCTATTTATTATCATTTCTTGTTCAAATCATGAAGCAAGTACTATTATTATTTAAACACAGAAAGAATCCCAGAAAAAAAATCATGAATTGCCATGACAACATTCATTTCAATTTTCACTGTTTCGGAGGTAGTTTTCGGCCTAGCGAGGCAGTTTTCGGCCGCATGTACAAAGTCAATAGGAAGCAAGCAAGCGTGCCATGCGTTTCCCCACTGATCTATAGCACTAGCGGCTGGAGCAGGTATCCCAAGCCGGAGCTTCCCGTGCCGAAAACTACCTCTGCGGTGATCAGAAATTGGAATCTGAATTAGACAGAGATATCGTGTGTGCGCTGCGGTATCCGGCTGCATTGATTAAATACATGCGATGAGATACTTTTGAGCTTGCGACTCACACAAAATCGGACTCTAAATCTGAAAAATACTTGAAATAAAGCTCATTTTATGGTACCCATGTTCCTTACACGCGTAAGATACTGTACTTAATTTTTCAGAGCGGGACCGCCGATTACATTGCTAAAATGTGATATTTTAGGATATATTTTCCATTGCAAATGTGGTTCTTCAGTGACTCTGACATGGTATGGTATGTGTGGGATATATGATATGCTGTTATGCGATGGATTTTAAAGGGATTTTACCATGCATCCAACGGATCGGCCGAAAACTGGTGATGGTCGATTACCCCCTCCTTTACTCTATTCTTAATCATTTGATTTGGCTTTTTGAGCCATTCACCCCTTGAGCATGCAATACAATCTCAAAGTAACAGTTTGCAAACTAAAAATATTGTTTGATAGTAAGTACATACCTCCCAGACACACGTGAGCCTTTTGCAAAGCAGCTGCAAGTTGTGGGCCACTAATGACGCGGATCTTCACATGTGGGACCAGGGTCAAAAATAGGGCTGTCCAAACACTTATTCAGGGAAAGCTTCATCGATCTCTGAATTAGCTGTTAGTTCTTCTGGCACCTCTCCAGCATTCATGTTACTCTTCTGTAATATCTGGTATTGATCTCCTTTGAACACCTTCCTCTTCCTCACATATTTTGGAGTTTTGCGAAGCATTTTCAGTGAGTAGAAATTGGAGACCAACGGCTAGAAGAGTTATTCAAATCTTGGGCACAAGGTGGCAGCAAACAGCCCTTGTTATCTACTTTCTGCTGATATACATTACTTGTTACAATTTGGTTTAGAATTTTTTATTTAATGATTTCTTTAAAGGGAAAGTCCACCCTGAAATTAAGTTAGTTTTAATAGGAGTAGAAAAATGAGAGAAACAAGTCATTGAAAGTTTGAGCAAATTCCGATTAAAAATAAGGAAGTTAGGATTTTTGAAGTTGTGATCAATCAAACACAAATTGGCAACTCTATGACGTATCATGCGAGCTCAACTTCCATTTGCTCAGTACTAAAAAAATCTAAAATTTTCATTTTCCCTCAAGAAAAATTTCAACGATACATGCACCCTAAATATAATAATTGCAAATATGTTTCTATACTCCCCCTGCAAGGAACAAATATATATTCCGTCATCAATAACGAAGAAAACATGATTTTATGGAATATTATGCACAAAGCAAATGAAGGAGAGCTCGTATGATAAGTCACAGAGTTGCCAATTTGTATTTGATTGATCACAACTTCAATAATTCATAACTTTCTTATTTTCATTCAGAATTTGCTCAAACTTTCACTCACCTGATTTTCTTATTATTCTGCCTCTATCGAAACAAACTTATTTTGGGGGTGGACTTTCCCTTTAATTGATTGAGACTTGAGTGCAAACAGAGGCAGTGGAGCGACTTCCAAAGTGGGGGGGGGGGGGGGCGGGGGGGCACCAACAAAAAGGGCACTTTCTGGAGAAAATTAATAGGGCACCTACAAAGGGAAATCTCAAAGAGAAAATATATATTTAAAAAAAACAACATTTGTATATACCCCCTATATCGTGATTACATTATCAGGGATGATTTCAATATTTTTTTATCTTTATAAATAAGATTTGTGAGGTCACAGTGCGAAAAATTACATCAATTATAAAGAAGAAAAACCCAATCCTGATGGGTTTATTACATTATCATAACAGAAGACTGAAAAGACCTTTGATAAGTACCATAATTATAACATCTAGAAATGCGAGTGTGCTTTGGGTGATATTGCTCTTAGTAGCTGGAAATTAGGGGCACGTGATGAGAGGAAAAGGGGACACTTATCGAAAAGGGTGACACTTATTAGAAAAGAAAAAGAGCGCATGTCAAATTACAATGGGTAATTATCAGAAGGTGAAAATGGGGCACGTATCATTGTTAAAGGGTAATTATCTGAGGTGAAAAGAAAAGGGGCACTTATGAGAATGAAAAAGGGGCACTAATAATCAGGGGAAATGTTCATTAGTTGTACGAAAAGGGGCACCGATCAGTTTTTAATAGGGGCATTTAATACGAGGGGAAGGGGGGATTTATGAGAAAGGGGAAGTGCAGGCTATTGAGGCACATGTCAAGATAAATGGGGCACTTATGAGAGATGAAAAGGGGGTAATTATGGGAAGGGGATGGGGCACTTAAAAGAAGGAAAAAGAGCATTTATTAGGAAGGGAAGGGGCATTTATGATAAAGGGAAGGGGCTCTCTTTTAAATGGGGCAAAATAAAAGGGGCAGTTATTGAAGATGAAAAGAGCAGGAGGAAAAGGGACACTTGTCAAAATAAAACGAGTACCTCTCAGAATTTAATAGGGTCATTTACTAGAGATGGAACGGGACTATGAGAATGAAAAGGGGCACTTTAAAAAAATAATAGGGGCACTTTTTAAAGTAAAGGGGCCCTTTTTATGTAAAAAGTGCCACGTTAGAGCCACCATGGAGTCACTAAGCACTAGAAATATATCATAAAGTCATCATCCACCATAGAGCTACTGCTAAAATATCTTACACCACAGGGATATACCATTCATCGGAAATACCATATAATATACTCTACCATATATCATACCATAGAAATACCATACACCATACCCCGCCCCCCCCCCCCCCCCCACTCAGTGTTATTTAGGGTACGCATATGCTCGTTCCCTCTTTTTGAAAGCACCCCCTATCTGAGGACTGCCAACATTTTTGAACCCCCCCCCCCCCTTTCGCTGGCTTTTCGCGGGCTTTTCCTGCCTTGGAGACCCCCCTAAATCAGGAAAAATGCTCAATGTACCCCCCTAAATTCTGAATAATTTCTCAGGAGTCCAAAGAGATGAGAGAAAAAAAGAAAAAACACCCCCTTTTTAAAGAAATCTCCGCGTGAAAAGTCAAATACACCCCTTTTTTTTTTACAATTCTCGGGCCGGACTTTGTCGCACGAAAAGTACCTCTTTACCGGACATTTTGGCAACACGCATGTGGTCATTCCGACCCCTGAGTGTGGGGGCCGGGCACCATACAGCCACCATAGAGTTACCATAGATCTACCATTCACTTTAGAGCCACCATAGAATCACATAACCACCATAGATATACCTTAAAGTCATCATCCACCACAGAGCTACCACTGAAATATCCTCCACCATAGGGATACCATTCAACAGAAATACCATAGAAATATATTCTACCATATAACATACCGTAGAAATACCATACACCATACAGCCACCATAGAGCTACCATAGATCTACCATTCACTTTAGAGCCACCATAGAGTCACATAACCACCATAGATATACCATAAAGTCATCATCCACCATAGAGCTACCACTGATATATCCTCCACCATAGGGATACCATTCAACAGAAATACCATAGAAATATATTCTACCATATAACATACCGTAGAAATACCATACACCATACAGCCACCATAGAGTAACCATAGATCTACCATTCACTTTAGAGCCACCATAGAGTCACATAACCACCATAGATATACCATAAAGTCATCATCCACCACAGAGCTACCACTGAAATATCCTCCACCATAGGGATACCATTCAACAGAAATACCATATAAATATATTCTACCATATAACATACCGTAGAAATACCATACACCATACAGCCACCATAGAGCTACCATAGATCTACCATTCACTTTAGAGCCACCATAGAGTCACATAACCACCATAGATATACCATAAAGTCACCATCCACCATAGAGCTACCACTGAAATATCCTCCACCATAGGGATACCATTCAACAGAAATACCATAGAAATATATTCTACCATATAACATACCGTAGAAATACCATACACCATACAGCCACCACAGAGCTACCATACATCTACCATTCACTTTAGAGCCACCATAGAGTCACATAACCACCATAGATATACCATAAAGTCATCATCCACCATAGAGCTACCACTGAAATATCCTCCACCATAGGGATACCATTCAACAGAAATACCATAGAAATATAGTCTACCATATAATATATCATAGAAATACCATACACCATAGGACGGCATCAATGATATACCATTGACCATAGAACTCCACCATTCAGCAATTGTGTGGTATACCATAGAAATATATTCTACCATATAATATATCATAGAAATACCATTCACCATAGAGCCGTACCATAGGAATATCATAGATTTTTTTTGTAAGGGAAGAATGAATTGATTTAGGCCCATTTGGTCAAGTCTTTTTCTATCTTGCTGTTGTGGAGAGCAGACATGGGTTTTGAATGGTATTGCAGCTCCTTTGTTTTAGGTAAGAGAAAAACTAATTTCTCACACCTTTTACCTAAATGTTCTATTGTGTATTTATAATAAGACTAGGCCAACAGTTAGGCCTACCTCTCTTATACATTTATGAAAGAGAAGTGTAGAGTAATGATTAATTAGATAATGTATTCATTCTCTTTCTAGTGAGATATCTTTTCATATATTGGGAATTTTGTTTATCTATCTAGCACATAGTATATTCACTTCAATAAAGTAACATTAGATATCTATGTGATAAGGTTATATTTATGTAAACATTTCTGTATCTTGAATGACAAACCCTACCTTTTAGGCAACATGAGAGCACAAGAATGCATTTGGTCTGAATACTGAAAACTAGTTTGCTAGTGGATATAAAGAAGGGATTGTTCTAGAGATCCTATAGTGTACATGTATCATTACTTGGTACCCTGGGTTGGTGAATACACTGACAAAAAGGGGGGATGCTACATAGTTATTGTATGAATACCGCTTTATTAGTTTGGATCTTTGTAATTTTATGAGTGATTAGAATGATGGATAAATAATTACCAAAATGGATAATAATATTTCTTCAAAGGCAGAGTATTATACAGTGTAATTACTCACATATTTAATTTCATTATACAGTGTAATTATATAATTTGGAAATCATTTATTCATTCATGTTGTTGTGTGAAGTTGTGAACCCTGCATACAGGTAACATGCATTATACAGGGTTTGTATTGACTCTAATAAAGAGCTACTTGTTTTAAGTTACATTTTATGTTAAATCTTTTCTTTCTGTTCTTTGATATATTAGTGATTTAATTGATTGATATCCCATAAGTAATGAGCTTTTAAATTGGCCTAAGAGTATCACTGTATTCTTCACCAGCTAGCCAACTGAATTGCCCTTGCATGGCCAGCCTGCAGATGTTACCAGGATATTGAAAGGCTGATAAGTTAGATAAATATATATATATGCTTGCCAATAGCTCAACAGGATCATCAAGGTCACCTCTATATGTAGACACAAATTTGTTCTCAATGCCAACCTACTGTTAAGCACGCCATTATAAAGCGTGCAGCCATTTTTTCCACGAGATTGTCGACGAACTCGCCGACGAGCTCGTCGACGAACTCATTGACGAACTCATTGACGAACTCGCCGACGAACTCGCCGACGAACTCGTTGACGAACTCGCCGACGAGCTCGCCAACGAGCTTATCGGCCAGTGACGAGCGTGTATATTTCGAGCACGCCAACGAGCTCGCCAACGAGCACGCCAACGAGTTCGTAGCTAATTTGCATATTTGGAACGAAACGAGCTCGCTGGCGAGTTCGTCTGCTTGCTCGTCAACGAACTCGTTGGCGAGCACGCTGACGAGCTCGCGTGTAAGCGTACTGAAATTTGTATAGGGGTACATTGAGACAATAAGCAATCATTGCTTCTTCAAAATGTTTTACTGTTAATGGGGTATTCTTCAGAAATATTGCATGACAGATATACATGTACCAGGTATTTTGCCAAGTGCTTGACAGACAAATAAAATAAAAATCTTTTGATATACAGATCACACCCTTCTGGCACCAGTTGAAGGTTTATCAACATTTAATTTCATCATCATCATCTTTGTCATCATCCTTGTCATCATAGTTATAATCATGAATACAATATATCCATCTCTTCAGAAATTCAAATAGCTCTTGAGATGGCCATCACCATCGTCATTCCCCATGACGACATAATCTTGACACGTCCAATCGCTACGGCGATCAAACTCTGAATGATGAATGGCGTAATAGCTTAATCAATCTCTAGACCATCAACATCGCCCGTTGTTGTGATAATGCGCGTCACAGCTGGAACACTGACGCAATCAAGTGTCCACGGCGGGCGTGACGCCGATGATGATCGGCTAGGCTTGTTGCAGACTCCTTTAAGGAATTTTCTACCTCAAAGGCGAATATTTTTGTCTGGATCTGTAGATTAATCTCTCTCCCTCTCACTCATTATACCTCTATCTTTCTTTCTATTGCTCTCTCCTTTTCTCTATCTAGATTGGTTTTTTCTGCTCTCTCTCTCTCTCTCTCCTCTTCTATTTTAATTTTCTCTATCTCTCTTTGAATACATCTTGCTTTGTGTTTATCTACTTTCTCTTTCTATTTAATGATAATAATAACATTTATATTGCACTAATACTAATGTTTGTAAGCACTGTACTAGTATTACTCCAGCATTAGAGTGGCCCTGATAAGGCGCTTTGAAATTCAAGGACTAATTTCCTCCTATTGGATACCCATTTACATCACCTGGGTGGAGAGTGGCAATTGCAAAGTAATGTCTTGTCAAAGGACATGAGTGCCCCAGTGGGACTTGAACCACAAACCATGAACCATGTGATCCACTGTTCAGTGATGTATCCACTAGATCACAACACATATATTGATTTTTGCTCTTCCCCTTTCTCCTGCCCTCTCCCTCTCCCTTTCAGCATTTCCCCCTCTACCCCTTGGAGTGAATTAGAGAGGGCTACTTTCGAATCAAATAGGACTTTGAATTAGCTATATTACAACTTATTGACAGAAGTTATTTTAAGGAGGCTCTTTAACAATTTCAGAGGCTTTGTTTGTGATTATGGAAGCAACCTCTTTCCTCTGTGATTACTACCTAGTTGAGGGTTAGTTCACAAACTCCACACTTGTACAGTCCATCACAATATCACCCTTTGAGAGAAAAGAAAACAAGGAGTTTCATCTTAAAAAAACAGACAATCGATCGGCACGTTTCTGCAAGACATACAGGGGGGAAAGGTCGCACGACTGCTACAGCCTAACCCACACTCCCTGCCTCCCATTATGTCATGACGGAAGCGAGAGTAGATTGGGGCTGACATCAGGCCGTCTGGCCGGGTCGCGCTTGACTGAACTCCCAAAGTGATTTCCTTGTTAGTCAATTGCAGTCCCTTCTCAGTCCTCGCGGCAAGGCCACATGGAAAATCTCCAGCAGGCCGGCCGGGACATCACCGCATATTTTTTCTTGGAAGGATGACGACTTCAGCTCCATCATGCCCTCTTCTAGAATCGGTTTTTCATCCTTTTCCCAAGAAAACAAAATAGAGAAAATGATATACCCATATGTCGTTGGCTGCCTGTAAAAAGGTCGTTACTGTTTTTGACAATACAAAGCTCTAACGGCATTCTGGTCTGCAGCCAATGTATTTCAACTGATGTAAGAATTGGTTCACCATGCATATCCCGAGAAACCAATGTGGGTCAATTGATATAGAATTTATTAACCATATGTAAATGACGTCACTGAATGTTGCACTCTTTCTCAGAAATCTTGAAGTTTAACTTACAAGCATAAATAATAGACTTCACCCGCATGACATGATATTGGGTAATCCCAACCCAATATCATTTGCTTGATAGAATAAACAAAGTAGATACAGGGATGAGTTTCTTAGAACAAAGAGTAGACTGCCAATAAACGATGTAACAGTCGTTGATCTATTGCGTTTATTCTATCATGACATCATACGTGTGATGGAAATAAACATGAGATTCTACTGACCATACAAGTATCATTTACAGTTTGAAGTTGAATAAGGTATTGCTTTATAGGCTGTTGACCAATGGGCTAATTAATACATTTTAGGAACCCCCCCCCCCCCCACTCCATTTATACATGTAAATACATTTTTTGTGTCAGAGTTGATTGTTTTAATTTTGTTTTTCTTCTCCCCCTCCCTTCCTTTTTATTTTTATCGGTATTTTATGTAGATTATGAATATCATGAAGTTTGTATGTATCATATGTCTGTTTCGTTATGGCAATCCACCCACAAGCCATGTGTTTTTAGGAAAATGTTGCCTCGATCCTTCCTACAATGACATTTCAACTATATATTTCATGATATGTTTCTTTTGTTTATATGAAGGAAATGAATGTTTATAGAATTGAATTGGATTGACTTACATTCTCTGTCTGGTTTGCACGCACCCACACTAATTCGTTTGACAACTTGAGCAAAGGGAAATTCCCTCACGAGTGTAAAAGCAACATCATTATTCAACAAATCATTTTGTCCATGCACCACATCGCCTCCAGGCATGTCTCACTCAACACAATCCAAGTATGTGAGGCAAAACGCAATCAGTATGGCAAAGACTGATAGCTGTGCCATTCACATGTTTGTCTGAGGGACTACCTGATATAGCATTATAAAACCAAGGGTGCTATAGCAAATGGATTTAATCACTCCCTAAATTTGGATGTCTTTCTT
Organism: Strongylocentrotus purpuratus; assembly: GCF_000002235.5. Lineage (NCBI taxonomy): Eukaryota > Metazoa > Echinodermata > Echinoidea > Camarodonta > Strongylocentrotidae > Strongylocentrotus > Strongylocentrotus purpuratus. Next base: position 476,513 of record NW_022145530.1, on the reverse strand, counting down.
TTATTGTCTATTTTTTCTTTCTGTCAGTGTCTTTGGTTTGGTAGTGTTTCTGCTTGTGAGTTTCTTTTGTCTGTTTGCAGACATATCCCCCTCTCTCTCTCTTTTCTCCACCCCATCTCTCCCTCCCTTTCTATCTCTCTCTCTCTCTCTCTTTCTCTAATTCAACCATTGCATTGCTTTTTTCTGTAGGAATGAAACTAAGATCAACTTGCAAAAGTACACTCACTCTCTTTTCATTTAAAGTTAATGTATATTTTTTATATTATATTTTTACATGTGCCTTTTATACATCATTATTTGGCAAGGCTACACCTCATTCATCAGCATTATATAGCCTTCAAATCTATTTCAAATCATCTGATGAGAGCCATAAGGCCATAACTGCATGTAAAGTGCTGTAAATTAATGCCCTTCTTGCTCTCAGCAGACAATAGGTCTCAATAGGAAACTCCATACTATTCCTCTAACATGCTGGTAGGGAATGCTACGCTACTCTAGATCTTATCTTGAAATGTCTCTGATACGGCTAGCAATTTGTCCGCTCTTGACATTGATCTACGAGTGCTACTCGAATTGCAAAACTTCTTCACCATGCTTGCTTTGGAGAGGATTCCCGCTACTTCAGACTTAATTACCTCTACAAATCTACATCCTACAGTCTATGACGTATGACTTCATTGTCGGTTCAGAGCCAGAAGGATGTTAAACTCGGTTCATTTAAAGGCCATTAACTCATGGTTTAAAAGAGTTTCTGCTCTTCTGGTGCTAAACAGCTGAGAAAAGGTGTTCTCCTTGGATGTTTACCGGTATACTAACATAATCATTGTTATTGTTTGCTGAGAGCCGTAAGGATGATAACTCATATGATTTAACAGAGAGTTGAAAAGGATTCCCGCTACTTCAGACTTAATTACCTCTGCAAATCTACATCCTACAGTCTATGGCGTCTGTGACTTATTGTCTGTTCAGACCAGGGGGATGTTACACTCATATTACTTAAAGGCCATTGACTTATTGAAAAAAGAGTTTATGCCCTTCTGGCGCTAAACACAATAGTGTTCTCCTTTGGCAGATGTATTTACTATCATTGTTATTGTTTGCTGAGAGCCAGAAGGATGTTAATGCCCTTCTGGGTCTAAAGAGACATCATAATGCTCCTCGCGAATGTGTATGATCATTGATATTTCTGCAGAGAGACAAAAGGGCATCAATTATAGTCATTCTCAAGGTGTTATAATGCCCTTCTTGTTCTCAATAGACATATAGCATTGATACACAAGATAGGAAGGAAAACACAGAATAAAAGAGTTTTGAGGGGGAAAAACAAGATGGGAAGAGAGAGAGAAAGAGAGGTATAAAGAGAGAGAGAGAGGGAGAGAGAGAGGGAGAGAGACACAGAGAGAGGGAGAGAGAGAGAGAGAGAGAGAGAGAGAGAAGGGGGTGAGGGGGCGAGACTGGGGAGATGACTTCATCTTTGTATCACTGTATGATGTTACCATGATGACAGCATCATCCCCCTTGAATACCTCTCCTCTGAGTCTGTCTCTCCCCTCTGAGGGGGGTCTGAAAACTGAGCAGATGTTGGCTGATTTGTCGCCACAAATTTGTGTCATATGTGTTCCGGAGAAGGTGTCGTCACAGGCTGCAAAAAGTCTAGCGCAAGCAAGCAACTGCTTGGCCAGTCAAAGTAGGAAAACAAAACCCTCTTCTCGTTCTTAATCAGATTTTGGCTGTGGCAGTCACGACGTCTGATCGCAAATTGTGATCTTTATTTAGATTCCATTAAAAAGCGTTGTATCATCTTGCCGTCCTGGAAGAATTGAATCTAACATAAGCCATTAAAAATTCCATTTCCCATTGCTCCATCATACGTGAAACACATCACACGATATCCAATGACGAGAGCCTAATTCTAAAAAATCATTATGGTGAAGAAAATGGTCTTATAGTTTCATCAAGAAATTCAACATGATAAATCATGCTTTTGAAATTCAATTACTCCTGATACATGAATATAAAAATGAATATGAGGTAGACTTTGCTTATACTATAATCAAAATGATCATTACCCAAATAACTTTTTAGAGCAAGAATTCAGCATCTAAAAAGCCTAAAAGGAACACACCTATCTTCACCTGAAGGCTAGTTGTATGAATAAAATTTATCTGAAAATAACAAGATAACTCGAAAACATCAACACGATACATCTTGCCACCCACTAACAGTTTTGTGAGGCAAATATACAGGAACAAATTTTCATATTCAACAGATAATAATGAGATTCTAAGGACAGAGATGCAATCAATCTTCAGACAATAATCTTCCCTGTTTTTATTCAAAAGTCAAATGATTAAGGTCTTGCCTCAAAGATCACCTCGGGCCAAGATTGTTATAAACCTTATCCATCCCCTCTTCCCTCTTAATCTCCAACCCATCTCTCTCTTCCTTTCTCTCTCTCTCTCTTTATCTTTCCCCTCTCCCATTTCATTCTCCCTCCCTTACCTCTCTTTATCTATCCCCCTCCCTCTTTCCCTCCCTTCTCAATTTCTCTCCCCTCCCCCTCTCGCACTTCCTATCCCATATACTGATGCTCTCTCTCTCTCCATCTGTCTCTCTGTCTGTCTCTCTGTCTCTCTCTCTATCTCTCTTACATACACAAATTATCTCATTTTGTTACCCTCTCACTCCCCTTTCTCTCTCTCTCTCTCTCTCTCTCTCTCTCTCTCTCTCTCTCTCTCTCGTTATCTCTTTCACATTGAAATATCCATCTGATCGCTTGGTCACTAGTGAATTCCACTACCCACCTACAGAATAACCTAACCTAATTCCTGACTGCTTTTTTTTCTCCATAAAAGACTTAAAACGACAGAAAAGGAGGATACAAGATGAATTTGAAAAACCTGAAATCATATCTTTTTCAATTACATTTTGTTCTACATCAAAGTCTATAAAGTAGTATCCATGACATTCTAAAGCAAAACGGAAATCACTGATATGAATTTTAAACAGAAAATGGGCAAAAATACCAAATCTTTAAGAATTTCTACTACACCTGTACATAAATTAATATATTATCTATTATCTATATTGTTTTATTTTTTAGTGAATAATATTCAATAAACAAGTTGGCAGATTTTCTCATTATGTTATACATAATCTTAGCAAATCTGATCCACAAGCGCAGGTCATTTATGAGCACGGCTCACATAGAAGAAACTACAAAACACAACTGCAGTCACTGTACATTTCCACATGAGTAAACAAGTTTTCAAAATGAAATGAATACAAACTTGCTTACAGGATATTTGATTGATAACCAAAATATCATCAAAATCGAATATAGATTTCAACAAAACGCCTCCGCAACAAACAAGATTTGACACGTGGGCAGGTGTTGGTGAGATGAGTCTACTGACCTCTTCAGCAAGACCAAACACCAACCTCTGGACAGTTTTAATTATGACAGGGTATCAACCAACTTTTAAATCATCTTCTACGTCTGGCATCATCGATTCAAAATCCTCTAAAATAAATTGAATATCTTTCATCATGCACTAGACCGGAATGGCTGACCAAATTTCCTCTGCCGGCTGGCTGGTCGGTGCGTACGTAACAAGGGGAACGATCGTAAGACCATTAGGTGGAATCTTTGACCGGGTCAGTGCCTACGATTCTTATACGCTTGACCAGCATATAAATGACCAGGGTGAGATTTCGGAGAGGGTCCCTGGGGTAATTTTCCTCATTTCATTGAGATTTATTTTCTCCATTTTTAGCACTCTTCATGCTGAACTTTTGGCAGGGAATTGTGTTTTTGTATTCAGCTTCTCAGTGATCTGTTCACACTGAAGCTAACCTCCAGACAAAATATCTTCCTCAAACAAAAATCTTCCAGAAGATAAGAGGTACAAAATAAGAATTTCCTAGGAATACATTATGAAAAAAGTCTATCAGAGAGGATTTAAAAAAAATTAATTCAAACATTTGCTTGAAATGATGATTAAAATGTAATAGGGATCCAAGTGTAAATGTCACACTAATAATTACACTGACCCCATATGCTTCTGGCAATTTTCTTTTAAAACAACAACCCCACTTAGATGTTGTGTATCTGTAAAGCCCTGTGCTATTGGAAAATTACAGAAAGAATAATGCATATACACTCACATGCCCTATGCCCTGAAGTTAGTGCTAGCTGGAATGCTCCCAAGGGAGTGGAGAATGTGCGCTGTAATGTGCAGAATAGTAACTGAATACAGTGACCGGGTAATAACAATATTACTGTAAACACTTTGGTCAGTTCATGGTCAAGTGTTTTATAAGAAACAGGTATAATTATTTTTATCATTATCATTAGTATTACAGGAAAACTACAGTATTTGACCTAGGTCAAGCGGACCTACATGGCCAAACAGTTGATTTTGTCTATTTATCAAATTCCTGGCCACAGATTTCTAGACGATTTGCTATCTCGAATGTGAACAGAGCTCTTCTCTCTATCTTGCATCTCTCCATTATTTCCTTTCTGTCATGGATTGAGAGTGATCGAGTGTAGTCAATGAGAGATAGGGGTCGGTAAGAGAGGCAGAGGCAAAAGAGGTCATGAAAAGTTCAATGTGTTGATTTGATAAACAACAGGAAACGTTAAGCGTGTCGTAACAACAAATAAAACAATTACAAGACTAAAATAGGGGATTTCTCTATTTCAGGAACAATAATAGGAATTTTACGTGACTAAGATATTCACAATCTTTAAAATATTCTATTTTAAACATCAACATTTTATTCAAAAAATGACAAAGCAACTACAAAGTATCCAAATCTCTAATCTTTCTAATGTTGCTACTAAAGCTAAGTTTTTAAACAGGGAACACCTATTCTACATTGTAGGCTCACTTGTCTGTTCATGTGACATAGACAGAACTATACAATCCTGCAGAACATAAATAACATTCAGGATATTAATATTCATCAAATTCTAACTTTGTTTCTACCAATTGACCATGTTTTACCAGCTCATGCAGATGTGAGAATGTTTCACAACCCAATACAAAGAATGAACAAAAACAAAAGAACTACAATGCTACAATCAACACTAAAAAGTCTGATTATAATATTCCCCTTCACTCCATGAAAACAAAAACTAAATGCATGTATGGCATTATTTTCCTTCTTTTTCTGTAAAGATTCTTTTGAAATATGATCTACAGTAGATATTAAACTACTTAATCACAATCAAAATTTAAAAGATAGAATAAAGATCAAAGATTATTTAGAAAATGACTGGCATTTCACACGAAAGCCCTGCTATTCTGCCAGGATGTAAATCTTAATTGAATGAAATAGTTAATCAGCTGGGAGCTGTATCACAAAGCCTTTCTTGAATGACAAATTACAAAAAACAGTAAAAAATCTGCTGATAACCAACCAGAATCAAGGATTTCACTAGCAAAAACTCTTATTTGTCACTGATTACAAGTTTTGTGAAATGGGGCCCAGATTTGCATAACTCCAGTGCTAAGTGTCAATCATTCTCACCAATTGTCATAAATCTCTTACTTAATTATTTACAAAAATATTGACCCCATGAATCGATTTCTAAATTTCCTAAATTAATCTTGTTGACTGATTTTGATGCATAATTCCTGTAATTTGTGTGGAATAGAGCTGTGACACTTACCATAAATCAGTGAACCGGGTCAAATCAAATTTCATTCAGGCTGTTTCCAAGTATATGGGCCAAAGAGTTTATTACATCAATCATCCAATTATATATTTTCAGTCATCAACAGAAAGATGTGGGCCAAAAGATGGAGCAACTTTTGACCTCTAAACTCTTTCTGACTTGCTTAGGTAGATGTGAAAGAACTATCTATAAAATGCATCAAGGTCTAAAAATAAATTCAGCCCTAAAGCTAGATGGTCACCCATATTCATCCCTTTTCCCCCCTTCAAGACCAAACTTAAAGAGAACATTGAGTCTGGTAAGTGTGGGGAAAAAGATATGTGCGCTTTTTCATTTTCATTTTTTTTTGTAAATGGATATTTTAACAGCAATGCAATGAAAAGGACTGCTCTAAAACTAAAAGTGCCCTCATATTCCAAATGTAACTAACCGTTTGAAACTTTGGTCAAAAGTTGGAGACTATAAGTGTGTATGGTCCAGTATACCAATGTCTGTGTGCAGTGTTTTTCACTGTGTGTGATCCCCACCAAAATTTTATTCCATTTTCTCTTCTTCAGTTTGATGATTGTAAACCCTCACAAAACACACCTATTCTTATGTTCTATATAACCCACTTTTAACACTTAACCTTAAAACAATTTCTCCCCATTACAAAGCAATGAATGACCAGTCCTCAATTCTGTCTTTAACCGTTTCTCCCTACCAGTGCTGACCACCCACGCCAGCAATATGACCCCTCCCCAGTTCTCTGGCCGACAGGAATGCAGCCACTCCGAGCCTCTGACGTCACGTCGTCGCACTCTGATTGACGCGTTGTTTGGCGGAGTCGTCCGTGCTCCTCCAATTCCTTGTAATCGCAGACCCTTGTATCATCTAGGAGGGTTCATGGCGTACTCCATTGGGGGTGAGGTATCCAGAAGTATGCAGTGACGGACAGAGCCGGGATTTTACGAAGAGGTCATCAAAGGACTATTAAGTCACAACAAAATTCAGACTAAATGTTCAACACTAGGAGTAAATAACATCTGCCACACAAACTTGATAAAGGAAGTATAATGGATGATTATATGCTATGGCATGGGCATGCAGAGAGAGATATACATGTAGATATAGGCCTACCAAAAGAGTATGTATGTTTACATCTGTGCTGGTATTTCTACTTGCACATATATATATGTGAATTTTATCACTTTTTTAATAATTTTGTTTACACCTAGCTTATCCAAACAACCCACTTCTTCCATGATAAACAACTCAACATTTCCGCCATCATAAACATTTCAAAATGACTTTTAGCCACTAATTGGAATCAAATTGGCGATTCTGTCACCAGAACTCAATAATACCTTTAAAACTACATTCTCCTACTGGAGGTCGGGTATCCAGAAAGTTCCAATGATGGATCATGTATTTACAAATAGGTTAAGGCAACAGTGAGAGGTCGCAGAGGTCAGACACGGAGTAATTGGAAAGGTCAACCAGATTGGAAGTGATTATGGCAAGATATCAGGTTTTAACTGGTCTAGCGTAAGTAAATGAGTGCTCCATCCATTCAACATCAAACCTCAGTGTGTTATCTGAGATGCAGAGATGCATGTACATGTGCACTGTACCGTATCAATTGTTCTACAAATAATTTTAATTGTAGGAATGAAAATGATGCTAACATATCCCATGCCAATTCTTTGAATGTAATTCTATTAATGTGATATCTTTGTACACAATTTGCTGTAATCATGCATTGCTGGTATCAACTATTTTTAGGGACTATTTAAAATCTTAATCCCCTTTTGGGCCTATCTTACACACAAAAGTAGCATTCACCATAGAAGCCCCTCCAGGCAAACAATATAAAATACGAGGTACTCATCTTTAGTTCTTGTATTTGACAATGGAATTCATGTTCATTTGTTCCATTTATTTTGTGGATTAATTAAAAATGTAAAAATAAAAAAAAGATTAAAATGAAATTGGAAAATGAAACTTGGTCTAGCCACAATTATTGCTCTGCAGTCACTAACTAAAATGGGAATATTCATGATCCCCGGAGATCCATATCAAATTAATTCAACCTACGGCAGATGTAGTCATACAGTTGTGAAAATGGTGCACTATTTTTAAGTATGTCTGCATTAAAATCAATTATAAGCTTGAGATTGCAAAAACATAGTTTCTGTTAGTCACGTTCTAATTTTTTTTAACAGGGTACTTGAAATGCACATGTAGAGAGTTAAAGGGATCCGGTAACTTTGTCTCAGATTCTGAAATAAAATTCTGGATTTAGCTCATGATTCAATGATAATTATAAACCTTTAGGTCAGTCAGGAACCCCATGACTTTTACAAGCCGATCGCCTGTCTGATTATCAAGATATTTATGATTGGAATTACAAATTTTGAAAACCGTTCGCCTTACGGTTTTCATAACACTACAGTCTATTGGGGAAAACGAGTATGGTAAAACCGGTCACTCAAAGGATTTTACTTTTTTGAGGCACTTTTTGATCATTTTGAAGCGCAATTTTTTTTTGGCTTCAATATTACACAATATCACAGACACTGATAACACGTAGGGCCGTGTATCTCAGATTTAACATTGTTAAATGATCCCTTTAAACATTAATATCAATTTGCTCAAGTGCTGAAGTGCACACGTCTTATGACGAGTAACTTTGAAATGAAAAGGATATTCACCTCAGAGAAAGCCCTTCGTTTCACTTGTAAACTGAATTCAATTATTTATTCCTATTAATAAATATAAATTAAAAAAGAGAGGATTTTAGCCTAATTCAAAATTTATTTATATAGAATATCATCCTTATCATGAAATCTGTCTGCGTCATTCAGCTACAAAGAAACTAAGAACAAAGTATCTCCTAAACATTCGGCACAATCACAATTCAATTATGCCTGGAATAACTTGAGTTTCATTTGCATGAAACATAAACCTCTATGTCGGACAGCATAACAGCAGCACTCTACTTTCTCAACACTCCGTGCCGTCCACAGTCCTGCCCTAATTACGTCTCAAGAAGTGACAAAACCTTTATTGGCACTTAGCGCTGCAGCAGGCACACTTAAAGTGTAAGCCATACCCCCGTACGGCAGTGCCCCTCTATCATTTAACCCAGAAAGGAACGGATTCCGACATGCAGCGGTGATCAGGCCCTTTTCTCTTTGTGGACTCGGTTGGAATAAAACGTTACGCAAGAGGCAAATTGATTTCGTTCCTGGCTGGCGGTTTTACTAAAACTGTGCCCCAGTGGCTTCCATCAAATTAAAAGTTGTTTGCAATGAAGTTTGGGGTATTAACACTTAAGATTTGATGAGTATGGAGGTATAAAAAGGAAGCTTGATTTTAACGTCCCTGCATTTTAATTGAGGTCACTGGACTTTAATCACGTTGATTAGATTACCAATCGCAGGGTATGACGTTACATTTCAGTGATGTCGTCATAATGGACTTGTGCCAATTTCGTTTTCAGAGCGTCACTTGAAGACAAGGCTTTCTACCCTATGTTAGCGATATACCACACCCGAAGCAAATACATATTGAGAATCAATGATGGGTAGATCTGTTACATAATGGTCTGTAACATCTTCACGCCTTGGAGGCTCCATCCAGGATGAACAAACATCAAGAGTTGCTTGGTATAGAAACCTCCTTAACCTTTTACCAGAGCCAGTCCTATTGTTGAGCCTAATACAAGCGCTAATTTAACACTGCACAATATTTATCAATTTCTCATGGTAATTTCTTTTCCATACTTTATATGTAGGGTAATAACAAACGTGTTTATTCTTATCAAAACAATATTTTGTACATAATTTTATTAGCTCCCAGTGATCCTACGTCACATCTATTCACAATTGCTCTTGGCTTTATTTCGTCAAAGCTAAGGGGTAGGGTTAGGGTTGCAATTGGGTTTTAGGATAGAGTTAGGGTAAGGGTTAGTATAGTGTCTGGTCAAGAGTTGAAGGTTAGAATTTCATTAAAACAGGGAACTGACAAAAGGAGCAGTTGTGTCACACACCCCGGAGCTAATTAAAAAAGGATAGTTGCAGTCTAATGCTGTATATAAGATACGATGCAGAGTTGCAGACTCATAAACGTAGGCATTCACTGGACATCTATTTCTCTATATCTTTATCTATTTCACATTTAAAAGAATTTGATGTTCCACATAGTTCAGACATTGGGGGAGGGGTCCTATTAACAGATCACGTTGCGGCTGTACTGTCTTCGTCAGATCTCAAGGAACTTTGATATACAAAGCCCTAGAGCTCTGCATCACACCCATCTGTTATTCTTCCTCGTTTCTAGTTCCTCACTCGCTCGCCCAACTCATCATCATTTCCCCCCTCTGTCGTCCCAAATCGTGACTTCCCTCAAAAACATGTATCTGTTTGCCTGCAATATTCATGAAAGAACAGAAAACTGAAATAGCGTCTATCCTTAAGGGGGGGGGGGGTTCAGTCCTTGGCAGAATTAAATCCAACAACAATTTCACCTAGTTGATGCAGCTCTGAAATTTCCTGTTTTGTAGTAAAGCTAAATGCGGTGGATCGAATGAGATACTCGTTGAGAAACATCATTTTTGTTTGTCCTGAAGCAGGAATCCAATATTTGCCATCTAGATCAGAGAGTCCTGAATACATATTTTGAAATATTATGATGTTTACTAATGGTCACTTATTGATCTAGCAATATTGCACTTACCTAGGAGGGGAGAAATGGCACACAAACCTTGGGTTATATATATATATATATATATATATATATATATATATATATATATATAGGTATATGACAAACAAACAGGCTATTCATCGATACGAAGTAAAGATATTGGCTGTTCGGGTGGCCTTAACCTAGATATAAATGAAATTAGATCTAGGTAATATTCATTACTTTGCTAGATTAGCACTTGCAAAACAGTTTCTCAAATTGATAATTTTTCCTCTAAAAATAATTTAAATGAGTAAATGATCTTAATAGCTTGACGTCAGTATAATCTAAGGTAATATCATGACTTTCTCTCTCTCTCTCTCTCTCTCTCTGTCCCACTCCCTCTTCCACTCTCCTTCTCTCCCTCTCTCTCTCTCTTTAACTTCCTCAAAAGGAAGGTGTATTTTACTTAAAAGGTCCAATACCCTTTCTTATACGTAAATAAATCTCTGTAAATAACAGTGAAATATCTCTTTCCGAACCATATTTATGTATCTGGTTTCATGCATTTTCCCCTCCTATATTCTCTATTAATTTAAGCAACCTTAAGACTATTCTTTTTAAAATCAATAACCATTTAAAATAATTTATTTTACATTACAAAAAACAAAAGGATTTCTTGAGTCCTGTTTAATTATGCTTGCAACCTGTAAAATATGGAGTAATGTAATGGAGTAATGTTATACATGTATCAATAAATTACCTATGATGTTGAAAGGAGAAAGAAGAAATCAAATGGGAAGATTACAGACAAAAAGAATGAATGCCAACATTCCCCAACAATCACTTTAAACATCCGCACAATATTGATGATATTTCTTCATTCAGTTACACCACATCAGAGTTGAAGCGACACGTTTGGCCCACGGTCAAAATTTGACACAGGATCTCTTGCAGTCACGTTTCAAGTTTCGGTCGATGACGCAGTTATGATTCCGAGACGTCCCCGTGCCCCTGGCGAGCTCCAGAGCAACGGAAAGAATCACTTTGAATAGTACACATGCCACCAAGTATATTGGTTATTAAGATTGGGAGATGTGTGAAGTGAAAGAATTATTTGCTAAAAGGAGCATGTAAGTTGTATCATTGCAGAAATTGAAATAAGTACAGTTGCATTTCATTTTTTTTATTTTTCCACTTTCCAATGGTAAAGTATGTGTCATTGAGCAGTGAATATATTAGTTATATCAGAAGAGTATCCACCTCCCTCTCTTTCTCTCTATCTCTTTCTTTCTCTCTCTCTCTCTCTCTCTTTTTATCCCTTTTCGTTTACAAGCGAGTCTATTTCTTACCTCTCCGTCTCTCTATCTTCCAGGACGTCTCTTATGCCATTCTCTACTTACCTCACACACCATCTTTATCTGTCTCTCATTCATCCTCCTACATCTTCTTTCTCCTCCCCTCTTCACCCCTCACCCCTAACTTTTCTATTTGTCTGGCTTCCAATTTGTATATTTCCCATTCTCAACTTCCCTCACTGCTTGTATCTGTCTCTCATTCTTTCATCCTCTTATATCCTTTTTCTCCTATCTGTATACCCCTCTCACCCCTAACTGTTATATTTGTCTGGCTCTCAATCTGTATATTTCCAATTCTCAACTTTCCTCACGGCCTGTTTCTGTCTCTCATTCTCCGATCCTCCTCTCCCTCTCTCTCCTTCTCCTCCTCACTCCCTCATCCTGCCCCTCTCCATCTCACCCACACAATGAATAAGAGGCCCGTCATCTATGGCTTTTGATCATTGAATTAAAGCCTCATTAGTAGCACAAATAGGTTTACGCAGGTTTGGAATACTTGGCATGGCTGGCACGTTCCAATAGTCTGTACGATGCATGGTGTCTCCAGACAAAAAATTCACGTCATTGGAAAGGAAAATGTTGATGCAGGATTAAAATTCTCGCGGGATAACATTTGGAATGACTGGGTATATAAAGAAACTAAAAGTAGGAGATCATGAAGCAGACAGAAAGACAGACATGCATACAAACATAGAGGCAGAAACAGAGATTCTGACAGAGACAGAGACAGTAAGACATACAGAGAGAGAGAGAGAGAGAGAGAGAGAGACAGACAGACAGACAAAAAGACAGAGACAGATAAACACAGACAGACAGACAGAGACAGAGAAACAGATAGAGAGAGAGAGAGAGAGAGAGAGAGAGAAGGGGAGGGGTGTGGGGGGGGTGGGGGGAGGGCGGTGGGGGGGGGGGGATTTGAGACAGACAAATAAAGATACTAAAATAGTATTACCACAATAAAAGAAAGAGATTATCACTATAGGTTTGAATAATATAGCAAAGGAGTAGAAATATTGAAAGAGGAAACATAAAAGACAATTAGGGAAGAAAGAGGAATCAGGTTAATGAATGCATTGATTAACAAGAGAATGATTGTGTTATAAACAAAATTTGAAATAGAAAAAAATTTATACAAAACAAAAAGAGGGGTGCAGAGAAAGGCATTCTGACCAATACCGGTTTAGAAACAGATGTGAAAGATGCATATCATTGTGGTGTGATTAAAACATTGTAATTGAATTTCTGGTGATTTCTCTCTCTTTTTTTTGGGGGGGGGGGGGGGGGGTCATAGTTGTAGCTCAGAATTTATTTGATGTTCTGATAAACCCATGCATTACATATCTGCTAATATACTACCCCAAGTGACCTGAATGTGTATATATGGAAGGCCATAAATGCTTGTGTTTAACATGAAAGTTTTGGATGTCCTTGAATCTAACATATTTAGTCACAAGGTTGGCCTATCACAGAAGTAGCAAAAAACTAACCAGTCTTTTGTCCAGTGTAGTTAGGTACACGTGTTGACGTAACAAAGGCACAGAAAGTTTGACCCGAAAGTGAAGCCTAAAACCAGATAGAAAGCATCCATTACCAGCGTCTACCACAAAGCGAATGACTACCCTGGTACTGATATTGGTATTGGTGCTGACTTGACTACACATGTGTTGATCTTTTTCTTAAAGGAAAATCCAACCTTACTAGACAACTACACTAAAAGAAAACAGAAAAGTCAGAGAAAAAAAATATATAAAAGTTAAGTATACTTGAAAGTTGTTATCACTATAAATGTGGGCACTTCAAATTGGCTGAATCGATAATGTCACTGTGACATAATGTTGGACAACTTTCCCATTTGTTCCAACACACAAAATGACTAATTTTTCACATTTTCAAAGTATATTACCTAGGAGATTTTCTTTATATTTAAACTTCCTCCATTCCATTTTTCTTATTTTTCTACATTCATACAAATTAACACAATACAAATGTCAGATTGACCTTTAAAGGGATCGTTTAACAATGTTAAATCTGAGATGCATGGCCCTATACGTGTTTAATATCAGTGTCTGTGATATGGTGTTATATTGAATCCCTAAAAAAATTGCGCTTCAAAATGATCAAGAAATGCCTCAAAAAAGTAAAAATCTTTGAGTGACCGGTTTCACCATACTCATATTCCGCAATAGGATGTATTATTATGAAAACCGTTAGGAAATCGCAAAATTTAATTTTGATTTCCAATCATAATTATGTTGATAATCAGACATGCAACCGGCTTGTAAAAGTCATGGGGTTCCTGACTGACCTAAAGGTTTATAATTATCAATGCAGCATGAGCTACATCCAGGATTTTGTTTCAGAATCTGAGATAAAGTTACCCAATCCCTTTAAATCCACTTTTGCCAGACTCCAACCTGGTGTGAGAAGGGTGTCGGGAAGGATGTAAAAGTCATTGGTTTTTCAGCATTGTAAATGTCTGGAAAATGGAATGCTACCCAGGAAATGGAGAATGCATAAAAAATGTTGTTTTGAAACACTTGCTCACTTACTTTTCATCAAAATCAACAATATTGAAAACACAGACTTTAAATGACATTGGACAGCTACACAGATAAAAGCCTTACTTGTTTTTAGTGTATCAGACATTCTTTATACAAATACCTAATAAGGCAAGTTGTTTTGAAAAGTTTTGCTGCATTTCATCATAACAGTCAATAAACATCACTTATCAGTAATCAGACCAGGTAGACATGAAAGAAAGAAAGCTGTTGCAACACTTTTTCTCAATTCCTTTAACCATGTACCATTCTAAATATATCCACAATATCAAACACATGCATCTCCTCATTAATAAAAATGAAGATTTATATCGCTTTAAGCCCTAAGCCCAACTTGTTTTCTAGTTTGCGGGACCATGGCTTGTACACATAAAAAAAAGGCAAGTTGTTTTGAAACATTTGCTAGATTTTGTACATCGCAATCGATTATTGACTGCTCCACATTCCCTGTGCGTCATTCTGCAGTTGCCTTTCTGGGTATTCCTTTACTACACATGCAGAGATGAAAACAGAACAATCCGTCTAAACAAAAACAATACCAGGATGACAAAATGACAGATTGTTCCATTCTTCATCTTCCTTCTCTTGATCAGTATAACAGGATAAAGGATATTGCATGCACGCAGTGCTCATTATTATCATTTTTAAGTTTCAAGTTTCAAATTTATTTATTCCACATTTTACAACAAATATAGACATACATAGAACTTATATATGTAGTATGAGCATGTTTTGATGATACTCAATTCATATGATAAATTAAGTAGAATGTGAGGAACCTATTGAAAAGCAGTGCTTGTATATTACAGGTTCCTGGTAAATACTTATGTATTGAATACTTTAATGTTTTCTTACAGATCCCAAGCTTTGTAATTCACTTGATATGCATGATGGCATCTTGTTTGATAGAATCACTTGGCATAAACTTACTGTTGCTATATCAGACAAGCCTCTGGCAAGCTTTCAAGTTGTCAAGAAAAATTCAACTCAAAAAGTATGTATACAAGTAAGCATAATATCTATTATTCTAAATTCACTAAATTAAATAGATGAGCTTATGAGAAATGAAAGCAATACAGGATGTACATTTACTGGGAATAGAAATCACTTAAATGCAAGTCTGTGCAGTCCATTCATAATCATTAAAGTTAATCTTGAGTAAAGGAGACCTGTATTTCATGACAAAATGATGAATAGTTATATTCCATTTGGTACTCTACATCTTCAGTATTTCTTCATCATTTATTTTTGTTTCATCATTTACTTTTTTTTATTTTAAATGCACTTCATTTTTTATGAGAAATGATGAAGACTTATACTCCATTTATTATCATATTCTACATGCTTCGTATTTCTTCATTATTTATTTTTGTAATATCATATATTTGTATGATTTTAAATGCAATTTTTTTTAAATGAGAAAATGATGAAGACTTATATTCCATTTTGTATAATACTCTACACGCTCAGTATTTCTTCATTATTTATTTTTGTAATATTATTTACTTTTATGATTTTAAATGCACTTTATGTTTTATGAGAAAATGATGAAGACTTATATTCCATTTTGTATACCGGCAATACTCTAAATGCTCAGTATTTCTTCATTATTTATTGTTTTATTATCATTTAATTTTATGATTTTGAATGCACTTTGCTCTTATCATGGTGAACCAATATCTTAATCAGCTTCTGCTGTTAGAGATGTCCACCCCCCTCCCCACATGGGAGGATTAAAAAGGTAAACGGATGGATGTAGAAGAAAATTGGGTCATTACAAAAGTCAAGTATGACAGATTGTTTGCATTATAGCAGCTGCTTTGAATGATATTATATGGAGAGAAAAAAAGCCAACTCAACCTCACCACCCACCCCCCAATAGTAATAAACAGATGTAATTAGACAGATGGCCAAAGTCATGGTCTATATCATTAATTTGTCCTAATTACTCAGAAAATTGAATGTGAACATAACTAATTACAAGGCTATTACAAATATTTTCCATCAATTGATCTTGCAATTACTATCTATTTTAACATACCTATGAACTATTTTAGTCAGAGTCTGTGGGGAATACAAAAATAATCTATTTTTGTCATCCTTACTAGAATTCCAGAATGACTTTTACATATTTGTTATAGAGTCTAAAAATGAATATCAGTATCTTTTTCTGTTATTTCCTGGTTCTAATGAAATAGGACAAATATTTATCCTTCTTTCTAGACCTCTTTTTGAATTTGTCAAAAGCTACTTATCAAGCTTTCCAGAGAACTAGTTCTTTTTAAAGTTATCCTTCCCTCAGCTGAATTCTTCTCATCTCCCACCTGTAAGTAGGCTATCTGGTTTACTGGAACAACCCTTAGTTCGTCAACATGCATCGTCAACACGGCCAGTATATAGACTGATAGAAAAGATTGATGAAAATGATGCCAAGCAGACGTGTGTAACAGATAGTCTAAGAGTCAACCTGAACCACCTTTCAGCCAAGCACAAATGCAATGAAAAGTAATTGATTTTCTTGTCTAAATGTTGTATATAGCCAAACGAAAGATAAAAACAGGTCCAATGTCTGTATATATATTCCTCCTATTTCATTTGAACTAAAAAATAATCATATTATCATAGAGCTTCTATAAACAGAAAAAAGTCATTCTATAGAGCAAGAAGGCATTAAGTTGTTATGGTGTTAATTGATGCTCTTCTGGTTTTCAATTAATCAGTGAAACATATCAAAGATAATGAACCCCCCCCCCCCCCCCCCCCAGCCTTCTCCTTGCCGTACACCTCTAAAAAAAATTGAGTGATCACGGACGTCACTCCTCTGGAGAGTGAAAATGTAGTGAAAATAGAGTGAACATTCACTCTTTTCTTCTTAGAGAGCACTCTAAAATCAATAGATTTTCACTCCTAAACAAGTGATCACGGGCGACACTCCCAAGAAAGTGAAAATAGAGTGAAAATTTACTCTTTTTTTTAAAGAGAGTAGAGATACTTTTGCATATCTACACTATTATACACTTTAAAAAAATTTAGTACACATCATTCATACAATGCCTAATTTTTGAAAATTGAAAGAGAGAGATGGAGATCTACCTTTAATTTTATCATAAAAAAACACTTTATAAAAGCAGTTTATTAGCTTCATTTTCAGAATTCCAAATATCCTTAATCCTTACCTATTATTCAATTGCAATCAATTGCTTGAAGCATTCTACAAACCATAACCAATTAAAGTTTAAGACCTATACCCAACACTCAACGCCACAATATCCCCCCAAAGAATTAAACTGATCTAGCGAAACATTTCAGAATATTCATGAATAGCGCAAAATATCTCTATTACCCAGATGCTGCCGCAAGACAGAAATTGAAATGAATTCATGCGCAATGTGTTTCCATTAAAACACTGGCCTCTTAGGAAATCTATGTAATTCAAGTCATTGCTCCTGGCAAATCTTCACTCGAGAATGCATGAAGGATATGTACTTTAGACTCTCAGCATATTTATCAATGTCAAAACGCTATTGACTTGAACCCACCAACAGGTCTGTTCAGACAGCACAACA
The DNA here is from genome assembly GCF_000002235.5 of Strongylocentrotus purpuratus. NCBI lineage: Eukaryota > Metazoa > Echinodermata > Echinoidea > Camarodonta > Strongylocentrotidae > Strongylocentrotus > Strongylocentrotus purpuratus. The sequence continues at coordinate 458,677 of NW_022145530.1, read as the reverse complement.
TTTAAACAAAACTTGCACTCAAACCTGCTTTTAATAGTGACCACCTGTATAGAAAGACCACCTGTCTACAAAGACCACATTTTTTTTGTTTCCCTTGAAAATGGTTTCTCATTGAAAGAGGTGTTGTGGTGGAGTGGATACGTCGCCGGACTGTCGATCACAAGGTTTGCGGTTCGAGTCCTGCCGCCGCACTAATGTCCTTTGGCAAGACATTGATCTACATTTGCCACACTCCACCCAGGTGAAGTAAATGGGTACCTAGCTGGTAGGAATTTATTCCTTGAAATGCTAGAGCGCTGTATGGCAGCCGTGCTAAAGCCAGGGTAATAATTGGGAGCGCCAGGAGGGTCAAATCTGACTGACATGAGCGCTATACAAGAACTCATTATTATTTATTATTATTAAAGGAACCTGTACATAAAGACCACCTGCCTATAATGACCACTTTTCTTGTCTCCCTTGGGTGATCTTTATAGACAGGTTTCATTATCAGTATAAAGATAGGTTGTATAAGGAATCCTCACATAGAAAAGGGGTGTACAGACTACAAGCATTGCTTTCTCTTTAGGCTCCATCATATTTCTTCCCTTATTCAACTTAGTCTTATGTATCATTCTTTTCTTTTTTTGTATAAACGCATCCTAAAATGAGTTCAAAATGTAACATGCTATATGTAATGATGTACTATATAACATGTGAGAAATATGAAAATAAACTGAAACTGAAACTGAAACATCATATCAAGAAACTAGTTTGGAAGAGGTCAATTAACATGACCTCTGGCCAATCATCAGTTTAAGCCCCACCCTTTTATAACATTTTTGTACAATACAACGTTCAGGCTAGAGCGGAACCCTGATTCTTTGTCAAGTTTTTATTTAAAATGATAGTAAAATATGCATTTCTTTATAAGTTTCTTTATATTTTTATGTTTTTCTTCTTTCTGAGCTATATTTTGTATTTTTGTACAAGTATGAACTGGTATGTATTTTCATGCTTTCTGCAGTAGATGGATAAATAGATAATCAAAATTTATTTAATTCATCATAAAAAACATTTAGATACAATAACATACATTATTACCCAGATATATAGTCAAAATAAACATACATTGCACAGATAATCGTACAATACATCATAAAGGTAACCTGGACAAAATATAGGGGAAAATTATGAGAATGAGGAGATCGACAGCTAGACAGGAAATGCCTTATTAGTGCTGCCACCTACACAAAACTGAAAATTTGAATTAGTAGTGACCTTGAGCATTTAGTTTTTAAGTGGATTTGGCGCCTTATAAATCCTATATATTATTATCATTATCATCAAATCAGATTACTTACCGATGGAATTCAGAAGTCTGAACACGATGCATGTACCTTGCTAGATTCTCTGAATTTAATTAGGAGGGATGTGTGGGTGATGACCAAAGTCACCCTTGTGGTGAGGAGTTGGTTCTTCATAAAGGCTTGGTGATGAAGAAACTGCAAGGATTAAGATTTACTGGTAATCAATGTCACTATTTTCAAGTTCTGTCACCACTTCTTTTGTCATTTTACAAGTATGAAATTGCAAAGATCATTCTGTATTAAAAAAGGTATACATGTATATTTTTCTCTTTACAGTAAGTAGTGCTTACATTATAAAACAAGGCTGTACAATGTATCAACCTTAGAGCGTCAAATAATTAAAGAAGAAACTATGAAAACAGTTACTTGCTTTGTACATGCAATTAAGCTCCAAATTAATGAACAAGGATCATGATGCTGTCTATAAATTGTTTACTCCAGAATACTTCTGACTATCTACAAACTCTGTGCCATAATAACTCTTACATATTATATATACTTTCATAGCAGAGATCATGTCTAGAAATAAACAATTTCCACTTCCTTGAAATCAATCTGATGAATATTCAGTGCTTGTATTCTCGATCAACCACAGCTGCCCATCAAATTCCACATTCAGGGAAAGAGAGATAAAAGTAGCTTAAAATGAGGCTGGATGACTTCGTAAAATACCCACAGGAATGGATCGATCATCGAATAACGAGATGGAGAGGGTGTATTTTGTCCCAGAACTCCTCATCCTGTCGATTTAACGTCAAGGCTGTTTTCCTCCTAGCTTGCATTAAATATCTAGGTTTGAACAGACGAGCGCGAAGCAAGACTCTGCATCTCCATCCAATATTTGCTCAAGTAACGAGCTGATCAGACTATCTTCGGTAGTAACAATCATGCAAAATGCAATGTAGCCTACAAGAACCGCCTAGAACCTATTCTGAATGCTTGATTTTGTAAATCGCCAAAACTGTATATTATGTTGTATTGGAATCATTAACATTACAACAGTTTGACTAAATCTTGCTGAAAAGTCTTCAAACTCCTTTCTTTTTAATTTCTTGATACACAGTGAGATACGCTCTCCTCTTTGATTGTGATTACATGTGGTAGGTCCATCAATACTGAATCCATGAATCAATGATTTGATTGCTCAGATTAGAGGTTTTCAGCTCAAACTTCTGAGATAAGCGTTAAGGGTAGAGTTCGGTATTGGTCATTGAGTTAGAAAAAATGAACATTTGGAAGCTATTGGGAAGGTTAATTTGTTAATGCATAAGAATTGATGTATACTGTGACATTTAGATTGGTCAAATAAAGTTGACTCAATTCAACTGGATGAAAAGTCACATGTACTGGACACAAACAGGGGTCGGTATATAGGACTACACACACTTCTGAAATGAAAGTTAGGTCCATATTTTCCAGCTATTTCTCATTGTATACGTCTAATATGAGGGCATTTGTCGACCAATCCTTTTTCAGAAGACATTTCTATTATGATATTCCTCCAAACTGGTACACACAGGATGAGAAAGCTCACAGTTTACTTCCCATCTTTGCCAGAACTTGGCTTTCTCTTTCTTATGTCTCGAGCTGAAGATGCTGAAAATAAAAGGCCATTTCGCCCACTCGCCATTAAGAGTGATTTCGAGTAGCGGTCGTGGCATATTACCTGACTGACTGTTGTCATTTACTGCTATAATCAAATAAATAAAGGTAATAACCATTACTTATCTTGGCATGCTATATACAGTTGTTAAAGTGGATATATGCATATGTTGGCCTACATGCATGCACACTTGTTATATTCAAGGGGAATTATCATGTCTGTTCAGCACCAGAAAGCCATCAACTCTGTGGTGAAGATGTGAATTAAGCCCTTCTGGCTCCAAAAAGACGATTTAGTGTATTAACAAGTTATCTCCAATTCACTAAACTTTTCTGGGGTTTCAATCAAGCAGTCATTTCCTTATATATCATAGATATTAAGCAAACGGTATGTATGGTTTTCCTATAATAATCTGTAATGCTTTAAGTTTGTTATACAGTTGTGATTGTAACTTTTTTAAATTTGCTTAATACCCTTGAAAAAGTGTACAACACAGTGGCCTTTTGTTGAGGTTAAAGCTTGGACTTGGATTTAGGGTTAGGGTTGGGTCCAGTGTTGAAGTTCGGAATTTGACCTTGTAGGAAATCGATCAAGAAGCAAATATTACGGAAGCATGCGTCATGCAATCCTTAACAAAATAAATATATGCCTATGGGGGATACAGTAGTGCAATAAAAGAGTGCAATATGAATTCAAAAGCAGCAAAATCAATATCCATGTAGGCATGCATTTTGTTTACTCTCTATATAAAGAAATCCGATCACAAGTGAGCTGGGGGAACGCATTGCCTTGAGGAACATGAAAGAATGCCACTGCCCCGTCTCGTAATGAAAAATAAAGACGAACATGAGGAGGTTGCGACTCGGTCTTGAACTGCCCACATCGATGAAGGACAAACAAGCGCCCTCGGCAATCCATCTACATGTATCCGATCTGTAGGCAGAGCCGCGGCCGGCCGCTGTCGGTGACGGAAGTCGGTGGATGTCGTGCCGATGATCGATCGGTGGTGCATCACACCGGTGTGTGGACAGGCTGTCTGGTGGTGGGGAGAACAGGGGAAGATGGGTTGATGGATGATTGATGGGTTGGGTCAATGTGCAGAGAGAGAGAGAGATAGAGAGAGGGGTGGGGGAGAAGAGAAGAGAGAGAGAGAGAGAGAGAGAGAGAGAGGGAGAGAGAGAGAGAGAGAGAGAGAGGGGGAGAGAGGGGTGGGGGAGAAGAAAGAAGGGGGAGGCAGCTGGAGAGACAGAGGAGTCAAAGAGAGAAAGAGAGAGAGAGAGAGGAGAGTGAGACAGAGACAGAGAGAGACAATGAGAGACACAGACAGGTACAGGCAGAGAAATAGAGATTTATATACACAGTTACAGTGTGAAAGAAACAGAGAAGACACAAAGATAGAGAGGAAGAGAGATGCATACAGATGAGGAGACATAGACACTGTAAATGGAGAGACAGCGATTTAGAAGAGCCAGAGAGAGAGAGAGAGAGAGAATATTATATGAACAACAAGAGATATAGAGACACATACAGTAACCGGGAGGGACAGAGATATACATTAAGATGGAAAGAAAAAGAAACAAAGAAACAGAAATTACTAACTGGAGGAAAAGAGAGAGAGAGAGAGAGAGATGCAAACTCTAACATTAAGAGAGTAAAGGAAACAGAGAATCAAGACAGAAACTCAAAGAGGGAGAGAGAGAGAGGGAGAGAGAGAGAGAGAGAAAGATACCTTAAGTTGGTGAGAGACAGAGGCAGAGAAATACAGAGGTTATCTGATGGACTGGGTCAGTGCAAACATTAGACGCAGAGGATGATAACTCAGGAAATAATGTTCCTCCAGTCAAGTGTTTGATGTATTGGGATAACTTGCAAAGCTCGAGAAGAATAAAATGGAGTGATAATCAAGTGGAGTAAAAAGGCATCCTGAAGGACATGAAGACAGAGTACTAAAAACTAATCAAGGAATGAGGGAAGAAGCTGTTCAGACCTTTACAAAATATAGAAGATTGAATGTTGGTATACCAAAATGTTTTGAGCATACTTGATGGCTGATGGCCCTGTCTTACAGAGATTTGAGAGTGATCCATACCAAATGGAAAATCAAGTCTCAAGACAAATCACAAATAATTATTATATTGCATACATATCCATCCCAGGGGGAACCCAAGGTGCCTACACGGTGTACTATTGTTAACTTATTTATATATTGTTAACCCTAAGGCGCTCAAAACATTCAAGGAAGAATTTTCTACCAGATACCCATTTACTTCACTTGAGTGGAGAGTGGCATGTGTAGATTTGCCTAAGGAGATTAGTCTTGCGGTGGGACTTGAACCGCAAACCGTGTGATCCAAAGTCATATTAACTAGACCACGGCACCTCTACAAAGTTAAAATCAGCCATTTATGTTATAAATTTTGATTGATATAGAACTCAAGTTAAGTTATGATCCATGTAACTTTTTTTTAAAAGACAGAGACTAGAGTAACAATGAATTGAGAAAACCAAGAAAACTAACAAATCAAACTAAAACTAATAATAATTGAAAACATGAGATGGAATTTTAATGAAGTAAAGCCCTTTGAAAAAAGAGTAAGATAACAGGACAGTAATGAAAGATATGTTTATCCAACACAATGCCTGTTGGTAGCAAACAACTTAACACCTCTTCAAGAAGAAATGGAAGTTAATTTATTGAACTGCAGATTATCAAAACCTAATAATGTGAAGCTCTTTTGTACTGTTTTCACACTGGCAATATTTTGCTTAACCCCGTACTATAGGTGGGGTTAAGAGGGGGTCTTAGCCCCACCTATAGTACGGAGTTAAGCCTATTCCACTTTCTGTTCAGACTGGCTTTTACCAAAGTGGGCTAAAGTTGGCTAACCCCACCTATAGTACGGGGTTAACTAACCCTGCAAAATAGTAGGGCTAACCCGGCAATTTTGGTGCTAACTTCTGCTAACCCCGCAATTGCGGTGCCAAGCAAATGAATGAGAACAGAAACGAAAAATAGTCCGGTACTACGCAATGGAGCGTATCGCAGCTGGCCAGATGCGAAGTATGTCCAATCATAACATTCACGATATCCGGGGTTAACGAATTGCAGTGAGAACAGCGTGAATTTTCTTATTCCGGAATAGGCGCTTGTATGGGACTAAAAACAGCGTGTGTGAAAAGCCAAACAAAATAGTCCGGGGTTAAGGATAGTACGGGGCTAAGCAAAGTACGGGGTTAAGCAAAACCAGTGTGAAGAGAGTATTAGAGCCATTGCTTGGACCTATCCTAAAAAACTTCAACCTCACACTCCATCATAAATGGATATCTGAAGTACTTTCTTGAGCACTCTTTAGGAATAAAATGTCCAAACTATTTACTGGCCTGAGACACAGATTGATTTTTTTCAGGGTCACAATGATGGCATGAGAAAGAAGTGCAAAACAACAACTATGACATAACAACAAGATGACAGAGAATAGCTTCTCAAGTTTCTCATCAGTGTCTTCTACAAGGATCAAGTTTCAAAATCTCCATAACAAAATCCATTAACTTTTCAAATCTGAAGAAGCCCTTCCAGCCCATTTTTCATGCTGTAATCCCTCTAGGTTCATTCACTGGTCACGACACGAAGCGATATCAGATCTCACAAATCTTACAGTCGATCGTGCCAACTTCATTCATCCCCTTAATCCTCAGTGACGTCATGACATGTCGGTCATTCTTCAATCCTGGCATGAAATCTAAATAGTGCATGAATAAATCAGCCATCCATACTAACACAACAGGAGTTCAATGTGTCCTAGTTTAATGAAGGTCCTGTTCACATTTAAACAGTAACATGGATAAGGTATTGCATAAATGGTTAAGATATGAATGCAACACTTGTTAGGGCTTGTGCATATAGGCCTAATTAAGTAACCCCTGGGGTTATTTATGAGTATGTGTTAAAGCGTGCTGCACTTCATATTTTCATACCTTTTAAAGCAGTGATAAGTGAGTGTGCGGAAACTTTTGTTGCATACATCTCCTTTTGTTCATTCCCAATTGCCATTCAATTGCATGTGGTAAGGTTTTCGGTGTGTGTGAACAAGCCTTTACTGATTTCAAAAGGACCTGTTCACATCTGAATAAGAACAAGGAGACAGATACAATGCATTGAATGGATGGAAGAGATGTGAATGCATCATTTGTTACATGGCTAGAAGAGTGAATGGGTAAATCAGCCATTCACACTAACAAAACAGAGTTCGAAAGTGTGCCCTTGTTTAATGAAGGCCCTGTTCATATTTGAAAAGCATAATGTATTGAATGGCTGGAAATGATGTGAACGTATTAATTGTTAATGATCTATCGTGGCTCATGTTCACATTTGTGAACAGTATTGGTGTATTGCATGGATGGACACGACTGCATTGCAATAACGTAAATCCTGTTCACATGCGAACAGTGACCAGTTGACCACCATTACCACCACCAACACTTCTATATACTATTATTTTGTATGAAATACAGCTACTTTTCCTGATGTAAGATCAAGATAGCCACATGATTTTATACTAATATCATATAAGGAGAATCATCAAATTATATCGACTACAACATTTTCTTAGAAAAGAGTAACACTTTAGCAGTCCTAACTCCCTTCCACGAGCTCAAAACACGCAATCTCTATCATCAATCCAACCACACACGCATACATACCCAATGAGCTCAATTTTAAGCCCACCCCCAGTTTCTCACTACTTCGCTGTCTTCAGAAGATAGTGACACACTGAAGACCCATTGCATGGCCTGTGAGCCAAGAAAACCACAACATATTGATTTTTCCACCCCACTGTCATCGCGATGGAGCGTGAACAGTGTGGTTGGCCCTTCCTCAGTCAATCTGGCTCATGAGAGGCTTGAACAAAACAGCATAATAATAACATTGTTTGTTAAATACAAGAAAATTAAAAAAACTGCTAGTGAGTAATGCACATGTTGTAGAAATTCATTAACTGGTTACGAATTCTCAGAATTACCTCTCTTCTTTTACATGATATCGTCTACTGGGAACCAAGAGAGCGTGAACGTTAGATTGAATTATGAGTTCATGGCCCTCCGGCTCTCGTCCAATGATCTACGGTGAATCAGGTTTTATTCTTAGACGTTACGCACTATTAATGTGATTAGCATTGACGTGTAATACGTAGAAAAATAACATAGCCTTGCAGGTCATGAGTAATGTTATTAATGTCAATATCTTAAAGAAAATAACAGGAATTGTTATCTACCAGAAACGAGAATGTTTGTTGCTGGACTTGTTTACTGTGGTAATACTGGTAGTCAAAACTGTCTCAGTGGCCACATGTCTATAATGGCCACCTGTCTGATAATGGCCATGTATTTTGTCTCCCTTGTGAAAGAAATGTGTTTTGCAGAACCTGTCTAGAAAGCTAACTATCTATAGTGGCCACTTTTTCTGTTTCCTTTAAGTGGCCTTTATAGACAGGTTTGACTGTATTTCAAAATGAACACACTTCAATGCACTTCAATGTACCAACAAAAAAAATCACAATTTTTTTTCCTCCATTGTCAATTTCTTGTTATTACATGTAAAAGAACCCAGACAAGAAAAATCTCAACGGGCAATTTTTTTATAAATCCTGAAGGGGTTTTAATGAAGACACAAATGCCTGTATTTTTAAAAACAAAGTAATTCTAGAAAGATAAAAAAATGGACATAAAAGTGAACAATGAACAGAATTGCAACTATTTCTCGAAAAATCAACTCAACAGTAATTTCAATACTCTATTGGTTATTGTATATCCCGTGGAAATAATGTTCCGAATGTGTAATACGTCATTGCCATTTTTAATTACCGATCTCAATGTGACGCACGATGCTGTTAAATTGCCTGAAGTTGGTTATTATTAGAGTAGTTGCGATTGTGTTAATCCTTTCTATTATCGCATGATATATTGTTCATGCCCTTTATTGCAGAGCTATATCATTATTTTTAAAATGTGCTCCGTACACTGGTACTAACTATAAATCACTGTGTCACGCTTAGAGTTTAAACCTGGCCTAAAGTTGGTTAGCTTTTCAAAAACATAAACCAAAATCCTTTGGGTATACTGTTGAGAGGCAGAAGGGAACTAAGACTGTGTTTACACATACAGGATAAGGCCTTAAAAAAAAGAGATCTTGTATTGCCCTTTGCGACCGACCCAAAAATCTTGAAATCTACGGTTGGCTTTAAAATTATTATTTTTGAAACACGTTTTTTTAGAAGAAAAAAATGTATTAAAGCATTCAAAACTGAGAAATATCAGACCAAAGATGGAGTTTAAAAGAAAAGAAAGTAAACAAAAAGAAGGAAAGATTTCTGACTCATGTTTTTGCACCTAAAGGGCAATACAACATCTTTTTATTTTAGGCTTAATGCCCTTCTGGCTCTACGCAGATGAGCGCTTCCCAGAAATATGTCATACGTCAGTGCGTTCTGCTGTTCAATGTGTGCAAGATGTGACTGCTGTCAATGGTGCAAACGACTGTCACATGGAGCAGGAAGTGAGCTCTGTCATAGCATGAGATTGGATTTTCACTAAGAAAATATTGGGTTGTGAAAAGACAAGAAAAGGGTGAAAGAGAGAGGAGGAGGTTAGGAGAGATTCAGATTGAAGGTAAAAGATAGAAAAGACAGACAGTAAGGATAGAAGAAAAGTGTTGATGTCACTCCAAACTAAAAGGAGGGAAAAAGAGGGCAAGAGAGGGCAAGAGAAGGGGTAGAGAGGGAGGACAGAGAAGTAGACATATACAGAGAGAGAGAGAGAGGGAGAGAGAGAGAGGGGGGAGAGGGAGAGAGAGAGAGAGAGAGAGAGAGAGAGAGAAGAAACAGGAATATATTGGGTTGTGAACAGACAAGAAAAGGGTGAAAGAGAGAGGAGGAGGTTCGTGGAGATTCAGATTGAAGGTAAAAGAAGACAGAAAAGACAGACAGTGAGGAGAGAAGAAAAGAATATGTACCGGTAAGCAGTATTGATGACACTTCTAACTGAAAGAAAGGGAAAGGGAGAGAAAGGGAGGGCAAGAGAGGGAAAGAGAGGGAAAGAGAGAGAGAGAGAGAGAGAGAGAGAGAGAGAGAGAGAGAGAGAGAGAGAGAGAGAGGGGGGAGAGAGAGAGAGAGGGAGAGAAGAAACAGGGGGAGGATATTATATGATGAAAGAAAAGACCGCTCAAGGGAGACAAGAAAAATTGGGTTTATATGCAGGTAGCATTCATGTACATGTTCTTTTAAAACAGTACATTTCAATGACAAACACTATTCAAGGGAAGCAGAAAATGTGGTCTTTATAGACAAACGGTCTTTATATGGAGGTTTAACTGTATTGAGAATCAGTATTTGTCAACACTCTTTAAAGCCCCTCTGCACTAGTTTGGCCAGGAGGGATTATACCTCCCTACATGGTCACTGACAGATGGTTATCTCATCAAATCAGCTCTCAATTAACATAAGAAAAAGGGGACCATGGTCACCGAGTAGGCATTGTTTGCTATATAGAGGGCGCAGTGCAGTGGGGATTTAAAGATATGAATACAGGTTTCTGCTATAAAAATTTAGTTAAAGCCATATTTTCCCATTCCTAAAGCCATATTCCTAACATGCATGAAGGAACTATAGTTTTTAAGGCTGAGAAGAAAAAAAACACTTGACAAAAACTTAATTATAGGCCTACGCTTAAATGTCAGTAAATAGGAGATTCCTCAAGTAGCATGCCTAAACCCCAATTACCGGTACATGTTCTACTCATGTTTTAACTAACATAAATTTCATTTCATCAATATCTCTCACAATCTATTCTAAATTGAAAATGATAAATGATCTATTCCCCATAATGTATTTAGGAAGCAACAGCGGGTATCGCTATATATCATATGCCAGCTTGATATACTAACAAATTGTGATTACGGTAATGAAATTTATCTGATATTACAAAAGCCTAGGCCGCATAACAGCTGCATTAACAATGTGGCTCAATTATTGCTCGTAGGAGTTGAATCTTGGTAATTAAATGCATTTTACTAAAGGGCACTGTCCTAAATAATGCATTGGTGCCTAATACCCTTTTTACAAAATGCCAAAATGTAATCAATTTAAAAGGAATATAATCGTCTGGGTAAGGGTACAGGAAGTATTTAGTCTGAATCATCTCCATAAACAATAATTTCCAAGTACTTAAATCGCAGTTGAGTTCTGGTCATGCCATTAAACTGCGGAAACAAAAATGTCTGAAGGCAATTGGGAAAGGCTGATTGTGTAGTCAATAGCGATTGGTGTATACAGTGAGGTTCTGGAATGATCAAAATTATGAGAAATTGACTCAGTCTGGATGAGAGTCATACACAGAAATATGTATATGGGACTACACAAACATGTGGTGTTGAAGTTTGGTCCAAACTTTTGGGCTATTTCTTGTCGTAGTTTGAATATGACAAGAAATAGCCGAGACAAAAGAGCAATCCTTTTCAGGGAACATTTCTGATATGATAATCTTCCAAACTAACATACAAATAATTGGAAATCCCATGCACAATTGGTTTCTTTTCACCTTTACTAGAACTAAACCTTCTCTTTAAAACATCCCATCTACATGTTGTACGTCTACATTGGTCGCAACGACAAGAAATTCACCATTCCCCAATATGAAAATGATCCACTCAGTTCAAAGATATTCCAAACTTGCGGAGTGGGTACGATGTACCACCTATAAATCTGCAATACGGGGAAGCAATTGTTCGGCTTTTACGGCAATGACAGATTGCTTGATTGCTGTGAAAACATCAAATTGGACATGTGTTGGGCTGACAGCTACCTCCCGTTAAAGGGACTGCTAAACTTTGTGACATTGATCATTCTATTTCTATCAAGGTATCTTCTTCCAGCCTGGAGGTTGATCAGGCAAGATTCGCTGTTTGGTCATCAACTTTTTGAAGCATTATTCCTGGTTAACAAATGTTGAAAAGGCCCATAAAATATGGCAACTTGAAACTGAAGTCTCCAAAAAAGATTTGTTGTTGTTGGTTGTTTATTGTTTTACAGAGATGAATTTATGAGAAAAGCTTAATTAAAATCAAATTTGTTAAGATATGACCAGAGTGACCAGGACAAAATAAGATATGGTAAGTTAGGGATATGATTCATTTAAAAAAGAAAACTATCATCATTCTTGCTACTTATAAACTTAAACCCAAGAAATCAGTCAAAATATTTCTGAGTATTTCATAATTACTATTCATATGGGATTGAGATGAATAAATAAAAGTCAATTAGCCCCTATGAAAGCATCAATTTGGAAACCTAGCAAGAATAAATGCAATAGAAATGTTAATTTACAATAATACACTGTAGATTGAATCAACTAAATGAATTTTTAATAGCAACAGAGCTGCCAACCTCCAGAACAGAAAATCAGTAATCACAAGGCTCAAAATCAGTAATTTGGGGTATAAATCAGTAATTTCTTATGCGGCGCTATGAATCTAAAAAAACGACACGCCAACACTGCGCGGACGCATGATTATCTGAAATTTTTGGTGATTTTACTCACACAAAGATGTTAAGTATTGAATTTCAGGTCATCACAACACAGTTTATCATGAAAAATGGCTCCTATTCACAGCACTCGCTACGATAAATCATATTTAATTCATTAAAAAAAAAAAAAAAAAAAAAAAAAAAAAAAAAAAAAAAATCTTTTTTTTTTTTTTTTTTTTTAAATCCGTAATTTGAGACAACATTCCGTAATGGTCGTTAATTTCCGTACCAATTACGGAAAATCCGTACTAGTTGGCAGCTCTGTAGCAAAGAAGCAGCATCTAATTGAAATGCATCATGATTTTTTTTTGTATCACTCAAAATATGAAAGCAAATTCAATTATAAATAAATAAAAACAAAATCATTTTATCTGTACCACCTCTGATATAACTGACTACCGGTAATCAGAAACAGTATCAGAAACTACTACCATACAAGCAAAGAGTATCAGGAAGCAAATACCATTAAATAAATGCAGCATCGATTGGCATAGAAAACAAAACCCATCAACACCATATTGGTAGATCTGATTGTGGAGCTATCTCCTGCCATCAGATCTTAAAGATAAAATTGAAATCTGGTCATGCGATCGCACTGTGAAAACAAAATTGTGTGGTAATGATTGGAAAAAAAGGAATAATTATGTGGCATATACATATTAGTGAATACTGTGAGACTTAGGATCCTCTAAATGATATGAAATTGGCCTAATTGTCTTAATTGCTAAAAGTCACATGCACTATACACAAAAATGTGTTTATGGGACAACACAAACATGTTTGAATTATGGCAAAATTTGAAGTGCTATATCCTTTTCAGTGGACACTTTTTCTATGATACTCCTCCGCACTTACATAAAAGAACATAAAAGAATAGAAAAAGCTCACAAATCGTTTTTACCTTTCCAAGAATTCAACCCTCTCTTTGACTGCTGTCATCACAGTGGGCAGACGAGAGCGCCGATTACATCTCAAGTGACAACGATCTTCAAGCATTTCAAACCAGCTTGTCACGGATATGCAATCCTATACCCTTTCACTGATTGTATAAACTTCTCGTACTTTGCTCCGGGAACGATCGTGCTATTATTGTTTCCGGTTATTTCAGAAGCTGGTTATAGCCTTTCTTAAATGCACTCAGTAGTTTCAAGTTCACCTTAAAAAAAAACGCTTATGGAAAAAAAAAGATTTCTCTTAAAGTTTGTATTAATTCAGTTAATTTCAAACTGGTCATCATGTAAAAAAAATATTCAAGGATGTTGGTAATAATTTTCAGCTGATACATCATTCATTCATGAGAATATTTCTACAGATATTTTCCAAAATCCACCATGGGGGTATCAATGTATGTATATATTTTGTCCACATTAAATAAATACTTATGGACCATTCTATTATCTCACTGTAGTTATCCTGAGAATAATACTGTTTTTCTGTTCCAAAATAACAACAAGCAAGCAACTGAAACCACAAAGCCAAAATGAAGTCTCCCAACACCTGCTACAGACAACTCTCCTGAAGAAGAAAGAGGTGAAAGGAGAGCGAAGGAGAAGGATCGAGGAGGAGAAAAGGAAAAAGGAGAAGATGAGGAGGAGAAGGAGAGGGAGAAGAAGGTGAAATAGAGGAAGAAGAAGGAGGAGGAAAAGAAGATGAAGAAGAAGAAGAAGAAGGGGGAGATTAGGGAGAATAAGGAGAAGAAGAAAAAGAAGAGGGAAATGAAGGAGAATAAGAAGACAATAAACAAGAGGGAGAAAAAGAAGAAGAAGAAAAGAAGAAGAAGAGGGAGGAGAAGAAGATGAAGACGAGGAAGACAAAGAAGAGGGAGAATAATAGAGAAAATGATGAAGGGGGAGAAGAAGACAATAAAAAAAGGGTGAGAATGGGGAGAGGAAGAGGGAGAGGAAGAGGAAGAGGAAGAAGAAGAAGAAGAGGAAAAAGAAGAAAAAGAGGGAGAAGGAGAAGAAGACAATGAAGAAGAGTAAAAAGAAGAAGAAGAGGGAGGAGAGGGAGACAGAGAAGAAGAAGAAGAAGAATACACAGGAAGTCAATTGCCTTGGAGCCCAACCATCTCCAAAACCTTGTGTGAAGCTCTACCAGCACATTTAAAACGGAAATACTGAGTAGTTTAAAGATAGCTTATTATGGCAGCCCACGGTTTACGGATGTTACCAACAGTTGCGATCATTTCAAGAAATTACGCTGGTATACTCAAGTACATGTCCTTCACAAGGACTGAAATAATATATGAAATTGATGCATTGAAATAAGAGCTCAATGAGGTAGTAAAGCCATAATTGTTGGAATACAATCCTGATATTTATGGGGTGTTGACCCCAAGTTAAGCAATAATTGGAGGTAATACTGTCCGTGACTGCCAGGAAGAATGTACCGGCAATGGATCTACAATGGATTTAATGCAATCGAATGTATATATCCCAAAAGAAAAAAGATGACAAGCATTCAAGTATGGTTTGCTTTTATACATAATAACTGTAAGATCAATAAAAACATATTAAATATACAGTTATATATTATACAAATAATGAATGGTTATTTCAACTTATGAAAATATTCGCACAACTGAACGAATGAAAAACATTCAATATTTGTTTTATACAATATCGAGAAGATCTAATAGAACGTTAATCAACAAATTATGCTTTACTCCTTATATTAAAGATAAATTAAAGTTGGAGTCAAGCCTTCTCGATTACATTAAGATTGCCTTCGCATCAGATACAAGCAGGGATCACGCACGGCAGAGAGGTACGCAGTCTGCATATAACCAAAAATGCACTGCGAATATAACAAAAAATGCACGCCCGTGCAATAGAACATCTATTGAATATCATGTGACCAACAATCCTCCAATCAAATGACAAGGATCCATGTAGGTGTTGTATAAATATATATATATATATATATATATATATATATATTTATATATATACAAGACAGAATTTCATGGACTAAATTGGAGTTATGCAGGCTTCTTTTACAAGCATTCATGCTGTAATCATGAATTGAAGCAATCCCAGTGCTATAGCTAAGCTAATAATATATGCATATACACCTTACAAATTGAGAGTTCCTAATTGTACCTTTTAACTACTTGATAACATTTCTAGTCTCAGCACATACAACAAATCAACACCTAAATAAATTCTCAATACCTGATAGGAAAGTCTAGTGAATTACTACTCAAGCACGAAGCACGATACTTTCCAATCTACTCATCTCTTCATGTCTCCAAATCTTTCCATGACATCATCTCTATTTATAGCAACAGCGCAGCAGCAGCGCCAAACTCTTCACCCCCACAGTTCCCACTCCACGGTGAACGAACAAGAAGGGGAAATAAAAGAGAAACAAGATGTCCGGCTCAATCCTCTCCTATTTCATTCTCTACTTCTTGACATAGATTCTGAATTTGGTTCACATTTCTTAAAATCACCCCTCTCCACATGACATGAATTACAGAGACGTTTCCCGATGCCATGAGCACGTTCAGACGGGTGAGAGCAAAAGAACGTGCCATCCACCATCCTGAAGACCGCTTCATCTTTACATCAGTTGAATGAGTTTTTAAAAATGCAAACATATTTTGTAAAAGAACATAGATTCTGAATTTGGTTCTCAATTCTTAAAATCACCCCTCTCCACATGACATGAATTGCAGAAACGTTTCCCGATGCCCCGGGGACGTTCAGACGGGTGAGAGCACATGAACGCGCCACCCACCACCCTGAAGACTGCTTCATCTGTACATCAGTTGAATTAGCTTTTGAATATGCAAACATATTTTGTAAAAGAACATAGATTCTCAATTTGGTTCTCAATTCTTAAAATCACCCCTCTTCACATGACATAAATTGCAGAGACGTTTCCCGATGCTCTGGGCATGTTCAGACGGGTGAGAGCAAATGAACACTCCACCCACCACCCTGAAGACTACTTAATTTTTACATCAGTTGAATGAGCTTTTGAATATGCAAATATATTTGGTGAAAGAACATAGATTCTGAATTTGGTTCTCAATTCTTAAAATGACCCCTCTTCACATGACATAAATTGCAGAGACGTTTCCCGATGCTCTGGGCATGTTCAGATGGGTGAGAGCAAATGACAATCCACCCACCACCCTGAAGACTACTATAATCTTTACATCAGTTGAATGAGCTGTTAATCATTCCCACATATTTGTAAAAGAACAAAAATTTGATTGGGTCAAATGGGCTTTATGAAGCGGATTATAATTTTGTCAGTGACCATTATACTATGTAAAGCAAATTGTTCAATAACTTTTAACTGCTATGAATAAGGCGCTATAAATCAAAATACTTGTGGATTACACTGGATTGGACATGATGAATAAAAAGCTTACAAACAGAATTGTTTTGTTTTCCAAAAATGTAATTTCTCTTCTCTCTCCCTTTTTTTTTTTGGGGGGGGGGGTATTTATATGAATATACCTCATCTGAACATGAGGAACCAAGAAATATTTTGGAGATTCATTTTGTTAGGGATGTAAATAGTTCATGAACTACCCAACTGCATACAAAAATTCAATTCACATCAAAAGTTCTAATACACACACCAACACACACACACACAAACACTAAACTCTGTTTGAATACCACCACCACATGTGCATTGTAAACATACAAAATCAATGAAACAAATAGTATCAAATATCAGAGTCGAGCAAAGCATTTCATTTTGATCATCACAGCTATGGAATTATGTAACAGAAGGGTCATCGACATCAACTTCTAGCTTATCTTTAATTTTCTGATATAAACGCTGCTCCAAACGCTGCTCCAGAGTTCACCTACAGGCATCTAGGTTAATCTTATTGCAGCTGAAAATGGAGTCCAGGTATAATGTTATCATCACAAAGAAAAGAGATAAGTTTACGGTGAGGTTGTCAAGTTCCAGCTTAATCTGAAGAGGATAATATGAATGCAACCCAAGAGCTAGTTCAGCTTTGGGCAAATGGGTTAATCTGAAGAGTCTGATATGTTTGAAGATGATATGGTCTACTCAGAGCCAGAAGGGTGTTAAGTTATCATTTTAAACAGATTTGAATGTCCTTCTGGCTTCAAAGAAACATAATCATCTTCCGAGAGCAAAAGGACCACGTGCTTGTTTCTTTGATAACAACACTTGTAAAATGAGAGAAGGCCGCAAGATGACTTTAATAAACTACAAACATTGCCTAATCATACATTCTCACTCTCACTTTCTCTTCATCTCTCTCTCTCTCTCTCTCTCTCTCTCTTCTCCCTTCCATTGCACTCTGTCCTTCTCTTTCTTTCTCTCTCTCTTCTCCTTTCCACTGCACTCTGTCCTTCTCCTCCCTCCTCCCTCCTCTCTCTCTCTCTCTCTTTCCTTCCCTCCCACTCCTTTTGGATTCATCACTTGTCTGAAAATCGTCGCTGTTTTCACGAAGTGACGGTAGTGAAAAAAAATTGCATTCACTTTGCGTGACGATTTTCCTCACTACCGTCACTTCGTGAAAACAAGGACGAAATGTTCAAATTGATCTTCATGAAGTAGGGTCTACTCTGTAATATCTTTCACCAAAGTCACAAAAAAACTGAAAGGTAAATGTTGTCAGCTAGGAGCCAAAGGGGCATTAAGACAATTCACTTTACATATCCTCTGCTTTACACAGCCTTCTGCCACTAAAGTATACAATATAAGGCAAACTACAGTCAAACCTGTCTATAAAGGCCATCCAAGGGAAACAGGATAAATGGCCACTCTATGTAGACAGGTGGCCTTTCTAGACAGGTCTCACAACACACATTTATTTCTCAAGGGAGACAAAAGACATGGCCACTATATAGGTAGGTAGCCATTACGACAGGTTTGACTGCAGTACATGTTTATGATGTGTTTACATTTAATAGTCACATTGACAATTTCCAGGTACAGTCTATCTAAGAATCTATCAACAAACAAAACACATTTTTACTTGGATCTACATTAGATATGAAAGAACTGTTTGATTCACATTTAAGAGTTACTAAAAGATTTTGGAAAATTGTGACAGCTTTCATGATGTCTTTGTAGGATCAAAGAAACAATCTTTACATCTTCATCTTTGTAAGTTCATGCTTTCCGGGGTGACCAGAGTGAAAAGGGAGGATATACAGTTTAAAGGGGGGGGGGGCGGGGACAGGAGAGAAGAGAGGGGAAACAAGAGATACAGGCAGAAGATATAGAACAGAGCATGCAGAGAATTAGAAAGACAAAGGATATTGGAGAAAGACAGAGGACAGAGAGAGAGAGAGAGAGAGAGGGGGGGGGGGAGAAGATGAGAGTAAAAAAAAAAAAAGGGATAACAAAAGTTGAAAAATAAACAGGAAAAAATTAATAAAACGCAATATAATAACAAAATGTAAAAAGCCCATCCCTAGCCTTTCTAGCATGAGAATCAAATACACCAAAATAGAACCATAATGCAGATCTAAACAATTCATATTGTTTGCGGTAATGGATTAAAATTACAATGCCACTTTACGCTCTAATGAAATCAACTTAATAGTGCAGAACTGCATAATTTAACAGGATACCACTTTACCGTTTCATACATCACCAACCTGGGAAACAAATTCCTTTCTACGGCCTCTTATTAATTTAATTCCATTAGTTAACTACCTGTTATGACCTTTCCATTTCCTAATTACCCATTCCTATCTTACCTCACAACTCAAAAGCCTTGATCCCCTCAAACTACACTGCATTAGTACTCCTTCATCATACCGAAAAATAGATCTGACATAATGCCTTGATCCAGAGACCTTTAAACGTTTGCCGGTAGCTTTTTCACTTTGACTTCCCCCTTCCGTTTCCAACACCCCAATAATCTATCTTCACTTAGGTTTGCCCCATGACACAAATTGGGTGATTAATTCAGGCAGTGGGGGTGTTCATTTTGTAATCAGAAGCAATGGCTTCCCAAACCCAATCAAATATGTATTAGCACACTGCTAGGCTTGTAACATAGACTCTACCATTTCCAATGTCCAATATTTCTCACAGTTTAGCCAGTAAAGCAACAGGAAAATGTTGCTAACTTGAGCTAACTATACCAATTTTTGTTTCAGTTCAAGGTTTAAAAATCAACAACAATATCAAGAAATGTTGATAACATTTCTTTTAGGCAGTCCTTGGTATCAGAAATCGCTCAATTTATATTACTGTCTGCATTTTCCTACTCTTGTCTACGAAGAACAGTCCATTGGGATCTAGTTCACTATTTTTGCGCCTTTATTAATAAGAAAATATTTAAATGCACTATAGACATATAGAGACAACTTATTTAATCTACCTGCCTAATGTTTTGAACATCTTTTGCCAGTCCAAAGATATGCCTAGTTCATGTAGCCCTTCACCTGTTAGGAATTAATTCCTTGAAATGCTAGAGAGCCGTAATGGCAGCTAGGCTAAAGCCGGGGTAATAATATGTGCGCCTCGGAATAGAGTTGTCTAGATAGACAGCGCTATATAAATGCATATTATTATTATTATCATTATTACTTGTCATGGGGTGGAAAATCATATCAATACACATCTATAGTATATATTTCTGCATTCAGAATGCTTGTTTTCTCTGTAAAACAGCAACTGCTTGTTCCTTCCTTTTTAACATTTGTTCTAAGGTTTGGTCTATTAACATTTTATGCCAAATCTAAAAGAAACACAAAGCATATAAACTGGAAGTTTGAAAGCTCAGTATATAACCTGTGTTTGTTAACTATTTGAGTTAATCAAACATACCGGTAGTTGTTGAATTTGTTTTAAAAAAACAGAATTCTATGAAATTACCACATGTTATATTGAGTCACTCACAAGTACTGTATTAATCTTTTTTTTTCTCACAATAGACAGTGACAAAGATATTTTTGTTGTTTTTATTGCAAAACAAAAAACAGGCCACTTATAATACATGATAGAACATGCTGAGTTACTAACTTATTCTTGCATGTTACGGTATTTAATTTGGAACCCTGACACAAAAATAAATTATGGAATGCATTAAAATAAATCCTCTTGTTAACAACAATTTCTAAATTAAGCACATGCAGATGAATTATTGAATTATCCATAAATTACATCACTAGCTCAAGGTAAAAATAGTTGTTTATCTGGATCCACACTTTTCAAAACACTCACTTAATGTATAATGTAATCCAAACCATAGTCTCATGCTCTAAAAACCTCAAATGAATACAAATACCTGCTCTTGTTGGCAGTGTTAAAAATTAGGTATACTGGAGAACAACGGGTCACTGTTTTGAGGGCAGGTAAACAAGAGAGAGGACAAGGAGAGACAATAGGCCTGTCTTCATCAGCTCGAGATTGCCAAATAACCTGTTATTTTAACTATCCCGATCATCAGTCTGCAGTTACAATTAGCGGGATATTTGGTCGAGAAAATCATCCCAAGATATCTTGGCCAGTTTACAAAATATCCCGCTATTTGTATGGTTCGTTTTCATCAGCCGGAAAACTCGCACTATGCGCGAACGCTTAGCAAAGTATCTCAAGCTAATTTTGTCGAGCTCGAGTTTCGAGGTCTAGTCTCGAGCTGATGAAGAATTGATTTGTTACAAATTTCCCAAATCAGAAATAGCGGGCAATTTGGCAATCTCGAGCTGATGAAAACATACACCATGCATTTGCATTTGCATCAGATTTAGTCTCTAGAGAGATAAATGCATACAGTTCGCCACAGGAAGTGCATAAATTGAAGCACCTTATAGCATACACAGACCCAGAAAAAAAGAGGGAAAACTGATAACAAGTAATAGGAGATGAGAAGGATTGAGAGCAGGAAAATCTCATAAAAGGCTCTGAAATACTAAGAAATTTATAACAGCTATGTTGAGAAATAGTTCTTTATTAACTGCAAGTAAATAAATAACCCATTTTGGTAATTCTTTGACGTATGCTCTGCTCAATGCTTTATTTTGTCAAAAATATAGAATCAGATTTAAAGCCTATTTGCACTAGTTTGGCCTGGAGGGATTATACTTCCCTGTATGGTTAATGACAGGTGGTAATCTCATCAAATCAGCTCCTAATTAACATAAGAAAAAGGGGACCATGGGGGACCAACGGTCAGCGATTAGACATTGTTTACTATATTAGAGGGCACAAGTACCTATAAGTAGTGCAGTGGGGCTTTAAGTTACGTTGAAGGTCTGGGTTAGGTTTTACATGATCCAGTTTTCAAGTTAAAATTTTGGTTAGAGTAGAATAATGGTTTGGAGCATTTGCTGCCTAAGCATATGTGTCACACAACCCTCAAAATCCTAAAATCATTTCAGGGGGTGTTTCACAAAGATCCTAAGTCAAACTTAAATCTAAGTTTGACATTATGGATAGCCATTTGTAGCCTTAAAATAAAATATATTCAAAAGCAAAAATTTAAGTATATTTTAGATTTTTCATAAATTCCACATCTAGAACTTGAAATCTCTTTGATAATAGAAAAATATGAATGATTTGAATCAACATTTTATGCCTTTTAAAATAACTTTTACAAAATATTTTTAAAGATGCTAACGGCTTTCCATAACTGTTAAGTCCAACTAAGAGATAAGTTCAACTTCGGATCTTTGGGAAACACTCCACAGGTGTCATATCGGAACAATTACTTACAACTTGTGAACAAGTGATATTCCCAGGGCTTCATATCTTTGGCTAGAATGTGAAGAGGCTGAAAATCAATTAGAGGATTAAGCCTGCCTCAAATCAACTTCCCCTATTAACACCTCTGCAGAGAAAAATCAATGATTGCATAGAAAGAAACAGGTTTATCATCTCAAAACCAAAAGCAAACCTTTCCGGAGCTGGTAGTCTCATAGTGCCAAACCTATTGCTGATATACTATAGAAAGTCACAGGTATTAAACAAACTTTTTGATTATGAAACTATGAAGTTTCAATCTATACACCGTCAATAAACAATATGAACTAGCTGGGTCACAATTGATTTTGATTCATGTTCCTGCTTACATAACAAGATTCGCAATGAACGCTCATTTAAAAAGGTACTCACATTACTGCAAGTTTTTAGAAAGTCTCTGCGATCATTTTTTTCTACACAGTGAGAAAAAAAAGGATAAGGTCTGGTACAGAGGATTACTTGGTTTTGAATGTGTTATTCAGACAATATCTTTCATAGTTATCATTTCCCTGGTTTCAAGTAGAGTAACATGAATTTGTACCCTTACCTTCAATCCTAAAACACGTTGTTTACATTCTTGTAAAACAGGCTTGTTTTGCAAGTCTCAAAGACAAGCCACAGAGGGTGATGGCAATTGATGACAACTGACGTATAAGACATACAAAGCAGCCTTAAGGCAAGGCTAGCAGCCCCTACTTCAAGTATTGAATGCTTGCCCCCTTCCTAATCCGATGAATAGCCTTCTTTAATCACAAGTGGGATTAACTCTCTATAGGACCTGTATCGATGGGAGGATCAGTCTGACCATGGAGTCTGCAGATGTATAGGATACCTCCAGTTAAGTAGCACAACGTATTACAGATGATTAGGGTAATATCGTCTGCTGGGAGCTGGAAGGGTGCTCTCTTATATAGCTCAAGATAGAGTTAACACCCTTCTGGCTCTCCTAGAGAATTGATTCTGTAGATGTACAAGTATAGGGTACATTCATTTAAATAGCTGGACCCATTTTCAATAATTAGGGTAATCTCGTCTGATGGGAGCTGGAAGGGGGAGAGGGGGGGGGGGGGGGTGGTAACTTAAAACATTTCTCTTCTTGCTCTGGTATGTGTACTTTACAATAAAACAGGTTATATTGTCTGTTCTGATGGTACATGCAATGATGCATTAAAGTAGCACAAACTATTTACCATAATTAGGATGATATCGTCTGCTAAGAGCTGGAAAAGTACTTTCTTATATAGCTCAAGACAGAGTTAAAACCCTTCTGGCTCTCCTAGAGAATTGATTCTGTAGATGTACAAGTATAGGGTACATGTATTTAAGTAGCTGGACCCATTTTCAATAATCAGGGTAAAATTGTCTGATGGGAGCTGGTAGATTGCTGTCTTTGGGATCATGTTTAGTCTGGGTCACATCTCATTTTTATCATCATTTAATCAGCATTCCAAAGCAATAATACAACAAATACATGAGACAATACAAGAGCAAATGATTCAGCTTCCTCTGTTGCCCTTCCCGAAGTTGCCTGGAAAGAAGAAAAGAAAAGTGGAATTCCTATGACTCTTGGGCTCCACTGGATCACACCAGGGAAGCTACAAACATAAAAACAAACAAAAAGCAAACAACAATAATAAAAACTAGATGGAATTTTGACTGCGCGCAGTCGAAAATGATGCCTCCGCCATAGAGCAATTTAAACAAGTTTGGAGTTTAAATCTCCAGTGGTTCTTGAGATATCATGATAACAATCTCAATGTATGGAATTTCATAAGTTGACCTCTGTGACCCTTGACCTTTGACCTACGTGCTCCAAAATCTACTCAGATTGTCTTCCTATAGTGATACACACTATCATTAAGTTTGAAGTTTAAATCTCCAGTGGTTCTTGAGATATTATGATAACAATCTCAATGTATGGAATTTCATAAGTTGACCTCTGTGACCCTTGACCTTTGACCTACGTGCTCCAAAATCTAATCAGATCGTCTTCCTATGGTGATACATACTATCCTTAAGTTTGAAGTTTAAATCTCAAATGGTTCTTGAGATATCGCGCTAACAATCTCAATGTATGGAATTTCATAAGTTGACCTCTATGACCCTTGACCTTTGACCTACGTGCTCCAAAATGTAATCAGATTGTTTTCCTATAGTGATACACACTATCACTAAGTTTGAAGTTTAAATCTCCAGTGGTTCTTGAGATATCATGATAACAATCTCAATGTATGGAATTTCATAAGTTGACCTCTGTGACCCTTGACCTTTGACATACGTGCTCCAAAATCTAATCAGATCGTCTTCCTAGGGTGATACATACTATCCTTAAGTTTGAAGTTTAAATCTCAAATGGTTCTTGAGATATCGCGCTAACAAACTCAATATTAGGAATTTCATAAGTTGACCTCTGTGACCTGTGACCTTTGACCTACGTACTCCAAAATCTAATCAGATCGTCTTCCTATGGTGATAAATACTATTCCCGAGTCTTAAGTTTAAATCTTAAATGGTTCTTGAGATATTGTGATAACGGTCAAACGGGACGGACGTACGGACGTACGGACGGACGTACGGACGTACGGACGTACGGACGTACGGACGTACGGACGGACAACCCGAAAACATGATGCCTCCGGCACCACCTTCGGTGGCGGAGGCATAACAAGCAAAACTATCAATTATTAAGGAGGTTTTCACTGATTCAAAAGACATCCTGAGTCACCTGAGAAATGAGGGCAGTGAGGCAAGTACAGCGGCATCCCTGACTGAATAGGGTAGGCTGTTCCATATTCAGAAGAATCTAACAGTCAGGGACATGAATAATATTTGTGTTGTGGAAGAGAGATAAAGGTCAATCAAGGTGCCGGCTTTTAATTTGCAAACATCTAAAAACATCCTCCTACCCGAGTCAAGAATAACCTTTCATAAACATGGCAAAAAGGGACACAAATAAATGTGAGGCTGAGGAACTAGAAATAGACCTGACATTTTGTACAAGTTGTTTCTATTTTTGAAGAGAGGCAGAGAGGTTTGAGGCAATGTTCATGCACATAAATACATGTATACCTACGTGGGGATGCTGAGTTAAAATTACATTGCCAGTTTGGAGTTAGAAGCGCATTGCATTGTTTCTGTTGTAACTCTTTACATGCTACACCAACAAGCTCATTGTGCCAAATTGTAGTCATTAAGGGATAGATATACTAAGGCTTCAAGATTATTGAACTCACTATGAACATGACAGACAAAGAAAGCGGACAATATATACAGTTCCTCAGGTAGACAAAGGAACATCCCTTCACTCCTATTATGTAAAAAGGTGAATATGCATGTGACACCTGTTCTACACATTTTTACATAATAGCAGTGAAGGGATGTTCCTTTGTCTACCTGAGGAACTGTATATTTTGTCCGCTTTCTTTGTCAGTCATGTTCATAGTGACTGTTTCCAGTGCAAGATGAATCTGATATACTGGTGTTAAAAGGGATGTCATGGAGCTAATCAAGACCGAAAACCAAGTAGACAATGCAATCCTTCTCTCAATTCATACCTATTCTTTTTGTGCAAAATTGCACCTGTGGCAAACAACCGTGCAGAGAGGCGAAGAAAGCAACCAAAGTGTTAATGACTTAATGCCATCCTGGCTTAAAACAGATGAAACTTTTCTTTGCTTAAACAATATTCCCTTCTTTTAATAAAATTTGAAAAAGGAGGCAGTCGATCAGGACTTATATTCCAAAATGCAGAAGGAGTCTTTGTTTACCTTACCCTATTTTTTTTTACATGTATCCTAAGTGGCATCTATTTTGTTTGGGTGTACCATAACAAGATCCTGTTCAGTTTAATATGAAAGTCTTCCATCTCCATGATATCTTGGAGGGGGGGGGGGGGGGGCGTATGTTCGTGGCCTCAAGGAAGAGATTAAAACCTTCTTGTTAACTCTAAGCTCAGTAATGGTTGTCTTCACAGATAATTCATATGCCTATGGTGATAACAGAGTTAAATGGAGGACAATTTCTGTAATTGGACATAAATACAACATACATAATTAAAACAGATGGCTATGTTTCACAGCTGATTTCGGGAATAACAGAGGATTAAAGGATAACAATGGGGGTAGAATAAAGATAAAATGGTAACTGCTGACATGGAGTTGCAAAGATGAAGAGAGAGAAACAGAGAGAAAGAAATCAGAGAGATAAAGAGAGTGTGTGAGAGAGAAAGTGAGAGAGAGAGAGAGAGAGAGTGAGAGAGAGAGTGAGAGAGACAGAGAGACAGAGAGACAGAGAGGAGGAGAGGCAGGCATATACTCCGGTATCCAGGTGCCTGAATAGATAATGTTTTATGTCTTATCTAGTGTATATAATGACAAATTAACATTTTTGCTGTGTTGGTTTGCTTACTCGCAAAATTTAGAAATTTGCTTGTATACATGAATATTCGGTCAAGCGACATCGGCCCTCATGTAAAGTCCTGAATGGCTATGCGTACATGTAAGAGAGATGGAAAACAAATCTGTAATGAATTTAGGACCGGGGTGATGCAGAACTCTTTAATTCTAAAAGGTTGTCATGAATAAAAAAAGGGTTGAAAAATACTGGTTTATATACGTATACTTGGTGCCAAAAATTGCAGAGTATAGTGAAAATAGTTGATTGATTAATACCATTTGAAATATATCTCCAGATTCCCAAACTGAGTTGGTCATGCTGTTGTGAATTTTATGTGCCAGAAGTACAAACTTTAAAAAGGTAGCTGTTAGATTTGATGTATGACTGATTATTAAAGGGTTAATCCTTAGGGTTGTTCCTTGACCAGAATAGAACAGTAACATCCTGTAAGCATCCATCAGCAGCATTTAGACCTGCGTTAGTAAACAACCTAGGGGTGTGCATATTGTTCTCTCTCCCTCCCCCATCTGCCCCCTCTTTCTCTCTCTCTCTCTCTCTCTCTCTCTCTTGATCTTCCCCTTGTTGCTTTATCTCTTTATCTTTGTTCCTTTCTCTATACCTTTAGCTGTCTATGTCTCTTCTCTTCTTTACATGATATCTCTTTCACCTTTGCTCTTCTCTCTCTCTCTCTCTCTCTCTCTCTCTTTCTCTCTCTCTCTCTCTCTCTCTCTCTCACTTTATATCTTACCACCCCACCCTAACAACCTACCCCACATACACATTGAATTTCACTCTTATATGTTATTTCCTCATCAAAAGACAAAAAAGTGATATACATTTGGACATATTTATTACAGTTTCTGATACCTTGTTTCATAAAGTTTAGACTTTTAGATTCTTCTAGAAATCATCATTGCAAATAGAAGGCTAATTTAAAAGAATTATTTATATCTACAGTATGGCATACAGAGTTATAATTCATGAAGAGTATACTCTCATATAATGCAAATTTTGACTTCATACCTTTTAGCACTCGTCTTGCAAAAACTATAGGGATAACTCTCCTCTACCTTAAGGATATGGAGTTATAAAGAAAAATGACGTCAATTAATGTAAAACTTGACTTAATTCCTTTTAGAACTCATCTTCACAAATACCAGAGGGCCAATTTCCCCTACCTACGTGATATTTAGGTTGAGGTACCATCAAGGAGAGTGCAACCCTATCTCTTGTCTCATTAATCCATCCCTGAGCATAATGAATTGGCCATTACTTTATACCAGTCT
The DNA here is from genome assembly GCF_000002235.5 of Strongylocentrotus purpuratus. NCBI lineage: Eukaryota > Metazoa > Echinodermata > Echinoidea > Camarodonta > Strongylocentrotidae > Strongylocentrotus > Strongylocentrotus purpuratus. Next base: position 430,764 of record NW_022145530.1, on the reverse strand, counting down.
TCCTCCAATCAGGCTCATCATTCCTCATTCCCCATCAATTGGAAAAATACCTTCATGGAGGATAATTCAATAAATCTTCGCTCTTTACCATGGCCTCATGAGACAATTATTGCCAGACGGACTGACCAATCTCCAGAACCGAGACCCTTGGAGTTGGTAATTCTCAAGTGGGAAATAGCGAGCGAGTGGTACTTATTCTAGTACTTATAGCATTTACAGGGTGCCTGCATGCATCCTTTTCACCTTTTTTCTTTTTTGTTATGAAAGTCATGTGCATGTACTTGACTGAAATATCAATTTTTAAAGCCATTATGATTGATAAAGCACACATATATTGTTGAATAATGGTGGAACACAAACCTTTTAATCCCAAAATCTTGTTGAAGAATATCCGATTTAATCTTGCACATAAGTGCAGATGTTAGGTGAACTAGGACTTAATAAGATGATCTTCACATTAGATTTTCCCAACAAGAGTCATCCACTTAAAAGATATTTAACTTTTCACCCAGATAGTGAATGGTACATGGTTTGTTAGAATTCCAGTAAAGATATGAGCACTCGTCAAATAATAGGGTAATAATAATTACTTGATATATACACTATACACAACATAGGCACACTAAAAAAATATGCTATAACATTCATTGTCTTATCCATATTTGTGAGGTATCTTTTATTGTATTCTTTGACTTAGCAAGTTTTCATGAAAGTGGCAAATAGATTCAATTCAAGAAAAGGAGAAGTATAACAGAGAAAATGTTTGCTGAGAGCTGAGAAGGGTATTAACTTTGTGTAAAATGTTATAAGTTTATGACCTGCTGGCTCTTAAGCAGACAAATTATGGGAATGTTTAATATATTTTGTGGGCGCTACTGAGAAGGAAAGACGTTAAAGTTGTCTGGCAAAATATGTCATCGACATTGACCTCCGATTGCCTGCCCACTCCAGCTAGCCTGCACGTCAGCATCCAAACTAGCCCTCTTTTAAGGAGCAATCACTGACGTCAGCATCACTACCAAACACAACACCGTCTAGAGAGTCTGGGTCTTGGACAGGAAAATTGAAATAAATCATCGGCTATCTTGGTCAAGAAGTCACTGGTATACGAGCAATCAAGGGAATCAAGTGTTGACTAAAAGCAGGATGTTGACAGAATTTCAATGACCTTGGGAGATCTGGGTCTTGACCTCACCCACCTTCTCTTTCTTTCCTTCTGTCTCCTCTCTGGTGTCTTCTTTCCTTCACTTCTTTCCTCTCCTCTCACTCACCCCCTAGTCTTTCCTTCTGTCTCCTCTCTTCTTTTCTCTTTTCTTCTCTTCTTTCCTCTCCTCTTTTTTCTCTGTTCTTTCCCCTCTCACTCACTCGTTGGTGATCCAACATTTCCTACATGCTTTATTTTGTCAAAGAATACAGGGTTAAGGTTGCAAGTAGGTTTTAGGATTACCTGAGGGGTCCTGGGATCTGTTTGGGATGCATGTAAGGGAGGAGGATATAGATGATTGAAGAATACAAAATATATAAAAATGGACAGAATCTGGACTAGGTTTAACGTTTTTTCGAAGTTTGAAGTTGGTGATTCAGTTAGTGCAAGAAACCGACCACAAAGCAACTATCGCTGGAGCATGCATGTGTTGTACATTCTCCCAACCCCCCTCTCTCTCTCTCTCTCTCTTGGCCATCATATCTACTAACATGATTACCTATTAGGAATATTGTTACCATAGTGACAGCCTTGACACCTTTGAATTATACACTAGCAAGCATGAACAAACAAAAAATGGTCTTTTTGATAAATGTATTCCTGTCTGTAATTCTTTTTCAAGTTCAGGAGACTGTTGACGTCAAGGATCCATTTTAAAGGAAAATTGCAAATTATTTTGTTTGGTTGTCCTCATAGCTATCTATGTAGGAAAATATGCTATAACGCTGTACTGAGAAGAATGCCTTTTATGGTACCCTTAACTCAATCACCACTATCTGTATCTGTACTTCAGTATACGCAGAGGTACCAGACTGTATAATGCACTTATACTTGACTTTTGTGTTACTTTTGGATTTGAAATTGAAATTCAAACTGTTTTAACTCCATTAAGACCTCCTTACAGAAACAAATAATCCTGTTCATTGTGATATACATTTTTTTTTCCCTCTGGTTTTCTTTCCCCCTCCCCCGATCTTTTGCAATAATGCATCTTAATTATTGTCCTTAGTATTTTAATGCTTTTATCAACAATTTTTAGGGACACCTACATAGAAATACACCCTTTGTAACGAGCTAATTTTGTATGAAATCAGAAAATAAGAGTATTAGAATGGAGAAAATTGGAAATACATCTGACCAATAATAAGTTCATTAGGTTTAAAAAAAAATGAAATTACTTAATCTATGTGACTCTCAAATTGACACTTTGGTCACTAGATTGTGACATATTTATGAACAGCTCTCTCATTTGTCTTGTACAAAATATATAATTAATTTCCATTTTTCTCATAAGTGCTTCTCCCTTGGTGCACTACTTAAAATGTATCATGGATAACATATTATTATAGGTCCTCTAGAAAGAAGAGACCCTCATGAGTCATACATTTTTGAAAAATTGACACTTAAAGGTATAGTCCAGTTTTGGAAATGCCCCCTCTCAAAAAATGAAATGGAAGCTCTTACTACCAATCATGTGAAAGAATATGTTTTGACTAATACGTGATGATACAAATTTTGGCGGGAAACCGCCTACTAATTGATATATTTGGTAAATTATTATATCTATCCGGACTGGATAGATATTGCGTAGTCCCATATACAGCTTTCTGTGTACAGTGCTTGTAACTTACCAAGACTTGGCCAAATTTCTTATAATTTTGATGATTCCAGAGCCTTGGAATATTTGAATAACCTTTGTCCCGTATCCCAGTGACGCTGGAATGCTACATTACATAATACAATATTGACGTCATTCACTGCCTCTTGTGTACACAAGACCAAAGTTCATGTATCTACTTGTCTGCAAGACACCAACGAGAGCCCAAAAGCCAAATCACAAACATTGAACTCTATATACCTCTGCAACATCAACCAGAGCAAGACCAGACGACTTAACAGAAATTAGGTTACCCTAAATGGATTGGGTTTGGTCCGGTGGTGTGGCAGGGATATTAGAATATTAAAGTGTTTCTCTACTACTTTGTTGCTTTTATAAAGGATTAATGTCTGGAAGACATCAGCAAGAGCCCCAAAGCCAAATTACTCTACACCTCTGTCACATTGATGAGAACAACACCAGACAACTAAATATATATGGCAGTGATATTGCTGGTTAAGGGTTGGATTGGGGGTTGGTCTGGTGGTATGACAGGGTTATTAGAGTGTCAACCCTTTTAGGACAGGATTTTTTTTTTAAAGGCCTAATTTGATCTAGAACTTTTCTTCAAATCGGCAATAACATTTTCTTTTATTGCTACATTGTTGAAATTAAATGTAATGTCTCTGAAAATGTGAAAGTATGTCAAGTTTTGATTGAAAAACAATGATTTTGAAGCTCTCAATGTGTTGCCGATTAAAGCATTTTAAAGCTTATTCCCAGCATCAAACGCAATATAGTCATGAAACAAAGAGTTGATTTATTGTGAGCAGACATTTTTGCTCTTTCTACTCACGCATCTGGCATATTTTTCAGGACTATGAATCACAAGTTATTGAGCCAATTCACAAAAGGGTTAAATGTTTCTCTACTTCTTACCGGTAGTTGCTTTTTATAAAGGATTAGTTTCTGCACCTACATTTACGGTGCTCCTTTTTAAATCTGGTATTAATGAACATCTTTATAAACTTATAGTGTTTTTTAATCCATTCAAAACTTAGGACTGAAATATTTTGAATTAAACTCATTTTAGTCGGCTTAAATTGTCTGAAATTATTTAAAATGTCACTCCCAGGGATACTAGTGGATTACATCTGATTAATTAGCTGTAGTAACTGTGATGGTTCAAGACAGAAAAATAGTGCGGTCTAATGAATAAGTCACCAGACTATGGACTGAAAAATCCCTGCAACATCACTATAAAACATCATTCGGTATTTAAAGACATTAATCTTAATTTGCCTCTCTCCACCCGCTGAAGTGAGTACCCATTACTGTAAGTACAAAATTCCTTGAATGCTTACCGGTAAATACATGCATCATCCTATTCTTATTTTGGAAGAGGCAAGTTCTCAAAATGCCATTTTATTAAATTCCATCGAAGATAATTTCATAATTTCAAAAAATTAGTAGCAAAAACTGGGGGAGAGTAATTCATTAGGTTCATCAAGCAGCCAAATTAGCAATTCTCAACCACAAGTTTTTCTCGAAAAGGAAGGTCCATGACCAGAGTTCAACGTCAAGATAAGATTTTCAAAATCAATCCTTAAGACCATTCCTAGGAACTACTCTGTTTGTCTTGTTGGGGAGGGGGAGTGGGAATGGGGAAGGAATCAAGGAAGGGAGCATGAGTGGGAACAAAAATTGTTGGCAATATCATAATGACCTTCTCCTTCTTTAATAACTAAATAGTAATCCAATTAATGAGAGAACGTTTAAATCCCTTCCTTGGGTCAACAGAGAGTAACATGAGAACTTAGTATAACAGATAAATCTCGTAAAATGGCTGCAGGGTCCAACAGCGGAGAGATCTGCAGCCGTAAAACGTAACCCATAATTCAATTATTCTCGTTGGCGATCTGATGGATGCTGTTATTAAAGTTATCCAAATATTTTGCTGTTTATACTTGCCACATTGCTAATCTTGTTAGAGGCCACATTGCTAATCTCGTTAGAGGCCGCAACCGGGAAACGATCTCGGCTACTGCGGGTTTAAGGTGTGACGTATTAATTCCTCTAAGCTGGCTAACCGACCTGCATAAATCTTACTGTGTTTGGTCATTGAGAATGATATATAATGTGATTTTGAGAGCATTTTATCTACTGTGGGTATTTGGCATGACCTGTTGGGGTCATTTCCGGTTAAAAAAATGTTTTCTACTACTCTAGCAAGAAAAGTAGACAAGCAAATGAAATCCTCATGGGGTCTAAGGTTGCAAATCTCTTCCAGTGTTCTCCAGTTTGACTGGGTACAAGATTCACTTGGCACAGATCCAAGTAATACGTCATAAGAAGATATGAAACTCTCGGGGACCTTTCAATATCGGTCTATTAATCGTTTTAAATTCCAACTCTCCATTGAATTACCCATATTGATAAGAAATAAAAACGGTTAACACCTTAACTATTTATTGGCATAGATCCAAGTTATACATCCACATGAGATTTTGGTATATACTGGCATGTTCACATTTTATAATTATTTACATATATAAATAGAAGGTATGAAAGTGAAACTATCAGGAAGCGTTCACATTTTCTACCTGTCAATGCTCTCTACGTCATACATCGATATAAGATATGCAACTCAGAGATGGGAAACGTTTTTAAACTATTTGCAATCTCTAAGTCATCTGCCTACATCAACAGACGATATGAAAAATATCAAGGAATCTTAAAATTTTCTAGCTATTAACTTTCTCAACATCATACATCAATAGGAGATATGAAAACTGTCAGGGGATGTACATTATGTGGTTTAGTGTTTTTTTGTTTACATGACTGCTAAGTGAGCATAAATTCTTGTAAGTAAAGCAACAAGTAGTATATTCCTTTTAGCAATCAATGCTATCTACATCATACATCAATTACAGATATGAATTTGGGGAAAGTAAACATTTTCAAACTATTTATACCTTCGAAAATGTCAGCCTACATCAACAAATGATATGAAAACTATCAAGGAATGTTCAAAATTGTCTAGCTATCGACATTCTCTACACCATGCATCAATAGAAGATATGAAACTATCAGGGAATATCCACATATTCCCATTTGCTATGCCATACATCAGTAGAAGATATGAACCTATCAGGGATAGGTCACACTTCCTAGTTATTCCCATTCTCTACGCCATACATCAGTAGAAGATATGAACCTATCAGGGATAGGTCACACTTCCTAGTTATTCCCATTCTCTACGCCATACATCAGTAGAAGATATGAACCTATCAGGGATAGATCACACTTCCTAGTTATTCCCATTCTCTACGCCATACATCAGTAGAAGACATGAAACTATCAGGGATAGATCACACTTCCTAGTTATTCCCATTCTCTACGCCATACATCAGTAGAAGACATGAACCTATCAGGGATAGATCACACTTCCTAGTTATTCCCATTCTCTACGCCATACATCAGTAGAAGACATGAACCTATCAGTGATAGATCACACTTCCTAGTTATTCCCATTCTCTACGCCATACATCAGTAGAAGACATGAACCTATCAGGGATAGATCACACTTCCTAGTTATTCCCATTCTCTACGCCATACATCAGTAGAAGACATGAACCTATCAGGGATAGATCACACTTCCTAGTTATTCCCATTCTCTACGCCATACATCAGTAGAAGACATGAACCTATCAAGGATAGATCACACTTCCTAGTTATTCCCATTCTCTACGCCATACATCAGTAGAAGACATGAACCTATCAGGGATAGATCACACTTCCTAGTTATTCCCATTCTCTACGCCATACATCAGTAGAAGACATGAACCTATCAGGGATAGATCACACTTCCTAGTTATTCCCATTCTCTACGCCATACATCAGTAGAAGACATGAACCTATCAGGGATAGATCACACTTCCTAGTTATTCCCATTCTCTACGCCATACATCAGTAGAAGATATGAACCTATCAGGGATAGATCACACTTCCTAGTTATTCCCATTCTCTAGGCCATACATCGGTAGAAGACATGAACCTATCAGGGATAGATCACACTTCCTAGTTATTCCCATTCTCTAGGCCATACATCGGTAGAAGACATGAACCTATCAGGGATAGATCACACTTCCTAGTTATTCCCATTCTGTAGGCCATACATCAGTAGAAGACATGAACCTATCAGGGATAGATCACACTTCCTAGTTATTCCCATTCTCTACGCCATACATCAGTAGAAGACATGAACCTATCAGGGATAGATCACACTTCCTAGTTATTCCCATTCTCTACGCCATACATCAGTAGAAGACATGAACCTATCAGGGATATATCACACTTCCTAGTTATTCCCATTCTCTACGCCATACATCAGTAGAAGACATGAACCTATCAGGGATAGATCACACTTCCTAGTTATTCCCATTCTCTACGCCATACATCAGTGGAAGACATGAAACTATCAGGGATAGATCACACTTCCTAGTTATACCCATTCACTACGCCATACATCAGTAGAAGACATGAACCTATCAGGGATAGATCACACTTCCTAGTTATTCCCATTCTCTACGCCATACATCAGTGGAAGACATGATACTATCAGGGATAGGTCACACTTCCTAGTTATTCCCATTCTCTACGCCATACATCAGTGGAAGACATGATACTATCAGGGATAGGTCACACTTCCTAGTTATTCCCATTCTCTACGCCATACATCAGTGGAAGACATGATACTATCAGGGATAGGTCACACTTCTTTAATTATTCCCATTCTCTACGCCATACATCAGCATAAGATATGATACTATCAGGGATAGGTCACACTTCCTAGTTATTCCCATTCTCTACGCCATACATCAGTGGAAGACATGATACTATCAGGGATAGGTCACACTTCTTTAATTATTCCCATTCTCTACGCCATACATCAGCATAAGATATGAAACTATCAGGGATAGATCACACTTCCTAGTTATTCCCATTCTCTATGCCATACATCAGTATAAGACATGAACCTATCAGGGATAGGTTACACTTCCTAGTTATACCCATTCACTACGCCATACATCAGTAGAAGATATGAACCTATCATAAACCTTTCACATTTCACTTCATCTGTTAAGAGCCAGAAGGACGTTAGCTCACACACTTCAATGCAAAGTTAATGCCCTTTTGATTATCCATGTTCCTCCAGGAAGGGTCGATCCTCCATCCATCCGTTTCTTATTTTGTATAATATCTAAACTCACCATCTGTAGATGTGTTCTCAGATAGAAATTGCCATGGCACAAATAGGCTCAATTTCTGCAGGCGCTGTTAAATTTCTATACAGAATGTTTGGACCATCAAGATACCAAATAAACAAAACATCAGGTTTAATAATGAAAATTAATACTTCTCTGTAATTTAGGCCTTTTATTGCTCTGTCTAGGGCTCTAGACATTGGTCACTTTCTGGTGTATGAAAGTGAGCACCCGAGACATGATATTGCCAATTTGCTAACCTACTTAACTAATATAAAGTGACAATTTTTGAAAAATCACCTCACTTTCATTTGACCTAGATATCAACAAAATGGATTAGGGCAATTCCACGGTAACGGAAGGACACTCAGACAAGATTTTTGAACTTCAGGTTCATACTAAAAGAACTGTTTTATTAGTATAAGATGTGAAACAGTACAGATATAATACCTATATAAGTGCCTTTAATTCTCCCCCAAAAAATTGTCATTATAGTTAAGTAGTTTAAGAATGTGCATATTAATCATCTCGGTAACGGAAGGACATAAAAATGGACATGGTTTTTCCAGTTAATTAGTGTTTATCCAAACTTTGTGAAGTTGATGAAGCTTTCCACTTGACTGAAACACATTTTGTTCCCCATAGTTTAATACATACTAATAAAACATTTCTTTTAGTATGAACCTGAAGTTCAAAAATCTTGTCTGAGTGTCCTTCCGTTACCGTGGAATTGCCCATTAAATCACCAGAAGGGCATTAATTCATAAATATGTATTTCATCAGTGTATAAAAGATTAAACGTCCTTGTGGATCTGAACAGATTAAATGGCAAAGTGGCAAGGGGGATACATAGGCAACGTAATAGCTCTGTATCTTCTATGTATACATCACGTGGCATTGATGTAATGATTGTTTATGATGCAATATGAGCTGAGATGATAGCCTTATCCTAATAGCCACCCGTCATAGAGCTGATAAATGTATACCCCTATAAACATAGGGATGAAGTGTCGTAAACTGATATCACATGACCCCATTCTTGCATGTATGTAGCCTTAAATCAAGGCCCTGTGAATGCAGGGCGTACACAGTGAATGGTCCAGTGAGAATTACTCTACAGTTCTTTAATATCCTACACTAACTAAATACCTTTCTTCAACCTGATTCAATTCAATTCAATTCAATTCAAATTTATTTATGTTTCCAACAAAACATTACAAATCAATTATAAACATTTACAATAATTTAGGAATTCATATTGGAAACAGAGGGGTCCACTTAAAAGCATTGCTTGTACAATTGTGGACCTCTCAACTGACGCTTAGGAATAAACAGTAATTAAATTAACAAATTTGTAACTACAAAAGAATTAGAACCCTATACTCAAGAACCTAACCATGACCCCAAACCCAAGTTAAAACCCGATAGCTAACCTAACCCTAACCCTACAATTTTTAGGAAACAAAACCCATAGTAAATGTCAGCATTGTACCAGTAGGTTTGATGCAAAACAAACCATAACCCTACAGTTTTTTAGGAAATAAAGCCCAGAGCAATTGTCAGATAACCTTCAGGAATGCAAACTTTTTATCCACTTACCTTTTTCTTTCCTCACCGGCCCCGTAATGGAATCAACAAGTTTGATGCATAGCTTGAGAGATGTACTGCCTTTCAGCTCCACTTGCCTTGGATATAACTTCTATTTGACACAACTTTTTTGCAAAACACAAATTCCACTCATTTTGGCCTCACAGTTTCCATGACTTTCCATATATTGAGGGATTTTCAGGTGGGCTGTATCTAATACAGACCACCTTATAATGTTGTTAAAATTACCTTTATTATTTCTTTATTTTTCTTATTTCGACCCACTTTTGTGTGAGCAAGATAACTTGAAAATGGTTCAATCGAATACCTTGAAATTTGGCACACGTATGTATAGGCATTAGAACAAAGCACAGAAATTTTTTCAACCTTGACCTTGACTGATGACGTCATCTAGGCGCCATTTTGTGAAATTTTCTGAAAATCAACTCATGATCATATCTTCATAACCAAAAACCATTTCTCATTCATATTTATCATGATCAAGGTCAATAGCAGTCCGGTCAATTTCAGGTCAAAAAACGCGCGCATGCGCGTACATCCGTGCGTCAGTGCGCGCGCAAATTTTTAAAATGCTCAAAATCGTCTCAAATTTATTTTGCATACGTTTCAGGTCATTTTAAGCATTTTATAAAAAATTGCGCACACGCGCGTTTTCGCGCGTAACACCATTACATAACAAAGAATCGCCATTTTTTTTCTTTCACGATAATTCCCATATTTTTTCAAACAATTTGATACCCTGTTCATCTCTTTATGACCATTAATTTGAAGATGAGCGTCCATTCAAGATAAATGTCCGTGCACGCGAGCTCTTATAATACATAGCATATATGGGCAAAAACATGCCTATACAAAATGCATTATAGCTCTTTCAAATGCACCGGGATCCTCAATTTTTTTTCATATTTAGATAGAGTATGAGTCGGAGATATGATTTCATGTCTCATTTGGCCCCTAAGTGTATCTGGACATCATCACAATGGCCTTGGAACTTAAAATACGAATTTGCATATTATGACGTCAGCATATTTATGGAAAATTGATTGTATCTCTGTAAATATTGATCAATGTTCTTCAAAATTTCAATATGTTGTAGCTAAGACAATTTTCTACAAGCTTAGTAATAACCATTTTTCATTTTGATGACGTCATCATAGTGAAAATCTCGATTAAAGGCCTCATGTCAAAAGGCCTTCATAATTTGCGTTATCCCTATAGAAGGTGAATTTCGTTCACGTCATGAAACTACATGATATTGTTTTTTAAGAATTTTTAAGCAGTATCTCGCTTATTTTTGCTCTATTTTGTCTCAAATTTAAGTTGACCAGCCCACCTATACTTGTTCTAAACAAGTATTATATGTCTAGTTTCCTTCTCATTTTCAATGGCTTTCAAGGTTTTTCCATAACCATCTGAACCCTGCTTATTGTATTGCTGCAAAACACTCATTATATGCTTGTATAGGAGTTAAAAAAGGAAGCCTGATAATCTTGTCCATGCTTTAAAAGTCCACATAATGGTAAGCAAGTTTTCGGACACAACTTTTTTTGCAAAACACAAATTCTACTCATATTGGGGGCAAAAATTCTAGAGCCATGAGAATTTATTGTCTAGGTAGTTACCTCATTATGTAGGAATACATGTAGCTTTAAAATGTCTATGTAACCAAGACACACAAGACACTGTATAGGAAAAACCAACCCCTCTCAGTATTTAGTTTTCCTTTGTATTATCTACTACTGCAATATAGTAATACCTTTTTTTTACTTTATAGGGGTCAACATACCAAAGCACAATTAATAGCTCTTTGGAAGCTTTAAAACAGTTTGTGTAAACAAATTATAGCCATAACTGTTTTTTCAAAATTTTAAAAGTCTGCCTCAATCAGCATTTTATAGTCTATACACTGTTTGTCAAAACCAAACTATATGACTGTGCAAATTTTGCTTCACAGATCATTGAATTCAATTTACAAGGTAAATACACATGGTCTATTGCCCTGCTTATGCACTCAGAAACCATAAATCAATAAAAACCCTTGATAAACGGACACAAATACCAATTAAAATCATGTATAACACTTAATTTAGAATTTTAAGACTATAAGGATAGATCACGAGTCATGTGGGTCATGCATGCATATTGAGAAAGAACTCTTTAGAACTTCTTATGCATTGACAAAATATTGTTCTTGATTATTAAAAAAAAGAAAAGTGATTATGGAGAATGCTGTCTTCAAATTCAGACCCATCAAACAAACTTAAAAATTTTGCAGAATGATATCACAAACACTGCCACATAATAAGCAGATGGGACTACACATCGATGTAGGAACAAAAAAGACTTTTTACTCACAGAATCCCTTACTCAAAATTTACCATGATCATTTGCTAAAGTATAACGAACTTATACGATAACTAAACTGCTATAACAGTGAGATTTTATGCAAGAAATCTATAGGCATAGTAGTGAATGTTGTTCTTTCTTTTGTCACTTTTTAAAGAGAGAGACAGAGAGGGAGGGGGAGATAGAGAGAGAGAGAGGGAGGGGGAGGGGGGGAGATGGGGTAGAGAAAGAGAGAGAGAGAGAGGAAGTTATATATTGTCTATGATATCACAGTCGACACTAAACTGTGGCAAAAGTCACTTAGCCTACGGGTGTAATTTCCAAAACATAAGAGTACTTCAAGAATAATCCTTCTCACACCATGTCAAGCTCATTCCTCATGAAAAATATAAAGAAGGCTGCATGAGCAAGCTCAAACATATTTTTTCCCCTTCAGGCTACTCGGCACTACCTTATAACTCTCACAAATTCTACAATCACCTCTGTTTTGTAATAAAAGTAACACCATGACAGTCAATCTTGAATACAGACAGGCATTCCAACATGTTTAGTGCTTGAATGGGCTCCTTATCAAGGTGCAACTGATTAGGCGTGTGTTGGAATTTCAATTTTCGTTGCCTCTTCGTGAAAATCCCATTTGACAGCATTGCTGATAATGTATTGTGTTTTCATGTAATTATTTTAGTGTCAGATAAAATAGCTAGAAGTTATGTTGATCATCTGGATGTGTAATAACACGAAGAAATGTTTTTTATGAGGTTTGGAATCATCAAGATTATTAAACATAGACTGATGATAATCATAATAACTATAATGATAATAATAATGATAATGATAATAATAACTAGAGGTGCTATACAGAGATACAAGTACATGGGACTGCATAAACATGTGGCATCGCAATTCACTTAAAAGTTATCTATTTCAATTCATATTTGAAATGTGAGAGCACTTCAAATGTAATATTTTTCAAGCAATATTTCTACAATATTCTTCAATACTGGAGTTAATAGAACGAGAATAAGGTAACTCGCAAATGATTTTCAGCTATTCCATAACTAGAGCTTCTCTTTAACATCAGAATGTGCTGGCCAAGGTAATTGATGCTCCGTGGCAACCGTAGTATCAAGATACGAAACACACACCCACTTATCACAGATAAAAAGGGGGTCTGACACATTCCGCGCATTATTCATGACGAAACGTTGTTGAAACATCGAAACATCAAAACATTGGCACTGACACATCCCCAATGTTATAATGGTTAGCAAACAATCGCAATGTGCACACTGATCGTGGTCCGGCTGATTATGCACGCATAGCAATTTTGTCGCCAGAGGTGACAAGATCGTGCTTTTAGATGGAGATGAGGTTTTTGTCAGTGATAATGGGGTCTGAATGACAGACAGAGGGAGACTAGTCCCAGACAGACATTTTCCCAGTGGACAGAAAATGAAGCACACTCCTTCTTCACATTCACAAGGATTGCATCTAAAAGGGGAATTCCACCCTGGTATTAAGTTGCTTTTTAATAGAGGCAGAAAAATGAGAGAAATGAGAGAAACAAGTCAGTGAAAGTTAGAGCAAAAAGCGATTAAAAATAAGAAAGTTATGAATCTTTGAAAGTGCAATTCTTGGCATGTTCATATCTTGGGTAGATTTGAACTTATAATGCACCAATCAACAAAATATATTTTGTTCTGTACGGTAGAATTTCCATCTTGTAATACAATATACAATATTCAATATTCAAAACAATTAATGTAGAGGTGTTGTGGTCGAGTGGATACGTCGCCGGACTGTCGATCACAAGGTCCGCGGTTCGAGTCCCGCCGCCGCACTAATGTTCTTTGGCAAGACATTGATCTACATTTGCCACACTCCACCCAGGTGAAGTAAATGGGTACCTGGTAGGAATTTATTCCTTGAAATGCTAGAGCGCCGTATGGCAGCCGTGCTAAAGCCAGGGTAATAATCGAGAGCGCCAGGAGGGTCAAATCTGACTGACATGAGCGCTATACAAGAACCCACTATTAATATTATTATTATTATTCAAAATATGAGCTTCAAATATAACTTCCATTAAATACACTCTACGTTGTCATAAAAGTGATGAGTGACTACTTTATACACCTGTACGCACTTTAATAAAATAGGGCTTGCACAGAATCCAAGTTGACTTCACCTACAATCAAAGTCACATTTCACGGGTCTGTTTTTTAATAACATGGACCATGTATTACTCAACTGCCTGTAAAATGTTGAAAAGCTAATCACCTAAACTCAAAACACTTTGATATACCTGTATATCTACCTTGATCTGTTTGGAGCCAGAAGGGCATTAAAGGCAGGCTTTACTACTTCAGCTAGAAGGGATAAGACCACCCAGCGAGCCAGCGAGGTCACTGTGACAGGTGGCTATCTCATTAACTCAGCTCTCATTTAACATAAGAAAAAGAGGATCATGGGGGACCAACAGGCACCGATTGGGGAAGTTTTCTATATAGAGGGAACAAGTAGCTACAAGTAGGACAGTGTGCCTTTAAATCATATGATTTCACACTCAGATAATGCCCTTTTGTCTCCAAATAGATAAAAGGGTATTATCTGTTAAGAAATTGTATAAACATGAAAAATGCATACCTGGGCCCCATTTCACAAAACTTGTCATCAGTGACAAATGACAATTTTTGTTATAAGCTAATGAAAGCCTTGCTTTTGATTGGTTATCATAAGATTTGTCACTAATTTTGTTTTTGTCATTTGTCATTGAAAAAAGGCTTTGTGAAACAGGTCCCTGGAAATGCATATAACTCCAGTTGGAAATGCACACAAAAGAAAAGGGTCCTCTGTGGGTTAACGTCCTTGCGATGAAAGATTTTCCGTTTTTTTTTGCAAGTTGAAAAAGTCACCCCAAAAACATGGGGTCATATTTCATTTAGTTTCATGTCTCGCTTGCGGAGAACATTTGATTTGCAAATACCCCGAGGCACTTTACTTTTGCCACCATCACTTGAGAATAACAGGTTGGCTACCCGCAAGAAAGCCGCAAGAGCAATGCTGTGTCAATGGCAGTTATGACCTTCTTGTGGCCAGCCAACGAACACATCCAGACTCATAACAAAAAAACGAGTTGGTCAGAAAGCGCGAGACATATGTTTGAATAAAGAGGATAGAAAATGTCTTTGAACTCCAGCGGATGCACCCAGCGGAGTTGAAAATCAACATTTTCTTGCCTCGACTGTTTCGACAGGAGAAATTGAAGTAGCACCTAGCTTAAGCTCACCCACGCATAGCTACTCATCACCCCCCCCCCCTCCCTCTTCCCTTACCTGTATCCTTTGCTATTCTTCATCCAGGTAACTCAATATCGAGGATTTGTCGATAATTGTGAATATTGAAGCGGCTTTATTAGCTGGTGATATCGCCCATGCTAGCCATAGATAACGCATCATAATCTCAGAGCTACAAAGGTGTTAACTATACTCTCTAAAAAAAATTGAGTGATCACGGACGTCACTCCTCTGGAGAGTGAAAATGTAGTGAAAATAGAGTGAAAATAGAGTGAACATTCACTCTTTTCTTCTTAGAGAGCACTCTAAAATCAATCGATTTTCACTCCTAAACAAGTGATCACGGACGTCACTCCCAAGAAAGTGAAAATAGAGTGAAAATTCACTCTTTTTTTTAAGAGAGTATGCAAAGTTACATGAGTTAATGCCCTTCTGGCTCTCAGCAGCTGATATCAGGGTGCCTTTAAAGTGTATTTACACAAAATGTGCCCTCAAAAATCTTGTCATTTAATAATGCACTCTAAAAACTCAAGTGTTGTCAGCTAAGCATTTAAAAAGGCCAAGGAGTGACATTGTTTCCATATGGTTATAACACGTTTGCGACTACTTTTGAAAAATCAGCCAAAAGCAATTTCAATGGTTCTGTATGCCACCTTTCGAAATGAGTGAACACGATATTGATGTATTACATATTCTGAAAATGATTTCTACGGGCATACAATAAAGGGTATTGAAATCACCCTTGAGTTGATTTTTGGAAAGTATTTGCAACCATGGTTTATACGTGATACAGCTCTTGCAGCAGCATTGGATCTTACGACATTAAAGGGAAATATAACATTTTATGATGATATTAATAAATGTTTCTTATAAAGCGCCTTACCAGTTATAACATAACCAAGCAAAGTCCTCACAGTATGTTTTTTAATCCTGCCACTGGATTCTTATTCCATTCTGTACTCTTACAGCGCACACTCTCCACTCCTTTGTAGTGGCATTCCACTCAATCCACTTTTACAAGCATACACGCAACAATCAAATCACTTTTTAAGAGCAGTGTCACTCCTCGACCCATATAAATGCTCATAAAAAACAATCAGTTTTTGAGCGTGTCAAAGAAGTGCTTGAAGTATATCCATTTTAATGAAACTGTTGTATCTTGAACCCTATCTATGACTACTGAATTATCTAAACCCCATAGGCTTAATTCAGGCATTTTCCAGACTCCCATTAGCAAAGGGTTAACTGCATTCGTCTACATTTTCACTTTTGCCCATAACACCCCTCCATTTTGCCCCGAGGTGAGGAAGGTGATCAAGGAAGGCATTGGGGCACATTTCATATTGTGTGATATTTGATTTGATTTGATTTTGCACATTCCTGTGCACTTTGCTCTGGTCACAACTAATAATGACACCATGCAACTGAGACCCCGTTCTCATTCACTTCGTTGGAGCGGTCTAACTAAGACCCGTTCCTCAGGAGCAGTTCTTAGGTGAGTGAGAACGGTCAAAGTGGTCCAGGAAGTGGACTTCTGGACCGCTCCAGAAGACCACCTCGAGAGGTGGTCTTGAGGAATGGGTCTTATTAAGAGCAGTTTGGACCGCTCTAACGTGCAATGTAAACGGAAGCGTACTTTGACCGGAAGTGAGCTAGTGACGTTCCGTGCGAAACATGTAGTACGGTACATACGGTTTGTATTCCGCGTGTGAAAAAATGACCTGCTGACCTGAGCTGCCATAGCAACAAGACCACTTTGACTCGTGGAGCGGTTTGAGCCATAAAAAACTGCTCGGAGTGTGAACGCTCGCAAACCGTTCCTCAAGACCCGTTCCTCTGGAGCGGTCTAACTAAGACCACTTTCAAAGTGAGTGAGAAGGGGGTCAAAGGAAAAAAAAAAACTAGACAGATCAAGACAATGCCAATAAAAAATGTTCAAGGAAAGAATATCTTTGAATCCTCACAGACAGTGGTGTAATATGAACCAGCCACTGCGGGACACGAACATTACTGTGGGGCACGAACATCGTTGGGGGGCATTGATCTCACTCAAAAATGATATTCATTGTAAGGCCTCTGCTTAGCGGAGGGTATGGGAGGGGGATTTAAGTAGCTGTGTGTGGGTGTATCCATGCATCTACTGATAGCTCCTTCCTGGTACTACCTCATTACACAATGTGAAAACAGGAGAAGCAAGAAAATTTTGATTTTCAACTCTGCAGAGACTGTGAGCAGTAGGGTATATAGCTACAGGGGGGCACACAGAGGGGGTGGGCACATGGGGGCTACCCCCGGATTGAATGACGAAGAAAATGAAAAAAGGAGAATCATATTCTCTTATCTCTTTTCTCATTTTTCTCTTTCCTATTCACATACAAGCTATGCTTTTTATTTAGGCTCCCCACATTTTACATTGTTCTACCTAGCCTGTTATATATACATATTTGAAATTTTCGTATTTTTTTCCATACATTATATTTGATATAAAATGGTTAAATTTTTTTTTCTTGTGTGAAATCCATTCTTATAATAATATACGCCTGTATAAAAAAAAAAGAACATCAACTGTTTTTTTATGTAAAATGTGGAATAAATAAAACTTCAAACTTGAACTTCTCTCTCATCATTTTCCCATATTCCCCTTCTTTTCCTATCTTTTTGCATTTCTCCTTCTTTTCCTGTTTTTTCTGCATCTTTCAATTGGGGGTAGCCCTGTGCGCCCCACCTGTAGCTATTTACCCCACTGCTCAGTCTCTGCAGAGTTGAAAATCTACATTTCTTGCTTCTCCTGTTTTCACATTGTGTAATGAGGTAGTACCAGGAAGCTATCAGTAAATGCATGGATACATGCTCGCACAGCTACTTAAATCCCCCTACCCCTACTCCCCCACCCCCAAGCCAGGGGTCCCTTGGATATGTACAAAAGAAAAATACAACATTAATTACCCCTATCACACTCAGAGCCAAAGAGGGTTGAGTCCTGACTCTATCTAGATCAAACAGCTATTATGAATGCTGTGTACATCACTTTGATCTGCAGACAGTCCAAACTTCTCGACCCACTTCGAGAGGAGTGTTGAGTGCTATAGGCAAGTTCAAAAGTTGAAAGCAGATTCTCCAAAAATAAAAACGGTACTTCAAGTACTTGATGCAGATCCGGGTATATCTCCACATGAATAGACTGAACATTTTACAAGAGAATGGTGGAGGAAAATGAGAAAGCATTGGAAAGTAAGCACAATTAATGCACAATTACAGTAAGAAAACTCATTCGTAAAGCTAATATGCTGTACTCCAGCAGCTTCAAATATGCAAGCCAACAGGATTTTTTGGGGTTTAACGAGTCAATGTATGCCTGTAGATTCTCTCCAGACCTTATATTGTGACTATGAAAACAGTATAATTAAGCTTGCAAGACTGCATCCACAGTCACACACAGCGATTCATCCTGCTCTCCGGGCCCCATCCTAGTCAGTCGGGGTTACCTAGCTTGCTTAGTTGTTAATATCATCATGATGCTCGTAAAGTGGCAATCACATTGAATATTCTTTGAGGTACAGGAATAGGGGAAACAAACTGCAAAATGTTCATGTTCTGAGGTATCTCGAAAACTCTGATCAGGGAGTTGGTTGGTGAAACTGTCTTGGAGACACATCTCTAATAATAAAAAAATGCATCTGTATGATTTGGCATATATTCTCTTTCATTTTTGTATGTTCTATCTAACTCCTGTTGTTCTTTAAAGTTTAGCATACAAAGCAGATACTTTCTATGTGATTTCATCTTTGGCACTACTGCGCCTTGAGCAATTGATTTCAAGTGGATTTGGCGCCTCATAAATATTATATACTATCATTATTCTTATTATCTCTGTAAAAGGATGAGCAAATGCCCCCTGGCTCTCAATAGATGATATATATATACATGTAACTGTGGAAAAAATTTACATTTGATCTTTTGTTATACCTTTATATCTGGGGAATAATTCAACACAAAAGGCTTTCATTCTTCATCTGGAGTCAACCAACAAAAGCACAAAATATCTGACTTCCGAGGTATAGCTTTAACAAAACATTAATCAAGGATTCAGTCGAAATACAAACTTTAAAAAAATAATTTATATGTAATCACATTTACTGATAAGGAGGGACAACATTTATAATATGGCTTTAAAAATGGAGTAGGGAAGAAAAACACACAAAATATTGAACTTCTAGGGTAGATCAAAACTTTGATCAAAGATTTGGACAATATGCAACCTTAGGAATGATTCATGTCATATGAAATAGAAGGAGAACAGTTCTCCATTAAAAATATGAGAATATAATATAAAATATTTAGCTTCTGATGTATGCTAATAAAATGTTGATCTTCACAGTTGGACAAATGTAACCTCATAAACTACTTTAAATCTAATCTCTTTACCAAAACAGAAGAGAAGGAAATTAATAATTATGGTTTTAAAATCAGAGTTTAAAAAAGCAAGGATTTGGACAATGTACAACCTTGGGCGTGACTGATGTGTCATCTTTTATACAAAAGGAGGACAATAATCGATCATGTTTTGGCTCTGAAATTGAGAGACAAACCAGCTGCAGATGGTTCCTAAAACATGGAATGCAATTTTTTTTTCTCTCTCTCTCTCTCTCTGGTTCAAAGACCTTTTGATGAATCTTCTATCCTAGATCATAGATTTTGAATAATAATAAGAGAAATGAGATTAAAGAAAATGATGTTCCTCTTCCTGATAATCATTATTTTTCATTGCAATCTGTGCATTTATTGTCTATTTATTTTCCTATCTTTCCTATGGCTTAAATACTATGAGATATAACCTTACTATCTATTCAATATTTTTTGTTAAAGTTTTAATCATGTACATTATAACCATGCAGGTAATAGTGAATGTTTCCAATCAAGTTTTGAAAGCATCTACCAAGAAGCTATTTTAAATGTTTGATTTAAAGAATCCTTTAAAAAAAGACTAAAGCAAACAAGAAAAGGAAAAAAGAAAGAGTTCTTGTAAAAGATTCTGTTTAAAAAAAATCATACTTTTACAATATCAATTCTAACAGGAGCTCCTGAGAACAGAAAGTACTTGTTTTAAAACACTAAAACACATTTTACACAAATTTTAAAAGATGATGAAGATGAAGTAAATGACAGAAAATCTCTGTTCTGATTAAATTTAATGAGAAGATGTTTCAGCTATCCAAATTTGTAGCCCAGTCAAAGAGAAGAATCCCAATCAAAAAATGTAGATTAGCTCTTCAAAGTTCAAGATGACACTTTCTCTTTAAACTCTCTAAGCAGAGGTGTTCACCAAAGAAAATGAAGTACCACATTGAAGTCTGCAAATCTGCAGGGGCTGTATATTACTACAGCAATAATTGTCTGGCTCTCAAATGTCATAACATCACCTTCAGAAATGTTGAAACCTTGCGAATCAAAACTCACTCCTTAGATTGAGAGCCAGGGTGTTCTCTAAAATTTTCCTCAAGAACAAGATTACAAGACTACAGTCTAATTGACATGCAGACAATGTTCATGGTTATATGATATCCTTATAAGGGTAGAGTGAAAGGATTATTACTTTACCAGCAATTTCATTAAATTGTATAAAACTTTCTATTTTAATTTTTTAAGAAAGCACACTCCAGATAATATCATGATGCGCAATTCTTCCTTAAGTCTTCATTTTGTTTTCTTTTGATGACAAAAACCCCCCATTTTTACTTCCTGTTGGAAACCTACAAGAACAAGCTATGCTTTCCAGTAGGTTCCTGTTTCATTTCATAATTTTGATCTTACTTTGTCAACTATGTTCTTTATTGTGCAAACAATTATTATATGAAATGAAATAAAATCAATCAATCAATCTTTACAAAACAGAAAATGTTGATTAATTAATGCAGGTGTTATGCTCGTGATAATATTCCATGTAGGGCAGAGTCACAATGCTTTACATGTTTTTCAATCTTCTGCTCCACTGCTCAGTTGTCAGTTCACCATGATTTCAATGAAGACAGAACAAAAGATTTGTTATTGACTTGCATGTTATGACTTTAATAAAATATATATTACTGTTGATCTCTTTTAAAAAGACCAGGATATGTGGTTATCAACTCTTTATCTGCCACTGAAAAAAGACCCTTTGTTATTTTGTTGCGTGCGAAGAGCGGGCATTAATAAGAAAAGATTACAAAATTTGTTGATAACAATGACAATGATAGATGGCACCATGTTTGGTTCAAAACATTCTCTTTATATGTTCTAACATACAGCACAGATGAGTTTCATACCGAATAAAGACTGTAAAATGGATCACGAAAGCTTAAAAGACAGGTGTGATCCTATTGTGCATTGTGGCAGTTGTCTACTGCTATTTGAAAACATGCGGATGTGCCAGATATCAAAGTATGTGTTTCTATTGAGAAGAGACCTGACCCTGCCCGATGCTTATCAAATTCTTTATCTGCCTCTGAAAGGTGATAATAACATGATGTGCAATCTATCCTTAAATCTTCTTTAATTCTATTGATGAAAAATGGCCCCAATTTGCACATTTTACTTCCTCTTCGCAAAACAGAAGATGTTGATTAATGCAGGTTGTGAAGATCGTGATAATATTCCATGTAGTGCAGAGTCATAATGTTTTTTTGTTTTTTTTTCACATTTTCGCTCCACTGCTCAGTTGTCAGTTTACCTTGATTTTGATATACAGGTACATAGAAAGACAGATCTGTTATTGACTTTCAAAAAATATAGCTATTGACCTCGTGTAAAACGTGACCAGGATATATGGTTATCAACTATTTATCTGCCACTAAAAATGACCCTTTGTTATTTTGTTGCGTGCCAAGAGTGGGCATTAATAAGAAAAGATTACAAAATTTGTTAATATCAATGACAATGATAATAGATGGCACCATATTTGGTGAAAATATGTTCCAACAAACTGTACAACACAAATGAGTTTCATACAAAATAAAGACTGTAAAATGGGTCACGAAGGCTTAAAAGACAGGGTGTGATCCTAGCTATTCTCCATTGTGACTGTTGTCTGCTATTTGAAAACATGCGGATGTGCCAAATGTCAAAATATTCAATTTTATTTTTTCCTCCCCTGAGAAGAGACCCCTGCGAGATGCTTATCAATTCCTTTCATCTGCCTCTGAAAGGCGATCCCTTGTCATACCTTTATATGCAAAAGAAGGCAGTCTTGGAAAAAATTGAAAACAAATTGATAATCCCTTGATAACACTATAAAAGATAAATTGCTTGCCAAATTCACATTAAAATAGGTCACTGTATGAAGTTTCCAAAGACAAGGTGGAATTCTATTCAAATCCTCTCATGGTACCAATTTATAAATCTGCTAGTACTCTAGCAAAAGTGCTGATCAGCTTGTGTGACGTAAACTTGTTATGTCTGTATTCTCTTGTTACGATATCAGAAACATATCCTGCTATAACTCTTTCTTGTAATGAGAGAATAGTATGCAAGCACTAGACTCTAGTCCGACACTTTACCCCAAAATTCCTAAAGCCTTGAGCAGAGCCTAGATTTGTAAATGCCTATCGGTGTCAATACAGGGCCTATTGTAGTCTCATTTCGCAGACACAGTAAATATTCAATTCAAGTTATTAATTTCATAAAGTACAAAGAAAATATAGACTTAAATTGTGCCTGGGAAATTGTGCCTGGGAAATTGCATTAAAAAGCCAATGGCTTGTAATAAAACACAACGATTTCCATTACAATCATAGTAATGAAAACAGCAAATACAGAATACAAACAAAGCACAAAACAAAACAAAAATCATTATCGCATTACAAACATTAAACAATTAAGTGAATAAAGAAACATATTAAAAATATAGGTATTTATTTATATTAAATATCATGATCAAGAACGGTTAATTCCTGCTTTTCATAGTCAAACTACAAGTCAAGTTTAAAGGTAAAGACCAGTTATGGTCATGCGATTGCATTGTGAAAGAAACGTTGTGGAATCGATCAGAAAAGGTTGATCATCTAGCATCTAGCATCTGCAAGGTTCTGGAATCATCAAAATGATAAGAAATTTGGCCCATTCTTCGTAAAGTTACAAGCACTATACATAGAAAGATGTATATGGGACTACCCTATATCTCTCACAGACCATGAGAGAAACAAATTTACCAAATATATGAATTAGTAGGCGGTTTCCTGGCTGAAATTTTTTATCATCATGTATTAGTCAAAACATATTCTTCCACATGATTGGTAATGAGAGCTTCCATTTCATTTTTTGAAATTGGGGCGTTTCCAATACTCCTCTTTACCTTTAATAGTCAATGCACATCTGGCTCTTTTGGGATTCATTATCTCATGAATACCATCAGTTTGGAACCAAAAAGGCTTTAAACTCATACCATATTACACAGGGTTAATAATGCCCTTCAAGCTCCCAGCAGGTGTGATGAAAATGAACTTCTGAGTATTCCTGCTCTCACCTTTGTTTCACAGCTTCGACATGGCTCTTAATTATCCAATTCTATTGTGTCTAGCGTTAATTCCCACATGTTGTGCCCTATAATGCAAAGAAGCAGACATTTCATCTTATCATCATCATCATCTGTATGGGTTAGTCTTACTTTCAGGTTGAGAGTTGGTTTTATTTCTATCTTTTTCTATGTTGTCAAAAATTGTTTCAAACCTTTATGAACATGAACATGGAATACATTAAAAAAGTTTCATACATGTACATGAATATACAGACAGGTATTGTATCTTTGAACGGGGGATGCATAACGGGAAACAAAGCATGGAGACCATTACGTGATGTGCTCATATGCAAAGATATTGTCTGCTGAGAAAAGTCAGAGAGAAACATGATAATTGAGAATGCTTTTAAACGATAGACTAAGATGTGTGATGTCATACATGGTGACATTTATTTTGTGCGCACAAATAATTTTCAAAAAAATGTAAAAAAAAGACCCCTTTTCCATTGTGATAGTAATACAACTTTGTATACTGTACATGCATGTAGCACATTATGGGTGACAATTATTTTCAACATGTCCTCCTGCAGCAGAGAAAAATTTGTTGAAAGAGAAAAAACAAACAGAAAAACTTTGTATGTATGACATCACACATCACACATCATGGCCGTACTACCAAAAGATTTTCCACAATACTAGTGATCCCAACTGTTCAGTAATCATATCTTTCTGATTCTATATCCAATTTCAATGAAACTGTCGCTCATCTGTTCCTCTGATATTCTGCTCCCATCTGGATCTATAAGCGGTTAATTCCGCCTTTAACGGTTCGAGAAGCTTTCTGCCTGGTGTGTCTGACATATAGAGCTGTTCTGTGACATTTGAAACGGGATGGCTGGAATACGCTGCTGTCGATTGTAATTGGTCTCCGACATTATCAGCTCTTCCAACAGCTCGTTCAGATAAGAGGAAAGTTTATTCAAAACTTGTAGATAAAAACGTTGTATAGAGAATCATCCTATAGAGAAAAGGGCATACACACTAGATAACAATGTTGTATAAAGAAATGTATAAAGGAACTAATTCTGAAGACATCAGTTGATAGTGGCGCTGCCCATTTTTTATGAAATATGACGTTCGGAGTAGAACAAGACCCTGATTCTTTATTGAGTTTTCATTTATAATAACGCTTAAACATACGTTTTGCTTAATGATGTTTCATTATATGACGTTTCTTTATACAATGTTCCTTTACAAGACATTCAGACTAGAAAAAAACTCTTTATTGGGTTTACGCCTCAAATACTGTTAACACATATGTTTTGTGAATTGGTGTTTCGTTATAAGACGTTTATTTACAAGTCATTCAGACTAGAAAAAAAAAGGTAATTACTAATGCCATTCTTGTTTAGCTATACAAAGAATTCTTGTTGTCTGAATGGAGGGAAAGTCTATCATAATGAGAGATAGCGGGGATCATCTCAACCACAGAGGTGTGAAGAGGGGCTCAGGGAAACATACATTCTTTAACGTGTTAATGTTCATATCAATCATATTCCTACAAGTTAATTGTGCACAACTGCTTCTAACAGTTACTGAAATAATCTTTAGGGGGAAACCACGCAGTATTCAACCTTACACATTTAAATATCACTTTAAAAGATAAAATTACTGAATTCGCTGATGATTATCATTATTCTTATCATGACTGAGAGTTGATATTTTTCTGTAGAAATCCGGGGCTGTCTTTTAAAAAAATATTCCAAGGCAAATCAATCAACAGCAGAACTATTTTCATCACAATGTCAAAATGCTAAATAGAACTAGAATTGCTCATTAATTCATAAACTTTAGCTAACTTTAAAATCTAATAACATCAAAACTACAATAAGAAATTGCTTTTACCCATGCATATTTCTCTTCAAATACACAGTGACAGCTAGCAAATAAAATGAGATAAAATCAGGGATGGGAAACTTTAAGAACTTCAAAACAATGAGACCTCATTTCCTCTTTTTAAGATCACTGACTTTGACAATGACAATCTCTCTTTTTAATTTGCCTGATTCAACTTATCAACATTGCACTAATGAGCATCAAGACTATACCACCTAGCTGCCAAGCACTTGTCTTTTTTTGTTTGTTCTTGGGGTGCGTTCAAGCAATTTTCTGAAGCTAGAATCACAAATCAAAATGCAATTAAAAAACACGGTTACTGCAGGAGAGCGTTCAAGCGATTTTTCATTGTGCTGATTCTCACATATATTTCAAGCCCAGCCACAGCTCATTATACTGTCCAGTTTGACCCAGGAAGTATAGTGTCGCCTAAACGCACCCTTACAGTCATGATAATTCCCTCCACATGTCAATCTTACCCTAGTTCATTTACCAGAAACTTATCAAATATTTAACATCCACTCCAGAGCCTGCAGGCCGTGTTAATGAGTAACAAATGATTTCTGTGGCAGGAATAAGAAGGAAGAAAAAAAATCCATGTTGAACATTCGTCTCTTCCATTAAGTTAAAACAATGGACTTTGACACATGTGGTGACAGGTGGCCGACGAATATTGACTTGCATCGATTGCTTTGACCTTTAAAAGCCTCCTCTGGAGACAGAGAAGATGAACGAATAAAATGCTTTCTTTCTATATATTCGCTCTTGAATTTAACAGTTTCAAGATTTTGCACATGAAGCTTTTTTCAAATGAAAAGCGTAAAAAAGTGAATGGTTCAATATGACTGATCAATTAAAGTTATACATTCAAAAATTATTTTACAAAGCAAACTTTGGATAATCACACAATGTGCGAATCTTCCCCACATCATTCAGTTGTACTATGAAAGTAAAATTGCCTATTTTAAAAACTTAGTTTTCCTCTTTTCAAAGAGAAAGTGCTAGCTAATGTAGGTTCTTCTGTAAATCCTTTTTCTTAGCTTTTTTGAGAAATTGCCCCATTTTGCGAATTTGTTCTCTTCCTCTTTGCAAAAAGAGAAGTTGTTGATTAATGCAGAACATCGCGATACTATTCCATGTAGAGCAGAGTCACAATTGTCATGCTTCGCAAATTTTCACCCCATTGCTCAGTTGTCAGTTTACCTACAGGTGTAGATTGTAATGTAAATAGAATAACAGATCTGTTTAATTGCCTCGCATGTTATGACTTTAGGGACAAATAGTGATTACTCAAATGACATTTCAAACTGGAAATTTTCCTTATTTAATGCCTGAATCCAAATTTGTATAATTGTTATATTACTACAGGTGAAAATTAAAGATTCAGGTAATATACAAGGAGCAAGCAAGTTTTATATGTTAGGAGCGTTGAACACCACAAAGTTATTAGAGTAAGGTTCCAAAATTTATGAGAAAGGAGAAGCTATTTAAAATTGAAATGCCAATTGCTATGAACAAAAACACACAGATTTAAAAATAATAATAATAATAACTTTTACTTATATAGCGCTTTTCATAAGACATTTATAGAGTTGCAGGCCCTTTTCATATATGCCCTTTTCACATCTGAGTAATGCCCCTATTAAAATCTGATAAGTGCCCTTTTTCCTTCAACAAATTACTGTTTTCCATTCTCATAAGTTTCATCTTTTCATCTCTGGTGCTTGCCCCTTTTCAGGTGCAAAAGTACCCCATTACACCTCAGATAATTGCCCTCTTTACTTTGACAATTGCTCCTATTCTTTTCTTATACATGTAAGTGTCCTTTCCCCTTCTGATAAGTGCCCTGTTTTCCTTTCTCAATAACATGTGCCCATAATGCAAAGTGACTAAGAGCAAATATTTCTTTAATTTCCCCCAAAACTACACTTGCTCACATAATTATGTTACTTTCATGACTAGATGGTGCTCAAAATCCCATATTAATTCGTTTTTTGTCTTTCTAATGTAATTTTTCGTACATTGACTTCACATTTTTAAATTGTTCCTCGCTCTAAATATCAAAACAGTATCTTAAGCAATATTTTAGAAAACATACAGTGTGAGTCAAAAAAAAGTTTACACCCAGAAAATTACTAATTATTAAAAAAAATCATTGATGAACATTAAATTGTTATACGTCTTATGAAAGAGTGTTTTATCCCAAATCATTTGGTACCATTTTTGTGTGGTATGTGTTAACGCTTGGATGAACAGGAGACATTGTTTGCGAGAGTGCAAAAATTGACTTGCGCCAAGTTGCCTATGTGATATTTGAATAAAACAATTGGGATTTGGGTATTAATTGGGTCTTTGCAGATCCAAATAACATCCCTAACAAAATTAATCATGCCACACATATCAAATATCGAATATCAAATATTAACGACCATTTGTGCGCGTGTTTGCGGGTGTGTGTGACTTTGCCCTTTGCAAAAAACATATGCAACGCATTTCATTTGATACATTCAATTCATTCTCTCACTCCGCTAATCCCAACATAATACATACTGTAGGCATCACTTTGGCGCAAGTCGATTTTTGCACGCTCGCAAACAATGCCACCTGTTCATCCAAGCGTGAACACATACCACACAAAAATGGTACCAAATGATTTGGGATAAAACACTCTTTCATATGATATAATAATTTACTGTTCATAGATGATTTTTAAAATAATTAGCAATTTTCTAGGTGTAAACTTTTTTTGACTCACACAGTAGAATAGAGGCATTCTAGACCATGTAATGACTCCCATAATTTCCCATAGAATCAGCCCTAGACTTTTGTATTAAAGCAAGCTTAATGATCCGTGTTATGATCACTTCACATCAGTCTCGACTGAGCCCACCGATTCCTTGCTTAAAGATAAAGTTGAGCTAGTTCTGGTCATGCGATTGCATTGTGAAAGAAACTGTGTGGAATCGATCAGAAAAGGTTGATCATCTACTATATAAGTATTGGTGTGTACTACAAGGTTCTGGAGTCATCAAAATTATAAGAAATGTTGCCCAGTCTTGGTAAAGTTACAAGCATGCACCTGTACACAGAAAGATGTATATGGGACTAACAAACATGTGGCATAAAAATCTGTCCCGATTTTTGAAGAGCCATGCTTTTTAGGGAACATATTTTATCTGATGTTCATCCACACTTGCATCATAACAATGATAATGCCCACAAATTATTTTTCAACTCTTCCCAGAACTCAACCTTCTCTTTAAATGCTGTTATGTTTACCATGACAATAAAAAACAAAGGGTATAGCTGCATGTAGGTTAAGTCCCATCAGGACCAGCCATCCACCAATGCTAATGAAGCCTTTCTTTCTGTGTGCAACGGGCCGTACTGAAGTGGAACAAGTACGTAGGAGGGATAGTTCTCAACAAATCTCTTTGATTTACATGTAGAACATGTACCAAATCCCAAAAGCTGTACTATTTCTCTTTCATACATTGGAGATTTAAGTAAATACATGTACACTTCATTTTCCTTTTCCTTTTCTTTTCATATTTCTTGACTCTTATTTACAATCTGATTGGAGCAAACAATTTTGTTTTAAATTTATCACTGTGGTGAATGGCATCATGCAAAGTGCATTTGGCTATTTCTGTGATGCTTAAAGAATCCCATTGCATTGGCTTCATTAATTGTAACATGTATGCCAACCATCATAATAATTTTAGAAAACATCTCATACTACAGGATACAATTGCACTTTCTAAATTTGAATACATCTCGCAACAGAAATTAGATGAAGAGTTTATATGCAACATCTGTCTTTCATTGAAAAACAAACATGCAAAATTAAAAAACACATTAAAAATAATCAGGATCTTATCCAGAGAGTCTTGCTTGGTGACACCGCACACTTTAACCCAACGACTACTCACGTCTTTCATTCCCATATGCTTGTACAGGGACCACCTCGTTCTCATAGGCAATGAGTTAATACCTGAGATGACAAATTCAAATTATATGTTTTACCAGGGAGTTCGGATACTCCCTGGTTTTACCATGACCTAATTTTCCATTAAAGGCCCACTGCACTACTTGTAGCTACTTGCGCCCTCTATATAACAAAGAATGCCTAATCGGTGACCATTGGTCCCCCATGATCCTCTTTTTCTTATGTTAACTGAGAGCTGAGTTGATGAGATAACCACCTGTCCAGTGACCTTGCAGGCCGGTGTAATCCCTCCTGTAAACTATGGCAGATAAGCTTTAAACTACTGGCCCTTTCGTTCCTTCACCATTTCTTTGAACTGGATAGAGAATGGGTAGCGTAAAGGGGGATTTAGGAAACAAAGACAGGTATTTGTGAAGGATAAGCCTGACTACACGACTAAATCCCCAATTTTCTTCCTCGCTCTTGCTTCAAATGACCATTGATCTGATGACCTACATGTATCATTGCAAAGGGTGTAAAGGAGGTCTGGATTTCCCATTTTATTTATTTTTTGCTTGTCAGAGGGAGAACTGCCCCCCCCCCCCCTTGTAATGCCTGACAACCTCCCCCACCCCCCCCCCCCCCACTCTTCTCTCTCCCCTTCTCTCTCTCTCTGTTGTCAGGTCATCTCAGGCTTTACAAATATGTGTCATATATTAATTATAATTGTGATTTAGTTATGATAAAACATCGATTATTCTCAGTTTTGTTTTTTCTGGGACGCACTGTATAATCTCTTGAAGCAAAAAACAACAACCATAGACCATAGGAAAGCAAATAATGGCCTAGAGCTAGTACAATATAATGCTTGAGAAGTCTTTCTTTGTAATAGTACAATTACACAGCAAACTATAAAGTCAATAAAAAAAAATTGTACAAGGTCTAGCTTATTTGTCAGGCTTTTTAAAATTAAAATATGACTTATTTGTTGCATTGTCAGCTAACTTTTATTACAACAATAGAATCCAATCATGCAAAAAATTGTGCAAGGTTGCTTTCTACAGTAAAACATAATGCAAAATTAACCTACAGGTGTACGTGCAACTGCATAGTAGATGGGTGTGTACATAAATCAGTCAATAAGTGGAGTCCATTTTCTCCCCTTTTTGTTTGCTTATCTATAGAAATACGACTCTTATATGGTACATTAGACCACAACAGTAGAATTCATCATGCCAAAATTATACAAGATTGCATTTTGTAGAATAAATCTATAAGTGTGTACAGAATTCAGTTCAAAAGTTAAGTCCCCTTTTTCCCCTTCTTGTCTGGATATTTATTGAAACAAGACTCTCTTTTTTATTGCCTTTTAGGCTCACTTTACAGAAACATAGAATTCAGACATTCCAAAATTATAAAAGATAGCATTTCGTAACTAGTATAAAATCTACATACATGTAGCTATGAAGTGTGTGTACAGAATTCTGTTCAAAAGTCGAGTCCCCTTTTTGTCTGGATATTTATTGAAACAAGGCTCGTTTTTGTTGTTGCCTTATAGGCTTACTTTACCGTAACAATAGAATTCAACCTGCCAAAATTGTAAAAGCTTACGTTCTGTAGTAAATACATTGTAATTCGACCTACATTACAGCAAAGCAGAATTTGGAAGGGTGTGTACAGAAAATCAAGTAGTCCTACTTTTTCTCCCCTTTTTGTCTGGATAGTAAATGAAATAAGACTAGAATTCAATTATGCCACATTTGTTAAACATTGCATTTTGTAGTAGCTACATCTACATGTACATGTACAGAGTAATGGCGTGTACAGCAATCTTTTCAAAAGTTGAGTCCCTTTTTCTTCCCCCATGATTACAATTCCAATGATGCTCGTTTCTTACATTATGTGAGAGCTTCTACAACGTTCTCAAAGACGCATCACAACATGCACTTAACATTCATGTGCATGCAGTATACTAGTGCACACATAAACAGGATCGGCTGGATGGGAAGGATACTATGAGGGATACTAAATGAAGAAAGAATGGAATATTATGCAATGAGCAATAGAGAAGAGAAATTTAAGATCTTGTCTATTCCAAATATCGACCTGAATTTACATACTATTACATGTAGGAGACAGAGAAAGAGAGTTTTGAATGAGAAAAAAGAAAGATACAGACATATATTCAAAGAGAGCAACTAAGCAAGAGAGAAAGAGAGAGAGAGAGAAGGGGGACAAAGAAACAAACAGAGATAAAGAGTTCCAAGAAAAGCACATTATAGACGGGTAGAGAGACAGATAGGCAATAAAGAGAAGGGTGAAGGAAAAAAAGATTTAAAACAAACATTCATAATCTGTAAATTTTTGTTTGTTTCTTGACTACCCCGTTATAAAAAGAGAGATTTTTTTTTTCATTTCAAGAAGCTACAGCAAGACAGACCAAAAATGAAATAAATCCTATTAAAAAAAATTGGGAATTTTCATTGGAAAGCAAGGAGGGAAACATGCTATGCTTAAAACAGTGTCAAAGAAATTAAATGAAACAATACAACAAAATATACAAAGTGGTTTAGTCTATCGATTTCATGTCCTCTAATTTGTCATCTCTTGTGTGTAGTCTAGCTCATGGTCACTGGGAACTGTTTTATATTTCATTCAAAGTTTTTACTATTGCCTCATAGTTGTCCCTGGATACATAAATGGATCCATCAATTTGTTTTGTATATATAATTGTAATGAAAAAATATTCATTGACTTTCTGTCAAATTAAAATCAAATCCATTAAATATTTTTTGTTGAAATGATTATAAATTATGAACATGTTTTTTAAAAACCACCAAGTTCATAATCATAATATTGTAGCATAATCAAATTTCATGAATAGAAATTAACAATCAGTCATCTAAAAAAAAACAATTTGCCATTTTGAATGTGTTGTATGGAATTCCTTATCCCCCTCGTTAAGATAAATTTTGTTTCTAAATTCATTCAAAACTAGATGGAATTTTGACTGCGCGCAGTCGAAAATGATGCCTCCGCCATAGAGCAATTTAAACAAGTTTGGAGTTTAAATCTCCAGTGGTTCTTGAGATATCATGATAACAATCTCAATGTATGGAATTTCATAAGTTGACCTCTGTGACCCTTGACCTTTGACCTACGTGCTCCAAAATCTAATCAGATTGTCTTCCTATGGTGATACACACTATCATTAAGTTTGAAGTTTAAATCTCCAGTGGTTCTTGAGATATTATGATATGGTGATACATACTATCATTAAGTTTGAAGTGAAAATTCTCCAGTGGTTCTTGAGATATCCCGATAACGATCTCAATGTATGGAATTTCATAAGTTGACCTCTGTGACCCTTGACCTTTGACCTACGTGCTCCAAAATCTAATCAGATTGTCTTCCTATGGTGATACACACTATCATTAAGTTTGAAGTTTAAATCTCCAGTGGTTCTTGAGATATTATGATAACAATCTCAATGTATGGAATTTCATAAGTTGACCTCTGTGACCCTTTACCTTTGACCTACGTGCTCCAAAATCTAATCAGATCGTCTGTCTTTCTATGGTGATACATACTATCCTTAAGTTTGAAGTTTTTACATCTCCAGTGGTTCTTGAGATATCATGATAACAATCTCAATGTATGGAATTTCATAAGTTGACCTCTATGACCCT
Organism: Strongylocentrotus purpuratus; assembly: GCF_000002235.5. Lineage (NCBI taxonomy): Eukaryota > Metazoa > Echinodermata > Echinoidea > Camarodonta > Strongylocentrotidae > Strongylocentrotus > Strongylocentrotus purpuratus. The sequence continues at coordinate 397,448 of NW_022145530.1, read as the reverse complement.
TGACCTTTGACCTACGTGCTCCAAAATGTAATCAGATTGTTTTCTTATAGTGATACACACTATCACTAAGTTTGAAGTTTAAATCTCCAGTGGTTCTTGAGATATCATGATAACAATCTCAATGTATGGAATTTCATAAGTTGACCTCTGTGACCCTTGACCTTTGACATACGTGCTCCAAAATCTAATCAGATCGTCTTCCTATGGTGATACATACTATCCTTAAGTTTGAAGTTTAAATCTCAAATGGTTCTTGAGATATCGTGCTAACAAACTCAATACAAGGAATTTCATAAGTTGACCTCTGTGACCTGTGACCTTTGACCTACGTACTCCAAAATCTAATCAGATCGTCTTCCTATGGTGATAAATACTATTCCCGAGTCTTAAGTTTAAATCTTAAATGGTTCTTGAGATATTGTGATAACGGTCAAACGGGACGGACGTACGGACGGACGGACGGACGGACGGACGGACGGACGGACGTACGGACGGACGGACGTACGGACGGACAACCCGAAAACATGATGCCTCCGGCACCACCTTCGGTGGCGGAGGCATAACAAAGCTTAAATTTATCATTTATCAGCTGTTTTTAATTTAATTTTCAATTCAATAGCCTAATAAAACAGCTTTGTATTATCTTTTTTTTCCCTCTCTGCTAGCTGCAATATCAATGTTATAACTTTGTACTTGTAAATTATTGGGACCATCAACCCGTCAAGCCCCTATAGGCTTTTAAAGGGATTGGGTAACTTTGCCTCAGATTCTAAAAAAAAACCCTGGATTTAGCTCATGTTGCAATCATAATTATAAACCTTTAGGTCATACATGAATCCCATGACTTTTACAAGCCAATCGCCTGTCTGATCAAGATATCTATGATTGAAATTAGAAATTTCAAAATTTGGTTTCCTAACGGTTTTTATAACATTACAGTCTATTGGGAAAAATGAGTATTGTAAAACCGGTCACTCAAAGATTTTAAATTTTAGAGGCACTTCATGATCATCTTGAAGCACAATTTTTTTAGGGCCTCAATACTACACCATATCACAGACCCTGATAACACGTAGGGCCATGCATCTCAGATTTAACATTGTTAAATGATGCCTTTAATATGTTGCAGGCACAAACCCTTGTCAAATAATGGAGCGTTGAACAGGTTTTTTTTTATGTGAATAGATTTTGGAGGAAATACTCACTACTGAATGATACTTGTTATAACTAAAATAACAACATGGTGTGTTAATACAGAGCCTATAAAGTGCACCATGTACTATACACTGTGCATTGTGCAGTCAGCATAGTCTTAGTTCAGAACTTCAGACACAATGATCCATAATACGACTGACAACAGTTTGTGCCTGCAAACTGACCTGAACCCTAGGCTAATCCCTTCCCTCATTCATAATAGAGATGTCATCACTCATGTGTATCACCTTCAGACACATGAATAGATCTTAACCAATAGTCAATGCCCAATCAATAGTCGACAAGGTAAAAGAAAGTGTTAAAAGGAAGATTACAGAAACTTTTGAATGGTACGGATCTAAAGTGACCGATTCTTTTGTCTCTGAGGGCTCCCTTTTATGTAAGAGGATGTTTACCTGCAGGTGATGGCATACGGTTGATTTCCCAGGCTTGAAATTGTAAATGAGCGCTTTTTGAAAATGTTACAATTCTTTGCGATTTAATAGAATGGCAATGCCATGTGATATTCCCTGACAATGACACGCAAGGTCATTGAAAAAAAACATATTGATTTTTATTGAGACCCAGAAGGGCATTTAGTCTGCATAAAAGTATAGGAGTTAAAGCACTTCTGGCTGTCAAAGTCAAAATAGCCAAAGGGTACAGTTCACCGTCTTAAAACAAAGATTATTCTGCAAAAATCTCTTGGACTTCAAACTTATCATTCCAGCTTATGTGAGTAATCAAGTTAAAAATGCAACCTAAAGAAACAAAGCGTTCCATTAGCTTCCATTTACATGTACAGTATATTGTCCCATTTCAGCTTTTTGTTAATTCTTGCAATTTACTCTGATGAGTGCTTGAGGAAAAGCTTTAGTATGTCTCTATTCACCGCTATATTTCAAACCAGATTATCTTTTATCTATACTTCTATTTTAAAATTCTATTAAAGATAAAGGGGAGTTCTGGTAAAAAAAAAAAAAAATTCTCACAGAATCAACATAACTTACACTGAATGTTCAAGATTACAATAAATGTCATTTGCCAAACAATTTTGGTAGAAAATGTATACTGGCTGAGTAATGAGCATAGATAGATTAGGAAATCAAGGTTAGTAGCCTCGACACCATTTGTGTAGTCCCATACATCTTTCTGTGTACAGTGCTTGTTACTTTACCAAGACTGGACCAAGTTTATTGTGATTTTGATGACTCCAGAACCTTGCAGTACACACCAATACTTACATCCTACATGATCAACTGTTTCTGATCCATCCCACACCTTTTCTTTCACAATGCAATCGCATGACCAGAACTGAGCTTTATCTTTAAATATTTGCAAAATATATTAGAGAAATGTATTTGTCTTGTATATGTAATCAACGAATGTAAGATGATTAACTGTACAGGTCTGTAAAAAAAAAAGATAATAATATTACAGAAAACAACAAATGAGTTAAAGAGAAGAAATGTATTTCAGGTTCAGTTCAAAAGAAAGATTTATTTTGATCAAAACTTCATTTTTTTATACAAAATAATCATGACATTCATGGGAAATAACCATAATTTGTAAATATATACAAGCAAATGATATTTAGCTAGAAATTGTATTTCTACTAACATAGGTAGTATCAATAATTTCCAGCTATAACTCTCACATTTCTTTTCTGGAAATACATACATGTAGATATCATTTAAAGAATTGAGTAATTTGAAAAACAATGCTCAAGTGCAAAGTAGGAATTCTTTTTAGAGTGTTTTATGTATATTCCCAGACAGAGAAATTTGACTAATCTCAGCTCAAACCCACAGGAATTGACCGGGTCTGCGAGAATTATACAAAACCCTGAGTACACTGGTTGTATTGCCCTTATTTGCCCATGGCATGCATTGCATTTTTGTTTTGATTTTGGATTGACCAAGTACAATTTACATGTACATGTGCATGAGCTACAGGGACTACAGGGTATGTGTATTTAATCAATTCATGTTTAATAATTGGAGCATCAAGCCATCAACTTTCAAGATTTCAAAATCCAACTCTTCAAAGTTGTCTGAAAACATTGACACTACCTACAGAAAACATTTTTTTTATCAAACAAAGCATGCAAAAATAAGAATGTAACAAAACAGAATTAACGAACATGCATGAATGAACACTGCTTTAAAACTTCATAGAGTGTCTTTAAAAACAATGACAAAAGACTGATGGAAAAACACAAATGAATTAATTCAATTTCAATAGATTTAATGATGAATTCAATCAATAATGTTAATCTGTAATCAAAACAAATGCTGTTCGTTTGGTTATGCGTACAGGAAAAAAAATATTGAGTCAGCCTTTTTTTTTGGGGGGGGGGGCTGGTTCTTGTTTACAGCAGTTAACACTGATGCTCAAGACATACGTGTTGTCTACATGGATTACACAACTTTTGAATTCATGGAAATGTTAATTAATAACATCTGAACTATTAAAATAAAGATTTATTAGAGTAGGGTGTTATTATAATGCATACATGTGTAACAGGCTAACAAGTAGTCATAATTTAAAAACTTCAAACATATTTTAAAAAAATTCTCTGATAATCTTCTACATTATCATAATCTACACAAAAATATGGTTATGTCAGTTAAATGAGTTTTCACATTTAAGATTATTCATTAAGGGCTAAATACACAAGCAAGTAATGACCCAAAGAAGCGATAGCAATCAAGATGGAAAAATCTCATTCTGAACCTTTTACTAAAAATAATCACTCCCAAAGTAATGGAGGTGCTTCATGAATAGCTTTTGCTTTCTATTAAAAAATAAATTGTTTTAAAGTATACACATACACATACATGTAGATGTACATTTATCAATCTGTGATGTATGCACTGCACTGTTGGTGCGTTCTGCATAAATAACGATTATGAGAATTAATCAAGAATTTTGGATTTCAAACTTTGATACAAATGACCAACACAGCTCCTGTGCAGATTTTACACACTCCACATATGTTAGCTAATTGATTGGCATGCATTTAAATAGATTACCCTGATGAAACAAAACTGATGAAATATTATAACCAAAAAAGCAACATTTTCTGTAAGTATGAATACCAACAATTTTTAGAAAATAAAGAAAGAAACACAGGGTGAATGATACACAATACAGATTACACAAGGCACCAATTGGAGAACATTTAGTTGATTTGAATTCAAACCATATTTTGTCCATCTCACATAACCGACATGTACAGGTAGAAGCAAGACTATTAACAGTGCAGTATTATTGCTATAAAGTACTGTCCCCATGTACTGTACATGTATAAAGTAGGGGTGATTTACAGACAATAATTTGTCAAGTACAGCAGATCATGTTTTTACATTATTGAAATTATTATGTTTCAGTTTAGTTTTGTTGCATGCATGAAAAGATTATTACATGTACTGTAGTACCTTTATGTTCAGAACACTGGCAATGATCTGAAGAATTGATTGAGAAATAATTGCATGGACTGTAAAGTTAATGTTTGTTCCCTTATCAAGAAAAAAAAATCATTAGTCCTATTCATACAAATACATGTAGTCTGTCCATGAAACTTCTGTGCATCTGATGACTTCATCACACTGTTAAGTTTAATACTTTCATTGTTTTATGTAGCAAACTTCAATGTATTCTTATGGCAAGGTACATTGTACATGTACATACACATGTATGTACAGAAATGATGTAGGGAAAATTAACAGGCCATACTCCAAAGAGTTAGAAACTGCAAAAAAACTGTAAATAATGGCCCTCTATTTTTCTGATGTTCTCACATTGAAGTACTCACATTCAATTAAATGTTCAAGGTTTAAAAAATAATCAACTGTTTCCTAGCTTTTATGGAATAATGAAATCAATGTTAACCAAAGATAGAGAAGAAGGAAAGAGGGGGAAGGGGGAGGGGGAGGGGGAGGGGGAGGGGGAGGGGGAGGGGGAGGGGGAAGGGGAAGGGGGAGGGGGAAGGAGAAGGGGAGGGGGGAGGGGGAAGGGGAAGGGGGAGGGGGAAGGAGAAGGGGAGGGGGAAGGGGGCGAAAAAGTATGAGTCAGCAGAACTAGACTATACTATCTGCTTATCTGGGTCAATCCTATTCCTACATATACATGGCTGTACACCAAATACAATAAACCAGACTAACTGGGACAAGCCAATCACTTTAAATGATGGAATGGTGTTTAGAATGAGAACAGCTTCATAAACCTGGAAGCAGAATACAACTCGAAAGTCATCCCTCAACCTTAAATTGGCAATGGCCATTGGTCCACACCTTGCCCTAAGCCTCCCAGCACCCTATCGCGATCCAAAGCTGTCACTCCTAATTACCGCAACTATCTCTCTTGATATGGCTTGCTCGCCATGCAGCCTCATTACGACATAAATAGCGTCCCGTAAACGAGACTGCCTCTAGTTTATGCTCACTTTTACGGCATGATCACATGACACAGATATGAAGAGTATTTTCGGATGGCGGACACAAATCTTATGGAAATGTGAGACAGGTTTACGAGAATGAGATATTATCCCTTCTTATCGGTCTGGTGTGATTCTTAAATGGCTGCCTCAAAACAAGCTATTTGAACATCGGGTAACTTGGGTAAAAGTCTCTTTCCCCATGGAAGACAGTTTAAGCAAACTGAAGATACAACATCACACAGCATTTTTTCCAAAATGTATTACACATTTAGGACTAGAAAACTAGGTTTAAAACTTTGCACTTGCATAAATCTTTCAACAGAAGCTAGATTATTTGTTAACTGTTCTAAGCTTTGTGATCGATAGACTTGACGGTAGCCCAAATACACCAGAAGTCACTTCATTGCTCTCTTTAATACATTGATTGAATACCTTTTTCTTGCACAGTCAAAAATTACCTCATACTCATCATGAAAGCAACTTGTACAATGTTTATTGACACTTGTTTATATATACAAATATATCTCTATGAACACACATATTCTGCACTGCAATATTGTACAGGGATCTTACCATTTTGTGAGTAGTACTGCTATACATTTGACTCTTTCCTCTTGATTTCATCTGGCATCTCTTTGAGGGCTTCTTCTGGTAGCGGGCTTGGATGACTGGTCATCGACAGTTCCTCCGTGGTCTGGGAATCACAAGACCGCAGAGGATGCATCTCCTGTGAACCCTCGTGGGAACCCTGAGACTCGATAGAAACAAGTCTTCCAACATCTGGAGGTTTCCATTTCAGAGTAAGATGTTCAGTGCTCCTGCTTCGGCCATTGCAGTCCCCCCGTGCGAACTGCTTGAAGCGACGGGCGAAGACTTCTTCCGTCATCCTAGGATTCCATCTCTGCAGCTTCTGCTCGTCGATAACATTGGTGATGAGGTCTTTCAGCTGAGCCAACTGGCTCTCCGTCGTTTCCTCTTCCTTTTGCTCAATTTCGTCCAGCTCTTTGGCACTCTTCCTTGGGTGGCCTGGCACAGTGTATGTTTCCTCAAACTTGGAGTAGTCAATGTCGTACTGCTTGTCGAACTCGCTGCGTAGGCACAGAACAGAGCTGCAGAAGCGAGAGCCCCACTGTATCTCTCCAGGCATGTAGGAGGTACGGGCCTGAGTGGTCAACCCTGTTTGCTCAACGATTCCTTCGAGGATAACCACAATCTCAAAGTCAGCGGTGTCTATCGTGTTGCAGGAGTACTCATAGAGTGGACTGTCTTCGTCTATTGTATGTGATACTATGATGGGCCAGACCAAGAATATACGGTCTTCCCCAGTGTCATAACCCAGGTCCATGTTGTGATGACACAGTGGTATAATCTCCCCCTCTTTGGTGACTTTGGGTTTGATCATGTAAACTCGCAAGTGAGCCTCAAACAGATGGCTGTTTCGAATGTCTCCGACCCTGAACATGAAGCATAATTTACCGTCTCTTTGGGCAATGGCGGCTTTCCGACTGAACTTGAGCGTGGCGGCTCGTTTCTTTGGACGAGCGATTTTAGCGAAGATACAACCAATAAAAACGGCATCAATGAGGCAACTGATGACGGACTGTACAACAACTAGTAATACTGCATGTGGGCATTCTTCAGTCACACTTCGGAAGCCATATCCGATTGTTGTCTGGGTTTCCAATGAAAAGAGGAACGCTCCGGTGAATGTTTCCATGTTGTACACACACGGTTCCCAGTCTGTCAAGTTGCGCTGTGAGGCGTTGAGGTCACCATGCGCCGCGGCGATGACAAACCATACAAGTCCAAACAAGAACCATCCGACGACATACGCAAAGGTGAACACCATCAGGTTCCATCTCCATCTTAAATCCACAAAGGTTGTGAACAGGTCCTCAATGAAGCGTAACCTCGCCACTCGCGTGTGAACCACATTGCACACTCCGTCCTTACCCACCAACCTCTGCATCTGTTTCCTGCGCTTCAGTTTCCTGCGCAGTTTGTACGAGCGGACGGAATCCTTACGATTGTGGTGCGTGGGAATGGGAGGTCCGTTCCCATTGCTGCTGTAGGCACTCTCCGAAGAGAGGCTGGTGTTGCTGACGCGTCGGTCCATTTCCGCCTCCATCCTTGGAGGTTCCATCAGCCCCAGCGGCTCGTAAAGGTCCGTCTCGCCAGCGGGACGAGACATGATGAGACCTCTCTCAACACTCACACTTCAGAAGAAACCTGAAACAGAAAGAATAAAAGAACAAATTAATCCCCCTTGGTTTTCAAACTAATCAACAATGATGACAACTGATACCTACAAAAATACATCAAGTCAAACAATAATTCTGCAAGTACATGAACTGTAGTGGAACGCATTTGCTCTCTCCAATGTGTGTTCCTCGACTTAAACTAAAGAGCATCAATTAAAATTCAGATTATTTCAACAATGTGCACCTGCCTGGTGTGAATGAGTTTGACTCCTCGCACACATGCTCCTAACAGATACATCAAATGGTTACAGCACTCCATGCCGCACAAAGTCATCTCGAGTTCTGACAATCACTTAATTTGTACATGTTACGGTATGTCCCTTCTCCAACCTTACTCAATTAATGACGTCCCTGTCTGGCCTCTTGGATAGTGCTACTTATTAAGCATGTCAATCTAGACCGAGATCGCTGGCAAGAACGATTCATTCACACGTAACCTTTGAAAAGTAATTACTTGGGCAAATATCCCACACACCCTGATTGGGTACTAGTGTTACGTAACAATCAATCTCACAAATAATGATGTTATGAAACGAGCAGATGAGTTCTTCTTTGATAGGGCATAAAACATAAGAATATTAAATGAAACATCTGAGCTCTCAAAGTCTTTAAAAAGGCTGTTCTGTCTTAACTTTGAAGCAGTGTTAAGTATGATCAGAATTATCATCGGTATTGCTGTACATGTACTGGATAAGTGTATATCAACAACATTTTTGGAAAATAAAATAATAAATAAATAAACAAATAGCACATTTCATTATCCTTTAAAATTATCAGGAAATGAAATTATCAGGAAATCCAAAATAAACTTTAAAGAGAACATTGACATGAAGGAAATCAAATTATCAGATCTTAAATATAAAAATATGATCAGTACAACTTTGCTTGCTCCCAATATTTATCACCTGTACAGTAGTATAAAGCATTTATATTTTGAGTTGCATTTTACCGGTAATCAGAATGTTTTAATATGCAAGATGCCCGAGGCCAAAATCAGATAATGCAAATCATGAACCTCTTTATTGAACTTGGGGAATAATTTGTTTTTGGTAATGTTATTCATGATCTAGTTGTAAAATGTAAATCATGAATAATATTACCAAAAACAAATTATTCCCCAAGTTTAATACAGAGGTTCATGATTTGCAACTAATGTAGATCACAATTTTGAGAAAATAAAGTGCAAAGATCATAATATTGAGTTGTTTAATGTATGTCACGAACTGAACAATTTTCATCTACAGTCAATAAACTTTGCTTTCACATACTGTACATTCTATTTTTAACATTTACATGTAAATAATAAATAAAGCATTCTAAGACTCTATTTAGGGTACACTGAGTAAATAAACATTTTATAAAAATAACTACTTCCTACTCAAATAGACAGGTAGCGGCAAAAAGACTTGATTGATTTTTCACCATTGTCTCCGATCCAAGGCAAAATACTGGGTCTGCTTGAGCCAGAGGACCTACATGTAGCCTCGAGGCTTCGTCTTAACCACTTCTTTGTCTGCGTCTATGAATAATGAATTAGAGCAGCTTAATAAGGCGACAAGGTGGGAAATCGGTGAGTAGGATAATAAGTGGTAGTGTGAAAAAGATGCGGAGCGCCCTGGTTCCTGAAATGATACACCAGCATGGGGTCCATTTATCTACGTGTTTGGAGTTGAGCGCATCAAGTTAATAAAACATCGTAAGCATGAGAAGGCGGTGGACCTTCCCGACAAAATAATCATTAGTGTATCAAACTTTCATAAGTGTGAAGTTTCATTGTTGTTTCTTTGTGAACTCTAGTAACACTATGAACATGTCTGACAAAGAAAGCGGACAAAATATACAGTTCCTCAGGTAGACAAAAGAACATCCCTTCACTGCTATTATGTGAAAATGTGTAGAACAGGTGTCACATGCATATTCACCTTTTTACATAATAGCAGTGAAGGGATGTTCCTTTGTCTACCTGAGGAACTGTATATTTTGTCCGCTTTCTTTGTCTGTCATATTCTTAGTGTAAACTCAGGAGAGGATCAGTGTTAAAAACTTAAAATTGACAAACTGTATTCTGAAGACAACTTGAATGCCCAAACTACACTTTGCTGTGGAGTTGCGTAAATTTATGTAATTTAAATTTCACAGATTGACAAAAATGTTCATTCTCTAGTCAGGGATCCACACCAATTTTTTTTTGAAAGAGGGTTCGGATTTAACTTTTTAAATTATGATGTGTGCATGAGTCCTGTGTAATTCTTTTTTTAAAGTTTGGGGGTCGGGACTTACAGTGCAGGTGTCATGGGTGCCTGCTAACATCAAGCCCTGCTATAGTCTATACGATTACAATTTAAGCTGCAAATCTTCCTTGGGCCTGGGCTTTTAAGAGTACTCAAAAAGAGGGAACTTTTTTTAGAGATCATATACATGTATATATACAATAAGTTACACAAATATTGATCATTTTGTTTTTCTATAGCTTGTATATGTAGTAGGATATATTTTTGAAAGAAAAGTTTGTAAAGGTGTTGTGGTCTGCTCCCATGGCCCCTTAGACATCAGTAGCCAAAATAAAATGTATAAATATCAAACATTTATTAGAAGATTTTCCTATGATATACAATAATAAATTGACTAAGCATCAGATGGTATGCTGTTGCAGTACTGGTGGCCTTTGGCAATACATTTTAATCTACATTTGCCACTCTCCATGGTGTAGGAGTTACACTGTAAATAGTTACTGGTAGGAAAGAAATCCTTGAACGGTGTCAGCACAGACATTGGTAGTCTAGCAGTACCAGGGTAATATTGAAGCACCTTGAGCATTATAAAAATATCCAGTATCATTATTATCAAATGTACAACATTAAAAATCTGAACTGGATATAATGGAAATACTGCAAATGTTTGCAGAGCTGTAATATCTTGTTTACATGTATGCATGACTACACTTTGAACATTCACAGGAAGATGATGGCTTAATCATACAATTGGTCACACGAAAGGATATCAAACCATTTTTATTGATTTACACATTACATCACATTAAAAATTCCAATGATCCGAAAAGTGTGGCATAACAAAAGGCAGCAAAATGGTCCCCAAGGACTTATCAATATCTAATGATATTTATGTAAAGTCCACAAAAGATAATTGTCTTCTTGGTGCCATAGTCAGTTATTGTCAGTTATTTATAGCCTCAATGTAATTGAAGGGATATCGACTGGGTGCATATTATGAAGGAAGAATAATTGATTGAAATTTTGATTGTTAATGCTCGGGGAGAAGATGGCTTTTAATCACAGACCCTACCACAATTTTCAACAAGAAGCACAAGCTATTAAAGGGATTGGGTATCTTTGCCTCATATTCTTAACAAAATGCTGGATTTAGCTCATGCTGCAATCATTATTATAAACCTTTAGGTCAGTCAGGAATCCCATGATTTTTACATGCCGATCGCCTGTCTGATTATCAAGATATTTATGATTGGATTTCAAAATTTCCAAAACTGCTTTCCAAAAGTTTTTTTTATAACACTACAGTCTTGTGGGGAAAATGAGGATGGTAAAATCGGTCACTCAAAGATTTTACTTTTATGAGGAACTTCGTGATCATTTTGAAGCGCGGTTTTAGGGCTTCAATATTACACATATCACAGATGCTGATATCACAGATTTATAAAACTGGAAACATTGTTTAACAATGCCTTTAGACACTGTATCCTTCTCCACAGGCTTGCTTCTCAACATTGTTATTACTAGCAGACTTTATTTTTAAGTCTAAACTCTACGAAATAACAAATACAATTTAGTAATCTCAAGTCCACATCTTAATTGATCATCTTACAATATACATGTACACTGTACAGTGTGTATACAACAGCATGTAACATAATTGTAATTTCTATACTGGTTCTTGTGCAAAAACAAAGAACATACCACTTACAATGTAGTTTATGTTTACAACCAGTGATACTAGGACAGAAGGCTTCATGCCAACGTTATTGTTCAATTAATTATTTTAGTTTTGTTTTGTTTTGTTTCATTTCCGTATGTTCTTGTATTGCCTTTGTCCTTGTTCATGTAAGTGATGTAATGTATTTTCTTTGCCAAAAAATGTATGTACTGTATACATGTACATGTACATATATTATTTATATTTACATCACTGCTAAAGGTACATTACACATTAAGGCTTCTATTATAACTTTAATACATGTATTTGTTCTTTTGATATATTAATTCAGAAAATAGAATGACTTCTTAAATCTCTTTTCTTCATAGTTTTGTCATGATTCTTGAAGTTGAAGGTATGCAAGAAATCATTTTAATTACTGTTAGTGGAAATCAAAAGACCAAGGCAAAAATAAAGTTGCAAAAAATAAAGTTACAGAAACAACAACATAAACTTATCAAGTGTACATGTACAATGTATGGTGTTCAGGGCATGACAACAAATCTGATCAAAGCTCAATGGAATTACCTAATTGAGTTGAATCTGGAAGGGATTAAGTTAAAGCACATAATCGTCCTAATTGGGATAATTAATCTGTTAAGACTCAAGGCTAATCCTGAGCTGATATAACTGTGAGGTAGGTTCCAGTCAGTCTCTAGGAGTTGTACATGTACCTTAGTCTGTATCTTGTTTTATAATGAAGTACACATTTGAAAGTTTATTTGTATGCCTCCATTACATGCAGCTGATCTATCATGTTCACTGTACACTTACCAGATAAATATATTGAAAATGCCCATACACAGACTCTGTTTAACAATAATTTAAACATAAAAACACAAATTGAAAAGAGAAAAGACCTTTTAATAACTGCCAGAAATAGGATGTTTCAATAATCCCATTCCCCCAAAACAAAATAAAAATGAGGTTGCCTCACGATTGCTTTCATATTGTCAAAATTTTTCCAGAGATAAATCCCCTTAAAGGTACACTGTAAAGACCAGTATTGGAAACGCCCAAATTTCAAAAAATGAAATGGAAGCTCTCATTACCTACAGTATCATGTGAAAGAATATGTTTTGACTAATACATGATGATAAAAAATTTTCCGGGAAACCGCCTACTAATTCATATATTTGGCAAATTTGTTTCTCTCATGGTCTGTGAGAGATATAGGGTAGTCCCATATACATCTTTCTGTGTATAGTGCTTGTAACTTTACGAAGAATGGGCCAAATTTCTTATCATTTTGATGATTCCAGAACCTTGCAGATGCTAGATGCTAGATGATCAACCTTTTCTGATTGATTCCACAACGTTTCTTTCACAATGCAATCGCATGACCATAACTGGTCTTTACCTTTCAAAAAATACACTGTAGTGTACTAAATAACTACAAAGAATTGCAATTAATTGAAAGCACAAGCTACAATGTATGTAATTCTTTGTTTTCTAGCTCATAGTATCATAATAAAAAGTTTAAATGAATGAAATATCATACAAGCCTAATACTTGCTTTAAAGGCAGGCTTTACTACTTCAGATAGAAGGGATAAAAAAAACAAGCGAGCCAGCTAGGTCACTGTGACAGGTGGCTATCTCATTAACTCAGCTCTCATTTAGAATAAGAAAAAGAGGATCATGGGGAACCAACAGGCACCGATTGGGGAAGTTTTCTATATATGGGGAGCAAGTAGCTACAAGAAGGACAGTGTGCCTTTAATAGACTAAAGCAAACTACAAAGGACTGCCCTTGATTAAGAGAATCAGCTAAATAAAAAAACTTTGTTTTGCAGCTCATTAGATAACGAAACATCTTGCAAGCCTCACTGAGTGCCAAAAAAAACAATATAACTTTTGGACGGTTGCCAATGGGCTCTCCATATCTCCGCACATGACAGTAATTGATGAAACAATGAATGCCTAATTTCTTATTTAATTTCATAGCACTCATCACCAGCCTGTGTCAAATGATGAACATGGATAATCAATATTTTGAGGCTCATTACCCAGACAGGACATAAATCACTATGTCTGGGACTACAGGGGAAATCAATGATTCTAGACTTTCCCTGGGTACCAAATACCAATTTAATCTACAGAATGATAAAGGTGGATGGAGGCCTTGGAGGCTAAAATTTAAAAATAAACCAAGAAGTTTGGGGAAATCCCTTTTCCTCCCCCTTTCAACTGCATGTACCCCAAAAATTTTCAAAAAGTAAAAACTAAACAAACTATTAAAAAGCAACAATAATAGCAATAATAATAACAATAACAATAATGATTTATAATGAAAATGAAGCTATAACAAAAATTAAAATGATAATAATAATGATGATGATGAAAGTGTTTATTGGAAAGTGCTTCACTTGGAAATATACTGCACTCAAGTTGTACGCTATGTACATGTACATTTGTACATGTATAGAGAGAGAGAGAGAGAGAGAGAGAGAGAGTGAGAGAAAGAGACCGAAAGAGACAAAGGGAGGGGGTTGTGGCTGGTAAGAGACTTGTCCTATACCACGAGCCTATCAACTTCATGGTTTATCCATCAAGGGTTACAGAACAGTGGTATCAACAACAACACCTCAATGCATGTGCAGATGTAAACCGTAAGTGTAAGCCTCCTGTGTACTAAAAAACACTGCTAATAAATGGAGAAAAACACTGACCCATGCCAGCAATACTATACAGAACAGTACAAATAGAGGAGCAAAGTGCAAATACATGCACAAAGAATAAGCAGTAAGGCTTTCTTGTTTCCCACACAATTACTTTTGACAAAGGTTTTAGCTGCTATCAAACCGGCCCTGAAAAACCATTGACTATAAGTACACGTAAAGATCAGGGTGATCTCATTTATACTTTCTAGAATACTGTACGTCTTGTATAGACCTACAATAGAAGTACAAAAAGAATATATTTCTAAATACATACATGTACATGTACACATGTAGGCCCCTACAAGTTATTTGACAGAATCGTTCATATGATAGGCTCATGACGTTCATGTATTGACCGTGGAATTTGAACTTTGTTGTCAATAATTGATCCAGTGAAAATAACAAAAAAGATAAGGTGAATAACGTCAATGGTTCGGGGGTTCATTTTGATGAACATGTCTATATAATGGCTTGGCATGCACATACGGGCATTGTTTATGATGACGTAAAACATGGATGGTGGCCAAGTAAACTTACATGTCTTTATGTTTTTTATGCTCAATCATCCTTATCTGAAATTCAAACAAAGCAGCTTCACCAATACTGAGGGGTGTTTCACAAAGATCCTAAATCAAACTAACTCTAAGTTGGACTTAAACATTATGGAGAGCCATTTGTAGCCTTAAAATAAAATATATTCAAGAGCAAACATTCAAGTATTTTAGATTTTTCATAAATTCCACATCGAGAACATGAAATCTCCTTGATATTAGAAAATATGAACGATTTGAAGCAAGATTTTATATAACTTTTACAAAATATTTTCATAGATCATGCTAACGGCTTTCAATAATTGTTAAGTCTAACTTAGTTGTGAAACACCCCCCTGGTGTAACACAATGAACTTGAATTTGGTGGGGTCTGCCAGTTGCCACCCACGAGCCAGTCAACAAAAGATGTCATGACCCTACTCGACTCGCATGGCTTCATCTCCATTACTCTACCCATTAGATGACTAATTCGTGGCTCACACAGTGCCACGGTGGTGGAGCATGCCTTCGCTGCCTCATCATAATCAAATTCAGACGGTTTGGGGGACATTTTGGAGATAATTCCAGTTGTGTATGTATCCCAGGTGATGGGTCACATTGATGATGCATCACTCAGCCACGTGTGATATAATTTATTATTTCTTTCTGATATTTAGACAGGGTGACTCATTATCACCAATAATGGTGGTCTTCCATGAGGCCCTGTTAATCAAAATAGGGAACAAAATTTAGTTCACATCCCCCAAAAATATTAATAATAACAACATCATGAACATAAACTCATAACGGCAACAAAGAATAAGTAAGAACATGTATAAACAAATATACATGTATGTATGTATTTGGTATCCTCGTAATAAATGGTCTGTTTGTTTTGTTTTGCTTTGCTTTTTTGTTCAACACATACTGTATTCCCAACAAGCCATACTGTAATCACAACAATCTCTCATCTTTTTGAATTATAAGGAATAAGGTGGAGATCTTATAAAACCATTAAATTAGCTTAGATTATAGCCTCTCATTAACAGAACTGAGCAAGAAAGTTATCAGCAAAAATCAGGCAAAAAATGTACAATGAAATACATAATACATGTACAGTTGTACATTTACAACACCGGTATTCATATGATTCATGTATGTAGGCCGTTGGATCTTGTTTGTTTGATTTGACCTGTACTATTATGTATTAAATGATAATCATGATGTGGCATTTAAACGAAACCTTTGTACCTATTATTATTACACCTCAAGCCAGGGTAATAATATCCAAAGTTATGATTTCTGGAAGCACATCTAGGACATATGTGATGAGCGTTGTACAAGAACGGTTTATTTGTTTTAAAAACACCAATTCGAGGTCAAATTTGCTCTAGTATTTGTGAGGGCATAACATGTGGACCCAAATGGCTCACCTTTTAGCTGAGACGATGAGCTGTGCTTAACTTATGCAAAGTCATTGTGAATATGTGTACTCCACATAAGATGATGTCATTGAGTCAATTTTCATGTCAAGTCAAGTTAGTTAGTCGATAACTTCTGATTTTCAAAGCTTCAGATTTTTGAGTTTTCAGAAAGCTGTTACTCCTCTGACAGACACTACATCTTAAAATAGCATATCTTGATAGTATTGTAATCTATGGCTGACATAAGCTGTCCACAGATAATGATGTATATATAATTTATCTACCGGTACGCCTATTTCATTTTTTTAAAACTTCTGACTGGGTTTTTAAAAAGGAATTGCCCCTCCCCCCCCCCAACCTTTTCAACTCTCAGATAATCTCTTGTACTGTAGTCTGTACTATTGTAGCCTACTTGGCGATTATTTACTAGGCTATTCCCCTACCCATTGCATCATCATGACTCATGATTGGGGTTGAAGACCTACGTTAATGGACATTTTCAGAACCTGGCCAATGAAGACGTTTGAATGACCATGATGACTGATCAAAATTACACGTGTATGATCCAGAATCCAGATGAATGATCATCTAGAGACTAGAAACATCTCTCATTCTATGATCTAGAATAGTCACTAGAAGTAGAACAATATCTTGAGTACATACACTTAATTTCCAGCATTAGCATGACTCATTATGCCTCATCTTCATTGAGTGTGAAGTAGTTTTTTTATCCCACCGATATTAATCACATCGCATCCTGTGTATAGAAAAGAAATCTAGCATCTTTTTAGTAAAGTAAAGACCTTTGAACAAAAAGGCCAAAACACTTTCATTGTCCAAATATAGAGCGGCATTTTCCATGGGCTCTTTACTGTACACGTGGTGATCACACTAGATTGGGCGGTGTCTAAACAAAGCAAATTATGAATGGTTTCACTTTCACACGAATGGATACTACACAGCGCCACGCCGGTAGATCGCTGCCCCGTCAGCACCGGCGAAGATGCATTTGAGTTTTTGAACACTTAACATATAACTTCTCTTCTCGCAAAAACATGCATACAAATACAGAAATAGCGTAATTTTAATACTTACAATATTCTTTAATTGTCTTGTGTATAATTCCAATATAATATCAAAATCCTGGAAGAAATAGAACGGATATTCTGGCGATCAATGTGTACTTCTCTGCCAGGATTTCGTGCTGCTCGTCGTAATACACATCATATGAATGTGAATGTGTACTTCTCGTGTGTAGTATTTGGTACCTATACTACGTCGCGTCATGTATACACAACACATGTATACACAAAGCCCGCGCCTTTGATTTATTGGCGCGATGAGACTTGGTTCATTATCTATAGGTATGAGTGTTTTATTAAATGCACCCATTTTTTGTTAACGAATAACGAAAGACCACAATTGTAACCTCTATTTAGTGATTGAAATCTAAACTGTGTAATTGATTCCATGATAGATATTTTGGGTGTATAAGCGTACAAAATGTTTTGCAAAAATGTAGAATGCCCCTCACGTTGCTCTCACACGGACCATCAAATAATGGACTCTCCCAAAACTTATATCCATTCATTCAACGGACTTGTCCTCAATGCATGCTTCCTGCATTGTTTACGTTCATACTAACTATGACGGAATATGAAGAGCAAATACATTACAATTTTGCTGTTTGAATTTGTTTTTCTTTTAATTCCTGCAATGGGGAAGTAAGAACTAGATAGTTTATTCCTCAGCACTACATCCTGACTTATGGGTCCTGCTGAGTATCGTCGTAGAAGTAGAAGTAGAAGTACGGCAAGTATAATGACACTGCTTCTCCAGTACACGGTTCCCCTATTTATTGCCGTTCTTCGTCTTCATCTAGTTTCTCGATCGTTGCTTTTCTTTTTGAGCAGACTTCTTCCTCTCCCATTTCTGTTGTTTATCTCCAGGGACGTTCTTCCATTTTACCCCCATCACCCCCTCCCTTCCATTTTCAACCTTATTTTCCTCTCAAACTTCTGATCAATCTTCTTTTAAACTCTACTCATCTACCTTTTTTCCATTCCTTTAGTTTAAGAGCCTGATCTTGGTTCTCTTTCAATATTGATTGCCCTCTTTGCTTCCCTTCCCTATCCCTCGTCTTTTATTGAGCGACCGATGTGTGCTTATTATTATTCTCCAGCAAGAAGTTTCAGGGTGAAAAGAAAAAACTATCAAATTTCAAGGAAAGTGCATGTATCGAGGAAAAAGGAATCAATTTTAAGTAATTTCCCTGCCGAGAGCTAGATACTCATAACTAAGAAACCTGCCCCCCCCCCCCCTACGGGCCGCACCTCCGCGGCCCGTCCCTAAATTATCACACTCCCGCGTCGCAGCGATTTGCCATTTTAAAATCAACCATTTTTTTTCTCATTGAGTTTTACTTTTGGAAAACATGTCTTAATTTTGACAAAGCACAAAGTTTTATTTTTCTGTTTAAATTTTACACGACATTCTGCATAGAATCGAATGAATGTTTGTACGCTGTTGCCCCCAAAATGGGATTTTTTTTTAATTCTTACCTCTTTTGACAATGCAGTATATTTTTGATAGATAAAGTTTATATCATCTCAGAACTTTATTGATCAATCTAAGGAGTAGCAGAAATTTATCAATACAGTTTTGAAAGGATATAAACCATATCGTTACAATCATTTCGTGAAAAGAGGCAAGAAAAATATTCCAACTTTCAATGGGCAGCAGTATGTCAATATTTGCTCCAGTGAAATAACAAAAAAGATAGGGTTGAGGCACTATACCCGTTATGCCCATCGCTATTTATACTCTCCTTAATTTAGTTCCGAAACCCCAATACCTTAATCGATGTTCATTGTAATGCAGGTCTATTTTAAGCTTGTTTAACACTGTAAATTGCTCTTTAAAAAGTGATTTGAATGACTTTTATTATTAAACTCCCATTGGATTTACCAAACCGGTAATTTTTCATTCTGTGTCTCCTTGGTGGACTGGTGGTGTCACTGAGACGTCTTCACTCTCTTCGATATAATCACCCGGAGGCATATCAAGGATGTGCAACTCATGAAGGGGCATGAGGATAATGGAGAGAGCTAAGGGTTCACTTAATGAGCAAAGTAGCCTAAATGACCAGGAAAAAAAGGTGCGGAAGTCAGTTGAATCATTTTCTTGTAATGTTTCTTTTCCCCTCCCTTTCCTTTTCTCTTAGTTTTCTCTTTTATATGGGGAGGGGTTGCTAGGGGCATCTACCTTAAGGCTCAAGCCCCTGTCACCCCTAGCTCCGCTTTTTTAGGGCTATAGTCACAATCAATGAGCAATACTGAAATGGTATCTGCCGTCCTAAATCTGCGGAGGCAACGATGCAGCTTCACGATTTAGGAGGAGCGCCCTCTTTGCAATCTGCATGAAAGGTTATGGTATACACCTTGACGGAATTTTCCATCTAGTTTAAATCTACTTCCTTCTTCTTCTTTTTTCTTCCTCTCAATCTGTATCAAAATGCTCAAAAAACAAAAATGATTTGTTTAAGGAAGGTTATTATTACGGGTTTTGTACGTTGGTGAAAGAAATGGGGAAATTGCTTTAATGATATTTAAACATTTCGTTTATCAAGAGTGTTTGGGTTCCTCTCTCTGAGTTTGCACGAAATAGATGTTGGTCTGAAATCATTCATAAAGAGCGCCACCTCTTGCCAGTTGCTGTATAATATATTTAGTTCGGCTAGTTTGGGAAATTTCCTTCTTGTCCATTGAAAATTCTTAATATTCCTTTTTTCTCTCCTTCTTTTCCATTATTCTTTTTCTGTCTTCACATTATTATCGCCCTCACTCTGTATAATCTTTTCATCTCTCCTTTTATTAAGTCTCCAGCGATCATTTCCTCTCTGTCTCCATATCTCCTCTTTGCTGTTTTCTTCTTCTTTCCCCGTCTATTTTTCATCTCTTTTTATAAAATGTCTCCACGTCTCTTTTCTTTAACCCCCTTCCTCTCTGTCTTAAGCTCTTAATTTTGTTCTCTAAATTCATGTGAAATTTGCAATCTCTTTTTTTATCTGTATAAAATCATGCATGAAAAACAAAAACAAAACGAAAACCGTTGATCCCTCAGTTATTTTCATGTTTTACAACTTATACTCTTCCCATTTTATTACCTCTTAATCTTTCCTTCCATCTTCATTCTCTTCCTCTTTTTCCTTCCCTCTAATCCTCCTCAGCTACATTTCCAAAAGATTATTATTTAAACTTCATCTCACTCATTCAAGCCACTGTTTATAGCTAACACAGCCACGAAGAGAATAGCTAACACAGCCACGAAGAGAAGACATTAACAAAAAAGTGACAATTTTACTTTATAATCTCACCACAGCCTTTTATTGTGTACATCACTGCAATCTGACAAGCTTTATTTATTTTTATTTACAAAATTTGTCCCTTTACATACATAAAGAAATGACTATATGCAATTTTACACATAATAGAACATAATCAATGACAAAAACTCTTAGATGCATTTTGAAAAAAATATAGTAATGAAAAGAAAAATATAAGTAGGAATATGTTTCAACTACAACAAAAAATTGGCATCATTATCATTTGAAAACCTTTCAAAGCCTTTCAGTTCTTAGAATTCAGGCTGTAAATATTTTACAGTGTACAGCATACATTCTATTTCTGAAAACTTGATTAAGGTCTCTACCATTTCAAATTAAACAATCCATGAACCAAATGATAGAATTATTACAATTAAACCATTTCATGTATTCTTTGGTGATTTTTCTTATGATAACTTTGTTTCATAACATTACAGGATTACTAAACTAAGAAACCAAGCTAGAAATAAATTGAATTAAACAAGCCAAAAGACAGTATAATGTCAGAAACATATCATGAACAAAATTTTAAAATGGTCAACATTAAACTTGTGTAAAGAACTAAAGAACCTGGCAAGTTTTAGGTTAATGTATAATATAATTTGCAGGCAAAAACGCCCCTTGCATATTGTTTTGTTTTAAACTAATTTACAACTTTCACTAACATTTGTACCACAATTTCACTTTAATTAGATCAAAAGGAGATTTTTACGTGAAATATAGTACAGTGGAAGCTTTTGTTGTTGCTGATGTTATTCAAATATAGATTTGTAATATTGCCACCAACTGATGAAATCTTCCTTTAAAAAAGTGATTGAAAACATGATTGAAAAGAATATCAAAGATTTAAAAAACAAGATTTTATACATTCACCCAACATAGTCATACACAGCAGTATTTTCAATTTGCACATTTTTGTGAATATTCCTCATGAAAAATAGAATACAAGGATTCCACCGTTGAATAGAAATAGAATACATCAGTTGAAAAGGGTTTTTAATATACAGGTGATATACAGAGGAATGTTATATATAAAAAATTTACGAAAGAGAAATGACTATATATAAAGTAGGCAGAGTATTGAAAATGGAAGATATATAAATGGAATGAAAAAACACTGGAAAAAATACCTGGAGAAAATACCTGGAAAAAGCTGCGATAAGTTCATTGGGAAGACATCAGAACAGTGGATTATGCCTTCAAGACGATTGAGAATTTCTTTTTTTGTATCCATTACAAAAAGTTAAAATGGAACATATCAACTGTTTGAAACCAGGAGGGCATTAACTCATGCTTTTAACAAAAAATTAAAGTCCCTCTCGCTCCTAATGGGTCATAACAGACGATATGAAAGCTTCTTGTATATATCAACAGATTTGAAGAAAATAGAACTTTTTCAGAAACTGACTTTTAAAACTGTTTGTCATGTCAACTTAACCTCTCTACAAAACAATCATAGCTTTAAAATCAAGGAACCCCCCCCCCCATGTTAATATAATATAATCTACATACAAATATAGTTACCTTTCATGGATACACAAAAGAATAACAAAAGAATGGAATTTTTGAGAGGAGAGAATGATGATGAATACAAGATGAAAGAACTTGAAATTTACAAGCAAAATGCTGAGAGTTGAAATCGACAATTTCTGTGTACATGTCTGAATACTGAAATCCACACACCATAGTTAAGATTCCAATTATGTTGCAAGAGTATTGTGACTACCTGTAGAACACATTGAGGTATTTTTTTAAGTTGGAAATTGTAAAAACGTATCAAAGTTATTTGGTCAGAATATAACACCATTACAAAGACTAGAGAAATCAACTCAAGGTTAATGTCAATACCTTATGGTATATCCCATAGAAACCATATTCAGATTATGTAATATACATCATTGTTTTGATTGTACATTTCAATAGGAGACCGACAAGGCTACTGGAATTGCTGGAGGATGATTTTCCCAAAGTCTCTGCGATCATATTATTTAGACAGAGGTATAATTCCTCAGTAATATATACTTATCCAACTTATGAATATTCAATTGCAAATAAGACATAGTGAATTCTTACTGTATACCAGTTTTGTCAGAGTATGAATTGTTACTTTGTATCCGTAGTATATTTACTGTTTGATTTATAATGAAGACACTCAAATAACACACACCGTTAGAGGTTAGGCACGCTGAATACTGTTTTTTGAATGGTTTGGAATAGATTTGTTCAAGACATTTAGCAGACCATGCTCACCAACTTTTCAATTGATTGAAAATCTGGGTAATAATTGAGGTTCATTTTTTCTTTCAAACAAAATAAGTCTTTGTTTTGAATTGTTTGCTTAGGATCATCTGACATCAGATCATCAAAGGGAATGAAAAATTTGGAATGCAATTCCTTAACAACTTTAACAAGGGAATGATAATGAAAGTTATAAAGAGAAAGAACCGTATACATTTTTTTACACTGTAAATCACATTTTGACCTGCCCTCACATTTAGAAAGAAAGTATGCTATTATTACTTTGGTAGAAAAAACCCTGAAATAGCCAAATACATTTATTTCCATTTTAATGGATTATAATGTGGTAATTCTCATCTAAATACAAATGATGATGCAAAGACCATGTCGTCCTTGTTTTCACGAAGTGACGGTAGTGAGGAAACTCGTAACGCAAAGTGAATGCAATTTTTTTTCACTACCGTCACTTCGTGAAAACAGCGACGATGTATTGAATTTTCCAACATTAGTGCAGTCCAAGAACACATGTAAAGAACACATGCAAATATTCAGCATGTGTGCAATGACTTGTGGATGCAATACAATATTTTTTTCTCAATAAAGGCATGATTATATAATGTTTGGTATGAAATATATACAATGTATTTTATAATGGATAATGCTTTCTTGATAACCATGCATATATATGTTATTGCTTTAGATATATACAATTACTGTTACATAATAGTTTCAGTTTTACAGAACTTACAGAAGGTATAAATATCATTGCATACTGACATTTCTCTCAAACTACCCAAAATAATGAGCAATTCCACATGGTTAAAAATCAGACTTTTTGTAAAAGACAAAATAATGAAATCTTTCTTAAAGTGTGTGAACTTAAAGCGGTCTCGAGACAATGAAAGTTTTTATGGCATAATTCCACTCGTTTCAAATTCTCTACAATAAATCACAAATGGGCTGGAACTATGCAAATATTGCTCAAAGTCAAATTTTCTTGGGTATGGAGTTTCTAAAATAAAAAGCCAGATTTGCATCATCAAAAATCCAGTTTGAATTCCGTATTTTCTTCAAGTACTAATGATATTTCCACACTAACTATAGCTATAAAGAGCACTGATGTAAGTTAGTACAGAGACTATGCATTGGTATTAGTACTCAAAACACTCATTCCTACCCCCTCTGATATCATAATTTATTTGAAAAATGTATAATTAATAATAAATTGATAATTAATCCAACTAGATCATCCCGCATTACAAAATACTTATAATTCATCTCTGGACTTAAATGTCATCATTTTATGTATAGATTTTCCTGATTTTTATGTATGGATCTTGTCAATTTGATGGAATATTTGCAATATTTGCACTCCAAACTACCCTAGATGGTAGGCAGCGTTTAGTCCAAAAGGATGTGACAATATTGTCTGTTTGGAGCTAAATAGACAATACATCGCTAACTCATTAAACATTTTTTTCTTCAATCTGAAATGCATATAAAAAATGACAAATATCTCATTGATGTAATGCTAATAGTTAAGGAATTTTATAAATACTTAATGTTTAAAAAAAAATCAAAGGATAATTACCTATATTGGATTCAACTACAATATCAAGGTTATTATTACATTAGCAAAGTGATGTGTAGCAAAATGTTTTTGCTTATACCAATACTTCAATGAAGTTACTTTTCTTTGATGTTACAATGTACTTTTGCTGTCTTTTTCATACAACAGAATACTGTGAATGTCAACTAAATATTGATACACCCTATAAACATTTCATGTATTTCATACCTGAAGGTAAAGAACTGAATTTACTGTGTAAGAAATGAAGAATACTGAAAAATACTGAAATCATTAACAATTCACCAGTACATTGAAAAACAAATATCACTACATTGTGCATGTATGGTAATGATCACCAGAACGAGAAACCCTGGATTACAAATATACAACATCAAAGTCCTGATCATATGCCAAGACCTGCTGGCAGTTGAGCGAGGCTGATACCAAAGTATACCAGAATCAAAGGTGGAGAAAAATTGAATATTCCAACAATGAATTTTATAAAACTACGCTTAGGCTCTACGAGACATGATCAATTGCAAAATGTAATATTGAAACTTTTTGAAATTCTTTCAATGGGTGTTGTTGTTGTTGTGAACAAGTGTTGAAGAATGGTATATGACCAAAAATTATTTGGAAAGTCTCTTGGAATTTAGATTGGAATACACAGAGCTTTAAGAAGCGAGGACTGAAAGTCTTGAACGGTGAAGAAAGTGAAATCAACCATCTAATGTAGTTCTTATCATTTATTAGATGGTTGATTTCATTTTCTTTACAACAAACCGGACAACTGCTTAGAGCTCGGATGGCGTTGCCTCATGCACAATTACGCAGAGTTAATGGTCGTCTTGCTCTCGGCCGACAGGATACTTATTCACTTCATCATGCCTTTTGATTTTTTTCTTCTGCATCTTAAATAGTGTCTTATCAATTACATAATGCAGTCAAAAACATGAAATACCATCCTCTACAAATATTTTCTATATCTTACTGTCTCGTCTACAGAATTAATATTTTGATTTGCAATCATGTGAAAGGACTTTGTAATGTTCCCACATTTTATAGGTATAACACACTCCATTATCACATCGCATACAATTGGTATTGTTCTGGAACTGCTTGTCACTGTGCCATATAAAAAGTGAATCACATTCATTGAGAGAGAGAACAATTACAGTCTACAACTTTGATTCCAACTTTTGGCAACAGCTTTACTCTACATTATCGACTGGACATGACGAAACACTCAAATACAAAAACAAATTTCATAAGGCAAAAACATGATACATTCATTAAGTCTTATATAACATCATATTTGGAAATTGTAACATTTTTAAGCATCATTCTTAACCATACTTGGGCACCATGCATTCATAGAAAGGCTATTCATATATTATAATTTTAATCTTATTAACATATTTATATTTTTGTCATTTTTTTTTTCACCCGGCAAAAGGATCCTGTTGCATTTTGCTGCTACTTTGCTGATTTGCTTTCTTGCTTTTTAGCTGAACATGCATAATAGACGTTTTGGCTTTCTCACACACTATGGCTGGCTGGCTTGCTTGGCAGAAAGATACATGCAGAATAATGGAGGCCCATTTCTGTGATACAAAAGAGAAAAGAGAGCAAAAGAGAAAGACCTTGGTTAATTGTATGTAACAACTTTACTTCATTCAATGATATAATGCAATTAGAATACAATATGTAATACCCAGTACTTTCTGAGGTTTGTGCCAAATACCCTGGAACTGGCATTGGAATGTTGGGCTGGGATTCATTTTGATTCGAGACATGGATGATCTTTTCTACACTCGAACATCTTCAAGACATTTAAATCTTTATTAAGCATGGTATTTCCAAAAATTTATCCCGGAATTATTGAACTCGGGCTCAAACTCTTTGAATGGGTTAACAACATTCTGAAGGGACATCTAAATTCAATGTGACATTGGTCAAAATATGAGACAGTGGAATGTGTCTCCCATTATTTATCATTACCGTTAAAACAACCAACAAGGTATGATCCCATTGTTAACCATTTCAATATCACAAGATAAATATTTGCACATAACCTAATGTTGATCATCACATGACAAAGGTATGTACAATTATATGGAAGAATACCCCCCCCCCCCTCCCTGAAAACAATCAATTACACAAATACAAACAAACCATAACAGCAAAAATACATTGTTATGTATAGATGCCATATTACTGTTTATGGTTCGGTTATCATTTAAGTATACATCTCTTTTAAAAAAAGATAACATACATTTAAGAAAGTCAGACAAAAGTCAGACTAACATATTTCATAACAGTACATTCTATTGTTATCTCTTCCAACTTTTTGAGGCAGACTCGAGAACAGTCTGCCCTTTGGAATACAAATACCACCATGGAAATTCTTTGTATTCTATGCTAGTATGACTATAAAGTCGCCCCAAATCCAACACTCTCCCCGATATTTTTCCCACTCGAGCACTAATGCCACTCCCCTTATTTGACTTCAGATGATAGCTCATTTCAAGACACAAAGAAAAAAACTTTGAACACTGGTAATTTTCGCTCTAGATTTTGAAGATGATCTGAATTTAGACAAATAGACATTATAAGTTGGAAATGTCCTTGGTTTTGTAACTCGTTGTTTCCCATTGTCATACTTTGAAATCTTGTATTTGTTGTTATCAGTCTCAAAAGAGGGTCTGTTTGCAAATACATGTAATACATTTGAGATCAAATATTGATACGACCCGACCTCAAATTGGCATTACTCGGCATTTTGTATCCATATCATATTAGACTGACGGGTAAAAGCAAAAGCCAGGACAATGGTGGAAGAAATTAATGAGAAACATAATTAAGTTTGAACACAAAGTACAAGTATAAAAAGCTTACGGGTAAATGGATTTATCATGGAATAAATTTCAAGAGTTCTAAAGAATCTTTTATTTCTTCTTAACATTGCTCTATTCTGTATTAAAATACGTCCTTTTTAATCAAACTTAGTAGTTTATGTAACCATCTTACCAATATCAGTTTCAGGAAGAAAAACAAGCTCCGGTTCAATAAAAAGGGAAGTAAAAACAGTTAAGACTTATATTTATGAATGAGTAAATGGCCTTTAAAAATTGAAGTATTTTTAAGTGGAGAAAATTTCAAACGAAATGCAATACCAAAGAAAAGTATCGGGTCAGGATATCGCACAAATCTTAGACCCCCCCCCCTGCATGGATTAAGTGCAGTACGAGTTGGCATGAGGTATCAACAATGGAGGTTTGTAGATTACGTCAACGTCAACCGAGTGCAAGAGGATGTACTCAAATTGGCAGTTGACCACAGCAATAGCCCAATTAAAATTGAAATACTTTGAAATTTTGTATTGTGTATTTGTTTGTTTCTTGCACGGTTATTGAAATCTGAAACATTTATATACCAAGTCAAGAACAATAAAACATGTAGATAAAATGAAAACAGTGAAAGTGTTTCCAAGACGAAAAGCACAATCAAAAATATATTATACAGGCCTTAATCGGACAATGAAAAGTAAGGAGGCGAGTATTTTGTTTTCAGCCATTTCTGTATTTTAATCAGAATTATACTGTAGTCCAAATAAACTGGAATTATGATTCTCGTAAAATATAATTTAATCCATAGATTTCAAGAAAAGAGCTACATTTAATGTGTAGGAACTTTATATGAATATATCATTTTTAACAGGCCATTTGTGTGCTCTTCATGATCCTCCTACTTCAGATATGCCATTTTATGTTTGTATTGAAGAATATATTTTTTTAAAATTGGGATAAATGAATAAAATAAAATGAAATATAATATATGCATGAATATCTATAGTGCATTTGAATCTTAAAACTCCACTAGTTCATAAAGATCACTGATATTCATTAATTTGATAAAGTGCTAGCGGCAAAAGGACTTAATACTCTGATTTGTTTTAATGTAGGCCATCAACAACAGCATGTGAACCATATAGTATTATACCATGTACCTAATACAAACATGGTACTACCATGATGGCTACAAACCATGAGAAAATGGCACGTGGAGAGACTCCAAAAGGACTTCAAATGGAAGACTTTGTAGTTTGTATACAAGTTACACAACTACACATTGTGTAAACTAGTGACTTTAGTGGCTTAGTAATTGGCCTAGATTGTTTCTTATCTATCCCTTATCAAGAAACTTTGAACTCCTTTATTTCAATATATCCATATCTTGCTTCTTTTTCTCTTCCAATATTAGCAGAGAGAGATAAGAAATGTTTAGCACAATTGCTCTGGATATCGGCAGTGGTATGATGACCTTTCAGTGCCTTGAAATAAAACGTTTAACTTACACAAGACCAATAAAACAGAGACATTTCTGGGGACTTTTAAGACCTCTTTAAACTAGCATGTGCACAAAATTGAATCTGTTGCAAATTTTCTAATCACTTTTAGGCACTTCTCATAAGAATCCACAACGTCTGGAATAAAGTAGAAAGCACTTATGATCTTTTAAAAAAAGTATTTAATATAGATGTTATAATGTAATTAAGTGATAGCTGTACTCCAAAGCTTGAGCTCTAGAGCCAATTAACAGAATAGTGTTCACTTTTCTTGTGATTAAACCAATCCTTTAAGAGGGAGGGAGGGAGGGAGGGAGGGAGGGAGGGAGGGAGAGAGGGAGGGAGGGAGGGAATGAGGGAGAGAGGGAGGGAGGAGCAATGTGTTGCCTACATATGTTTTTCAATAATAATAATAACTTTACAAAACAGCTTAGATTTGGGATTTGTGAGCTATTTCAGGGAAGAAAGAAGACACAAATTAGCCAAAGTGAAAGAAAAGAAAGAGGAAATATGGAGGTCAGGTCAAAATATAACAAAAGAAGAAGGGAAAGAGAATGAGAAGGAAATATAAAAATGGTAAAGAAAACTGAGACATCTGCTTTGAATAAAACAATAATTCAGGGGGGGGGGACACTCATTTTAAACTAGTCGGCCATAAATCCATTTCTGGCATTGAGTTACAGTAGACATTAAACCACTCAAGTATCTCTGCATTGTACCAACAACAACAAACGTATGTAATTCTCTTGTGTCTGAAAATCCGAAAAGTGTAGTTTTTCACCACCATTGAGACAAAAGACTACCAAGGACATGCCTAGCTGCCACAGGCAGGGCAGCAGCAATAATAGCTGCATTTATACTGCGAGCCAAAAAAAAAAAAAATCATCAATTTTTCTCACATTGCAGTGTTTCAATTCATCGGTAGTTGCATAGCGCCTCGCTTCAGTGCTATCGCATGCAGGGTAGTGACAAGTTGAGCATGGCAGTACTCACCCAAAAATCAGAACGAGCAAACGTTGCCATTTTTTTTACGGGTTTCTCCAGTTGAGTAAATGGTAGTCCAAAAAAATCAACAATGGTTTTTTTTAAGTGTAAATTGGCCTAATGTAATCTAATGGAGAATAGCCCTTATATTTTGATTAAAAGTTAATGCCATTAATGCACTAAGCAGATGTTATATAATTTTGAATGTATATTAGTATTGGCCGTTGGATGGTAAGAATGAGGATTTTTTTTTTAAATTGAAGTGACCTAACAGATTGACACTTGAAAGTCAATCAACAGAGCTCTCTATGAATCATAACACTCAAGAACATTGTATATATATATGCACTCGTTTAAACATATTTGTGGCTTACACCCAGTAAATGAGATCGATTGATCGATCTGTGATTGAAAAAAAGTCAGAAAAAATCTTGGAACCAGCAGGATTTGAACCTGTAATCCACTGCTTGCGGGCAGCGACTCTACCACCAGGCCATCATTGGTCCATAGCTGACACAATGAACTAGAATAAATACCCAAGCTCTTCTGATTCATTCTGGCTTATTAATATTCATTAGTCCGCCATTAGGACAATAACTTTGCTTCCTTTAAATTAATTCACTCAAATGAGAAGAGAAAAAAACATGTCAAATTCCTACCCTGGAAAAACAACAAAAATTACCTATTTACATCCTGCATTCCCACAGTAAACAAATCTACACACAATCATGTCAAATTGAATGCATATTTTCTTTAGAATATCAGGTTATTGTAGCAGGTAATAAGCTCAGTTAGATTTGCTCATGGGAAACGTCTTATTCATTTGGTCAAGGACCTATGAAAACAATCAATTTGATGTAAACTTGTAAATAGTTGTCACCATTTCTGGAAGACTGACAATATGATTTTAAAAAATTAAACCACAATTAGAACCAAACAAAGGAGATTTAGTGGCAAAACAGGTTCTAAAATATTCTAAAGAGTAAGGTCAACACAATCAAAAAAGGAATTGTATAACCAGATTATTTTGTAAGATTTGTTAACTTATGAGAAGGATTGAGAAGAATTAGTAGACAGAAGTTAATGCAATAAGGTTCAAGGCTCTGAATGTACAGTTATATAATTAGAGATCAATTCTGGATCATTGTATTATTTGTATAAGATGATGATGAACAGTACCCCCCCCCCCCCAAAAAAAAAGAAAAAAGAAGAGAGATTGAGAATATTTTGAGGCTAAACAATTCTACTCTACCTCAGGTTTTTAAAAGTAAAATACAAAATCAAATCAAAACAAGACATTCATTTCTATACTTTTCTTTTTATTTACAAAATATTTGTCATGAGGTCCTTTATAGTTTATATGGAGCTCTATATAATGGAGCTTCCGAAAGTTTCAAAAGGACCTGTAAATGTAATAGAATTCTCTTTTTCTAGTGACAACTGAGCCTATAAATCACATCTTGCAGAATTCTTTCCTTCTTCTAAAGTAAAAATTAATAATTTTGGGAAAAAATTGCTCTTTTGTCCTATTTTCAATATATTTTGAATCGTAACAAGATACAAACCTTGAGCAAAGAACTGTAAACAAAAGAGGACAATAGCGCTGTGAAAATCTTGTTGTAATGAGAAGGAAACTCCCCCTCGGTTCAATATTTTCACAAGGTACCCTTGGACTTGACGTCATTCGATCATGTTTCTGAGTTGACATACTATTCAAATCAGCCGTATCAGGGGGTAATGTAAATGTTCAATACTAATTATAAAGACAGGGTAATAATGTGATTGCAGTGCCCTCAGGTATAGTATTCAGAATGGTATTACTACTGATGAGGTTACCCTGGGTAAACAAGATATATTATTATCATTATTATCATTATTATTTATCTGGAATAGACACAAATTAAAAATTTACTTTTTAAGAAAAGAAATGACCAGAAGAAAAATAACAAAAAACAAAAGAAAAGAAACACAACCACCAAAGAAAACAAAACAAATACAATACATTAAAAAAATCTTTAGTTATATTTTCAGAAATTAAAGTAGAGTAAAATCAGTGATTAAAAACTAAGAAAATAAAGGGCGTCTTCAATCACAAAACACATTGCTCAACAAAAGCAGTTAAACCACTGCCTAGAAAGTTATTGATGCACTAAAACTCTTGTGTGTATATTTATTACAAAATTAAAATCAAATCAAATTCAATTCCTATTTTCCAACACCTTTGTAAAACTTGTTTACTGTTGATGATCTTTACTTTGGCTAAAATGTTCTATCCATAATATGGCCATTAACTACTTCTCAAATAGGGTTTGTTTCTCACATGAGGGCATACATTTCTTCAAATTCTACAAGATATTTATCACCTGACATACGTCTTGATCCAAGTTTTGAACTTTGATTTGAAGAGCATATTACAGTCTCTCGAAACTCTCCATCCCTGGCACTGGCTGGCACAGTAACCCTTTGATTGGTGTATACCGGTACTACTTTGTGCTGGGAGCTGGGAAGCCTCAAGTAGCTAATTTTGGTCGTATGTCACCGTTGTAGTTTTAAGCTTTGTAGTTTTTAGCTTTTGGGTTTTAAACAACGACCCACTAACAGCAAGTTGGGTTCACATGGCACCGAAACAATGATTGCTGCTCGAGGCTTAAACTACAAGCTGGGCCAGCAGTCGTCATGACTACAAGCCAGCTAATCCTCATAGAAAATTTTCACAATTCCACTATTCTTTAGAATTCCTAGAAGCTTTAGCAAGCAAAAATTGAGATTATAAGAAAAAAAACATCAAAATCAGGGCTAAAAACAAACCTTTTTTTAACAGGGAGGGGGGGGGGGGGGGGGAGGGTACACTGAAATTGACTTAGGATCTTTAATTCTATTATTCTTATTTATTCAATGTATTCTAATATTATTATCATGTTTTTTTTTGGGGGGGGGGGGGGGAGGATGTGGTCTAGCCAATTGAGGGGGAGCTATACATGACCCATGATATATCAAGTCCCGTTATAAGGCACTTTAAATCCTGTATATATCAGGAAATCTTCAAATTCAATCCTGCAAAGTCCCCTTTTAGACACAAATTCACTGATTGTTAATGTACCAACGTATCCTGGAGCATAACCTTCAGTAACCCGGAAAAATACAGCTTTTAAATTCCAAATTAACTTGAAAGCATTTCACAGTAGTGAAATACTTACGAAAATGAGGAAATACAGTGCGATCCCCTTTGTCTTTTAGATGAAGACAAAATGAAAGGGCATTTATATACCTGAAATCCACTATGCACAGACAATTGACAAAAAGGTAATTCAGATCACGACTCAGGACAAAAATTAGTTGTCAACTTTCATTTCCTCATGAATCTATTCTAGGTGAAAAGAAATGGCACCAACTTAGAATTGTATATTACAGACAGCTTTCTTTAGTCTTAGAGTATCTTGTTCATGTATTTTGTAGCACCTCAAGTCCTCGAGTTTAATTTGCATAATGGAAATCTGAATTTTTTTTTACACAAGAGAGGTAGGAGTACTGTCCCGAGAAGATGATTTGTAAGCAACAATTTATACCTGAAAATTCATAAAATGGGCAAGAGTGTCTTGGTTACTGGTATCTCAATAGATATTAACCACAATTGAGTAAATCAATAATGAAATGTTGGGATGAAAAAAATCTCAACAAATAGTCACTGGTGTGTTAAGAAATTCTATTCATTTTGCAGTATTTCGGAAGGACAATCAGACACTGATTTTTACAAGAATCCACTTTAAAAATATGAATCAATTCAAAGGCAAAGATCAAGAAGATCAACTGAATAGTCATATCAGGAAGTTCTAGCTATGTAATCCTCAGAATACGGACAAAACTACACTGAAGAGAAAGAGTGAGAAGTACTTTATATACCAGCAAAAAACATGAACATGATCACACCCAAAACAGTATGTTACACAAACATCAGAGTTTGAGTTCCGGTAAGTAGAAGAATTTCAAGAAATACCAGCTTATAATTTCATGAATGGTGTCATGTATGGAGTTCAGAGGGGTTGTTTGATCCCATAAATGATTATTAAACTAGCACAAACTTGCTGGAAATAACCATTACTGAAAGGCACGACTCTCATTTGCACACATTTGCACATAGAGTCAGAGAGACCACGTGGTAAAACACATACATGTAGGTCACGATGACTCTGCTCCTTTTATAATACAGGTTTTCTAATTTCTACCAAAGTCATATGGCAGGTATAAGTCATGAAGGTTTATGATACATTTTATTTCAACTATGTGAAAAATGTATTTGTTCTGCCAATTACCAGAACTCATAGTAAATTTTAGGAATCATTTCATCTTTTTGGAGCAAGAAGGGCATTAAACTCATACACTTTAATACAGAGCTAGTTAATACCTTTCTGGCTCTAAACAAATGATTTGATATTGGATATGCTCTGAACTGATAATCATCTATTGAGAGCCAGAAGGGTGTTAGCTCTATGTAAATGTATATGATTTAATGCCTTTCAGTTTCTCATCAGATTCAGTTTAAAAAAATATCTGAAGCGTCTTAAATTCAGAACTGATACAACTCAATGAGGTAATTAATAATAAAAAACAAAAACATGAACACAGTAATGACAGCTACAGTTTCGCAGTTCTAGGAATGGAAACGAGGAAATAAGATGATTCAGATTTCAGAAGATATTTGCCATTGACATTTGAAATTGCTTTTCTCATGTTTGTTCGATTCAAAAACTTATCTTGACTTTATATATCAGTGGTACAGACAATGCTGTATGTTGGCCAAAGATTCAGATTTAGCATAAGATTTAGCTAAATTGTATAATTTTAGCTGAGGCTCTAACAATAACAAATACCATCAAGCCTAAAACCTTTCATGGTGTTTTCCTACACCACTGGTATTTTGAAATCAAGTTATGCTACTTAAATTCATTGATAATATGCTCTTCAGCTCACACTTAAAGCTCTATGGTGTGGAAGAAGTGTAGAAGAATTGCTGTGTTTGTTTTTTAAAAGAGGTAAACACGACAGAGGCTTTGAGCTATTTGGTTTTGGATTTAAGTAAACTGTGAGAGAATAATAAGCACATGAAGAGGAAAGGAACTGGTCTTATAAAGGCCAACATTATAAACACAGACTCGACCTAGTCTGCAAGCACAGACCCTAATTTGACACTTTTTCAACAAATTTTTGTGCCTTGAGAGAAGCCTAGCCCAGCTACATGTACCTACTGGTTGTGTCAGGAGCAGCTGTAGTACCTATGGTAGTCTTATAGAGCAGACTCTCTTTTACGACTGACCAGGGTATGTGCCTGCAAACTAAACTCGACCCTGGGTAGTGGTCTAATTCGGACAATGGGTACCGTAGTGGTCTAATCTGGACGACAGTCTAAATTGTCTAAATTGTTTAAGTCTCAATCTAAGGTAATGTACAGGAATGGACAGGCACTCTTTGGGGATGTCATATTTGTTAGAGATCTCTCTGTTTTAGAGAGAAAATTCACACTATATATTAAAAGACAATAATAGTGCAAATTTAATTGTGCAATCCACCCTCGAATGAGTAATTCAAACCAAATTGTTTAGAGTGGATTCTATTCATTTAGAAGTAGATTCAACTTCAAAATGGTAGCTTTGATTATAAAAATAACAATTTACTAAAAGTGTTCAAATAGCAAGTTAACAAAAACAAAAAAAGGTTTATTAGAATGATTCTATGACATGGTCTACATCAATTATTGCTCCTAGGTCAATATCATACGCGAATAGAAAATATCATATTCCTTTCATCTTAGACCAAACATTACACCTAACCCTAATCCAAACCCAACATAAAACCAATTGCAACCCTGACCCAAACTTTGTATCTCTGACAAAAAAGCCTGGAGCATTAGTGGCTAGAGCAAATGTCAGGTCATATCACCAAGAAATACCAACCATACATGTCACTGTACTCTCAGCTCCTGTCTCTTCTCATACCATTATCAAAAACAGGTCAGGTGAATGATCCTATAAAAAACCCAAAACAAAATGGGGAATAATACCTGTTGTTGCCTGATTTGTAAATGAAACTGATACGTAAACACTAAACATGCAATCTTAACTTATCAATTGAACTGATAAGTAAATCCTTAAGAGGCAAGAAAAACGTGAGCAACAATGAATGATGAAATATCCCCTTAAAACGCGAACACACGTACACAACAAGATTATGAGCAATGCTATTGTTAATTCTTAACGAGCTGTCGAGTTCAGCAACTTAACAAGCAAAGGTTAATAGAACATGTCGCGCAAGATTGATGAATTCTTGAAATATCATCATGTTTCACTATTAAACACTACATGATTTTACGGCTAAGTTGACATGAAAAATGACTAACGGTATTACCAAAAAACGTAGACATTTCAAACAAATTTGTAACAAAGCAAATTCCTTATTTTTTCCCACTGCAGCAAACTTTTCACAATATACACAAAAACTTAAATGTGTCATGTAAATAAAACAGTGGAACATCATCACGTTTCATTCTATTATTTCATCTTGACATGAAAAATGGCTATGATTCGAAAACAAGGACATACCGTAACTAATAAAGAAAATTGCGTGCAGGGCATTACTGTTTTCCACTGAGGCAAGATTTTCACAATATACACCAAAACTTAAAGGTGTCATGTAAATAAAACAGTGGAACATCATCACGTTTCATTCCATTATTTCATCTTGACATGAAAAATGGCTATGATTCGAAAACAAGGACATACCGTAACTAATAAAGAAAATTGCGTGCAGGGCATTACTGTTTTTCCACTGAGGCAAGATTTTCACAATATACACCAAAACTTAAATGTGTCATGAAAATAAAACAGTGGAACATCATCACGTTTCATTCCATTATTTCATCTTGACATGAAAAATGACTATGTTTCGAAAACAGGGACATACCGTAACTAACAAAGAAAATTGCTTGCAGGGCATTACCTATTTCCCACTGAGGCAACATTTTCACATTGTTCAGGAAAACTTGGATGTCACACCTACCTGTAAATACAACAGTGAAATATCATCACGTTTCATTCCCTTATGTCATCTTGACATGAAAATTGACTATGATTCGAAAACAAGGACATAACAAAAACAAAATAAACTGCTTACAGTGCATTTCTGTTTTCCGGCCACTGCAGCAAGCTTTTCACAACAATCAGGAGCATCTGAATGTAACATGCATTGTCAATTCAACATCATAATCTTGTCATGTTTCATTTCATGCTGACATGAAAGATGAGTATGATTCGAAAACAGGGACATAACTAACAAAGTAAACTAACAAGTAACAGGGCAATTACAGGGCATTACTGTTTTCCTAGTTCGGCAAGCTTTTCACAACATTCAGGAGCATCTGAATGTAAGGTGTCAATTCAACATCATAATTTTGTCATGTTTCATTTCATGCTGACATGAAAAATGAGTATGATTCAATAACAGGGAAAGGTACATAACTAACAAAAGAAACTGCTTACAGTGCATTTCTGTTTTCCCACTGCGACAAGCTTTTCACAATATTCAGAAAAATTTGAAGTAACATTTAAAATTAATACAACTTATCCTTTCTCTATTTGAACCCATTACATACAGGAACCGAATGGTTTCTGTATTAAGCCTATGGAAATGAGAGAATGAAAGGGCCGTTAAAGGTAAAGACCAGTTATGGTCATGCGATTGCATTGTGAAAGAAACGTTGTGGAATCGATCAGAAAAGGTTGATCATCTAGCATCTAGCATCTGCAAGGTTCTGGAATCATCAAAATGATAAGAAATTTGGCCCATTCTTCGTAAAGTTACAAGCACTATACACAGAAAGATGTATATGGGACTACCCTATATCTCTCACAGACCATGAGAGAAACAAATTTACCAAATATATGAATTAGTAGGCGGTTTCCCGGCATATTTTTTATCATGTATTATTCAAAACATATTCTTTCACATGATTGGTAATGAGAGCTTCCATTTCATTTTTTGAAACTGGGGCGTTTCCAATACTGGTCTTTACCTTTAAGTTATTTATTGCCTTACCGTATTAAACTCTAAATTATAATTCTCACCACTTTCAGTAGGTCATTAAGTTAAGGATCTGCTTTGGAATATAGCATGTTATTATTAATCACTTGATCCCTTATGCAGTTTATATACGACAGGATGATGTATATAACAGAAACCAAGAGCAACAACCAGGAAACAAACTACCTTCATACAAATCTCAGAAATTTACACTCTCAGTACATACATGTACCAGTATATTTTGAATCAGTCAACATATTTAAGTTGAAGCCAAAATGCTAAAGTAGTGAAAAAAATAGTTTACTTTAAACCTTGAGGTTGCTTAAATGTAAAAAAAAAAAAAAAAGAACAAAAAAGGCAGGAAGGGGGGGGGGGGGTGGGAGATATACAGTTGTAGCCATGAAATATCCAAAACTCTAGAAAATGAAAACTCACTTCCAGAACAACTTGTAGAATGTTCAAAAAACAATATTTTACTGCAGTTTACTTTCAAAACCAGTCACTTTATTTTGAAAATTACAAAAGGCATACAAGGGGGGAAGGGTGATCAAAGAATTTCCCAAACTGTGCTTGGAATTTAATCTCTTTTCGGGATTAGTAAAAAGCTCTCATAATTTTTGTCATTTTTTCTTTTCTCCACCAACCACCATGACTAAGGTATGGCTTACTCCTCCATGCAATTTGCACAAAAGCTTTTTCAGAAGTTCAACTAGCTTTGCAAGAACATCAAGTACATGTACATGATGTCCCCAAACATTTAAACAAAAAAAAGGGGAGGGATTATTCTCAGATCTCTTTTGACACATGACTTAGCAAGCAAACAGACATGAATGCTACCCTCACCATCAGGATTTGACACAAAAGACTCAAGTGAATATGAATCTTTTCACTGATTCCGCAAACTGCAACTGAAACGTTAAGAGTAAATGCTAACTATTCAATTAAATTCAATTCATGTCTATTTCATTTCCAACAGAAAGATAACAAAGCCAAAGGTATTACATTTTTTTCATACATAATTCACTTTTTCATGGTAACTATACAAATAAACTTTGCACATAATAAAATGATTACAAGAAATTCTTAATTTCTGAGGAAATGGGGGGGGGGGGGGATTCCTTTAAAAGCAGTACTTGTGGTAGTTTGTGGATCCCCCAGAAAAAAATATAATTGTTTCAAATTTTGCCTACAAATACTTGGAAAATACAAGAAAATATTACAAAACAATAAATAGCCACGAAACGACAAGGAGAAGTAAAACGGACAAAAGAAGAAGGAAAAGGGAAAAGTGGAAATAAGGAAGAAGCAGGACAAATTCTGACCAAAGAAGAGGTAGTTATATTGTTGATTCTGGGAAGGTAAGATCATAAGACCAAATAAATATTAAATTAATCAAGCAGATGATGAAGACCTAAATAAAAAATCAAGATGATTACCAACTATCTGACAATGACAGCGATAACATAACTTAGCTTGAACAAGGACCCAGTGCACAAGGGCCTAACAATCATTACTTGTGAGCCATAAACTTTTCAGTGAAAAAAATACACGGGGGCTCAGGGCGAAATAGCCCCCAAAATGCCCAAAAGAGCCCCCGAAAATCAGAAAAGAGCCCCCTTAAATTTGCATAGAGTTCAACGCAAAACCAATTTTAGAATGTTATTTTCATGCAGGCAAGGTTGAAAAGTAGCCCCCGAAAAATAAATATTAATTTTTCCCTGAAACTTTTCAAAGTGTTAGCCCCAAAGCATACAGACAGACCATATGTATATTTGTATGCATACCACCTGTCAAATTAGTGTGGAGTCTACACACTAATCAATAGATAGCCTTATCAAAAGTAGCCCAAAATTTCATATCTCAAATATTGAGGAAAGAAGTTGAAATGTGTTTCGTTACTTACGTAAATATTTATTAAAAACTTATAGATATCTTGACAGCTGAAGGAATGACCTATAAAAAACAAAGATTATCAATTTAAAAAAAATAATGGAAAGATCAATTCGTCCTTGTTTTCACGAAGTGACGGTAGTGAGGAAAATCGTAACGCAAAGTGAATGCAATTTTTTTTCACTACCGTCACTTCGTGAAAACAGCGACGAATTTTCTAAAGGACTATTAAAGGACCATGGCGTCAATTCTGTATTAATTTGTTAGGCCAATTATGTATTTCTTTCTTTTCTGAATGTATTATGAATAGTATAAGTATTTGGTGAAAATATCACTAAATTATCACACAGCATTTCTTTGAGAGAATGATACTTTATGTGAAATTGGACCTTTTTTTTTTTTTTTTGCTTACCGGTACTCTAAAAAGCTGAATCAGGATTCATCATTCCCACTGAAATGTAAAAATTGCTTCAAGAAGTTGTTGCTGTCTAGCAAATATGTCACCAGACTATGGATCACATGGTTCACGATTCGATTCCTGCCACGGCACTAATATCCTTTGCTCGATATCAATCTATATTTGCCACTCTCCACCCAGGTGCATCAAATGGGTACAAACTTAATAGGAAAATACTCCTTGAATGAGAGGATGTCTTAAATACATCCCCTGGGTTAGATAAGTGCATGATATAAATGGACTTGCTATTTATACTGTAATGAATGTCCTAAAAGGCTAAAATCTAAAGTCAGGTGTCCGGAAACCTTAGAAGCTCATTCGATATAACCATGATATAACACCCCGATCATTGAAACCCCTTGAAGATACTAGAGCCAATTTGTACTGGTCATTTATGAAGATTGACACGTCTGTATATCAGATTAAACATTGAAGTACATAATCCGATCCCTTCTGGCTAGATAACTGAAAATACAAGCTATTAGATTTCAAAGCAATTTAGGATTGAACAGAGATACACTTACACTAAACAACATTTTTGGTCTTTGGTTTCTAATTCAGTGAAACCTGCATAAGAGTTTTTCAAGACTATTATACTCAAGTCAAGGGATACAAAAAAGTGGTCTTTATGAGCAGATGGTCTTTATGTACAGATTCCTTTAGTACATGTTTCAATGGGACGAAACACATTCCAAAGGAAACAATAAATGCAGTCTTTATAGAGGTGGTCTTTCTATACAGGTGGTCCCTAAACTAAAGCAGGTTTGACAGTATGAAGGCATTCCAGATACCAGAATGAACATCTTTATCAGATGTGTTCTTATCTCAAATAGTGTTTTCAAGAAAGAAAAATATCTTTTCTACCATTTGAATGTAAAATACATGCATTATATAGGCCTACTTGATAATTCCTGGTGAGACAGAGAAAAGATCACTAGAAACTGAATACTGAAATGGACATAAAACCTTAAAAAGCTCAATGTTTATACCATGATTCATGAAAATAGGAAAATATTTCTTATTTGTGATTCCCTCTTCACAATATTCAGATCATGAGAAATAGAACTGAACACATAAAGGAATATATACGAGTATAAAGTCAAGGCTGAAATAAAGTCAAGGCTGAAATGAAATCAGAAATAAAATGAGCTCTTTTAACGTTGGAACCCCATTCCAACTGATAACCTAGCACAGATCAGATCTGCTGGGAAGTGAAAAATTACTGGTAGTGTATAGAGTGCATTAAATATTCTCTTAAATTTTCTGAATTACACTATTTTCATGAATATGTATACTCAAACAATGCACAAGCAATTTGCACATCGGTAGGTTGTGAATGGAAAAATGATTTCCTAAAATATTTTTGATATAAGACACGCAGGTTGCTGCATGATTAAGGAATATAATTCAGCATTAAAAAAAATATGCTGAATATGAAAAACCTGAATATGATTATGAAATGAATAAATGAGAAGCTAAATCATAGCATTTTGTCTGTTTTATTCCTTTCCTTCCATATTATCACTATCATACAGTTTACTATCATGTAGTTTACAGTACTCTTTCATGCGGCAAATGACATAATAAACCCTCTCTCTCTCTCTCTCTCTTCCCTCTATTTCTCTCTCTCTCTCTCTCTCTCTCCTCCCTCTATTTCTTTCTAAATGCCTGTAGGATGTCTATTTTGTTTGATTCCATGAAAATAAATAGCATTCACTTTAGTTAATTAACTAATTTGTAACTTGAAATAAATTCATAACATTACTTGATGTTGTCCGGTACAAGCTGTTTTAGAACATAAGTTCTAAGCATGGATATTATAACCTCTGTGTCTTGCCCTCTTTTGGGTCTTTTTTATGAATTGATAAGCTTGCCTCTTTTGCAATTTAAAGGACTTTATCTCAATGTCACACATAAAAACTTTTATATTATAGAACAAGTGAAAAACACCCGTCTAAAACAGAAGTTTTTGGCAGCATAGATGACTTTGGAAGCAGAATTCAACCAAACATAAAATACCTTTGTCGATGCTATAAAGATAAATAAACACTATAGATCATGGGAACAAATCTCACCTATACTGGAGACTCTCTAGAAGGCGATCTCTTCATCCCGTTTCCATTTGTAACATGTCCATTGCCATTGGTCATCGACTCCACAGAAGCCATACTGGCCTTAGAATTGGACATGTGCATTTTCTCTCCGTTTTTCTCTCCGTTTTCCAGGTCATCCGCAAATCGGATGCTTCCGTTTCCGTTGAAGGCACTATTTGGTGATTTAGGCAAGCTGTATCGGAAGACACTTTTCTTGGGGGAAGACTTAACAGACGAAGGCGACGACTTCACTTTGGAATTGTTCAATAAGTCCGTGTCTGCTGACCTCATGCGCTCTAAGTCTGCCGCACTGCAGCTAGGCATGCTCTGGACAGCATAGGTGGAGTTGAAGTCGGTGTAGTCCACTTTGAATTGTTCGTTGTTGTTGATGCTGATGAGGTTGCTACTGAAGCGTTGTCCCCATAGGATCTCGGAAGGCAAGTATGATGTTCTGGCTTGCATGACAAGACCGGTTTGTTCTAAAACACCCTCCATGCATACGATCACCTCAAAGTTGTTTTCCAGGAGATCAGCAGCTGAGATGCTGTACAGGGGACTCTTTTCATCTATCACATGGCAAATAACGATAGGCCACACCAGAAAGATTCTATCCTCCCCGGTATTGTTACTGAAATCCATGTTGTACGTATGAAGAGGGATGCACTCGCCCTCGTCTGTAACTTTAGGTCCGATGAGTTGCCCCCTGATATGAGCTTCGTAAATATGCGACCGGCGAATATCTCCTATTCTGAACATCAAGCACAACTTGCCGTCTCGCTCGGCGATGACTGCATTGTGGCTAAACTTAATTGTTGCGGCACGTTTCTTCGGTCGTGCAATTTTTGCGAAGACCATACCGATGAAGACGGCATCCACCAGGCAACTAAAGACAGACTGGATCACGACGATGGCCCCTCCTGCCCAACATGCTTCACTCGTTCCGCGATAACCATAACCGATCGTCGTCTGCGTTTCCACGGAGAACAGGAAAGCACCAATGAAGTTTTGCACGTTATAAACACATGGTTCCCAGTCTTCGTATTCTGTGACATTGTCTGCCATTTTGTCCTGGTAACCAAGATCCCCATGATACCAGATCAGCGCGTACCAAACGAACGTAAAACCCATCCATCCCAGCACGTATGCCAGCGAGAATATTATGAGTAGCCACCTCCATTTCAAATCAATGAGTGTTGTGAACATATCAGTGAAGAAGTCAGACCACCTTGAAGGCACATGAGTGTAAACCACATTGCATTCTCCATTCTTGCTCACAAGTCTCTGAAGTTTCTGCTTCCTTCGCAAACTCAGTTGACGCGCAAAGTTGTGCACAGAATGTCTGCGCTTAATCGGGCCTTTCATGTTGGGATGGGGAACAACGCCATCGAGAGAATCGGAAAGGCTGGCCGTACCACTGCCTGCTAAATCACCATTTGCTTCTCTCTCTTTCCAGTCTTTACCAGTACCACTCATGTCTGTGAGTGCACTATCAACTACCCTGCGCTTGACTCACAGATAAACTTTATGGAGCAAAG
The DNA here is from genome assembly GCF_000002235.5 of Strongylocentrotus purpuratus. NCBI lineage: Eukaryota > Metazoa > Echinodermata > Echinoidea > Camarodonta > Strongylocentrotidae > Strongylocentrotus > Strongylocentrotus purpuratus. The sequence goes on along the minus strand of NW_022145530.1, from coordinate 353,419 downwards.
AGCAGGGAGCAGGAGGGTCACAGTGTACACAAAAGATTGCTGTGTGTATATATACGCTATGTATGTGCGCCTGAAAACCACCAGCTAGTTCAAGAAAACACTGGTTTCAGATTACCACAAGCTACTAGTTTCAACCAATCAGAACGCAGGCTCTAAGCAGAGTACAAACACAGCTAACAACATACAGACAGAGCTCCCCACAGTACTCCCCCCAAATTACTAAAGAGCAAAGTTCATACAAGTGGGTTCTCACTCACTACTCTTGAAAAAAAGTCAATTTATCCCTAAACATGGAAGTAGCAATTCCAGTCCTAACTATTAGGGGGGGTAAAAGGTCAATCAAAGCAGGGTTATATGCGTAGGAAGTGGTTCCCCAGAAGAATACAAATTTCTATTTGATTTCCGCTCCTGATGAATAAGTGTGACTGCCTGTCTGTGTGTGAGCAATGCAGACTGACTGACAGACATATAACACCTGTTGACTATGTCCTTGGAGAGGTGCTCATTTGCATGTAACAGTCATGAAGGAATGAATGGAATGTCTTCACCTGCTGGTAGATTCCACAAAGAATGCAGCCAAGAATGTTCTTTACATCCTCATCAACACAAGATTTTTTTGAACTTCAGGTTCAATGCACTACAACTTTTGTTCTCACATCAAATCCTCAACTGAAAAAGAAGTCACTTTATTCGCTAATCCTCGCTAATGTCCATCCCAATTCAAATTGACACCTTTTATGGTAGTTTGTTTGTACACAGAACGATTGGAGGACTTTCTTTTTAAATGTTAAAGGCTAGCTCTTCTTGAAAATGGCACTATAAAAAAGTTCAGTCATGTATCAAAACATAAACTTGGCTCAGGCAATCCACACTATTGCCAATATGCCAAGTTGCACAATTAACAATCATATCACTGTAATGTAGTCCCGTAACAACTGTACTCCAGTCGCTTTTGTGTCTTTTGGGGAAATAAGCCCAAAGTGCTCTGCTGCCCAATTACTATGGCGATACACCGCCAACTTTTAAAATAATGGTTAATGCAATTCAGCAGCTGCAACGCAGACCTCACTGGTGTATACTCATCGGCCCTTACAAAGAATGAGCCAAAAATACAGCGGGTTAAAAATGAAAATTTGCTTTGTTGTGAAGTCACGCACCGATGGACGCTGGTTATAGGTGGATAATTTTACCCCCAGTTCGCTGGAAAATACAATAGATGATAATATTTTGAATTCCCAGAGGACCAAATGACCCGAACGCTTTATAGTCCATTGACAATAGTCTTCACAAAAGGCAGAAGATCCAACAAAAGCTGATTTTATAAATATGATGAAGAACTTAGGTGAAATTCCCTCGTCGATAAGTTCTTGAATATACAGTTTATGGTAAATCACAAATTCTCAATGATATGGAGTAACAACTCAAAACTGCCTAGCTGCACCAAAGAGTGAGTAAAAGGCTTGAATGAATCACTAACTTTTTAGTCACAGCCTTATAAACGTCCCGCTGCCAGAGTCACGTGAAAGTATTAAGGGGAACAAACTTTTAGTGTCAGGACTTTGAGCACTTCCCCCCTCCCCCTACTTTTTATCCCCCATGTGACAAGCAGTATGGGTACGTGCATGAACCTTCCTGCCATGAGTCAAGGCACAGGGGGAGCCGAATCGATGCTCGCGTCACAGAGTTTCCTTTTGGCGAAATGTCTCGCTATTTTGAGCTACAACGCAATGCCTAAAATGAAATGACAAAAAAAAAAAAATCAGTCCCAAACGTTTCTTGGCAGCGCTAACCGCGAAATTAATCAACAGGGGAATGTTTCTGCCAAAAGAAAAATCACTTGAAATAAGTTTCAACATTTCTAGAAATAGAAAAGCACACAATATTCATAATAAACTAAATATGTTTTTTTTTCTTTTTCAAAACCTTTGTGAAACCTTCTGCATAACTAGACATGCACACTGCCTCATGCAGCAATTAACACAATTTTAGATCACCGTCTGCAAGAATCTGCAAAGCTGAAGAGGACAAATGAACCCCACGGAGTAAAGAGAGTATTTTTATAAAAACAAATCTCTTTCTCTTTTAAACTACTCTTATAAATTTTAATCAAAGGACATTGAAAATGACTGACAGGGGAAGGGGCACAGTAGGAAACATTAATCCCACTTGCCCCCTTCTCACTATCCCCTGTTTTTAGTGCCTCAAGAGTTGTAACTGAGGGGGTTGACTCTGTCCCTCTCTGTCTAAAGAGAGGATAAATAAGGGGCACAAGAAACCCCCCCCCCCCCCCCACCGGCCCATGTCATCATGTTTAGCATCCCCGGAAAAGAACTGTCATGATAACGCTGCGCTAGGACCGATGGCTATTGGCCTTCAGGTTGTATGATGAAAAGGGGATGTCCCCAATTATCAGAAAGTGAGTTGTTGCAAATAATCTCAGCTGTTAAATACTGTCCTTGCATCCTTAACAAAGACTGTAACTTTTGAGGTAGTAAGTTATGTCAAATTGTATCAGCTGTTAAAAACTGTCCCTGCAATCCTGCATCCCCTTTATAAAGACTGTAACTTTTGAGGTAGTAAGTCATGTCAAATTGTGTCAGCTGTCAAATACTGTCCTTTGATCTTTCTTTTTTTTCCTTCTCATTTTGTATCTTTGTGTTGGTCCTGATAATACTATGATCATAAGGTTCACAACTCTACACCAAAGCCCATATTCATGAACTAGTTGCCAACTACTTACAGAGGCTATAGTACACAGTTACTTGACAACTAGTAAGGTTTGATGAATATGGGGCCAGGACTCTATTTCATAAAACATGTTATCGATAAAAACTATCCCAATTCTGTAACACATTTTTTTTCTTACAGCCAATCAACCACTATGATTATGATTGCTTATAACAATCACTGCAACGTGTTATTGCAAACAAGTTTAATGACAACCAGAAATTGTTCCAAGGAGGGTCAAGTTTGAAAACTTTGAGAATTTGTAAGGAATATCAGTCTCCCCCTCCATCACCCTCCCTTCCCCCACTCTAATCCCTTGTACCCTGCTTTCACCCTTCAAATTACAAATTTTCCTGAATTAGAGTCAATATTGAACACATATTCCAGCGCTGTCTACATGTACTTTCTTTCATATTTTGTCATCTTGCCATTTTAAATTTTCCATCTCTTTCTTATCATGCTTATGACTGAGAATAAATATTAGAGATGAATTATCAGTTACAATTACTTATCATTTAATTGCCACATATTGAGCAAAAAAATAATGAACAATATCTTCTTGTACGTGAAGGTTGGAACAATGCTCACACGCACACACTTTTATTTATTGGGGGGGGGGTGTACTTACTCTTCCTTCTCAAATATTTCCTTATTTTATTACATATTAAAAGAACATGCACACAAACATCTGAACAAACAAAAAATGAAAGGTTGAGAATGACAGCAAAGACATAGACAACAAACCATACAAATGTCATTGCTAAATAGGCCAGGCAATCCCATTTAAATGATATGAAATAACCCCAAAGTCCATTTTCACTTCTCCTTTGCCTTTAAGGTATACTTTATGGCTCCTAAATATATGCCAATAAAGTCATTGCCAATAGATTATCTTACCTTAGGTCAAGGGTTTCCATATAACATCTTGATAAGAAGCTATCAAACGCATCATAAAGTTAGCTTGAACAAAGTGTCATGACTTTGCAATAGTATCTTCAGGGGGGTGTTTCACAAAGATCGTAAGTCAAACCTAACTCTAACTTGGACTTAAATATTATGGAGAGCCATTTGTAGCCTTAAAATGCAATATATTCTAAAGCAAAAATTAAAAGTATTTTTGAATTTTCATAAATTCCTCATCAAGAACATGAAATCTCCCATGATAATAGCAAATATGAATGATTTGAATCAACATTTTATGCCTGTTAAAATAACTTTTACAAAATATTTTCAAAGATGCTGACGGCTTTCCATAACTAGTAAGTCCAACTGAGAGATAAGTTCAACTTGGGATCTTTGTGAAACACCCCCCCCCCATATATATATATGTTAACCCTGAGCGGCCTCGTATATATGCTTGTGTGATGTCTAACTTAATGCGGGTAGGTGGGTATGGTGTATGTGTTTCTAAATTCTGCATATAATGACATTTCAGCATATCAATCAACTACCGTATGTCAATCGACTATCGTCATAAAGTGTACATCCTGAAATATGATACAAAGAGAGTGATTGATAGTGCTTATCTCAGCTTTTTTTTAAATATAAGAGATAACTTATTGATTTCATGTCCTAAATAGATCCATTTAAATGATTTCCCAGGAAATAATACTAGGCAAAAATTATGGAGATTAAGTTAGTTATCAGTTAAGTTTATTTTAAACTCAATTTTTGCTAATTATCATATATTATAAGGAATCATTGTCTGCTAGAAGCCAGTAGAATATTAACTTGTATACTTTTAACTTTAACAAAAATAATAACGTTTTATTTACCCAGGGTAGCCACTTCAGTTATAAAACTACTCTTCCAGCGGGCCCTGCATGACATAATATGTTATTACTACCCTTCTCCAATCTAACATGCTGAGTGCCTAGCTAGAAGGCAGAAGGTCCCATTGTTATAAGTCTTTGGTATGACTCGGCCGGGGTTCATGAGGCGGGCGCTCTAACCACTGAGCCATCATGCAAAAAAAAAACTAGATGGAATTTTGACTGCGCGCAGTCGAAAATGATGCCTCCGCCATAGAGCAATTTAAACAAGTTTGGAGTTTAAACCTCCAGTGGTTCTTGAGATATCATGATAACAATCTCAATGTATGGAATTTCATAAGTTGACCTCTGTGACCCTTGACCTTTGACCTACGTGCTCCAAAATCTAATCAGATTGTCTTCCTATGGTGATACACACTATCATTAAGTTTGAAGTTTAAATCTCCAGTGGTTCTTGAGATATTATGATATGGTGATACATACTATCATTAAGTTTGAAGTGAAAATTCTCCAGTGGTTCTTGAGATATCGCGATAACGATCTCAATGTATAGAATTTCATAAGTTGACCTCTGTGACCCTTGACCTTTGACCTACGTGCTCCAAAATCTAATCAGATTGTCTTCCTATGGTGATACACACTATCATTAAGTTTGAAGTTTAAATCTCCAGTGGTTCTTGAGATATCATGATAACAATCTCAATGTATGGAATTTCATAAGTTGACCTCTATGACCCTTGACCTTTGACCTACGTGCTCCAAAATGTAATCAGATTGTTTTCCTATAGTGATACACACTATCCTTAAGTTTGAAGTTTTTACATCTCCAGTGGTTCTTGAGATATGATAACAATCTCAATGTATGGAATTTCATAAGTTGACCTCTATGACCCTTGACCTTTGACCTACGTGCTCCAAAATGTAATCAGATTGTTTTCCTATAGTGATACACACTATCACTAAGTTTGAAGTTTAAATCTCCAGTGGTTCTTGAGATATCATGATAACAATCTCAATGTATGGAATTTCATAAGTTGACCTCTGTGACCCTTGACCTTTGACATACGTGCTCCAAAATCTAATCAGATCGTCTTCCTATGGTGATACATACTATCCTTAAGTTTGAAGTTTAAATCTCAAATGGTTCTTGAGATATCGCGCTAACAAACTCAATACAAGGAATTTCATAAGTTGACCTCTGTGACCTGTGACCTTTGACCTACGTACTCCAAAATCTAATCAGATCGTCTTCCTATGGTGATAAATACTATTCCCGAGTCTTAAGTTTAAATCTTAAATGGTTCTTGAGATATTGTGATAACGGTCAAACGGGACGGACGGACGGACGTACGGACGGACGTACGGACGGACAACCCGAAAACATGATGCCTCCGGCACCACCTTCGGTGGCGGAGGCATAAAAAAACTTTCTAATGCCCTTATGAATCTAAACAGATGATAAAGTCTTGACAAGGCAGCAAAAAGCTATGGCAAGAGGAAAATTGTTGCAAAGATTTTAAAGAAATCAATTCAAGGCAATTTCAATAGCCCTGTCCATTATCTTTTGAAATGTGTTGACGCCGACAATGACACGTTAAGTAATCAAAAGACGTTAATAGTTGTTAAGTTGTGCAATACGATAGGCTACTGACCTTCCCTTGAGTTGGTTTCTTTGCGATCCTGACGTTGATATGTCAGGTAATATCATACTGCAAGGTTAATTAGCTAAGTGACAGGACTTTGATCGTCAAAATAGCATTGAGAAATAATCACTACCAGCCATTTTAAAACTTTACTTTATCCTTTGCAATAAATTTTGTTTCTGTAGGATATCCTTGGTTAGAATTCAAGTTGCTAAGATTTACATGAGTGAAATAGAAATATGATCATATATCTTGCACTTGAAAGTTATATAAAAAGATCTGACCCTCATGTAATTAGCTTTATGACTAGTCAGACATAAAAGTCAATAGTTACAGCCTTTGATATTATTTGTTAAAAAGGCTGAATGCGATATATGCCTCCTGGATGTCTAACATGGCACTTCAACTATATGGCTAGTCAGACATAAAAGTCAATACAAAGGCTGAATGTGATATGCCTCTAGGGTGCTTAAAATGGCACTTAAAATTGTTATTATATTAAAGAAATTTAATCTTCAAACAAGCTTAACTTCCCAAATCCCAAGTAATATATATGTAAACATCACATGATGGTTCAGAAGTTAAAAGGGTTTAATTAACGTCTTTATTTTTATATTTTCTGATCACTGATTAATCCTATATGGTATCACATTTTTACTGGCAGTATGTGATATAAGCTTTACAAGTGACACCCCAATTGAGTGAAACTTTATCCAAAAGGTGTGTAACTTTATTATTGAAGAAAAAAAAATCTGTATATTCTAAAATCAAGCGCTATTGAGAAGATTTATTCTTTGACTGTTTATATGCCAAAACTGCTAATCCTAATACTAGACAACGTATGGAGGCATGAAATCGGAATCTATAAGCAGCACTTTAGTGACGTACACATATTTCAGAAAAGGAAATAAAGTTTCAGTATCATATTTCAATGAATTTAGGATAATAACGTCATGAAATTAAATATGAAGGAAATGCTTGTTCGTTTTCAAACAAAATAAAATGTACGTTTCGTTTTTCTTTCCCCAATCATGCAAAACTATATCTGTTTATAAGAAAGCTGCAAAGAATTGTAAGACTAGATGGGTTAACTTCCTTCCGACTCTCATCAGATGTAGTAAGAACCAGTTGGATGACTTGCTGTTTAAATGTGGTGTAGAAGTAAACTGAAAATTGTCGACAATTAGCAATATCCATCTAAAAGATGCCTTCTTTTAATCACATTATCACACACCATTAATCCAGTGTCGTAGAATCTTCTTCTGCTTTTAAAGATGTCATTTTTTTTCTTTATAAAATGTTCTATACACAATTTTTTCCTTGAGTGTGAAAGGGTTTGTACCACATTGGTAGTTGGTTTAAACTCAAGAATCTTCCCAAGAATATCTCACATACAGAGTAACCTGTAGCTTGGGTGTATGTATATCCTTGTCTATTGTCTCGCAGGCAGACAATTTGAATGACCGAGATTCACAGGTAATTAAAAAACAGTTGAAAGTCTCAGAGGCTCATTGTCATCTTCAAGGAACTGCTCTTGCTAACGACAAGGAAGTGCATGTAGGTGTCAAAGTAAGATGAGGTATGAAGCTGAAGAGTGGGGGGGGGGGGGTATGGGGGAGGGGGTATTAGGGTAGGGACAGGAGCAGGTGAATATTTGAATGAAAGATAATTCTACAATTCAAGAAAATCAAGAAAATCCATGAATAATACACCAGGATATGAAAAAATCAACAAAGCATAAAAATAATTCAACCCAATTCAAGAAAATTGACAAAATACATAAATAATACAACAGATGATTGATCTATTGAATTAGAATAATGTTTTTCACAATATAAAAGGATAGTGATACTTAGAATATTACAGAAGGGGAGAGGGGGAGACGGGGAGAGGGGGAGAAGGGAAGGGAGAAGGAGGGAGAGAGGGGGAGAGAGAGAGAGAAATGTAAATGTACACTATTCCTTTGTCATGATGTAATGTGTTCCCTAATATCTTGAAGCGCCTTGAGCATTCAATTAGAATGGATAATGGCACTATATAAATCTCATGTATTATTATTATCATATTTTTAGACTATTTTTTCCAGTTTGAAAGACCAATGTTTGCAAAACCAATGTACTTTCTTTCTCCTCCTCCTTATCCATCTATAGTATACTTCATTTCTGACCATTTTATGGGTTTTATATTTCCAAAGTACATTTCACTGACTTCCATCAGAAAATTACTCTATGTATGTGCTGGTAATCATGATCTTGTATCTATCTACCCATCTATCTATTTATCTATCAATCCATCCATCAATCTCTCTGTCTACAATTATGCCTGTCTATGAACTGAACTACCTATAGTTACTGCTTCGATTGTTATCAACATTTTATCTCATCTACAACTTAACACAACAACCTAACATTTTTAAGTCCATGCACTCTCTATGTATGTCCTAGAGTTATTCATCTCTGCACATGAGAGGGAGCCCTTCAAATTGATGAGTGGCAGACAACACAAAAGCTCATTCTTGGCAAACCCACAGCTCAGTGAATACTGTAGTAGCCTATTTGATTCTATTATTTGAGAGGTAATATTGGTCACTCTATCATGTTATACTTTAAAAAAAAGACTCTCTCAAAATTATTTTTATATTTCATATCCATTTTAAAAAGCATTCTGATTGAGTGAGAAGTTTTTTAACTTGAGAAAACATCTTTTGCTGTGGACTTTGAACAAAATTGATGACCAGATACTAAGTGATTTTTTTCCATCTCGTTTCCTCTCTTAAACATGCCATATGCAAGGTCACCTTGGACTTGAGATTAATTTACACTTGGTTTAATTACTGAAAATGCAGGATCACCAGGTTGTAAGTCTAATGTTGTCCATTGAGAGCTAGATGGGTATTACATTACATATAGGTCACATTATTTTACATTATAGGTTAATGCCCTTCTGGCTCCAAACAGAGGACATATCGTTTGTTTGTTGAGAACCAAAAAAGGTTGAAATAATGACCTATTCATCATTATTATTTATTTTTAGGGGGGGGGGGGGGAGGGGATAAAGATATGTTTAGGTTTGGTCAATGACATTCTTTACATATCTTTTCATATACAGTTGTATATGAGATCAAATTAGAGGTAGTGTCAAATTGCCTGATCGGGACTTTATTGAAAAAGGACAAAAATAGTGACATTTTTGGGGCTAGGAGCAAATGTGATAAGCGTGAATTAAGATTTGAATTATTAACACACTTTGAAATAAATGCTGATGGGGGGAGGGGGGTGGCTTATATTTTGAGAACAGAATCAAAGTTTGCAACATCTTTCTGTAGATTATTTCGCCTGCTATTACTTCACATTCATCATGTTTTATGCTTGCCTATTTTGGGGCAGTTTGCCAGAGGCCAAGTAAAATATAGCAAATTACATCATTACATTTTTGGAGAATGACAGGTTTAGTTGCCCAAATAAATTATCATAAGACTGCTTAAAATAATTTCAATACATGACGGTCCATGTCCATCAAAGATGAAGGTCATATCAAGGTGAGCCAGAAATGCGTCAGAAACTTGCCTCGTTTCTGACGGACAAGACAGGTACTGTACATGTACAGTGAATCATCCTTCCCAATCAAGTGGTACAAACTGTCTAAACAAAATGACATCTGCAATAATATCTACAGCTATCACTAGAGATAAATGGAGCTCTTCAGACTGTGGCTTTCTTGGTTTACTACAATGTTCAGAATCACAAAATTTGATAAAAATATAAAAAGGCTTATTTCTCTTCTCTTATTTTGTGGGAGGTTGCATAGTTGAATATTTCAAAGGTTCTGAATAGTTCGCTCTCCATAAGCTAATCTATTTGATTTTGAATGGACTAATATCAAATACATATCAATTTATTACAAAAATTTGTATCATCTTTATATCTAGCTAGGTTTGTACAAAAAAGATGTCTTTGTTATACAATCCTCATCTGTGCGAGGTTGTGAGAAGGTAGATAAGAGAATTAAAGTTAGGCTAGACCTAACACAAAAAAGATGGAAAGGAGAAACTAAAGAAAGAGGGGTCAGGGTTATATCGAAGAGTTAAAGAATTTAAGGAAGAAATGAGTATAGACAAACAGAAGTTATAAAGTTAATAAAAAAATCCTCGAAACCCTCCAAATCTTCATCATGCCAACTTGTTACTCTACTAGGTTCTTGGAGGAAAAAACAAGCTTGCTGCTACTTTTGACAGGTCTTCCGAAAGCGCAAAACAACATTTTTCAAAAGGAAGTTGGAATAAGTTTGACTTAGGCACTTAAGACTCTCCTGCAAATCCTTTCTTCCTTTGACATGGATTTGGGAATTAGACAACAAGCAATATGCCTAGAAATAGCAAAGTAATCCAATCTCTTTGTTGACTAGCTTATGATAGACAGATCTAAATCTTGTTGAGCTGCAAACAAACTTTCAACAGCTAGCATGATGGAAATAATAGCGCAATGAAAAGCTACAAGATCTATCGAATCATACTCAGAGGGTACCCCAGAGAAGTACAGTGCAGTGATAATTAACATAGTCTAGTAATTTCATTATAGAAAATTGCAAATTAACTTCCTTACACCCCAAGAAAAGAAGAAAAAAGAAAAAGAAAAGAAAAATAATAACTTTTAAAAAATTCATGACATGTGAATTATATGACTGAACTGCCACTAAAGACATATTTTGGATATTCAATAATTCTGTAAATTATTAAAGTCCTTATTGAAAAGCCAGGTTATTAAAACAGCATATCCTGACTGATATTACTGAGCTTTTCTATTCCGAGGGGGGGGGGGGGTAATGTAAGGTGCCACTAATGACCAAAAATTAACAGGGTTGATTTCATTGTACTGGGCAAATTCTTAAATGTCCGACAAATTCAAGAAAAGAAATATATAATGCTGCATGAGCACTGCCCTTTACCCCCTTTACCTATGCCTATGCTAGCGCAAGATGAATTAAAACTAAACGAAAGATTTGTTAAATTTTATCTCGATAGGTAACCTGATCAGTTACAATAATAATAACATTATATTAAGCATACACTCTAGGTGAAAAATACTACAGTCATGTACTATACTATCATTAAATATGTCAATGAAGTAATTAGCTGTTTTTATCTCTTTTTCTCAATCATGCAGTGATGTTTTGTTTTTTGACATGACAGCTCATTAGTTACCTTTTTATCTGTAAAACAACTTACAATTAAAATAATTCAAGGGGTCTTCACTGTCCAATCAAGCACAGCAGGAAATGCTTTATTTTGGAGTTAATGAGTAGCTTATGAAATCACCACCTACTCATCGATCTAGACCGGAAGACCAATATTCAACAAAATCCTCAGAGTAAAAAAACAGTTCATGATTTTGAATTACACAAAGGCGACAACTTTGATCTGACTGAATAAACCATACAGTGATAGATCTCTATGGATTAACAAAAATTGTTTCCATCAAGAAAAAAGAACTAATATTAGTTTTAAAATCCAGGCATGGCGCTAAACAAATTTTTAACTGACAGAATCATGTTGCAATGCCCACAAGGAATAGAACATTGATAGAATGTAATATCTGAATTCATAAAGCAAACAATCAGATTATTTTCTCTGTGTCACAAAAGATCAAAAGGTATACCATCAAGATGGCATGAGTTAACACCTTTCTGGCTCTTGATAACTAAAACAACAACAGCAATGATAATAATGATGATGGAGATAATGATTATAATAATGCTATGTCTTACCAAAGGATGTTAGTGCCGGGATGGGATTTGAACCCTCAACCCTCGGATTGAGAGTCAAGTGAATGAACCACTATACCCAACACCTCTACAACTGATGTGTAATCATATTTGAATAATTTTAAAATTGCTCACCTCAGCATTATGTGAAGTTTTAAGTGGACTTGTGGACCGCCATCAGTCCATCTTCACCCTCTTCATCTCGTTTCCATGGAAACAGCATCTGTTCTTCATCTCCTGCAAATCCTGGTCTTCTGATACCCTATTCTGTTCCTGAGTCACTCTGGTAGCCGACTAGGAATGGGCCTTGGGTAAGGATCATTCTCTTTCTGACCTCCATCTTCCTTCGGTGTTTCCACGTCACCCTGCTTTTAACTTTAGATGAACTGTAGCTCATGGTCATCCTCTTTTTGTCATTCTCTCAAGATTATCAGTCATGAGCTTCCACTGAGTGATGGAAACTGCCTCCATCTGTATCTATTCTCTTGTCCACTCCCTATACACTGCACTGTTCCATTTCCATTCCATCTGGCCAGCCATAGATTTCTCCTGCTTGTGCATCAATGATTAATAACGTCCAAGTTCACAGTTAGATCTGCCCGATGCTGAACGAACAATGTTATTTGCACCCAAAGGAGTATTGTTTAGCCCACTATCTTTGCATCTATGATTTTATGATATGTACACTTCAATATTTTTTTGAAGAAATATGCAACTGCAAGCTCATCATCACACAGCTATGCCTGGTGTTCAAATGTACAGGGTTTTGATTTCTCATCCTCTCTTACAAAATGTTAATGATAATTTGTTTTTCCTAGCTGTCAGAGATCATGTAGAACACTGTTCCTTTCTTCTTCTTCTGTTGAAGTACAGGCCACCATGTTGTCAGTGTATATTTGTACAATATTTTTCATACATTTCTCCCTTTATGTAAGAGATTATCTGAATTCCAGATTTTAGTCCCAGTGATGGAGGAGTTAAGAAGTTATAAACTTGACAACATTAACCCTTGGAATGGTAGCTACAACTTAATGGTGTCTGTGAAATAAAGGTGCAACAAGTGAAATTCATGAGATGAGGAGTTTTTCAGCAGCCAATCGATGTCAGCCTGTCGCATCACCTTGTGCGTGGTGTCAGGAGAAAGAGTGGTTCACAAACACATCTTCAGCACCTTTGGGGATCTACATAAGTTCACAGCAAACTATTAAACAGAGCGACAGTCTCTCTGCCCTTCATACTCTGTACAAGGTATTTACATGTATGACTGTACACTGTACACCAGAGATGTCTTTGCATTTTTTTTTTTTAATGATAATAGCATTTTTAGCTTTTGTTCGTCCATGCAATTAAATTCACAGAGTCATATAAAGCGATCCACACATTGTTTATTTATTAAATCATTGTCACTCCAATTCCATCCAAGTTGTTCTGTCTAATGATCCTATTCCTCAAATTGGCTACACCTATCTTGTGTCCAAAGGAGGAGTTCAAATATGCGCATAAATCTTGATGATGAATATTCATGTATCTCAGTCTCAAGAGATCATCAAAAAACAGTTTCAAGCGGTTTTCAAACTTTTTCTTGAACTGTTGTCATGTTGAAAAAGTCTGCTGCAATTCGATCCATCCATATATAGACTACATGTCAGTCTTGGTAAAGTTTCCAATTTGTCCATTCAATGTTGTTTTTCTTGATGTCTTCTTGCATTTCAAGTTGTCACTTTCGACAGATCCAATACCATACCTATGAGAGACAGAAAAGACAAATATAAAGAGAATAAATCTTTAGTTATCATCATCATCATGAGTGCTGGTATTGATGAGAGTGAAACATTTATCAACCAATCGATACACAATTCTGTACAGGAAAGTAATGTAAAATGAATACAGAATGGAAGATTCAAAGGCTAGGCATTATACAAAAACAAAGAAAGGTGAATTTCCCATACCAGCAATATTTCAGAACACATCTCTTGCTGCTCCTAATTTGAATGTGTATATTTTTTATCAAAATGTTTACTCCTTGGTTTAGATTTGTATGTGTCTTACAAGTAAAAATAGAGAGAATGCTCCTTTTAAAACCACATGAATAACTTTTGTGATCAAACCTATTTGAGTGACATCAGAAATGTAGAAAAATACATTGTAAAAACTGGCAAAATAGAAATCAATGAAAATGGAGAGATTACATGACTTCTTTATTATTTTCATATGCACAATTTTATTTTTATTTTTTAATACTTTTATTACCATTCCACACTAAGTATTTTGTAATCGTGTAGTTTAAGACCAATTTTTCCATAAACATGTTACAAAAACACATCTAAGCAAGCTGTGTATTACATAAGCAATACTTATTACAAAAAAAATATGGTAACTTGAAGGACAATCTTCTATAAATTTGTTTTAGAGACTCTACATGTAGGTCAAGAATAAAGTTACACCATTACATAGAATGGTGAAGTGTGACGTCATCAAAAATATATTTTGGGAATTTCTCAGTTTTTTCTTCATTTTCCAAAAGAGCATTAAAAATAATGTCCAAATGTTGAAAACCAATTGAATATTGTAAGTATTGGCTGAGATAAGACCATCTGAATAAAAAGATTTCCTATAGGAGCTCAGTGTTTAATATATTGCTCCTGGTTCATAACATTACGAGCCAGAGCATTATAACACTGAGTTCCTGTAGGAACTCTATTTATTCAGATGGTCTTATCTCAGCCAATACTTAACATATTCCATTGGTTTTCAACATTTAGACATCATTTTTGATGCTCTTTCGGAAAATGAAGAAAAAAAATTAGAAATTCCAAAAATAGATTTGTATGATGCCACAGGTTCGGTACTTTATAATCCACAAGATATTACCTGGGCCCTGTTTCATAAACCTGTTATCTATAACAAATGCTAAATTTCTATGACAAATTTCAGGATTTCAGTAGTTTAAGACAGCTATTTGAACTTTTTATTGGTAACAAGTTTTATGAAACATGGCCCTGTTTCCTCTTTACAAATGTTGGCAGATTGCCAAGACCAGCAACGCTTTTATAAAACACACTGAATAAATACTCTCCACTGATCAACAGTCTTACAGATCAACAGTTTGTTAATCTTTAATCTCACAATGGATTATTGATTGTGAGAGGGGGATGGCGATTGTGTCCTTGCACCCTTGGGGGGCAGGCCGAGGGATGCGCCCCTCTAATGATCTCCCATTAACGGGAAATGGACCAATAGGAGAGCAGCGAGGTATTTCAAGAGATACCGAGGAATGCAACTGCAAGGGAGTGTCCTTACACAATAAACAGACGTAATGGAAAAGCATGTCTGCTGGTACAACTTTTTCAGTGATATATATTTGCAGATGGTCGATGCATGCCGGTGTATCTTACTGTTTTGGTCCTAGGGATATACTTGTGTAGAGGATATTTTCTTCTTGTTGGTTTTGTAAACGTTGAGTGACTACCACTAGCTTCTTCCTGAATAAATTGTTGGACATTTAACAAATATTACAGAGAATTTATACAAATATTTATAATCTTTTTGTTGCTTTAAGATGTTCATTTAGTCCTGAAAGTAAGGCACCACTTTACAAATATCAGGCTATTAGATGTATGTTGAGACTTGAGGGCTAAAAGGACATTAACTCTGAGATAAAGTCATAAAATATGTCACAGAGACATCAAATGATATTTCATATTTGTTCATTCATGACCCATCTAAAAAAGAACTTTGGACATTTGCTGGCATATTGCTTTATAAATGTCATGTTCCAAAATAATACCCCAAAATAGTGTAACTTTACAACCAAATCCATGAGAAACCTTCCTGGCATTTCTAAAAGTGGCTTTCATACTGCCATTGACATTCAGCATCTTTTGAATATAACGACTCATCCTAATTAGGAGCACCTCTCCTTCACTCAATGTTTCCTTGATTGGAGCCAGCAATCCTGAGAGTGAGTGTGAGAAGCCAGGTTTGAAATCCCCCTTCCCCTTCCTCTTCGGCGGCGACTCATTGACCTTGCTGTGACCTTTCCACCATGATTACCTCTCTCATCATTAGATCTGGATTGCTAATCAACTTTTCCCGCTTTCTGACACACAGGAGCAAACCAGAAAATGATAATGAACGTATGTAATCTTCAAGTCAAATACAGCTACCAACTAAATTAATCATATACCCTTGTAAATCTGATGTTTTTGTGTGTTTTTTAAACTTGAGAATGAAAGTTGGGCTGGTTGAATTAGGTTTTTTGTTAAATACTTTTAGGGGTAAGCTTTAATATGTAACATTATCAAGAAACATAAATCTTGATATCTCATAATAGGGTAGTGATCAAGGAATTCTGTATTACCATTGAAATATGTTTTTTTTCAATCTTACTCTCAATCACGTACCATTTGGATTGAATATTCAAATATTTTCAAAAAACAAAAAGAAGAGTCCAGTTGACAATTATATACAACATTACCATTATATGTTCACAAGATTTTATGAAATCTATCAATGCCTTCAATACACATGATATTTAAGAATAGAATAAATATATCAATAAATAGTAATAAATTTCTTGTTTAAAATCATGTGTGATAGATGAAGAAAATATCTTTTTATCATCTATGGGTAAGTATATTTTCAAAAAAATGTTACTTGGCATAAGTCATAAATACATCTTACATGTCTAATACTGTATTTAGTGAAATCCATTTGACACTTTCCATAAAGTCAGTGACACAGTATTGTCCATTCCACAAGTGCCAATGATTATTGTTCACGTCTAGCTGTCGCTGGTTGATAGAATGCTAACCAGGCTGCAATGGCATAACCCAATTTGTTCAATTAATTTGTTCACATCCTGCGTCGTGTGAGTAAGATCATGTGACTCACACTCACGCCCTCGCTTGGTCACTTGGTGCGTGGGCCACGGGTGACGACGAGCCGATGTCCTTGTGATTGCTTTCTGTCATGTTCTTTTGAAGGTACCGTAATAAACGATGTCTTAATTAGGTGCTGACCATTTCTATTCTCAGCCAGAAACAATCAGTGTGCCTACATGTACATATATATATATATATATATATATATATATACAGTCAAACCTGTCTATAGCGACCGCCCAAGGGTAACACAAAAATTGGTCTTTGTAGACAGGTTCCTTTAGCACATGTTTCAATGAGAAACCATTTTCAAGGAAAACAAAAAATATGGTCTTTGTAGACAGGTGGTCACTACAGCAGGTTTGACTGTATATACATATACAACTGTCAAGTGCGCTTTGAATGAAGGAGAGTTTTAAAAGAAGAAAATTAAAAGCTTATGATTTCATTTGGCCCTTTATTATATAGTTATGAAAAATAATAATCTGTTTTTGTTTAATTTAGAAAATAAAGAGATCGTGACAAAAGCTAAAATATTTACATGAACGCATTTATATTATGCAGTATTTAGTTTAATATTGTATGGCTACATTTTAATCAGAGAAGAAGTCTTCACAATTCCAATCTTCATGAAAATGTATCTGCATTTATTATATTTCAGAAAACATGATTTCTGTTGGTAGTCTCACAAATACAAGAACTTATTAATACAAGATGGTGCTGCATGTAGAAATATAAATATCTTTATATTTGTTATCTTTCAGAAAACAATAATTTCATCATTTTCTGATTTTTATTTATAATGTTATCAGTATTATATACTTTATTTATAAAATCACTTCTAGAAATGCAATAAAGTAATAACACCATTATGGTTTGATTTAAAGAAACAATTGGGTCATTATTAAAGCTTTATACCTTTAACAAAACATTATCTTAATAGCTGTCCACAAACTAATATTAGAAACAACTCATTAATGAAATAGGTAGTATGATGTTGATTTAGAAGAGGTAATCGAACAGACACGTTGGACTTCTCTATGTCCTTCTGTGCAATCCAGGTGTTTGTTTATTTTTCTCGGGATGACGTCAATGGAATCCATGAACAAACATGGCATTCGATCACCAAACCTTGATAGCACAATTGTGGCATTCTCTTACAATGGCTTATCAAAATATTTTCTGTTTGGATCTAGAGGGATGTTGACTCATTAAAGAGCAATCCAACTCTATAATAAGTTGATTTGTATGAAAGCAGAAAAATAACAGAAACAGAATGGCAAAAGTTTGAAATGAATCGGACCAATAGTAAGGAAGTTTAATATAAATGTTTGAAATATGAGATCACTAATTCTATGTGAATCTCAAATTGGTAGTTCGGTCAGTGGATTGTGACGTAGGGCGTGGATAACTCTCCCATTTGCCTTGTACAAAAATATCATTAATTTCTGTTTTTCTTGTAAGTCTCTTCTCCCTTGGGGCACTTCTTAAACTATATCATAGATAGCATATTAATACAGGTCCTCTAAAAATAATAGACTCTCCTGAGCAATAAATACAAAATTTCATTTTAGTCATTATGTTGGAACAGATGGGAAAGTAGTCCAGCACTACACCGCATTGACACTACCCCTTCAGCCAATTTGAAGTGCCCATATGTACATTTCATTTTTTTCCCATTTCATTTCATTTATTAAATAATAAATAAATAAAGTACATGAGATTGCATTGTACATAGTAAAGCAATGAAACTTAACAGTAATAAGTCCACAGTGTACAACAGGCATATAAAACAGGTTGGTCATGGAGGGGACTGCTCCGGTATTGATTACAAATTTCAAAAATTCATAACTTTCTTATATTTACTATTTAGTCAGATTTAATTGAAACTTTCATCAATTTGCTTCTCTGATTTTTATGCTTTCTTTTAGAGTAGCTGTCTATTTGGGTCAGATTTTCCTTAAACTTTAAAACAGAGTTATAATGCACTTCTGGCTCTGAACAGACAACATATCAACAATGCCATCTTAATGACACGTCTTCCACTTGAATTAAACTCCAGAAATGATTTAATTTCATTTTTTTTCATTCGCCTTGAGCCGCACAGGGGGTGAGGAAGTGTGAATTTAGCTTTTATCTTAAAGTGATGCGGACACACTTGAAGGCCATATTTGTGCATCACTGAACATGGGGTGTATACATCACTCAACCTAATCCCAACATGAATCACTATGGATGGGACTGCATGTACAAGCAAAGGGGTCATGACGATGATGATATCGTCTTGACACGCAGTTTGCAGTTCTGGAAGCCTTCGTCACAGCTATGGACAAAGAGATATTGATCGCTTTTGTCTAGCCTCAAGCCCTCGATACAACATGCATGGAGAGGCTCTGCGCTTGGGAGACTGCAAATGGTAGGAGAAGCCTTCGAAGGAGATAACTAAATTGATTGATACATGCAATTCGTAAGTGGATTGGTGGTTAGAACATATATGCACAGCGCATACATGATAGAGATTGTGGTTATAAGATCCTTAACATTAGCTGGTAGTTGGGACTACATTATAAGCCCCTGATGCAGAAACCCTTTACCTGAGTTATCATTAGATCTGTATACATTTTCTTTCATTTCTTGCCATTAGCAATTTTCTGATCTTCCTTAATTATACCATTGAGTGCATTTTTCCTATTTCTTATCCTCGATGCTTTTAATTTGATAGGCCTATAAAGTTATTCAGTAAATTAACTCTTTATATGCCACAATGTATTTATCACAAGATATAGATATACCAAAGGCTACAAGATTATTCAACTGTTTCCGGCGCAAGATTGATCTATACCGCTACAAGGCAAGGCTAGGGTTGTCATGGAACTAATTGAGACCAGAAACGGTTACTTCTGCAAAGCCATTGTGTTGCACAAAGCAATCCTTCCCTCAATTGTTGCCTATTTTTTGTGCAAAGTTGGATGTGTGGCAAACAAGCTACCAAGCACAGAGGCGAAGAAAGCAACCAAAGTGTTAATTAGAAATGAGAAATGACCTTCTGCATTCTTTCTTTATACACGCAATGGCCCAACGTATAAATTTACTCTTACTCATGTATTATACATTTGTTTCTATATTTTGTATATTGTTTGCATACCTTATGTTTTATATAATTATCCACATTTGTTGTATAACTGATTTTGTTTGATTGCAGAAAATAAAGTCTTTAAAATGAAATAGATTTAGATCTACTTTTGACATTAGACTTTTGATCCAGGGGTCACTGTTTAAATGCCCAGGGTTTTTTGGCCGAAATGTGGGTATTACCCATAGTGAGTAGAACATCATGGTAGTATAATCATCATTACCACACCAATATACCTCACTACAGTTTGTCCGTAAAAGTTTGTCCTGTTCATGCTTGTGGAAAAGATGGGCAACACAATGGATATGTTAATATCTACCTCAGACAGTGATTATTGCAGGGACAGGGGGAGAAGAGGGAAAGAGAATTAGTAAGGGAAAGAGAGAGGGGGAGAAAGAGAAAGGGGGAGAGTGTGAGAGGGAGAAAGGTAGGGGAGAGGGGGAGAAAGAGAGAGAGAGGGGGAGGGAGGGAGGGAGAGAGAGAGAGAGAGAGAGAGAGAGGGAGAGAGAGGGAGAGAGAGAGAGAGAGAAAGGGGAAAGAGAGAAAGGGGGAAGAGAGGGAAAGGGGGAAGAAATAGAGAGAGAGAGAGAGAGGGGGGGGGTGATTATATGGATGGGAGGAGAGGGAAAGAGAATGAGAAAGAGAATGAGAAAGAGAATGAGAGGGAGGGGAGAGTGAGAGAGGGGGAAGAGTGAGAGAGGTGGAAGAGAGAGAAAGATGGGGGAGAGGGGGAGAGAGAAAGAAAGAGAGAAAGAGGGTGAGAGAGAAAGAGGGGGAAAAGAGAGAGGGGGAAAAGAGAGAGGGGGAAAAGAGAGAGGGGAAGAGTGGGGGAAGAGAGAGAGAGAGAGAGAGAGAGAGGGAGGAAGAGTGGGGGGAAAGAGAGAGAGAGAGAAAGAGAGAGAGAGAGAGAGAGAGAGAGATCAGGGGTGAGAAAGCAAGAGGGAAATAAAGGGAGAAGGGGAGGCACCAAGTGTGAGAGAAATAGTAGAGAAGATGAGAGGAGGAAGAGAATAAATAGAGATCAGAGGGAGGGAGTGCAGGGGTTAGGAGAGGGAACCAACATACAAATAAAAGGACTAGACATGAAGAAAAGACAAGGAAAAGGCTATCACATTTCAGCTTCTTCATCGGAGACAGATAGAAATAAAAACCTTAGCATGATAGACACAGCAGACATTCAAGTTGGAGACAAGTCCTTGTCTTGAAGTATGAGTCAAGGACAAAATGACCCTCAGAGTGACAGACTGGTCAAATTTAAGGCTGGTCAAATTCAAAGCTGGTCAAATTCAAAGCTGGTACTGCCTCTGAAAATTGAATCTGTCTGGTGCAAATTGCATTATCTGGGTATCATAGCCCATACCCATGATCATCTTATTATAGGAGGGTTATACAACAAAGTGTGCATGCAAACCTGAACAAAATAGGGAATCTTGCTCAATTTAGACATAGGGTATGAAATCAATACTGAATGTTATTCATATTTTCTCTGCATGGTTAGGAAAAAAATTTCATGGAACAATTTCATATCAAGCAACAGTTGAACGACTTTCAGATTGACAGTGTGGCTATTGATTTATTATTACAAGAATATCTGTGACTTCATATTGTATTTGAATTTTCATTTTTATTTCATATTTGAATTATGTATTCCATACCATACCTTATTGAATAGTCCTACATTCATTGATTTGCTTTCACTATCTGTAATATCACAAAGTATTTATATCTCTTAATCATCATGTTATCTTACCCCTCTTTCCCCCTGTCCACACACAACATTTTCCGTGATTAGGCGTGATTAGCTATACCGTTTCGCGATAGTGATACCATTTCGCGATAGTTTTACGATGAAAATTGTGTGTGTGGACACTCACGAACGATACGTATAACGAAACTAGTCTAACGAAACGCAGGTTTGGGCATTGTTTCGAACTAGAACTCAATAAAGAATCACGCCTAATCACGCCTAATCACGAAAAATGTTGTGTGTGGACAGGGGGAGTGTAACTAGTGTAACTAACTGGGCGGGGCTTAACGTGACCTCGAGCGAAAGGAGACCAGGCCTCTCATTTCCGCTTCCATTTCATGACCGCAGTAGCAAACTGTGCACCTATACGACATTTCGCTGTAGAGTTTCAGGATTACTTTCTTCTGTGCGGACATCCTGGAATTTATACTTTGATTATTTATAAGACGTTTATTGTGTGTGGACACTCTGAAATTTATACAATGATTCTTTATACAACGTTTCGTTATAGAGTTTTGGGATAAATTGTTTTGTGTGTGAACACGCTGTTTAAAGATGAGGATTGTATTTTTCTTTAGTATTTGTTTCTTTTGGGAAGGGGCGCTAATAATGACATAAACAGCTTTGAATAACCTACATTATGTGTGCGCCCTTCAACCTGTCATAACTCCTCCAGTGAGTAACATCTGATAACAAAAAGCACAATCATTTTTCTCTCTTTTTGTTGATCAGTAAACTGTATCAGACAAAATAGGCCTGTCCTCATCAGCTCGAGATTGCCAAATAACCCGCTATTTTAACTATCCCAATCGCAGATTATCCAGCTAATTTGCGTCTTCATCAGCCCGCAGTTGCAATTAGCAGGATATTTGGTCGAGATAATCATCCCAAGATATCTTGGGCTAGTTTGCAAAATATCCTGCTATTTGTCCGGTGCATTTTCACCGCGAATGCCGAACAAAATCTCTCGAGCTAATTTCTCGAGCTCAAGTTTCGAGTGTCGAGGTTGAGTCTCGAGCTGATGAAGACGCAATTTGAAACTTCAGGCTTATTTCCCAAATCAGAAATATTGGGCTATTTAGCAATCTCGAGCTGATAAGGACAAGCCTAATGTCACTCAAAAACACTCACTCCGTGAATCATACTTGGGGGAAAACTCTACCTCTATTTTAAGGTACACCGCACACAAAATAGCCGAGGTGGAAATTGGGGGAGAAGTAGCAGATGAAAATCTGGCAATCGTTCTTTTACTTAAAGACTTCTCTATACCAGGGAATGCGTGCAAGATCTAGATCACGACAGAATGAAAGAATTCTTTAATGAACTCAAGCCAGTCAGGTGCTACAACTTTCTCTATAAAATGCGGTATTTTAATACCATCATTTCAAATATAGTTCTTTGCAAATGTCAAGACTTCACATACTTCTTTAGAATTTAAAGGGAATAAAGCAAACGATGAGGTTTCCTATAAATTAGAAAAGGGTGCTTCTTTCACAGTAGAACAAATGTTAGCAGCTTACACTCCTAGCCTCCAGATTCCCTTGTATGCCAGAGGGTATACCCAATCCAGTGGTCAAAGATGCTATACAAAGGTCTAGATCTGTCCACTTTTGGACATATGCTACTGCTCCATACTGGTGTTTCACAAAGATCTTAAGTTGAACTTAACTCTAAGTTGGACTTAAAAATTATGGAGAGCTATTTGTAGTCTTGAAATAAAATATATTCAAAAGCGAAAATTCAAGTATTTTAGACTTTTTATAAATTTCTCATCAAGAACATGAAGTCTCCTTGATAATAGAAAATTTAATTAAATCAACATTTGATGCCTTTTAAAATAACTTTTACAAAATATTTTCCTAGATGCTAACGGCTTTCCATAACTGTTAAGCCCAACTTAAAATCTTTGTGACCCCCCCCCCCCCCCCCAA
The DNA here is from genome assembly GCF_000002235.5 of Strongylocentrotus purpuratus. NCBI lineage: Eukaryota > Metazoa > Echinodermata > Echinoidea > Camarodonta > Strongylocentrotidae > Strongylocentrotus > Strongylocentrotus purpuratus. Next base: position 329,823 of record NW_022145530.1, on the reverse strand, counting down.
GGATAACTAATGTACAACTTTCAGCCTGTTCTCAACCCAAGCCTTCAGAACGCACCGTGGCAATGACTTCCTCCAATATAATCTCATCACACATCATATATGAGCTAGGAATAGAGGGTCCTCATCTAAATATATAACAAAAGGCCACATGTCGTAACCGATACTAAAAGGGGACAGAGAGAGTGGCGGTGAAGGAGTTGTGGGACTTCAGCCAAGAAAAAGGATTCAGTCACATGACTAGCGCTTCTAGTGAGTTCTAATTGCTTTGTCACTTTTGGAGACTGATTTTCAACAACAATGAAAAAAAGAAAAAACAAACAGGTACTATCCATTTTGAATCATAATTGTGAGTTTGCCAAGAAGTTATTCCCAGTCATCAGAGGTCCTTGTCCAATTATCATGAATATTAATTGCTTCTGATAATCATTGGCTAATTCCTGTGAAATCAATTTTACGTCAACTTGTTAACATGTATTTCCCTCTTGAAGGCCCTAGCTTTCAGTTTGATTGAACCTGTGTTTTGCAGAATAAAAGAGACCAATGGAAACATAAACGGGAAAAAATAAAAATGATTCATAATGAATAATAACCATGAAAACTTGACTCTAACTTAAGGTTACATTGACTACACAGTAACAGTGTCAACAAATGAATACAAGTGTATCTACATTGTATGATACCTGCGTCACTACTACTGTTGCATGGTCAAATTTTAATAAAGATTCAGATTCTGCTATTAATTACAAATGGTTTTGATAACCCTGGACTGTGACCTTGCCCCCTTCCCCCATCCTTCCCTCCTCCCTGTACCCCTCCTTGGACTACTATATCCAGACAGATAATCTTTCTCTCTGCCCCCTTCACCACCTCCACTATAGAAAGGATGCATTAATGATATCTTCCTTCCATTCAAATCCCCTTAAAGGTCACACAGAGACATACTGTATAACCAGTTGAATTATAAACTTGTAGTAACTTTGGATTAAACCCATTAGAAACATGTATTAGATGACAACGACACTGTCACCAATGGGTTAATTAATGTGCCATGTACAATGTACACGTAAGCCAGAAGTGAGACATTAACTTGTGGGTCACCAAATACAACCTATAAATGGGTCTACCACATTTTTACGAGGGAGGAAAGGTTCAATAAAAAATGCCCAAAATAGATTGCTGGAAATAACATTTAATGACATAAAGCAACCCTTTCCTGTTTTGTTTTTAATTCGAAAGAATGAAGGAAAAAAAATTGCATCCTTGTTATGCAAAGAAAATTAGACTTGCACATCAGGGCCCTACCGGTATTCCATAAAACTTATTTTCAATAACAATTGCTCAATTTCTATGACAAGTTTGCTCTTAGCCAATCGAATGCCACAATTTCAGTAGCTTATAACAGTTATTGTAACTCGTCTCTGATAACAAGTTTTATGAAACCGGGCCCAGGTCCTTAGAGGCCTGCAAATATCAAATGGCCTCTCTTTTCCTTTCTTATAGTATTCCTACGCACAATTTTTTTGTTACCCCAAAGTTACTAACATTCACCTATCAACTTCACTTAAATTGAGGTCAGTCAGGATATCCTTGGAGAAGAAGAGAGCAAACAAGACTGGAAGATGAGTAATAGAACATAGGTTCAAGGTTTATATCAATACCTTAGAGGCCCGCTAATTATGATCGTCCTCTGTTTTTTTTACTTGCATGAATGAATGATGTAACATAAGGGTAAACAATTCATCTGTATACATCCAGAAGGGCATTTAACTCTCTATTATGCTTTTCACACTGGCAATATTTTCCTTAACCCCGTACTATAGGTGGGGTTAAGGGGGGGTCTTAGCCCCACCTATAGTACGGGGTTAAGCCTATTCCACTTTCTGTTCAGACTGGTTTTTACCAAAGTGGGCTAAAGTTGGCTAACCCCACCTATAGTACGGGGTTAACTAACCCTGCAAAATAGCAGGGCTAACTCCGCAATTGTGGTGCTAACTCCTGCTAACCCCGCAATTGCGGTGCTAAGCAAATGAATGAGAACAGAAACGAAAAATAGTCCGGTACTACGCAATGGAGCGTATCGCAGCTGGCCAGATGCGAAGTATGTCCTATCATAACATACACGATATCCGGGGTTAACGAAATGCAGTGAGAACAGCGGGAATTTTCTTATTCCGGAATAGGCGCTAGTACGGGACTAAAAACAGCGAGTGTGAAAAGCCAAAAAAATAGTCCGGGGTTAAGGATAGTACGGGGCTAAGCAAAGTACGGGGTTAAGCAAAACCAGTGTGAAAAGAGTATATTAAAGGTACTATGTCTCTTTTGCAGCCAACCTCAAATGCTGTAGAACTTTGCAGGAATTATGAATATGTCATGTATGTCCTATCTGTGAAATTTAAACGTTAGCAGTGTCCTCATATTCAAATTATGCAAGGAAACCTGTTTACTTGCTAGACTTGACTGTCAGATACTATTGAGTGACTGACTGGCTTTTTTTCTTCTTTGGTAATAACATACATGAAAAGAGTTGTAAAGGGTACATGAGCATTTGTCTACATCAATAACCCACTTCTTGTGATGGCCAAGATTAAACTGATTGAATCTTTGCGCAGCATAAAACGTATGACCATTCGGTACAATTGTCTGAAAATCAAGACTATTACTTTTGGGCTCTATAGCCCTAAAGTCGATTTGACAACTAATAGTCGTTATTTTCCCACTTAAAGACATTTTCAAGCCCCACCTTTTTTAGGGAAGTTCTAAATTAGTATTATCTTTCAAATGCAGTTGGAATTTAACTTTTTCATTTTTTTGGCCTGCAAATGGGACTTGTACCTTTAAATTGTATGGGTTAATTCTCTTTTGGCTTTAAACAGACAAATTATTCTATGATTTAATCTTAAAAAACTGAAATAATTTTTATGTTTAATAATTAGAAAGGAAAAGGTGTCTACTGACAGCCAAAAGGGTGTTGATTCTAATGTTTAAACAATGTACAGTATGAGCTAATGCCTTTCTTGATGTGACAAAAAAGGGCAATTAATACAAAGTTCAGCAAACTTTCCTCATACCCTGTTTGAGATGACTGTTCATTCTCTTTTAGACTAGATGCTTGTTCTTCTTATTCAAATAAAGATTAAATTAAATAGCAATTCTTATATTGTCACATTCCATTATATCCTCCTTGTTTTCACGAAGTGACGGTAGTGAGGAAAATCATAACGCAAAGTGAATGCAATTTTTTTTCACTGCCGTCACTTCGTGAAAACAGCGACAATATAATGTTGACACTGCACTCACAATAACTGCTCTTGTTAGTAATCAGGGCATCGTTTCAGGAAACCATCATCAACATCCCGCTGAATTGCTTGTTAAACTTAATACATGTATTTTTGTAAATAATAGGATGTCGGTGAAGGAAAAAAAATCAAGAAAGCATCTTCACAAAGACTCCTTTAGATGAAAATGTACATGCCAATCATACCGCAACATGTAAATGACCTAGAAATTATCTAAAAGACATACATGTACATGTAGACCATAGTTCAAAAAAGTTTTAGAGCCAAGCTAGGGAACATAAAAAAGTGACATGTCATGACAGACAGAATGGGGAACGATGAGTAATACGCATCTGACCATCCAGAGGCCAGGATTTCAGTGATGACGTACTTCCATCGTCTGGGGCTGTCAACGGAAAGTTTCTGACACGCTATCTCCTCGGGATTAACCGACAGGGGCATATAGGTCGTCAATCCTCCATAGCTTTTGGGATCATCCCCTCCTTTCCCATTTATAACCCCTCTCTTAATCCTATGGTATCAATTGGTCACCTCTTAAATATCGAAACATCCAGTGATTATGTTTGTTTAAACAATATTGTCCATTAGTTTGCAGTATCTTGCAATGCGTATGGTTGCTTCACAAAGTTTGAAAAACAATTATTCTGTTGGTCTTTATACAGTCCAAACTCTAAAAGGAATTTAGTTGCCAACATTTTCAGATATGTTGTAGATCTCGAATAATTCAACTAAATTAACATACTGTAGAGTACCGTAGTGTGACGTCATCTTTACTAGGAAGAAAAATCATTCTATTGTTCAACAGCAATACCTATGAATTCTATTCCTTTGTTGTTTAACAACATTGATTAAAGATTACTGGTACCTACTATCATCTATTCCTCACCCAAACCACAACTGAGGGTCATACAAAGTCAATAAATCCAAAGGACACTGCCTTGTAGCTCCTTGGTAAATAAATGACATTATAGATTCGTGAACAGGTCAATGTTATTTTTCTAGGTGACCTTTATGAAGTAGACCTTCACTTGCATTTATTTTTCAATGATTGATTTATGTGTATTTAAGTCTTCTTGAACAATAGGAAATAACGTGTACAATACCAATATCACAAGAAAGGACATATGTGGTCTTTTACAGTATGTTCAATATAATTTACATCTATGTTTATTACTATATTTGACTTGTATATCATATGATAATGTTGATTTGTATTTCTATTCTTGGAATCTAATCAATATTGAATTTGAAATGCATGTAGACTTGACAAGTAGGAGATCAAGTATTGCAAGTCTGTATAAGGGTCTAATTAGTGAGTAACTACTACAACATATTCTGGAATACATCTAAATAAGGATAGTCGACAAACTGTCTGGCAGCAAAACACCATTGGGAATTCAAATCTGAAATAACTTTGTTCTTCTTGAAATAAGTATATTTATTAAGAACAATGACATGAGCAAGAGGGTGACACAGTTAATTTCAGTCAATTTCATAACAGTACAATATTGAAAGACCGTTTTAGTAAGAATATTGTGCAATTTATCCATTCATCGTCATTAGATGTTCATTCTGACCTCAATGGGTCACAGAATTGGATACTTTGTGAGAATAATCTGAATGTACAGTATACATCATTTGCAAAATGATGGCCAGGCCAGCAAATCTGAACACAGCTCTTTAACATCACACCAGTGAAGGAAAAGCTGAACAAAAAATAGAAAGGATCCCAAACATGAGAAATTATAAATAGAGAAAAACAAACCCCCAGTTAAAGACCTGGTAAAAGATGACAAAACATATGTCAATATGATAAACTTTAGAACTAAGGGAAAAGCCTCAGTTAGAAGTACTACAAAGGGGTCCCACACAGGTTGATACAAGGGATCCCATGTGATTGATTCAGATTTTTTTTTTTAAAGGATCGTTTGCAAACAGATACATTCAAAGGTATATGAATGTATTTTTTTATAAGCTACCGTACACAAGTAAAACCAAAGGCCAAGAGAGAAACACTCACAATGGTTTCCACTTAAGGACTGATTCATATTGAAAAGATTGTTTACAAAACGATATACAGTCGCAAGTATGAACTCACGTTTTATATTAAAGACAAGGAAAATACTCTGGAAGAAATACTCACAAGGGTTCCAACACAAAAAGTACTGATTCAGATTGAAAAGATCGTTTACAAAACGATATACATTCACAAGTATGAACTCAAAGTTTTACTCTGTGAGAAATACTCACAAAGGGTTTCCTTACAGGGAAGACTGATTCAGATCTAAAAATATATCGTTTTGTGGTCAGGTAGCCAGGTTGGGCCCTGTTGGATTGTCTAGGTTAGCCGAGGAGATCTATAAGCCTCCAAACATTTGTCCAATCCGACATCACATGTCTCTGACTCAGTCTGGCGTCTAGGGACCTTTTCCCCCTCTTTCTTCAGCGCTATCTACCGGTACCTCAAATGCAAGTGGAAACTCTGTTTTAGTCATTGCTAATAGTAAAACTCAAAGACTGTTGACTGGAATCATAGATCCTGTACTGTATTAGACAAGATATTGCAAATTGAAGTAGGTTAGACTCGACTCAAAACACAAACTGTGTTTAGCCTTTTTCTAAAATTTGATTTAACAATGGAGTTAGCCTCGAAGTCTAAGTTTTTTTCTTTTGTTTAACACGATTTTAAATGAATAAGTAGAATATGGACTCTTGTGGTAATTAAGTGCGAAATGAGATACATGTAATGTGATTTTAATACACCGTGACCCTATAGCACAAACCCTTGGCAGTCATAACATGCACAAACTAGGGAAGCTCGAATGAGAATGGTGTCAGAGATAGTCCAGGGCAGTTTTTCCTGATGGTTCAAATTTTACTACTAGAACATTTTTTTGTATCAATCTCCAGAGTTGTATTCAGGAAATGAGTGATTGACATTCTGTATGTGCTTGGGAACAAGGAATTAGGGACTCTGAACCAAGAATATATGATACATTTGCAAGATTCAGTATTGTGATTATCTGTGCTTTCTCAAGATTCACAATTGAAAATTAATTTCAAAAATTGAAGTTTAAAATAGTGCAAAATCAATCCAATTTAAGGATATGAAGAAGATGCAGTTTCAATGATTACTGTTCCTCAAAAGTTATTATAAATGCTTTTGTGATAATTACACAGAGAGATATTATGCACAGTGCAAAACTTAGAAAAAGACTAAACTTGCTCTATCAAGCAGTATTATACAAATAATACAAATTTTCTTTACCCAGGGAACTCTCATCCGCTTCAATGTCCTTCTTCCTGGAGGTCCTACAATAAGTATTAACCAGCAGTTACCGGGTACCCACTTAAAACCTGGGTGGAGAGTGGCAAATGTGGATGAATGTCTTGCCAAAGGATGTAATTAAAGGAAACCAAAACCTTCATACTAAGTTACTTTTATTGTAAAGTTTAAGATATTTGAAAAATATCAGTGACAATTTGAACAAAATCGGGCAAGGAATAAGGAAGTAAGAGCTTTTTGAAATGACTAGTCACTAGAGGGCGGTATTCAATTTGATGACATCATCTGTGAACAACTCTCCATGCCTTTTGTACATCAAATTTCATGTTTTTACTTCTTTCTTGTGATTGAGATAATGTACTCCCCCGAAAGCAAGATATAGAATGCAAAATGATATTCTACTTCACATGTTATGAAGTCGGATCAGGAACACAAATAAATACGAAGAAAACAAAAAAATTGTGAAATTTTATGTACAAAAGGCATGGAGAGTTGTTCACAGATGATGTCATCAAATTGAATACCGCCCTCTAGTGACTAGTCATTTCAAAAAGCTCTTACTAGGCGTTGTGGCGTACGCCTGTAATCCAGCTAACAGTGGAAGTTACAAACTGATTCAGCCGAGGACGCAGGTTCGAAACTGAGTCACGTCTTTCGGATGGTGACGTTAAAGGTCGGTCCCCAGACGTAAATAATCATATCTGATTGATACACGTCTGTAAAAACCCAATACACACACACACATCTTACTTCCTTAATCCTTGCCCGATTTTGTTCAAATTTTCACTGAAATTTTTCAAACATCTTAAACTTTACAATAAAAGTAACTTAGTATGAAGGTTTTGGTTTCCTTTAAGTGCTGGGACAGGACTTGAACACTGAACCCTAGGATTGGGAGTCAAGTGAATGAACCACTGTACCACAATACCTCCACACATTTTCAAAGGAGCATGACAGTTTGCTTTGAAAGATGTGTGTATTAAAACATGGACCTACTATGAATTAAAACCTACATGTATCTGCACAGGAGGGATTAGACCTCCCTGCATGGTCACTGACAGGTTATCTCATCAAATCAGCTCTCAATTAAAATCAGAAAAAGGGGAACCATGGAGGACCAACGGTCACCGCTTAGGCATTATTTGCTATATAGAGGGCGCAAGTAGCTTTAAGTAGTGCAGTGGGGCTTTAAAACCAGAAACAAGGATTCATCAATAAATTAGAGTGGAAATAAATTCTTTTTTCTTTCTTGTCTGTGTGTAGACTAGTTGTAGGATACATCACATTAGCACCTCCCATCTCCAGATTAGCCCCCCGCATGGATAGTAAGCGAGAATAACATCCCTTTTTTATAAAATAATTCAACATGGGACTAAAAATTATGTTTATCACATGCCCTTGAACTTTGTTGCTATTTAAAGATAGCACCCTCTCCCCCTCCAACATGTTTCTCCTTTGAATACATTTTCATATTTGTATAGTTTTATCAAATGTTTATTTATTTTTTCTTCAGAGATATGAGACCCAATTCCTGAATTTGTTTGCCTTTGAATAGTAATTTTTTGTTTTTTTGTTTTTAAAGCTTTGTTAAAGCTTTTTGAATGATAATGGAACTATAAGAACACATGGGTAGATCTGTGCTCAATCATAACGTATAATTAAAGTTTGAATAAGCAGATAATTTAATGCATACAAGTGTAACATTTTCTACATCAAAGTTCATTCAAAGTACATAGCTGTAATTGCAGCTAGGCTAAAGCCGGGGTTATAATTAATGTGCCTCGGAATAGAATTTCTAGATAGACCGTGCTATAGAAATGGCTATAATTGTTAGTATTATTATTCTGGTATTAACCATGCCCTTTCCAATATCAAGTTAATTAAGTTTTCCCAATAAATACAAAAATACGAAGTTTCTATGCTAGTTCAAGCAGGACCGTGTATATTATGCACATAAAGCATGAACAAAACATAAATTTCACCACATGCTTTTGAGAAACATTTGACATTGTTCTGGACATCGTGCTAATTGAATGGATTAGGGCAAGGTGAAATAATCTCTAATCGCTTCACATCTGCCCCGACCTACATGGAGGTGGGGTAGAGAACTTGTAAGGGTTCGGCGCCCACGGCAGGGGTGGTCCCCTCTCATCTGGTCGTCCGTATTGTGCAGGGGGAAGGGGAACTTCAAGGGGGCGCAGCTATATATAGCCACTGGGGAGTTGATTTCAAATTTGTCACTTCCTGATCGAGCCCTCCAAACCCCAGGGAAGTATTGGATGAGAGGGGGAAGGACGCACAATTAGGGGGTGCTGAAGGAAAAGGGGGGCAAAATGGAACTTCTCATGTTTCAGACCCTGCCAGAATAGTTTGATATCTTGGTAGACTTGCATGGATGCATGCGATTCTGATGTCTAAGCCATTAATAACGTGGCTCCGCTTGGGAACCAAATTCCTCACTACACATATTTTAAGAATCTGCAATATTTTAATAGCTTTTTGTTAGCTAATTCAACATGTATGCTAATGATTGTAGCTCTATTTGGTTCTCTTGGGGTGCGTTTATTGATCAAATTTTTGCCTAGAATCAGGTTTCTCAAATGTCTTTCAGGCAAATTTTGAAGGTGATAAACGCAAGCCTTTTTTAAACGTCTTTAGATATGGGCATATCTTAAGACGCAAAAAGGTGTGTTTTGAATGTGACCTACAGCCAGAATCACGTTTCTGAGAGATGATTTAAACGCAAAGCTGTTTTGAACCCCACATACAAATCGGACCTTCCCAGGCTAATTTCCTGTTCGGAGATAGCGCGCCATGTGTTGTTGTACAAGCATATATGTGTACTCGTCCATCTAGTTGACCTCCGAGAAACTGTCTACTACCCAGGTCAAACGGCGCAAAGCAGCTGCGCAGAGACAAGGCCTTTATTTTGAATCATGAAAAGACGATAAACGCGACATCTCGCAAGTCACGATCGTATAGTGGGGTTCGATAGTGGGGTTCGATATATACATATCTAGTGGCAAGACACGATAAACGCACCCATAGATGAGCAAAGTAGCACTACTTTCTTGCAAGAAATGGACTTGAAATTAGACATTTCTTTCATTTCACATGAATCTATAGTTTCAAAGTCACCTCTTAATTCACTGAAGGTTGTGAATGTAGGATATCAATTACACTGCACAAAGGCATTTGTATGTGTAATGCAGAAATTTGTATGTTGTGATCATCATTGTAAAATACTTGATCTATTTCACTATCCAATCTTTTAAACCAATAACTACCCCCCCCCCCCCCTTACCGGATTTCAGATGACAGCATACATCCATTTCAATTGATAATAATCATAACCAAGTCTCCAAGAAAACATAGCAAATATTTTCAAGAAATTAACAAAAGATAATTACAATATCATTATCCATTACCTTGTAAAATGATGAATATAACTATGATATAATCTGTGCAAGATTTCTATAGGAAATTCAATAAATTACAGTATTTGAAATTGCCTGTTTGATTGATTTCTTAAATTCTTTGTGATCATGTTAAAATTTAAACATTTATAAATCACAACCCTGTAGATTGCTTCACTTTCTGAACAAATATAGGAAATTCAATAAATTACAGTATTTGAAATTGCCTGTTTGATTGATTTCTTAAATTCTTTGTGATCATGTTAAAATTTAAACATTTATAAATCATAACCTTGAAGATTGCTTCACTTTCTGAACAAATATCAAGCTTTTATGTGTAATGAAAAAGAATGTCTTTACATGTACATGTGCCACCTCAGATAGGGTTTGACATGCGACCAAATTCCTGTACGCAGAGCGAGGAAAGGCAACATAACGCTGAAAAACTATTGCATCATACAGCAACAAGTTTGGTCTAAGAGGGCAGCATAACGTTTCACCTTTGATGGCAAGTTCCAAGTGATACTGGGAGAAATTGCAATGTATTTTAAAGCCCATCTGTACTAGTTTATAGGAGGAATTAGACCACCCTGCAAGGTCACTGAACAGGTGGTTATCTCATCAACTCAGCTCTCAACTAACATAAGAAAAAGAGGATCATGGGAGACCAACGGTCACCAATGGTCACCAATTAGGCATTGCTTGCTATATAGAGGGCGCAAGTACATTGTAGCTATAAGTAGTGCAGAAGGGCTTTAAGGCATGGTAAGCATACATGTACTAATGCATTATTTGCTGAAATGGTCTGTTGAGAGCCAGAAGGGAATTAAACCATCCAGATCGAAAGCGGCCCTTCTGGCTTCTTTATCTTATCAATTAAAAATGGGCTAAAAATGCAACAGACAAGAAGACCTTGTAATGGGCCAACTGTGCCACTTAATGGACTACCTACATGTAGTCTATGGAAAGAACGCACATTTAAAGAGTAATAGAAGCTTCACTGTTTATTGAAGAGGGGTCATGACCTAGTGTATATGTCACCGGACTGGGAATCACATGGTCGGGGTTTGAGCCCCGCTGCACCAAAATTGTCATTCGGCAAGACATTAATCTACATTTGCCACACTCGACTCAGGTGAGGTAAAGGGGTACCTGACAGGAATTAATTACTCAAAATGCTAGAGCGCCACAATGGCAGCCATGCTAAAGGCCGGAGTCATAATTATGGAGTGCCAGGAATGTCAAATCTGCGAGACAAACATGTATGGCTATACAAGAACCCACTATTATCATTATTTATTATCAATTGCCATAGATCCATCCCTTGACTGCAACACTGATTGGATAAAATGATACATGTGCAGGGTATGAGCCTATGAGGGACAAAAGTATGATTGTAGAGGTCCCACTTGTTCCATATGTATAAGCCATCCAAAGCTGTAAACAGTTTTTTTTTAAATTCTGGTTTTGGTACATATGAAATTCAACCTTTATAAAAGTTGATCATCACCTACTTTTAGTACTATAGACCTATTACATCTACCGGTAAGTATACCAGCCACCAGAAAATGTTTGGCTCTGTATGTAAGGAGTTCCAATCAAAATATGAGCTTCAAATATTGGGCCTATAGTTCCATAAAGAGATATTGCAAGATAAAATACACTCTCATAAAACACAAGAGGGACTCGTACCTAAGTAGATTAGTCGACGCACCTGTATGTGATCACTGTAGATTTAGGTGCGCACAGACCCCAAGTCGGACGTTGGGTTCCGTACGTTTGGATTAATTTGGACTTTCTTCATACTTCTTAACCGTTACCCAATAGAAATGCCAGGCTAAGTTTTTCAAGGATGACTTAATTTATGCTGGCTGTATACCCTGTATATAAATTATTTGTTTATGTGAATGGGACACTTTCGTTTTGGTAATAGGTGGATTCAGACAAACTGCTATCTTTGTAAGATGTAGAAGTGCTGTTAGTGCACCTACTCACATACTTAACATTTTGTTTATATGAGTAATTGATTTCCATATGTTTATGAAAGTCTGGTACACTCAACTCTGAATAGAGACCACTCCAGGAGCACTGGGAAGGCTGTGTAACAGATGGTTGGTAGTTTGTGTGTGTTGTTACATGTCTTTACAAATCATGGCAAGATATTTGCCTGCACTTGCTACTCTCCACCCAGGTGTTAAATGGGTATAACCAGTAGGATGTGACCGTCATTTTTGGTCAATCAGTTTTTGAGAGTCAAGTAACGCCTGGCTGGAATGCTCCCTGGGGAGTGGAGATTGTGCACACAGTTGTGTGCAGGCAAGTATTGAATCCAATGACCGGAGTAATAGTATATTTGTAAAGCGCTTAGAGACATCAGAGATGTATTAAGCACTACTGTATATAAAAGTGGAATTATTATTATTATCTACATATGACACATGCAGGGCTTGACAACTACCAGGCACTTTGGACACATGGGCACCCCAAATCCAAGTCTGTACCCACCCCCCCCCCCCCTTCTCCCCCTCCCCCTAGAATAAGATATTTGTACCCAAAAAGCCTAAACCATGGTCTGAAAATAACTCGCCAGGGCCTGAATTCAGGCTATTGTCTGAAAACTGGCATCCCTGTGAGAACCATGTCTGTGTTACAAACATGCATGAGCCATGGCAACAAAAAAAACACACTAAAATATGTATCTTGGAGCATTTTGAATGAAGTTGAAAATACCTTTGCAACCTATCTTTAATTAAATATGTACTGGGTGTTACATAAATTGGGTCACAGACATGTCAAAATAGCCTTCAACTATAAGTGGAAATATTAATAAAAGCTAGACAATAGATGTGACATACAAACAGCACAAAACAAGCTGCTGGCATATCCAATCGCCCTCACATGGTCAAAGAAAAGGCTATTAAATTCCATGTAAGGTTATGAAACCTTTAATAACCCTACTGCAACAGCACTATATCTTTAAAATAAAAGTAAGGTTTTTTTTAGTATTTTAAAAAAAAAATTAAGAGAAAAGTGCACTCCCTTGTACATTTGGATCACTTAATTATCATTTCAACAAAAGAATCAATGTAAATTTAAAATTGATTGGTTACAAAATTTAGAACTGTATTTTCTGTTTTCAATAGATGAAACTATTTTCATTTTTCTCTTACTCCTTTTTGGGCTCATAATGCATGTATGTATCATAGGAGAATTAAATGCTACCTTGTACAAATTAGATTTATATTGAACCCCTTCAAACAAATAATTTTCCAGTTTTTGCCTTATCCATGTCATGTGCTACATGTGTGGCCTTACATCCTGCTTTAAGAAACAGTCAGATTTAAAATGTATGAATATATAGATAAATAAGTTTTATTCAGCTTTTCCTTTAAACTAACACATGTGCGTAGGAGTTTTGGAATATTATGTTTTCCCACACGTGCCACTCTTTCCCACATATTGTATATATATTGCTGTTGTATTAAATTCAATAATCAATATATTCCAAACACCTTTCATATCCGTTTTTCCCCCTTTGTTATTCCAAGTCTCATGAAATAGCTATTATTTCACACACCTCATTAGCTTAGAAAAGGTCAGCATTTGTTACAAGCAAAATAAAATGTACAGCAGAAGCTTGCTTGTGTACATGTGTTGTCTTTGTCTAAAAAATATTATATTAACAAAATTGTTGATGTATTGATGACGTTGATAAAAGGTGTTGTGACATTTTATGCTTGGGAACATTCACATCTTATGTCCTGATATAGATATATGATGCTTCATGCGGGCTCAATTTAAATGATATACAAAGAATGTAAGTAAATCTGAAAATAAAGATATACTTTTCCCAAGAAATCTTGGACACGTAGGTGTTACTTTCTTATTAATATCTTGCTTTGTAAGCAATACTATAAGCCGTTTTCAAAGATAATGATCTGAAAAGAAAAAAAAAGAGAAAGAAGAAGAAGAAGAAGAAGAAGAAGAAGAAGAGGAAGAGGAGGAGGAAGAGGAAGAGGAAGAGGAAGAAGAAGAGGAAGAAGAATAGAAGGAGAAGGAGAAGGAAGAGGAGGAGAAGAAGAAGAAGAAGAGGAAGAGGAAGAGGAGGAAGAAGAAGAAGAAGAAGAAGAAGAAGAAGAAGAAGAAGAAGAAGAAGAGGAAGAACAAGAACAAGAAGAAGGAGGAGGAGAAGGAAGAGGAGGAGAAGAAGAAGAAGAAGAAGAAGAAGAAGAAGGAGAAGAAGGAAGAGGAGAAGAAGAAGAAGAAGAAGAAGAAGAAGAAGAAGAAGAAGAAGAAGAAAGAGGAGGAGGAGGAGGAATACATCTTTTAAAAATGTTATTTCAGGTTGTTTCAAGTAATAGATATTCATCTCGTGGCTGAATCAAAGATGAACCAACTATGTTCCTGAAATGTATCCATTCATCATTTATCATAACTTTTAATTAACTGAATGGAGCAGAGGGTGTGACAGTTGATATTAAATAGGTCATCCCAAGATGCTTATTGTCATTAGGGGAATGATTGATATGAAAAGAATTTTCAATATCATCAACTTACTATTGCTGTGTGTCAAGGGATTAAGAGGCTATTTCAAATTTGCCTTTTTTAGAGCCAGAAGGGTGTTAACTTAGCAGTAAAAATATAAAACTTCATTTTTCATCAGACAATGGCTTTCAGGTAAAAAATAGTAAATCTATTGACGTTGTATTTTTACACCTCTCTATAATGGACATGTGTCTACTTATTTGCTCTGTTTTCATTATATTTAGAATGACCTAAATCAACTCTAACTGTACTGTTTATTACATTTTCCTCAAAATATCTAGGTTTTATGATTGATCACTTTAAGATTAATTCTCTCTTTTTTTACATACCCCATTTCTCTCCCTCTCTCTCTCTCTCTCTCTCCCATCCATTTACCAAACAATTTATTCCCCCTTTCTTTATTGGTCTTGTAGCTATTTATAGTCTTTCAATTAGTAAAAAAATACATCACTGAAGTACACGTGTATCAGATTCAGCTTGCATGCTATACATATAGACCAAGTTCATTTGGCATTCTGCAAAGCCTGGTCATTTAGAGGAGCACACTTACTATATTTACTCAACCAAATTCTTTAATTACACTTTCTCTTTAGTCTTATTCATCAGACATGTAGGCTTTCTCATTTAATCCTTTCACTGATTGCTCGTGGATGTACTGTAGATGCTATTGTGTAGGAATTTTGATGAAGCTTGTATGATTTACACAGAAGAAAATTGACATACATTTAAGCACATCATGAAATGTAAAATAGTCTATTATATCCCATTTTCCACCATTCATTTTCTTAAGAGCCGGTTTATTCCCTATTTGCTACTCTCTCTCTCTCTCTCTCTCTCCCGCCCTCCCTCCCTCACACACACAAACTGCCTTTAGTTAGGATATATTTTTGAAGCATACTGTAAGAGTAATAGTATTAACATTTGGTAATATAATATCATTCACATATTAATATATTTCTTGGTACAGTTTGATATCATGACTATTAAATATTTTTTTGCTTTTAATCATAGTATATCCATTAGAGTAAAAAAAAATGAAAAAATCTGTCATACATACATGTTCATCATAATTCATATGGGCTTGACAAAACAAGAGTGTGAGAGTCAATGTCAATCGGGTAATCAGCTCACATTTTAATAATCCTTTCAAGAAAAATAAAAGGATTCTCAAACATTTTTTCCCTTAAAAATGTCAGTTAAGTTTTTCCTCTACTATCCATAAAAGGCTCATACTCAATGAGTTAGTATGGATTCCCGCATATTAAAGCGGGACTGCACTACTTGTAACTACTTGCGCCCTCTAAACAGCCAGCAATGCCTAAGCGGTACCCATTGATCCTCCATGGTTCCCTTTATAAATGTAAATTGAGAGCTGATTTGATGAGATAACCACCTGCCAGTGACCATGCAGGGAGGTCTAATCCCTGCTGGCCAAACTAGTGCAGATAGGCTTTAAAGCTCATTTCAATGATTTATATTTTCAGTTCTAAAGATTTGATTCCACTTGACTTTGATTTAGCGATGAGCAGGTTCTGTGATTGTGAGACTACTGCAAGCCTTCATCATACCAAAGACTACTAATTAAATTGCAGACACTATTAACGCTACACCTTATTACCTCACCTCAACTAAATCTTTTCCAAGTCAATTAAGCGGATGAATTTAGCTGTGACTAACCCAATCAGCTTTACATGTATTCTTAATTCCTTTTCAATGTAGATCAGGGTCATACTTGTGTTACCATATACCCCATCTTTCAAGGTACTATGTTTTGTTTTTGTTTGGTCACATAGAAAGTGTTTGTTATAGCATAGACTTACATCTAAAAGAAAATAGAAAACGTACAAGACTATGAGTTTTTCAAATCTTGGCTGTCATATTCCAATAAGTCCATAATGACCTGTCTTTTCAACCATCAAATTAATCATTGAATGTCCTTGTTAAACTCATTTTTACTTTATGGAGTTCCTTACTTTTTAAAAGTATTTGTAAAGTGCTTTGAGACAACTTCTTGTATTAGAGCACAATATAAGTGCCAATATTAGCCTGAATTGTATATTTTTAATTATTGTATATTTGATCAATCAAAGTGTGTCCTGATTCTGTTTCTAATGTTGTATTTATCTACACGTAGCTTTCATAAGTATAAGAAAAGAAATGAAGAAGAAAAAAACATTACATATAATTCCCATTTCTCGCTCAAGTTTGAATGGTCAACGTGGATACAAGTCAGGTGAAGATATAAAATAGTGCAGAGTCTATAAATCCTTTTGTTGCATTTAATTAATTACTATTTGAGTAAAAATCCTTTAACAAATCTGCAAACCAATGACTGCTAGAAAATTTAGAAGACAAAAAGCAAGAACTCTATTCAATTGTTGGAATTGACATTGATGACATATGATTGTCTGATGCAATAATAAAAAAGTTAATATTCTTACCTGTTATTCCAAACTTTTCCACCTTACAAACTTCCTCTGTCTAGTCACAGCCTGGACTCAAACTCAATCTGTCTAGATCTCCTGAATGAAGATTGCTTTTTAACGGGCGTACTGGTGGTGGTGCTGCACGTACTCTCCTTCCGCTCCGTCCAAATGGGTCCATCACCATTTGGGTTCTGTTGCCTCTCCTCCTCGTAGTACTCCTTTGGACTCTTAACGGTGAACGCAGGCACCTCATTCATATGGTGGAAACGTTCAAAGTCGATAAAATGCATTCCATCGTTATCGAAGATGATGTTCTCGAAGTCGTAACCCCACATGATTTCTTGAGGGAGGTAAGAAGTCCTTGCTTGCGTGGTGGTCCCTGTGGACTCTACAATACCTTCCAGGATGGCAATCACCTCAAACTCCGCCGCGGGAAGAGAGTCTCTGGATATCTCGTAGAGCGGGCTTTTGCTGTCGATGACATGGCATATCGTAAGCGGCCACACCAGAAAGATGCGGTCGAGGCCGAATTCATGGCCGATGTTCAAATCAAAGATCCTGTATGGTAGCCATGCACCTTCAAGCGTGACATGGTGTTTGATCAGCTGTAACCTGATGTGGCCTTCAACAATCTGGCTCCTCTGCCGGAGGTCGCCTACCCTGAAGAGCAGACACATTTTCCCATCTTGTTTGGTGATGCAGGCAGTCTTGCTAAAGAGCAGGGTGCTCGCTCGCATCTTTGGTCGGGAGAATTTGGCAATGAAGGCACCGATGATGAATGCCTCAAGAAAGTTTGCAAGAATGACTTGAATGACGAGGAAGGCAATGGCCTCTGGGCAATGCTCCGTGGGGCACCGGAACCCAAAACCTATCGTCGTTTGCGCCTCAATGCTGTAGAGCAAAGCTGAATTCCAGTTCAAGAAGTTTCGGAAGCAAGGGGACCATTCTGAGTTGTCTAACTGTTCAAAGTCTCCTCTACCCCAAGCAATGGCATAATATATTCCAGCAAATGCTAACCAAGTGATGATAAATCCTAGACACACCATAAGGATATTGTATCTCCATGGCATATCCACAGAGGTTGTGAAGATATCCCTGAAGAATTGAAACCACCAGTGTTTAGCCTTGCTCTCAAACTCCACATTGCAGCGACCGTTCTTCTCCACGAGTCTCCGTCTCTTAGGCACTGTGTGCCTCATAGAGACATCTGTGGTAGTTGAAGCGTAGGACTTCATGGATTCTGCTGCGACGTGGTTGTAGTTGCTTACAACATGGTTGCCTGCGATATGGTTGGTCACAACATGGTTCTGTTGACCCTGGAGAACCAGGGTCTTGGAGTCATTGTGGTTGGAGCCATAGTCGCTGGCAAAGCTGGTATTGGCCGTGTCAGCCATGTTTACTGCTTCCCCATACGAGGGCTTTTGTCCGTTAGGTCTTGTCCCCATTGGACACCCAAATCAATATTCTCCTTTGTCCTTTTAAATTTGAAACGCCTCAGTGTATGATCTGACAACCCCACACCACCATTGAATAACAGGTCCAAAGTGTTTTGTAACCCTGGAATTAGGATGAAACAGATAATAAAAGGCATCAAATGAGCATAAAAGACATTTTCATGATATTTTTCATGTACAGTGCATATTCATTTACTCAAACCTAAACTTTTTGGACTATTGATCCAGAAACATAACTGACGCAAAGTGGATTGACCACTAAACAAGCCATTCACCCATCCCTGTTAAATGCTACACATGTTTGAAGAAAACCACAATTCTTTGACATTTAAAGATATCATTCACAATGAAATTGAATATACTCACAATATACCACAGCAAGGCTATATATTCACATAATATTATTCACAGAGTTAGAAATCCACAGATGGCTTGAATAACAGTGTTTTGTTTCAGAAAATCAACAAATGCGAGTAGTAACAGGCAATTGAGAAGTCCAGCTTTGAACATTTGTGTGTGGGGGAGAGAGTGTTAGAACTGATAGGACGCGACCACTTCAAAGAGGAGATCAATGAACGCTTCATCGCCTCAGTGCGATAAGCTTCCCAATAGCAGGCTTTTGAAGCTGCTCCCTCCAAATCCTCGTAAGTAGATTTTCTGGGGGGCTTTAAGACTTCTGAATTGTCCTTCTCAAGGAGATCATCTCATAGCATCTCCAAAATACAGAATTCTTGAGAGTTTTCCCTAATTAATCAGAACAATCATCAGCTCCTCTTCATCCAATCATCCTGCACACCCCTGCCTGACAGAATGGACCGTTACCCAACTGTTTGATCGTAATGATTTTTGTATCTGCCTGTATTGTCTTCCCCCATTCACGGGCAGGCGGACGGTCTTCGGGCAGGAGCAGATTTGCATAACAAATGCGATATTGATCGGGATGAGCCAAGGACCAAATTAAAAAGAAGGGGGGATGGCTGGGGTAATGATTGGTCTTTCTTATCCCAATACTTGTGGGTACTGTGGTGGAAGTAGGCGTTGTCTGGACTTTCTTCAGACCACCTTAACGCTCTAGTTTGCTGGTTTGTTTACAAGAATATAGATCAAATGATGGAGGAAAGGGCAATGATAAGGGGAGATATACATAGTTGAAACATACAATTCATTAGGAAGTGAGTGTATGAGGTAAGAAGACTTAATCTTAGTGATCTGAGAGAAAGAGAGAGAGAGAGAGAGAGAGAGAGAGAGAGAGAGAGAGAGAGAGAGAGAGAGAGAGAGAAAGAGAGACAGAGACAGAGAGAGAGAGACAGGCAGAGACAGACAGAAATAGGAGCAAGCCTACATACAAATTATCACAAATTGCTTAGTAGATAAAGATTAATATGAGAAAAAGAAAGGGAACATATGTAAAGAGAGAGTGGGTTATTACAGGAGAATGGCAGAGAGCAAGTGAGACTGGAGCAAGTGAAAGATAGAAAAAGAGAGAAAGCAAAAAAAGAAAGAATAAATAAAGAGAGAGATAAAAGAGAGAGAGAGAGATAGAGAGAGAGAGAGAAGAGAGAGAGAGAGAGAGAGAGAGAGAGAGAGAGAGAGAAAGAGGGGAAAAGAGCCACCAAGTGAGAAAATGATGAATTACTCAGTAGTAATTAACAAGCAAAGGAAACTGTGAGAAATAGAAGAAAAATTGGATGAGATATTAACTATGAAATAGAAGGGGGAAGGTAAAGGGGAGAAGTAGGGAAATTACATAGTGCTTTTTGTAGAGAATCTTTGAAAAGCACCATTAGATAGGAATTTAATGCAAGATAAGATTATTTTTTAAAGCAAGAGCGAAGGAAGAGAAAGAGACAGAGAGACTGGAGAAAGGGAAGAAAGGGACAGAAAGAGACAGAGACTGAGATGAAGAGAACTGAGATTTCAATGTTTGTTGTAAGGATTCAACATTGCAGAGATGCAATTACATGGAGGAAGAAAATCCTCAAACAACCTGTAAGCCCCTGAGATGAGGAATTATCTAGTCACCCCCTTCTCCAATTGTATTCTCTCCCCCTTCCCTTCCCCCGCCTCTGGAGAGAACACAGTCTAATCCCATCAAAAGAGGTACATAATAGACTAGTCAAAGTAGAAGCCAACTTCTATACCCCAGTCTTGAGGGATAAGGAGGAGAAACTCAACATTAGGCCCATTTCACACGTAGAATTTAAGCCCCACTGCACTACTTGTAGCTACTTGCTCCACCTATATTTAAAACAATACCTAAGTGGTGCCCGTTGGTCCCCAATGATCCTCTTTTTCTTATGTTAATTGAGAGCTGAGTTGATGAGGTAACCACCTGTCAGTGACTACAATGCGTGGTCTAATCCCTCCTGGCCAAACTAGTGCAGATGGGCTTTAATGTGTGAGATTCAAGCAGTGGTTTTGGAATCTGGAACACAATCAAATTTTTTATTGTTGATTACTTTCAAATAAAGTCTTCATTCATTTTTTTTTAAAGCATAGAACAGTTTAAGCAAAAGAACAAAATGATGGATACATGAATCAGAATCTTAAATATAAATAAAACTAAATATATAATTTGTTTTAAATTGTAACAAAAATGATTTTGTTACTTTGTTATTTATTTATTTTTTTTTTTTTTTTTTGGGGGGGGGGGAGTATAAAAAATAACCACAATAAATTTCTATGTGCTCTGTGTTACAATTAAGGACATACATGTATATGTCCCCAGTGTGAACAGACACATACAAAGGGTGTTATTTAAATTCCAATTGCAAACTCAGATTTGTTTGTGTGTGAATGACCTACTTACTATAAGTACTTCAGAAATTTCGCTTCCAAACCTGGAGGATTTTTTCCCCCTCAAGGTGAAGAAATGGTGTATTGTAACAGTGAACAGTTATTTGCAAATATCCACAGCATGTGATTCACGGAGCAGAGGGGCATTTCACAAAACTTGTCATCAGTGACAAATGACAGTTTTTGTTATAAGCCACTGAAATCCTTGCTTCTGATTGGTCATCAGCAGATTTGTCGCCGATATTTGTCATTTGTCATTGAAAAAAGGCTTTGTGAAACACCCCCCAGAGACTGTAGCCTTGACAAGGGGCTTTTACACTGCAAGCAAAGACCATCGTTTTAATTTCCCTTATATGCAGGACCATTATGTAAGCTGATTAATGTTATCCTGTTAAAAGTTTTAATAAATAAATAAATAAAGAAAATATGACAAAGTTTTGTCAGTTGCTAGGCAGCTACACATAAATTATAATCATAACAAAAATCTACATGTGGATTGTTTTTGTTTAAATTCCAGCTCATAATCTGCCGGTTTTTGTAGTGTTAAGGCACGCTACCATGCTATTTCATGCAGCAGACGCCGACAAGTTGACAGAATTAGTAAAAACCACTATTTTTCATGGGTTTTTCTAGTATTGTAAATGGTACTTTAAAAAAAAAAATGTTTTTTCAAATGTTTTTGTCTGCAGTTTAAATGGGCCTATTGTGTTCCAAAACGTCAATGAGTTGTATGTGGTTGAAGCATGTGTGTTGCACATCATTTTTTCTCAACAGTTTCACAGCTTAAAAATAGTTTAAAAGTAATAAAAATATACTCCCCCCCCAACAAAAAAAAAAATATATATAATAATAATAGTTTAACATTTTTTAAACAAATTAAAAGTAATACAAATATACCCCTCCCCCCAAAAAAAAAAACAACACACCAATAACCAAGAAATAAACTTCAATTTCTAATATAGCCAAAATTACAATGAAATGGACACAAGAGAATTAGTTAAAAACAAAGTTATGGAGAAGGTAATGTACATGTAGTGTATTCCTGTTCTTATTGGATTGACAACCACTATATATCCCTACAGACACATTAGGCCGCCTTCATCAGCTCAAGATTGCCAAATAACCCGCTATTTTAACTATCCCGGTTGCAAATTATCCAGTTAATTTGCGTCTTCAAATGCACGCACTTGCAATTAGCGGGATATTTGGTCAAGATAATCATCCCAAGATATCTAGGGCTAGTTTGCAAAATATCTCGCTATATGTCCAGTGCTCCTTCACCAGCCCGAAGACTCCTACTATGCGGTAACGCTGAGCAAAATATCTCAATCTAATTTCTTGAGCTCAAGTTCCAAGTTTCGAGGTCGGGTCTCGAGCTGATGAAGACGCTATTTGTAACTTCGGGCATATTTCCCAATTCAGAAATAGCGTGCTATCTGGCAATCTCGAGCTGATGAAAACATACCTAGTGTGTGTGTGTGTGTGTGTGTGTAGGTGCCACTATCTAATCCTCATCAGATCCTTCCACTGCTCTGATCTCTCAATCTCTCCTAATCTTCTCCCCTACTTATCCCTTTTTATCACACCCAGATTATACTTCAATCCAGCATTAAGTAGCTTTTAAGATTAGATGTCTAATCAGACTTTCTATTGTGAAGATAAATAGTTTCAGTAAAACACGATCATTTTCAATTGAAGCCTTTGGATCATTATAGGTAGGGTATTTGACCAACATCGCTACCACTGCTGCATCGTATTTTTAATTCTCCCTATTGCATATAATCAGGGGTGATAGTGAGCACTAAAAAAAAAAAAGTTTTTTTGTGTTCCCCTCAACCACGCCCCCCTTGAGTAAAAAAAAAGAAGAGGATTCGCAGGGAAAAAATGGCATCTAACAACGTTGCCCGCTTGTGAGTAAGAAAATTGGAGAAAAATTGGGAAAAAAATAGGGAAAATAGGAAAAAATAGGGAAGAAAAAAAAAAAATCTGGATATTTTTTAACTTTTTTTTTTAATTGGGAAGAAGAAAAAAATCAGGAAAAAATTAAAAAATTTGGGAAACCGATTTAAATCATTTTTTATCAGGCCTGTATAATGGAAAACAAGCCAACGTAAATGGAGCTCTACTTTTACTAGCTAATTTGGATTTTGCAGTCACACGCACTTCCAGTCAAAACGGGCCACAGGGTATTGGAATCACACTTCACTGTCAATAGGACTAAGAATGAGAAAATGTAGTTTTGCCTAAATCTCTAATGGTGTAAAGTGAATTTGGCGGGATTTTTTAGTCGACCAATTTGCTATTCCCGTTTACCGTATAAATTAACTGCATATTCTGAGATTTTCAGGGTCGCAACTACCATGGAATGGCCTTAGGTGCAATTTGAAATATTTGAAATTTACAAGGAGCACCGGTAAATTTATGATTATTCAATTTCTCGAAAATGGAAGTGTTTTAGGGGCTAATTTTTTGAGTGCTTATAATACATCTACAGGGGCATCCAAATGTATCAAAATTGTAAAGAATTACTATCCATCCAATTTTCTGAATTTTCCAAACTTTGCATTACCTTTAATTGGTTTTTGCTCAAACTTTCACTGACCCGTTTCTCTCCAATTTTTCTGCTCCTATCAAAACCAACTTAATATCAGGGTAAACTAGCTTCTCTTTAACAAAACAGGATTAATCCGTTTAAAGCTAATCTGGAGATACCTCTTGCTGGATTCTTAAAAAAGGGGGATTATCCCCATTTTAATCAGATCGTATTCAATGGTTTAACAAGGGCAGGCAGTGTGGAACCCATTACTGATACGCATGTACTTTAAAATTTCATAGAAATGTTTGTCTTTTAGTGTTATTAGTTCAAACTGATTATGATAATCCATTGATCCAGACGCATTTCAAGATGCATGTTAATCTGATTTAAAGGAATAGTTGAGTTCTGTTGCAGAGGGCGCTACACAAAATAATTTTTTTGTGCGATAGTGAAAAACTGAGTGTCAAATCTGAAATCATCTGTGTTTGATCAAAGTCGGTTCAGAGACGGCTGAAATATTGATAAATATAACCATTTCTAATATTTGTGGTGCCCCACAAATATTCAGTAATTTTGAACCAGCCGTTGTAAAAAGCGATAGCGCCTTCCACGTTTGATTCCAGCCATATTGGCTTTTTTGTGTTGGTTATAATATAACCAGCCGGCCTGTGTTATTATTAATTAATTAATTAATCAACGGTCACCTTATTTTTTTTTTAAAGTGGAGCCGAATAGGTATGATTGTATTCACTAATCTCACACATTTTGGGGTCTAAAATTATCTTCATAGCAATTTTAGGTTCTAAAAGGGCACTAGAAATGTCATAAATAAGAATAAGAGCAATAACTATGCACTTTGAAGGCATTTGCGGTCTTAAACAAGAACACAACTATCCC
The DNA here is from genome assembly GCF_000002235.5 of Strongylocentrotus purpuratus. NCBI lineage: Eukaryota > Metazoa > Echinodermata > Echinoidea > Camarodonta > Strongylocentrotidae > Strongylocentrotus > Strongylocentrotus purpuratus. The sequence continues at coordinate 305,171 of NW_022145530.1, read as the reverse complement.
TTCAAAGAGAAGGCAAAGTGTAATTAATGATTTATATAAGTTTTTATATAAAATACAAGGGTATAATTATGTACCGGTATGTATGTAGCTCAGAGGAGAAAAAAAAAAAGAAAGAAAATTATTATAATATGTGCCATATTTTATGGAGATTCGTGATAACAAACTCACTCAATTAAAAAATAAATCTAGTTTGAAAAACTCTGACATAACCTGTCTCACTGTGGGCCACTCATAAAAGTCAATATGTCAAAGAACTACAGGTATCTTGTATAATAAACTTGTATTCAGTATTCCCTTTAAAGGTAGTGTATTCTTTTGCAGCCAACATCAAATTTTATAAAACTTTGCAAAAATTATGAATATGTCATGTCTGTGTATGTCCTATCTGTGAAATTTAAAAGTTACCAGTGTCCTTGTATTAAAATTATGCAAGAAAAACTGTTTACTTTCTATACTTTGAGTGACTGACCGATTTCTGTTTTCTCTTTGGTAATAACATACTGTACATAAACTGAGCTGTAAAGGGTACATGAGCATTTGTACACAATTATCAAGCTGAATTGGTATGATCGTATTGGCTAAATTCACACATTTTGGGGTCTAAAATTACCTTCATAGCAATTTTAGGTTCTAAAAGGGTACTAAAAATGTCATAGATAAGAAAAAGAGCAATATCCATGCACTTTGAAGGCATTTGCGGTCTGAAACAAAACTCAACCATCCCCTGAAAGCATTCAAAACTGAGAAATATCAGCCCAAAAAGGGAGGGAAAAAAGAAAAAAGATTTCCGACTGACTGACCCTCGTTATTTTAATGCCTTATTGTTATTTTTACTACTACTGCTACTTCTACTACTACATGTAATACTACTACTTCTACTACTACTACTACTACTACTACTACTACTACTACTACTACTACTACTACTACTACTACTACTACTACTACTACTATTTCCACTTTTACTACTACTACTAATACTACAACTAATGCTATTATTCTTACAAATCTCATTCACTATTTCACATATCTTATTATCTTGGGAAAGTAGAGCAAACCTTTCTCAATTATCCTCTTCAGATTTGCTATTAGGAAGTAATCTAACTTGTGTTTTTTTTATCACAAATACCAAAGTGCTTTGTTCAAAGATGAACTCAAGAGGGAGCTATTATCATTACTTTCAGTGGACCGGTTTTTTCTAATTCATGGATGTTTCTTTCCTGGGAGCTTGTGACAAGGTCGAATATTTCATGAATAAACAACAATACTTGGAAACATGCAGTCTGCATACATTACTTGTTGCAATGTCAGGAAAGCATTGGGCAAGCTTTCCTTCATTCAAAATGTATGCATAAAATGTTAATATGTTTATAGTAAAGCAGTTGCAATTTCTTGTCAGCAGTTGAAAAATCGATGGGTTCTTACAGACTAAAGGGAGAGTTTAAGGGCATCATGGTAGCCTCTAAGATCCCTAGAGATATTGTTTGATTTGATTTGATTTGATTTTATTTTCTACTGCATTCATCTAAGTTTACAGTTTTTTGATAACAAAAATATAAAGTGCAATAAGTATTTTACTGACAATGAATCATAAATTAGCAAATACATATATATATATATATATATATATATATATATATAAACTGTTATTTTCAAAAACGAAATGATAAACTGTCACAAATACTAAATTTCCTCAAACATTATAACACATTATAAAATTATTTACGGAAGAAGGACTGTCATTGTAAGCAGATTGCTTGATAATATGACAGACTAGACAAGCTCATGAAATATATTAACACATTTATTAAGCAGAAACGGATAGGTAATTGAAAGTACAAATTTTGATGATGGTGATGCAGATGAGGATGATGATGATGATGATGATGATGATGATGATGATGATGAAGATGATGATGATGATGATGATGATAATGATGGCGATAATGATGATGACGATGGTGATGATGATTCGAATGAAAGAAGAGATGACATGATAAAGAATGAAGAGTTGACACAGAAATTCTACCTTGAGTATTCTGATAATAAGATCATTTTAACTTTGGCCTTAAATGAGTAGAGGGAGCAACATTAATATATTCTGGGAGAGAGTTCCATAGGTCAGGACCATGGTGTCTTATGGATCTGTGGGCAAAAGTAATTTTGGGTTTACTAGATGAAAATTTAAGGAATTATGGGTAGGGTAAGAGTGAATAGCTTTATTCATAGTGTACAAGTTTTGAAATGAAAGAGGGAGCATGTTATTTAAATACTTAAACATGATCAGTAAACTTTGTAGCGAATTTATGTCGAATACTGTTAGGGTTTTCAGTTTGTAAAATATTGGACTTGTGTGAGATCAATATGGTGAACCAGTACATACTTGGCAGTGGACAGACTCTCCTCCTTGCTCACCAAGGAGTCCAATAGAAGCCTTCCACGAGCTGCCTGAGCCATGAGATGGTGTGGATCTCCAGGATATGCTGCTTGGGGGTTATCGTCTCACTTGGGAAGTTTGAGTGGTAGAATGCCATATAGGATCTTATATCCTCCTCTAGTAGAAAAAAAAAAGAGATAATAAATGAAAGAATTAATAAAAATATATGTTCTATTACTTTACAGAAATTGAAATCCCCATGTGGCAGGCACCAAACAAGTGGAAGAGCTGGTTGTATTTGGCGCCAGTGGCACCCGCTTCTGCCTTTAGGAGGTCTGAGGCGGACAAAGGGATTCTACAGTCTGGAGCAGCTAGGGGGTCTGTTATTTTGTCTACATTGTGTGGCTGCGTGTGGAGACAATGAAATATTGATAGATCAAATAATGTTTGTCATTTCTTGTGGTATTACAGATTGAACTTTTTTAAACCTTCTGAAACCATGAGAGATATTTTCATATAAATAAACTTGTTCCTTTCTGTAAGAGTTCTGTTCAGCTTTCTACTTTTCTGTGGTTAAAAAAAAATTATTTTAATTATTTTTTTTCAATCTTAACACTGTATACTTTGATACCAGAAATTTGTATTTTATTTGTCTTAAATTACAGTTACCTGCCAACATTTGAAAATAAGAATTGAGAATTTTTAGCACGGTTTGCCTTCGAAAAATAAGAAATCGCACTTGCAGTGGCAGTGCAACTGGCATTACTCGGTAAATCTGTACCAAAAAGCGAATACAAATTCGCTGCTCGATCGTGCAGCCATTCAACGCACGCAATATGTGAACTCTCAAATCAAGACACATCATAAAACATGCTTAAAGATAAACTTTAGTACTGGTAATGCGATTGCATTGTGAAAGAAAAGGGGTGGAAAGGATCAGAAACAGTTGATCATGTAGCATGTACATTAAGTATTGGTGTGCACTGCAAGGTTCTGGAGTCATCAAAATCATAATAAATTTGACCGAGTCTTGGTAAAGTAACAAGCACTGTACACAGAAAGCTATATATATATATGGGACAACACACATGGTGTCGGGGCTAGTACTACCTTGATTTTCTTGTCTTTTTTATGCTCATTACTCAGCCAGTACACATTTTCTTCCAAAATTGTTTGGCACATGTCATTTATTTGTAATCTTGAACATTCAGTGTAAGTTTCGTTTGATTCTGTGAGAATTAATTTCCTTTTTTTTACCAGAACTGGAGTTTATCTTTAATTTGGCTTTAGCACAAAAAAAAAAAAAAAAAAAAAAAAATAAAACAACAACAAAAAACAATCAGAATTTTGAAAAATCTGAATATTCTGAATTTTCAGGTCCTATAAATCCAGAAAATCTGAATACTCTGGATTATTTGGAAGGACTGGCAGGTATACAGTGATACTCACTTGCAGACTACGATAGACATGATTTCCAATGGATGCTCCTCCATGGAAAGCCTGTCGGCAGACTTGCACATGATGGAGGACTTCCTCCAGTCTAGTTAAAATTGGGCCAGCCCCAAATGGGAGCTCAGTGAGATTGGAGGTGTCTTTTTCCTGTAAAAAAAAATAATTGTACTGTTGGTTACAAATCAGGGTTCTGTAGGTTTAATTTGGGGTCATGAAAATGAAAAGTTCAAAGACCTAGATTGATGATTTATTGTTAGTTTTGTTTTATAGTTCTTTGGTTTTCTATACTGCCTTGTATTTTGTATTAGTAAAATGTTGATACTGACCATTTTAAATGATTTTTTCAATTTCAATTTGATGACATCATTTCTCAACCACGCCCCCCTTGAGTGAAAAAAAGAGAAGAGGATTCACGGGGAAAGAATGGCATATAACAACATTCCCACCTTTCGAGTAAGAAAATTGGGGGAAAATAGGGGAAAATAGGGCAAAATAGGGAAGATTAGAGAAAATAACAGGGAAATCGGTTAAATCAGGATAAAAGAGAGAAGAAGAAAAATCCTGTAAGAATTTTTTTTTAAAAATCAGGTTTTTATCAGGCCTGCTTTTGTACATCAAATTTCACAATTTTTTTGTTTTCTTCGTATTTATTTGTGTTCTTGATCCGACTTCATAACATGTGAAGTAGAATATCATTTTGCATTCTATACCTTGCTTTCAGGGGAGTAGATTATCTCAATCACAAGAAGGAAAAACATGAAATTTGATGTACAAAAGGCATGGAGAGTTTTCCACAAATGATGTCATCAAATTGAATATCGCCCTCTTGTGACTAGATGGCTCAAAGAGAGAAATGTCTCGACTGGCTACGAAGGCGGGGTCCACAAACTTCAAGATCAGATCTTAGGGGGAAATTAGCTGGCAAAAGCCGATTTTCTTTAAAGTTTCACTGATTTTATTCAAATATCTTAATAAACTTACAATAAAAGGAACTTAGTATGAAGGTTTTGGTTCCCTTTAAGGATACCCATTATGATTACCAAAGTTTAAAAATGTATGTAGTCCATCATTTGGTTTGTTATTATGATTCATTCTGTATTTTTGTTGTTCAATATTTGCTTTGATTTACGTTTAATTGCATCATCAAACAACAGGACGATTATAAAAAATTGTCAAGTGTGCGACAGTACTCACTCCTTGTACTGGTCGAGCAGGTTGAAGACCAGAGATGTCAAATTCTTGACATGGATTAGGGGGTTTCCTTTATCATCAGGGTTTGTGCGATGTCACTGTTGAACTGTACACCCCATCTAGATTTACCCCTAGGATCTGCTCTTGAAGTTTGTGGACCCCGCCTTTGTAGCCAGTCGAGACATTTCTCTCTTCGAGCCATCTGTCGGAAATGCGGTACAAAAGCTCACTAGTTATTTTCTTATTAATTTCTTCAAAACATAATACATAACTGATTATTTACTTCATGTTTACAAATTGGAGAATCTAAATATATTTCTTCACAATGAATAATGGTATATTCAGAGAAACTTAATAAGCTTTTATCTTTTAATTTAAAAAAAAAAATTATCTTACATGTGTTTTATTTACCTCTTCAGTCTTCTGAGTTTTTTTCCAGCTGAAACCAAAAAATGAATTCAGCTGTAGGATGTCCTCGGCTGGAATACTTATTCCAGCTGGTCCCAATATTTCAGATAGGGCCCCAGTCTGGATTTCGTCTCTCTGCTGGGCCTCCTCCTCCCCCAGAGAATCCCCTTCCTCATCTTTCCCCATCACTGTACTCCTCCTTCTTATCGTCGTCCTTGAGGAATTTTTTTGCTCGAGACTGTTGCCGCAGGAATTATTGTAGTTTTGATAGGCTGAAACAGGGATATATACATATTATCTGACATGATTTTGTAATAATATGTGATTCAGATGATGCAAGTTTTGTATCCTATGATTTAAGAAGAATAGACGTAAAAGCCTCAAATAGGTTATAAGTGCCAAGTCAATGTTTAGCCAGAGATTCACTTCAATACAATCTAAATACTGTAGGTATTATTAAGTCACTTGATTGTTTACAGCATAAGTCTAATATTTTGTCAAAAACGTCTCTAGAAGATCAGTAACAGTTATGTTCATGTCTCTGCATAAATAATGTTGAATTCCATTGTAATGAATAGGTGATACCTTTTTCTTTTATATCCCACCAAGAAAATAAGAATAATTCTTTACAATTGTTTTTCTTCTATGGAGCAGCGAGTTGGAATTGGCAAATAAAGTTATATATTTCTACATCTTTTTGATAATAGTCAGTCCATAATCAAGCAATCAACGACCTCCCCCCCCCCTCCACACACACACACACACGCACACTTCTTTTCATTTCACTTCTTGGTAATAATGCATGGGGCTTAATTTGTTCATCATTTCTTACAAAATGCATAGAAATTTTACCTATCACCTAACATTTTGTAATTTTAATCTCAATGGTAATGGCATAACAAATAGTTTGATCTGATTTGACTTTGTAAAAATACTAATGAGTAAGAAATGTCAGATAAGAAATAGAATTGTGGAGGTCACAAGTAACAGAGGTATTTTAATACCTTTCCACGGCCAGGTATTCCAAACATAGCAGAGATGCCATCGTGAGAATGTGAACACTGAGATTTCAGAAATGTTGTTGCAATCTCTTGCTTCTGTCTGTGAGTCAATGTGTTACGGTGATGTCTGGGTTTTTACTGTATTTATGATAATAATAATAATAGTTTGTTCTTATATAGTGCATTTCAGGATCGCAGGCCCTCTCAATGCGCTTTAGAGATATTACCCCGGTCATTGGATCCATGCATGGCCATGTTGATGGTAAGAATGAATGGATATTTTAGTGTGGTAAATTGATGACCGGCAGTGTGTGTGCATTGTAAATGCAGGTTGTCAATGAGAGTGTTGATATGTAGATGGTTATCACAGCGTTCAAGTTCAAGGTCGCCGGTATAACAAAAAAAAATCTTTCTCCCCCCCCCCCTCCAACCAACATCCACCTTTCATCATCATCACCATCATCATGTTAACGTTAATTTGCAGGTATATTAATATCATTAGGCTAATATTAGACTAAATACAATACACACCTGCCCATCAAGGCATCAGACGCAAGACGTTTATACTAACTAAGTTAGTATTATGCTAGTCTAGACCTAGACCGAATTTTCCGTCTCTTTCGTTCGTTAGCCTCTTATTGGGGTAGGGTCGGCTCTCTCTTTAGAGACGGAAGCCGTTTATACACATGTCCTTGCTAACGCCACGGCCAGTTCTGGTCGTAGCGTTTTGCCCCCAAAATCCCCCAAAATGTCATTTTACCTCGAGCATGTTATATTGTAAATTAGGCCTAGGCTATAACAAATCAGTTCCACTTACCAACTTGACTGAAATAATCAGTTTAATAGTCCCTTTTTAGGAAATTATGGGTCAAAATCGAAATCCATTTTGAAAATCTTTTTCAACATGGATTCCGATTTTGACCCATAATTTCCTAAAAAGGGACTATTAAACTGATTATTTCAGTCAAGTTGGTAAGTGGAACTGATTTATTATAGCCTAGGCCTAATTTACAATATAACATGCTCGAGGTAAAATGACATTTTGGGGGATTTTAGGGGCAAAACGCTACGACCAGAACTGGCCGTGGCGTTAGCAAGGACATGTGTATAAACGGCTTCCGTCTCTAAAGAGAGAGCCGGCCGACCCTACCCCAATAAGAGGCCAACGAACGAAAGAGACGGAAAATTCGGTCTAGTCTAGACCTAGATTTTTCTAGGCCTACTCCTCTGGCCGCGGGAGGGAAATATACTCCTGCACCTATCAAAGTCGTCAACAGGGTGTGAAGAAATACCGTAGAAGGGGCGATTTCTGCAGAACACCTTAATTGTCTCTAATATCCACCTCCAGGCTCCAGCAAAATAATCTATTCTATAAATTTCTAGCAGGGTTTCAACTCTGAGAAGACGTGGTTTCGCTAAGAGTAAGACACCGCCAAGACACCGGGCATCGCATCTGGCTAGACAGTCCTGTGGCTGGACTAGGAGCATAGCATCATTTCTAAAAACAGTCAGTGCATTGACTGGGATCGGCTTCTGTGATTAACAAAACATCCCTAGACTCTATTTAGATCTATACATTCTGTGACCTAATTTACATAACAACTTGAATTGATCTCCTCCAGTTTCCCCGCCTCTGCAGATTATTAACCTATTTTGATTTGTCCAAAGTTTTACTCTTGGCACCAGCTTGGCACACATGTTTGTCAGAATGGTAACCTTTCTCAAGAACAGTGCACAATGGGCTTCTCGCACTCTCAATATATGTAAAGTGAATACCATTCAGCAGTCACCGGAAGGCGCTTACTCGTACGTACGTACGGTACGGGCGTACGTAAGCCTATGGGTCGGCCTCGTGGTAACTCCCTCTTTGAATTTAGGCGTCACTTCGACAACATCTTGAAAAGTAAACGCTCTCTCGTCTTTTTGTTGTTCGTTTCATCCTTTGATATTTCTCCTTTTCTAATACATAACACATTCCTCAACTTTCTTGAGTTTCTTCAAAGTTATTTTTGGTTGTATGTTTTTGTGGAAAACCACTTTAAAATGAACGATGTGTCGTGACTGAGTTCGCCTTCGTGGCGCTCTGCATTGTGCATTGGGCCTCCCGCCAAAGTCCAGGCCAGCAGCATTCTACATGCGCATGCACTGTTTGCACAGGCCACATGGCGGTGCTTTCGTGAGAGGGAATTTAGAAAATGAAAAGATGTGGAATATATGGCGTCATAATTTGAGTTGGTGAATGGTGATTGTCATTTAAATGTTATCTGGGCTTGATCTGCAAATATGAAATTGCTCAAAGAATAATTTAAAAATTCAAATTGTGAATGTGAGTCCACTGTCGAACTAGCTGATCAGCTGCATCTGCATGATTGTGTGCACCTGTGTGTTATGAGTGTATGGACTATTTAATTTATGTATTAAAATGCTGCCTATTAACACATAGTGCAGTGCTAGAGGTTAATATGCATTATCATGGACTCTCCATGCTTTGCTGTAGTGGCTGTAAGAAATAGATCTAGAACTTCTATACATGGTCATGCGCTTTTTTCTCCGCTAGCCCCAAGGCAAGGGATCACAAGCAGATTCAGTTTGAAAATGCCCTTCACCCCCCCCCCCCCCCCATGTGAATCAGTGCATATGCCGAAGAAGAAGAAAAAAATTGCGGAAGATCTTTTTTTTGGACAGGATTTGTCGGCGTCTACGAGGACATCCTCGTTTATGCGGACGATCCTCATTCTCTAATCGCACACAAAAAATCGAAGAAGCATACAAAGTGGAATTTCCCCATGTGTCGATCGATACCGTATGCATGATGTAAGCGCTAAAAATAGCAGCGCTATAGCAATTTGAATAGAGCCATGTCCTTGTTGGTGCACTCCAAATCGATCATGAATTAAGAGCGCGGTGCCAAATCGATGCACCGTGGACGCGCGGATAATCACGTACTTAGGAATAATAAGGGTGCGTCTTATACACAGATTTACGGTATGCGTTCCCCACTTGGAAGTCATAAGATGATGTAATCAAGTCGATGGCAAGTTTTTAGGTCAACAACTTCTGATTTTCAAAGCTTAAGATTTCTGAGTTTTCAGAGAGCTGATACTCATCCGACAGACACTAAAATATGGCATAGGGGTCTATAATGGCTTATAACTGTTTTTCAGTTCGGATATGGTCTTCTTTTTTGTGTGTACAAACTAGTTCATTCTAGGTGATTTTCAGGCTCTCTGATCAATTTTAACTGGCATCCCTGGGTCTTCAACGCTTTGAAAAGGTATCATTAAGACAGAGCTCACTTACATTAATTTATGACATAGCTCCCACTACAAAGTACAAGACAAGATATTACTTTTCAAGATCCCTGAAATTGTGACTCGAAATAGTATAGCAGTAGGCATGCCATTTTTTTACCCTTGCAGTTGTCCAAACTGATCATTTAGCACAGAGCACCCTAGAACCAAACATAATAGTCAATTATTCAGATGCCTATTGGTCTAATGACCTAGTGACCTTTTTAAGCTGGAAAGCACTCCTCGGTGACGATTCGATGACGAGGCTGATGTGGCTTCTGTATAACCATGGTGATGGTTGCTATGACATGTATTATGTCAAGCAGCCTTTCATCATGGTACTATGCAGAAACCCGATACAGTGATGCCAGTTTCGAGGCATTTGTCTGAGAGGAAAATTGTGTAGATTGCATGTAATTTTTAAGTTGTTAGATTCATCATTTGACTTCCCTCTCCTGCCTTATTGCCTCCTTTGTTTTTTCTTTTTCTTGAAAGATCGTAAATCTTTTTTAATTGTTTGATTTTTTTTGAGACACATCGATATCAATTAAATTTTTTTATTTTTTTCTACTCCGTAGGTTGAAAGTGGCAAGATAACTTCTCTTACTTGGACTATTGGAAAGAGAAACATGCTGAATGAAAAGTAAGTAATAATTTTTGGAAATAATATATTTGCCTCAAAGTGATGCTGAATCCTTGAAACTTTCATGCTAAAAATAAAATGATAGGGGTCTTGTTTTCTTTTAAAACACAATTTCTTTACTATATTCAGAACCAGCAATGTAATATTTGAAGACTGAGAACAACAGAAATAGATTTGTTTTGGGTGCAATTTTTTCTTGCTTGAGATTAAATTGTTTGTCTTCATACATTGTTCCTCGATGATGATTTTGATGACGAGGCTGATGTGAGCACCATGTAGCCGTATCAATGGCAATGTGACATGTCTTATGTCACACTGCATTACATTGTGTGGCTGCATGTAGTAGCTCACAATCGGTGATGCCAGTTTTCGAGGCATTTGTTTTGAGAGGAAATTGTTTATTGCATGTAATGTTTCAATTGATAGATTCATCATTTGACCCCCCCCCCCCCCCTCTCCTGCCTTATCGTCTCCTTTTTCTTGAAAGACTGTCTATCTATGTGAATTGTTTTAAGACACATTGATATCATTTAAATCTACTTATAATCCAAGTTTGTATCTTTGTTATTTGTTTCTACTTTATAGATTGAAAGTGGCAAGATAACTTCTCCTTTTTGGACTATTGGAAAGAGAAGCATGCTAAATAAAAAGTAAGTATTAATTTTGGAAATAATATATTTGATTTTAGGTGACGCTGATCCCCTGGTTTGTAAATTTCATGCAAAATAAATCAATGGGGAGATATGGGATAGGCATCTTGTTTTTTCCTTTTAAATCATATTTGTTTTGGTAGCAATTTTTTTTCTTGCTCGTTGGCGCTAAAACGAATTTTCAAACATAGTTCCTCGGTGATGATTTTGATGACGAGGCTGATGTGAGCACCATGTAGCCGTATCAATGGCAATGTGACATGTCTTATGTTACACTGCATTACATTGTGTGGCTGCGTGCAGTAGCTCACAATCGGTGATGCCAGTTTCGAGGCATTTGTCTGAGAGGAAACGTGAACATAAAAATGTGACCAATTTGATTCAAGCAGAGGAAAGGGAGGGGGGAAATGCACATTATTATGTTCTCTTTGTTCTTCCGTGTTTGGACTCTGTTCAATCAGTAACAAAAATGAACCACTCTTCATTAATAAAGCAGTTCTCTCCTTTTCTTTTGTCATTCTGTTTATCTTATTTTTGTGCTCGCATCGCTATGAACATGACGGACAAAGAAAGAGGACAAAATATACTAGTGCTGTAGTCAAACGTTTAACCGTCCGGTATCCGACCGCCCATGGCGGATTCCGTTTTCAATTGGACGGTTTCGTTTTCCCGTTTTTTTTTTTTTTTTTTTTTTTTTTTTAATAATTTTTTTTTTTTTTTTTTTTTTTTAATATTTTTTTTTTTTTTTTTTTTAAAGTTTCGATTTATGCCCCTCCACCTGGCACTATGCCTGGCAATGTCTCCCAGCTCAGTAATCAGTGTGATGACTTACCACTTGGAAACTAGAACAACACTCCAATTTGTCTGTCATCTTGGTTTGAAAGTAATCTTTGTAATAGATCTCAATATATATTCATCCAAGTTTAACACATGGTGTACCACAAGGTTCTATCCTAGGTCCTCTACTGTTTCTAATTTACTTTAATGATCTTACACATTATTCTAAAACGACATTGTTACTATTATTTGTGACTAGTTCACACCTTCAGTTAAATCACCTTCCAGCTTTTTCACACGGCCAAAAAAAAAAAAAAAAAAAAAAAACGATTTTTTTTTTTTTTTTTTTTTTTTTTTTTTTTTTTTTTTTTTTTTTTTTTTTTTTTTTTTTTAAATAAATCGTTTAACCGAAAACCGTCCGGTTTTGACAGGCGGTTAAACGGAATTGGAGATATCCGTGATGTTACAGCACTAAAATATACAGTTCATCAGGTATACAAAGGAACATCCCTTCACTGCTATTATGTAAAACTGTGTAGAACAGGTGAAAATGCATGTGACACCTGTTCTACACATTTTTACATAATAGCAGTGAAGGGATGTTCCTTTGTCTACCTGAGGAACTGTATATTTTGTCCTCTTTCTTTGTCCGCCATATTCATAGTGCATACAAATGAAAAGGGTCGGATTGTCCTTTCATTAAGCAGTTTTCTTTTTCTTTTTAGCATCTACAACCCAGCCTCCGTCTCAGATGGGTGTGATGTTGCTGAATTCTTCAGGTGAATACACTTGGTAAGTAAAATGTATAGTTGGAAAATCTTCATACATTGTTCCTCAATGATGATTTTGATGACGAGGCTGATGTGAGCACCATGTAGCCGTATCAATGGCAATGTGACATGTATTATGTCACACTGCATTACATTGTGTGGATGCGTGTAGTAGCTCACAATCGGTGATGCCAGTTTTCGAGGCATTTGTTTTGAGAGGAAAATTGTTGATTGCATGTAATGTTTAAGTTGATAATTCAATTTGACTCCCCCCTCTCCTGCCTTATTGCCTCTTTTGTTTATCTTTGTGAATTGTTTGAGAATTTTGAGACGCATTTATATCTATTTATAAAGTTATAATCCAGTTTCTTTCTTTATGTTTGTTTTCTTCTACTTTATAGGTTGGAAGTGGCAAGATATCTCCTTTTTATGGACTAAAGGAAAGAGAAGCATGCTGAATAAATAGTAAGTATTAATTATTTTTTTTTGAAATCATAATTTTGCCTCAAAGTGATGCTGAACCCTTCCATGCGAAATCTTGCGAAAAGTGAATTACTGGGGAGAAGGGATAGGGGTCTTGTTTCTTTTATATCATTTGTTTTGGGTGCAATTTTTTTCTTGCTTGTTGGGGCTAAAAAGAATTTTCAAACATTGTTCCTCGGTGATGATCCGATGACGAGGCTGATGTGAGCACCATGTAGCCGTATCAATGGCAATGTGACATGTATTATGTCACACTGCATTACATTGTGTGGCTGCGTGTCGTAGCTCACAACCGGTGATGCAAGTTTCGAGGCATTTGTCTGAGAGGAAACATGAATATGAAAATACAACAAATTTGTTTCGAGAAGGGGAGAGGGAGAGAAATATTGCTCCATCCAACATTATTTGATAGGATCGTGTTGCATGGGGGGTAGCATGTTAATATTCTTTTCTTTTGTTGTTCCATATTTGGACTTCCTTTAATCAGTAACAAATAAAAAGGGTTGGGTTGTCCTTAATTAAGCAGTTCTCTTTTTTCCTCTCAGAATCTACAACCCAGCCGCGGTTTGAGATTGGTGTGATGTTGCAGATTCTTCAGGTGAATACGATTGGTAAGTGAAATTTGAAGTTTTTAGTTTTTTTTTTTTTTTTTTCTGCATACGTGTAATCAGCTCTTTTCACAATGGTATTCTTTATGAAATTCTAGAAACACACATTGATCTTGAATTTAAAGACGAGCGGGAAATGTGTTTCCAGAAGCTAATATCACAATCACTAATGGAAGCCTTGTGGCATGTCATGATCTGGGAGCATGTATACGTTATATTACACCAGGCGTCGCCAGGTCACTGCTAAAGATGATACCACACTGATCATAAATATGCGCTTCAATATATTTTCGTTTATCAGTCCCAAAATATTTGTTATATGCAGTGGCTTTACACAAATTTTACAATTTGCAAATTTGTCCTTGAATCTCCTTGAGCTGCAAAAAATATTGACCTGCACTGTCTATATGAGGATACTGGAAAGCTGGCTGTTGTTTATGCATCTTGATCACCTGCAATATCTATTTTGCTTCCGAATGGCATTTCTGAAACTTGGAAAATGTAATAATTTGAACTTTACAACAACACCAAAAGAAAGATGACCATGTTTGTATTTTGCTTGTTAACTTCTGACTCTGGAGATTATACCCAAAAGCTGTAAATCATAAGCAGAAGGTTTAACAACCATTTGTCGTGTGCCAATGATGATCACTCTTATCTAGTTTCAAGACGGAGCTGACAAACATATTGTTTGTTGGAGACATCCTTACTCACCTGAGGCACACTGACAATGATACCCTACATTTGTATCAACAGCAAATGAGATAAAAACTGATGAATGTTATCAGCTGTTCGGTTTTAACTAGTTTTCTCTTTAATTTGTTCAGGTGAAAGGAACTCAAGATGCTGTTTCATATCCAGAGCCAGACTGTTAGACAGGCAAGGTAAGTGGTTCTTTTGTCAGTTCTCGGATGGTATGTGCTGGTTTTGTAGAGAAAATTCATAAGTTCTCTGGATGGAATTTGTTAATATTTGTTTACGGTTTTGGGGGTGGGTTGTGATTGACCAGGAACATGCATTCAAGACTATTACCATACCATATTTATAGTGAAGATATATGTTGTCTTGTACATGATGAGTTACTTCTCTGACACCTCTTATCTGAATACATTGATGTCCTACAGTAATATTCTGATACAAGACATGTATGTGCATAGATTAGAACGATCAAATATTTTCCCTCCATAGATTGAAATTCAACAAATATCATAAAATGCAATTTTGTTTTTGTTTGGACAGAACAGACTTCATGTCGGGACCTACGCATTGGCTCAACCATGAGTGTTAAAGCTGTAATATCTGCTTCCTCTCCACAACCTGATCAAGTTGCCCACCATCGAAAAAACTGTGCAGGACATGGCAAGGAAGTTTACAAGCAGTCAGTGTTTATGTGAATGGTAGGTTAATAGGTTTTATTCTTTATAGCTGAATTCATTAGAAATGCAGGGTCACTGGTCCACTAACTTAATTGAATCATGTAAAATTGGAAAGTGGAAAGAATAAAAACTGATTCGTGCAACAACAATTTCAGACAATGGAAAATTGTGAAGAAATTGTTCTTTCAGTGACTTTGAAGAGAGTTTGTTGGAATGATGTCCTAGGAATTGCCGTCTGAATAAAATTGATGGTTAACTAATCCAACCCTGATCAACAAACATTCAGTCATCGTGAATTCTGCAAAAAGCTTGGATGATGTACTTAATATATTTATCTTTTTTCTTTCCCCATCTCTTTTCTTGTTCTCTCTGCCATATCTACTTTTCTCCACCCATCTTTTCATCCATGCTGTTTCAGTACTTGGAGCTCAACCTTCATCTGCGGAATATAGTTCAGTGGTTCATCAATCTTGAAGAACGCCATTTGCTTTAGAAGTTATTCCTAAGGTGAGAATAATATTAATGTTCTCTATCTGTTCTCAATCTTCTTACTCCACTCTTTATGCAAGGTGGTCCACTAACAAAATTGAATCATTTCAAATTTGAAAGTGGAAAGAATAAAAACTGATTCATTCGTCCCTTGTGGCCAGGCTCTAAAGCTTGCTTTTGATTCTCTAAGGTTCAATGCACTGGTGTGGTGCAAGCTCAGCCATATTGCATTTTCAAACAATGTTATGACTCATATTTCATGAGTAATGAATATTAACCTGTAGATGATTTTGAAACCTGAACAATCAAAAATTATAACCTGTCGCTGTTATGTTTAAACAAAACCCTTCTGGGGATACCCTGGTAATAAATCGTTGTAATGGAGTAAAAATGTCTAGTGTCCTGAAATAACGTTGATAAGAACATAACCTGGCACATACTGATAGTGAGTGGTAGTGTCGAGTTATCGAGAAAATCTTATTTTTCTCTCCCAAATTTTTTAGGATACTCGGTCTGTTTTTTTGTGTCAAGAGGTTGGCATCTCTGGTTTTAAGCTATCCTTCATTTTCTTCAGATTCCTGATCCGTTTACCTATACAATTTGAGGCAAAGTTGTTGCCATTGATTTATGCTTTCTAGCTGTACACACATTCTAGATATATATACACACATTTATTTTTGCAGCTAATCAGATTGGTACACTTTAAACCACATCAATTTTTTTGATTTATTAATATTGAAGAATAATAATAATTGTAAGATTCATTCTGTGTCTTGGTTACTACATGATGATACAAGATTGCATGAATCTAAATATGTTTGATTCTCAATCTAGCTTACCAAGTCTGATGTACCAAGCACAAGAACAGAAGGTGTATGATTTTAATAGATTTCATACCATCGTGGCCTTGATTTATACATTCTTTTCAGCTGTTTGTGTTTCCTTAATACGTTCATGCATTTGATGTAGATTTTATTGATGTTTTCTCATTTTGTATTTTAATAGAAAAAGATTTACAAGGATCAGATGGAACAGATGTTGGTTTCTCACATCTTCCCAGGATTCCAGAGTCTGCATGAGTACATGAGAGCGAGGGTAAGATATTTACATGATTCTTGCTGTGAAAGGTTGGCAGGTTTTAAGATTTGATTCATGTATAATATAATGCGAAACAAATAGGCTAACATACCTGCCAACCCTTACGAATAATCCAGAATATTCTGTTTTTCTGGATTTTTAGGGCCTGAAAATTCAGAATATTCCAGATTCTCAAAATTTTGATATAGCAGCGAATGTGTATTTGCTTTTTGGTACAGACTTATTGCCAATTACACTGCTGCTACAGGTGTGATTTCTTATTTTCGAAGGCACACCGTGCTAAAAATTCCTAATTCCTATTTTCAAATGTGGGCAGGTATGGTGTAGTTATGTTTTTGGAAAGACCTGTCCATGCATTATTTAAGTTGGTGAAAAGTTAACGGGGCTTGTCGTGGAATGCCTAGCTATTTTGTAAAATTGAGTTTTTCTGTACCCATGATATTGGATGTGTGTAAATAATTTATTGATAGCTCTGCAAGAAAAGTAAAAAAGTGCCATTTGATCATGATGAGTAAATTCAGCGGATCGAAATTCATTTTTATGAGAAAACATTATGCTTACTTCTGAATCACATGGCACATATGCATTCCATAATGACTATTTACCCTCATTCAAGTTGTATTTTAACGTTTTCAGACACGTTGATTTTCATGTAAATTAATGGGGAGACTTTGTTCTGTTCTCAGGGATGTGTTTGTACCGAGCAACGATGCTCTGCTTGGGGGAAGTCGACATGTCTTCACTGGATGCCGTACTGTTGTGGACCTGGAGATATGGTACGTGTATTTTGTTGATGACTCCTATTGTTAACCAGATTTATAATACTCTTTCTTCTCGATCGTTTTCTTTGCTGGCCTCATTCAGATACGATGCGGCAAAACACAGAACTTACATCCCTGTGTGAGCCTTGTACTAAGTTGAGAGAGAGAGCCCTGTGAAGCCCAAATGTAAATACGGTACTCTGAAGGAAATGACCTGAGAACTTTTTTTTTCTAGACAGAAACATTTGAAGGAAATATTTATTCAGTGACTTTAAAGAAAGTTTGTTGATATGATGTCCTAGGAATTGCCGTCTGAATAAAACTGATGGTTAACTAATCCAACCCTGATCACCAAACTTTCTGCCATCATGATTCCTGCAAAATAGCTTGGATGATGTACTTAAGATATTTTTGTATTGCTTTTTCTTTCTACGCTATCTAATTTTCCTTCCATATATCTTTCTATCCTTGTTCTCACTTTTGTTCCATAGTGTTTATGCCGTTTCAGTACTTGGAGTTCAAGCTTCATCTGAGGAAAGATGTTAGTGGTTCTTCAAACTTGAAGAACATCATTTGCTTTAAAAGATATTCCTAAGGTGAGAAGAATATTAATATTCTCTATCTGCTTTCGATCTCTTTCCTCCATTCCTAATGCAGGGTGGTCCACTTACCAAATTGAATCATGTTCAATTGGGAAGTGGAAAAAATCTGAACAGACTTTTGTGGCTAGGCTCTAAAGCTTGCTTGTGGTTCTCTAAAGTTCTTAAATGCACTACTGTAGTGCAATCAGAGTCATTTTGATTGAGAAAGAATATTAACCCTTTTCTGATTTTCACACCTGTACAATTAAAAGTTTGTACCTGTCGCTGTTATGTTAAAATCCCTTGTAGATCACCCTGGTAATATATCGTTGTAATGGAGTAAAAATGTCTAGTGTCCTGAATTATAACGTAACCTGAAATAAAGTTCATTAGAACGTAACCTGGCACATACTGATAGTGTAGGTATGATCTGTCAATGCATTATTCGTTTAGTTAGTGATAAAGGTTTGTCATGGAATGCCTAGCTATAATGTGAAATTAAGTGCTTTTCTGTACCAGTGATATTGGATGTGTGTATTTAATTTATTGATAGCTCTGCAAGAAAAGTCAAAAAGTGCCATTTGATCATGATGAGTAAATTCAGCGGATCGAAATTCATTTTTATGAGAAAACATTATGCTTACTTCTGAATCACATGGCACATATATGCATTCCATAATGATTATTTACTCGCACTGAAATTGTATTTAACATTTTCAGAAATGTTGTTTGTTTGTACAGAGCGACGATGCTCTGCTTGGGAGAAGTTGACATGTCTTTCTTTTTTTCTTTCCCATCTCTCCATCCTTGTCCTCATTTGTATTCCATAGTGTTTATGCCGTTTCAGTACCTGGAGCTCAATTTTTATCCGAGGAATGAAGTTAGCAGCTGATCAATCTTGAAGAGCTTCATTTGCTTCAGAAGATATTCACAAGGTGAGAAGAATATTCATGTTCTCAATCTTCCAACTCCAATAATAAACAAGTTCATGCTGTGAATAGAGTAAATATGTTGAAGGAAACGTGTAATCATTCAATTTGATTTTACATGGTGAATTTAAAACAGAATGTTGGTTGAATTGAATTGATTGATTTAAAGACCATTGATGGAATGTCACATTGAAATAATTTAGGAGTTGTTGGTATGATGTTCTAGGAATTGCCGTCTGAATAAAACTGATGGTTAACTAATCCAACCCTGATCAACAACGAAACATTCAGACAACATGATTCCTGCAAAATTAGCTAGGATGATGTACTTAATATATTTTTCTTTTTTCTTTCCCATCTTTTTTCTTGTTCTCTCTTCCGTAACTACTTTTCTCCATCCATGCTGTTTCAGTACTTGGAACTCAACCTTCATCCGCCGAATGTTGTTAGCTGTTCGTCGATCTTGAAGAACGTCATTTGCTATAGAAGCTTTATCTAGAGGTGAGAAGAATATTCATGGTTCATGCTGTGAATAGAGTAAATAAATTGTAATATGTTGAAGGAAACGAGTAATCATTCAACATGATTTTGTAATTTAAGGGGGGGGGGGGTGAATTTAAAACAGAATATTGGTTGACTTGATTGATTCTGAAAGACCATTGATGGAATGTCACATTGAAATATTTTAGGAGTTGTTGTTGGTATGATGTTCTAGGAATTGCCGTCTGAATAAAACTGATGGTTAACTAATCCAATCCTGATCAACAACAAACATTCAGCCCACATGATACCTGCAAAATTAGCTTGGATGATGTACTTAATATATTTTTCTTTTTTTCATCTTCTTTTCTCCATCCATCTTTTCATCCATGCTGTTTCAGTACTTGGAGCTCAACCTTCTTCCGCGGAATGTTGTTAGCGGTTTGTCATCTTGAAGAACGTCATTTGCTTCAGAAAATATACCCAAGGTGAGAAGAATATTCATGGTTCATGCTTTGAAAAGAGTAAATAGATTGTAATATGTTGAAGGGAACGCGTAATCATTCAATATGAGTTTAAATTTTGGAAGGGATGGTGTATTTATAACAGAATGGTGGTTGACTTGATTGATTCTGAAAGACCATTGATGGAATGTCACATTGAAATATTTTAGGAGTTGTTGTTGGTATGATGTTCTAGGAATTGCCGTCTGAATAAAACTGATGGTTAACTAATCCAATCCTGATCAACAACAAACATTCAGCCAACATGATTCCTGCAAAATTAGCTGGGATGATGTACTTAATATATTTTTCTTTTTTCTCGTTCTCTCTGCCATATCTACTTTTCTCCATTCATCTTTTCATCCATGCTGTTTCAGTACTGGGAGCTCCATCTTTATCCGCGGAATGTTGTTAGCGGTTTGTCAATCTTGAGGAAAGTCACTTGCTTCAGAAGATATACCTAAGGTGAGAAGAATATTCATGTTCTCAATCTTCTTACTCTATTAATAATGGTATATTAGTATTCAGGATCAAAGGTTACTGTAGGTTAACAATGTAAACTTGTGTAATAACGGTTCTGATACGCGTCTTGTAAATGATGAGTTACTTCTCTGACACCTCTTATCTGAATACATTGATGTCCTACAGTAATATTCTGATACAAGACAGTAGTCTATATTGTTTTTTTTTGTACGAACAGCAATGCATTTCGTAACTATTGGTTGGAAAAAGGTAATAGCACATGTGCTATAAAAAATACCTCTAAACTGATTATAAAAAATTATATAAATACAACATTTTGTCCATATTTTGCATAGAGTTTTCATTCAGTGCATCTTTGTTCAACAAATGATGAATAAAGTCTAAATCCAAGCCTTTACCACTCTTTTACCATGTGAATTAATTAGTTGGATATGCATCATACCTGGTAGAAAATAATTCCTTGAATGCTGAGAGCATTAAAATAATTACCCTAGCTAAAGGCAGGGTACTAAAGGGCATGCCTTGGGACTATATTATATTCAATTATAAATTTATTTGAAACCGGTTATTATTGTGCATCTATTTCAGCATTCATTCAGTTACATTTCCCCTTCGTCTTTTTGTTTCTCCAAATTCAGGGCCTTTCTACAGCATTTGACACACTTACAGCAGAAAGACCGCATTTGACACATCATACAGCAGCAGGACAGCATTTGACATACTTACAGCAGGACAGCATTTGCTCTCTGTGGATTCAGAAGTATGCAGTTGCCTGTCCAGTTAGTACTATCATCTTGCGCAAATCAGGAAGAGATAAAATTTGTAATTATCAACCTGCATGTAATGGAGGGGAATCATGAGCAATTGAGCATTCAAATAATCAGAATATACATGTATAATGAAATATGATGATACGCATTGATTGGAAAAGGCTAATGTTGAGTGGAAGATTGTAATTTGAAATGTAAGCAGGTTGAGACACATTGGAAATGCAGTCTTATTCACGTTCTGTGCTTTTTATGCCTCTGCAACGAAGTAGCCGGAGGCATTATTGTAAATGAGTTCGCTTTGACCCAAAACTTTGCTATATGCCTACATTACAAGATAGGGTTGTCAGTCAAGATACAGGTATATGTACTTGAATATAACCTTATCACATAGATTATACCTAATATTACATAATTGCAGTCAATTTATACATGTATATGCTAAATAGATAAGAGAACAAGAATTTGTCCCTCTACATGAAAAGATCTCATCAGAAAGATAATAAAACATTTTATCTCATTAATCATTTCTCTACAGTACTCTTCTCTTTTATAAAAAGTATATAAGAGGTAACTGTTGGCCTATTCTAATTATGAAAACAAACGTAAAGCGTGAGAAATAAGTTTTTCTCTTACCTAAAACTAAGGAGCCAGTACCAGTCAAAACCCATGTCTGCTCTCCCCAAAGACAAGATGAAAAAGAGACCGACCCCATAGGCCTCAAAAATCACAACATTCTTATCAGGAATGCTACTTGGTTAACTCCAAAAGAGAGTAGGCCTGATAAAAACCTGATTCTTCCCCCCCCCCCCCCCCCCCCCGATTATTTCTCTATTTTTCTTACTCAAAAGGGGGAGTGTTGTTAAACGCCATTTTTTTTCCCCCCTGAATCCTCTTCTTTTTTTTTTTTACTCAAGCTAGAGGGGGGGGGGGGGGGAACCTTTTTTTTTTTTTTTTTTTTTTAGTGCTCACTATCACCCCTGAGAAAGTGAAAGATTTACCTTCAATTTTTTGACCAGCCCAAATTGTTTGGTTGGCATTGCTGTGGCTGAGTAGGACTGAATCAGGATTGCTGCCCTGATCATGAAGAAATCATTTATAAGCTATTTTGCATACAATAGATAATACTTCTATTTTCTGCATGGTGCCTCTGTGGTCTTCAACCCCACTGAATATGGAAAGTCAGATCCCATTTTCTTATTCCATTTTTCCAGCATCCGCTTTATAACATCCAGTGTTGGTGCCGATGAGCAGCAGGGTTGTGTGGGTTTTTTTTTAAAAAATTCATAGTGGGCTAATGTGTAAAAAGTAACCAATCCGGACTTCAAAAAAATTCCCCATGAGCTTAGGCGCTAAGAACCT
The DNA here is from genome assembly GCF_000002235.5 of Strongylocentrotus purpuratus. Taxonomy (NCBI): domain Eukaryota; kingdom Metazoa; phylum Echinodermata; class Echinoidea; order Camarodonta; family Strongylocentrotidae; genus Strongylocentrotus; species Strongylocentrotus purpuratus. The sequence continues at coordinate 282,692 of NW_022145530.1, read as the reverse complement.
CGACCTGTCTGGTTTGGCCTTGGTAAACGTAAGGCCGTATCCTTATCCAGTAATGCTCTACGCTTATGTATAACTTGTTTAACCGTTTTGTGGTTAAAATGTTCCGCGATTTTAATATTAACTTTCTTGGCATGCTCGTATTGAATCATGAGCTGCCTGAGTAGGAGGACTTCTTCTTCTGTCCAAATGTCCCTCGTGTTTCTCGTTTGTTTTCTTGCACTTTCATCTTATCTCGCCCTTTTAGTGCTCAGACATGCAGACGGGTGTCTATGTCGCTCGTGCTGAGACAGCCCTCATTTCGTTCTAATAAAATAGAGTAAAAAAAAAAAAATTATAGATTAATTATAATAGAAATCATATCAATCAATATTTTTAAAAAAACGGACACTATAAAAGAAAATCAAATATAATTAAAATAGCATGTATGTTGACAGCTTGTCATTGACTTCTTGGATCTTGTAACCAAATGCAGCTCCTGAAAGTAAATTGATTAAACAAATAGTGAGGAAAACAGATTTACCTCTGGTGGGGGAGTGTCATCCATGACCTTACACAGGTCTTGTCGCCACCAATTCGAGGATGGTTCGCAATCCTGGCCCTAACATCTTCGGGTACAGGCTCCATATAATCCAAGTGCAAACAAACTGCCGATACACAAAGTTCACCAAATGTAAAGTGGGTACTTCCGATGTAGAGTTGAGGTAGTCCTAAAAAGGACTGTTGGGGTAATTTAACAAAATTGCGGGATAATCAAAGTTAACTAAAAATGAAAGTTCTAAACGCTAGACCACACTCTCTGCTGCCGAGAGGTAGTCTATTTAACATTGGGGTGTCCACGTCCCCTGAGCATTTGGGGATGTGGCACACTAGTCCATGTGCTTTCTCAAAAGTGTGTTGGCATTTGGTGCATAAAAAAATCACCATTTATTGTGGGTTTCCTGATGCCTACCAATAGCCTTGAGGGAAACAAAGTTCCGTACACAGGATGAGCGTTCATAGACATCCGCCTTCCTTTTAACCATAGCTATATTATTGCTATTTGAGGGTGTGCCCTCATCTTCTACGTTACCATGATCAATACTGGCGTCCTCCCACGCAAAGGAATCTTTCATATCTGTTTGTATTTCAATATTATCCATCAGGTAATTTGTACCAAGTAAGTTGTGGGGTAATGTGTAAAAAGTAACCAATCTGGACTTTAAAAAAACCTCTCGCTTGACTCTGAGCTTCTCTTCCAAAAATTCATGTTCTATGGAGAAATCGAGACAACAAGTGTTATCGCAATGAAACATTTCTTACCAGTCATACTCCTAGTTCGATATTAAACTGGCCACAGAAATGAAATTTAAAATGGCTAGACATGAGATATGACCGCATTTGGGACAGATAATCAGTTAGGAAACCAAAGAGCAATATCTCTCTCTCAAATAGGTTAACCATATCTAGATTCATTCCTTAACAATGGCAAAATTATCTTCACAGAGAAGAAGATAATCACACAAAAATGACATTGTATGTAATAAAAACATCTTCCACATATTTGTATAATGATATCTCAATAATCATTTAAACTATAGTCCCATGTCAATATTCAGAGACGTAAATGAGACACTGTCCCTTCACTACGTGGAACATTCCGGGTTTTTTTCCTATCCAAACTTTCTACACTCTGACGAATGGGTATCCATTTAGAACTTAATATATCACAATCAAAATTACTTCAAAAATTTCTCTTCATATATACCATTCTGACCGCATTGATCCATAGAACCATAAAATAACAAGGTTACCCCTCTCACTCTTTCATTTTAGAACAATCCTAGGCAAATTTGCATATGTAAATGTAGCACCGACGTTTTACACGTGGTGTGAGGATCATTAAATATGTCCAAACAGTTATCCATACGCAACAGAAGTCTAATCAATAATTGCATATAAAGGGAACTTTTCTTTCATTAGGACCCATGCAAATGGTTCACCCTTTCTCTGTCGGTTACCACAAAATTCACACAAACATTACACACACCAAGTACATCACGTAAACAAACAATTCAATCATACTACGAACACCGAGAACATATCACAGAACATACAGTTCCACAATCAAAAGCACTCAAGCTCATTCCATCTAAGACTATTACTCGTTGTATATATGGGTATCTAGGGATGTCTTTTCCCTTTATTACTTAAAACTTATTTAAACACACTTCTAGAAACTCAGAACATAAATCAAGCAATGTATTTCAAAGAGAGCACATGCTTCTTGTAAAACTAGTCACTCATTCAGAGCAAATCCATTCAAACATGGAACAAATCATTAACGATTATGAAAGACATTTTAAATTTATAATGGTCCCAATAATCACAATTATTGAATATATCAAAGAGAAAGGTAATTTTCATATATTCATCACAATATAATAAATTTCAATTTATAGAGCTCTATAATTTGTAACACACATACAAAATATAAACATACATACATACATACAAAATATAAACATACATACATACATACATACGAAATATAACCATACATACATACATACAAAATATAAACATACATACATACATACATACAAAATATAAACATACATACACACATACAAAATATAAACATACATACATCCAAAATATAAACATACATGTATACATACAAAATATAAACATACATACATACAAAATATAAACGTGAAATTATAATACAAAATACAAGATTTACATGTACTGAGAACCTCTTTCTGTTTGGTGGACCACACCTGATAACTATTGTTTTGGTCCACCACTGACAAACCTGGTGATATGACCTCCAGAACCAAAATCTTTTTCAAGTTCATCAGTCATATCACCAGGATAGTTCGCCATCGCTACAGTAGGCACAGTTCCATCGTCAGGATAGATGATGGAAGTCTGTGTCATAATACAACACATTACATTGTAATTCTACCAAAAACGAATATTGAATACAAATTTTCTGATCCGACACAAAATGGACATCCTTGATAGTTAACGTCTAATCACTCATCTTTTCGAAGAAGAATAGAATATATAGAATATATCATTTATTGTCTTCTTCCAAAACAAAAGAAGCTTTACTTCCAGGTGAATCATATTACATAAAATAACACAACTTATACAAAATATAAATACAATCATATCAAAATATCAATTGCATAAAAGGAATGAATAAATAAATAATACATTCATATATTACATAAAACATTAGGATAAAGGGAAGAAGACAAAAAAGGAAGAAATGAGAAGATGTATGGGTCAGTAATATATTTTGTATGCAGTAAGTTAGGAGCTTTAACAGTTTACCCATGGTGTCACCAACGCCATCATCCTGGCAACATCTCTTTGCTCTGGATATATGCTTTAGTATATCATTTCCGTGAGCGATGAGTTCCCTGAACTTGATTGTCTTGAAACTGACACCTATTGTTGAAAAATAATTACAGGCCTTAAATTAATCGACGGCCATCGACGGCCAGGCCGTCGATGCCCCTATGACTGGCCGCGGTGCCCTCCCCAAAAAAGATAAATTCACGGCCAAAAAGGCCGTGCCCTTTTTTTCAAACTGGCCGACGTGCCTTTTTTTCCAACTCGACGTGCCCTTTTTTTTTTAAATTTGCGCACATAAAACCACCAATTGCGCCCATAATCATCTAAAACTAGACGGCAAGGCGCAAGTGTTTTCCGTGAAAATGCGCCCATAAATTATTAGAACAGTAAAAATACACGAATCACGAACAGTTTGCCGCCCACGAGCTCTCTTCTAGCTTCGTATTTAGTGCTTTAATAAGGCGTAAGTGCCGTGAAAATGCGCCCTTTGTTATTATATAGGCAATGCGCTAGCGCACGTACGTTCAGATCATGCGATCGCATGATATGCATAATTATGGTGCATGCTGTTGACGCACGCACGTGCGTACGTACAAATCGAAGGCCAGGCCGGCCAGGATCAAGAAAACAAATCGTCAAATGGAGAAATAAACAAGCATTCAAATAGTCATTAGAGATCTGTCGAGGTTTGTTTGTAGGTCTAGTTTATTATTTTATCTCAAATAGAATTTAGAATTATCTTATTAATAAGTTAAGAACACCTACGATGTTCTCGATCGTAGTTACTCTCATTTTGCCACCAGCCGACGTCGCTTCAAAAAGCTACCCCGCCAGCTTCCCAAGACGAACGTTTCGAGTCCCGGTAAAATTCCGAGGGTGCATCGGTTTCGCTGGCAAACTTCCAGCCCGACAGCTTCCCACCAAAAGTGGCGAGAGTGTGTGCGAGGAACGATTTTGGTTTCGTGAATGCACGTTACGCAACTGAGCTGAGCGTGTCACTTTCAGCTGTCGAATGTCTATAAGGACATTTTTACATCTTATTTCATTAGTTAGGCCTATCTAGACCTTTCTATACAACAGTTAAAAAGATAATTTCTTCAAATTTGCTCCTACTACCGAGAGAGTGGCGGAAGGTTTGTGTGTGAGGTGCGATTTTGATTTGGGATACCCGGCCCGGTTAACTTGCCAAGTCCTTCTGACTTTCGATGTTTGTGAAATTGACAATTTATTTATTCATTTGCTCATCAATATTTTTAGTTACTTTAAAATACTGTTTAATGTGCAAGTTTGATGTTCTTAATCAATTTTTCCTGTTCATATTGTTAAGATTAAAAAGTTATTAAATTGATCGTTCGATGATCGATCTATTCACATTATGAAATTAACATTTGTAGACTCTCTTTGAACTTATGATTAGATAAGGGGCCTATCTGTTTTTGGAAAATTGCCCCTTGCTCTGGTAAATTCCCGTGGCAAAGGGCAACTTTTTAAAAAAATGCCACTTGCTCCTGGCTGCTAAATCTAAGGCTTGCGGGCCGCCGCCTTGTTTGTATGTACCGTAGACCTCTATACATTCTGTGAAGAAGCTGGTGCTAAAGTCATGGGAAATTGATCCCGCACAAGTTTCATAAAATACACATGACATCTAACAAAAATAGAATCAATTTTTTTGGCCTCATACTCGATGCCCTTTTTGTAAAATATTTTGGCCTCGATGCCCTTTTTGTAAAAATATTTTGGCCTTGGTGCCCTTAAAAATATGAGGTACTCAAGGCCAAACTGGCCTTGCCCTAAAAATGACGAAATTTAAGGCCTGTAATTATCAGCGCTGACGTTTCTCTTTCTAATTAAGTTACGTATATGTACATATACTTTGGAATCAAACACTGTACTCGTAATGAATACCTTGGTGTATTTTGGTTCTGCATGTGTTGTCAGTAAGATACCGTCAAAGAAGGAAAGCCTCGCTACATCTCTGTTAACTCTAGACGTTTGTTGTTTGAGGTCATTTCCATGACTGAGTAGTTCCCTGAACTCGATAGTCTCGAAACTTACCCCAATTGTTGTTGGAAAATAATTATCAGCGCTGACCTTTCTCTTTCTAATAAAGTTACGTACATGTATATATACTTTGGAATCAAACACTGTACTCGTAATGAATACATTGGTATATTTCGGTTCTGCTTGTGTCGTCGGTACGATCATACCGTCAAAGATAAAAGAAAACCTTGCTTCATCTCTGTTAAGGAACCGGTCAACATTTTTTTCATGTATCTTAGTGATATTTACCACCTCTTCTAATGAACCGAGCGATTTGAGCGCACCCCTTTCAGTAAGGTATATCGATAATCATAAGGGAGTCCACTTTAATTCACCATCTACTCTATCGAATTGACGTAAGTGAACGAATACTTCATTTGCGTAGGAGATAACAAAAAGACCAACCCCTGCTCTATAAGATTATGTCTCCTCAGTTTCCCAATCTGATATTTCACTACCTGTGACATATCCACCCAGTAGCTCAACATCAGAACTGTCCAAACTTTCACAATCTGACAGTAAAACTTTTTCTATTTTGCTTTCCCTCTTAGTAAGAAAGACGTATGGATTTTCATCCTCGCTTGAACTAGTATCCGAATCTGACACCATTATAATTGTTCATAATACAACACATGGCGTTTTAATTCTTCCACATACGATTATTTAATACAAATTTTCTGATCCGACACAAAATGGACATCCTTGATAGTTAACATCAAATCACTCATCTTTTCGAAGAAGAATAGAATATATAGAATATATCATTTATTGTCTTCTTCCAAAACAAAAGAAGCTGTACTTCCAGGTGAATCATATTACATAAAAGAACACAACTTATATAAAATATAAATACAATCATATCAAAATATCAATTGCATAAAAGGAATGAATAAATAAATAATACATTCATATATTACATAAAACATTAGGATAAAGGGAAGAAGACAAAAAAGCAAGAAATGAGAAGATGTATGGGTCAGTGATATATTCTGTATGCAGTAAGTTAGGAGCTCTAACAGTTTACCCATGGTGTCACCAACGCCATCATCCTGGCAACATCTCTTTGCTCTGGATATATGCTTTAGTATATCATTTCCGTGAGCGATGAGTTTCCTGAACTCGATTGTCTCGAAACTGACACCTATTGTTGTTGAAAAATAATTATCAGCGCTGACGTTTCTCTTTCTAATTAAGTTACGTATATGTACATATACTTTGGAATCAAACACTGTACTCGTAATGAATACCTTGGTGTATTTTGGTTCTGCGTGTGTTGTCGATAAGATACCGTCAAAGATGGAAAACCTTGCTACATCTCTGTTAAGGAACCGTCAACATTTTTTTCATGTATCTTAGTGATATCTCCCACCTCTTCTAACGAACCGAGCAATTTGACAGTAAAACTTTTTGTATTTTGCTTTCCCTCTTAGTAAGAAAGACGAATGGATTTTCATCCTCGCTTGAACTAGTATCCGAATCTGACACCATTATAACTGTCTGTTTTTGTTTTCTGATGATGTTTACAAACTCATCCATCTTTAGAGTTTGGAGTCCATGTTTTGGGGCTTCCTTTACCCCACTTCCGCATAGGGCTAGAGTGACCCTTTCCTTCTGATCGAAACGAGAAAAACAAGCAAGGTTGGATATTAACATCCCACCCTTCCACCTACCACCTGGTTACTCCCTCTCTTTTAAACCGAGCAATTTGAGCGCACCCCTTTCAGTAAGGTATATCGATGAAGGAGTCGAGAAAGATGAATGGATTTTCATCCTCGCTTGAACTAGTATCCGAATCTGACGCCATTATAATTGTCCGTTTTTGTTTTTTGATGTTTACAAACTCATCCCCACGTCTTCTACGGAACTGACTAAGAAAGTCTAGATCTCCAAATGTTGATTCCGATACTAGATAAGTGAGTTTGCAGCTCTTCATTCGTGATCTTATTTCATCACTTGGCTTTTTACCGAACTTTCCTCCGGGCAGAAAGTCATTTTTTCACTTTAAAAGCTGAAAATGTTAGGCTCTGCCCTAATCCCAACCTGCCGTCTCATGGGCCAGTACCATTTTGCCTACTTGGAGACGTTTTTAGGGTCAATATAGTGCATCCTCTAACAGACTTAAAGTATGGAGGTAGATTGGCAAAGTGAATCCCTGCCATCCTCCTTGTAAAACTTACATGGGTCTTTAATGTCCTGGGAATGTTGCCTGAAGTTTGTGTGGATAGTAGGGAGGAATTCTCTTAGCAAATTATTTAGTTGATCTATCCTAGAATTATAAACATCAATGTGGACGTCATCTATGTGAGGTCTAGTCTTTTTGCAGGGAAGTAACTCCATGAACGTGATATGGGCTTGTGGGTTCAGGTACCTAACACTGTCTGTTAGGTGATGGATGTCCCTCATAACCTTGTCAGGGGCGAGTGTGGGGCAGAGATGTCATTGCCTCCAATTTGGAAAATGACGCACTGGTACTTAAAAATTGATAAAGAATGCAATCTGTTAATGAGGGAACCTACCGTTGCTCCAGGGAACCCGTGAATCTCGATATTGTCTTTTGCTAGATTAAGGTTGGGTGAGTACTGGCCAAGGTCTCGTATGAGGCTGTGTCCAGTGAATCTCATTGTCTTTTGCTAGATTAAGGTTGGGTGAGTACTGGCCAAGGTCTCGTATGAGGCTGTGTCCAGTGAATCTCAATATTGTCTTTTGCTAGATTAAGGTTGGGGGAGTACTGGCCAAGGTCTCGTATGAGGCTGTGTCCCGTGAATCTCGATATTGTCTTTTGCTAGATTAAGGTTGGGCGAGTACTGGCCGAGGTCCCGTATGAGGCTGTGTCTCATGATTAAGGTATTTATCTCGAGGACAAAATTATGAATCCAGTGATCTTATACACTTAAAGAATATTGTCACATAATTTTTCAAGTGTAAAACACAAGTATCCCTCAACAGGTGCCACATGCATCACGCCCTCCACAAAGGCCATTTATACTGGATAGTCCCATCTCAGATACCAACCTCTAGAAAATGTTCAGCATTTCCAATACATTCCAATGTTGTGGAACAACACTTTCTCTTTTCATTGAAATATGTTTATTTCTGTACAGTATATGATTATGTATTATATTGAAAACACAGAAAATTAAAAAATATTTCTGTTTTTGAACATCGTTTTTGTTTTTTCACTGCTTTCATGAATCGTTTTCTTTTTTCATCATGTGAAGTCTTGTGATTCTGCAGATTGGAAAAAAGTCGGTGGGCTTTTTCCTACCTCAACCACTCTAGTAACGGTTAAAGTGGAGAGCCATTTTGCATTATTAATTCTTCCGTAATCCCTTTTTCCTCTCACGAGTGGCATGGGCTCCCATTCTGAGATTTAGGTGTTTGAAAGTTCTGTAGCGACCATTCTCTGCGCCACAGTTGAACGAAAGAGCAATGACAAGGTGTGATCATACATTGTAAGATTTAACGTATTAAAAATCCTGTTGCGACTTTGCTCTGCGCCACAGTTGAATGCAATCACAGCCATGTTGACTGCGATGCGGACAACACGTGGACCTCTCCACAGGTGTTTAGGGCACCGTTTCCAGATGAGAGCATTGAAGCTCTCATTCTGGTTCTGGGTGATACCTGGGAGGCATCTCTCAAGGAGGTCTGGAGCACTGAGTCGCGTGAATATAGGCAGTAGATACTTGAGAAACACAGGGTCTAAGTGATTCTCGCTGTTATCCATTTTGCCCTTATTTTTGTACTCGCACCACCCATTGTCGGGACAGTATTGATGAGACAGTAAAGTTGTCTAAAGCCTTATACATCCTCTTCCCTACATGTCCTACACATTCTATTTTACATACTTTATGCCCATTCCCTTAGAGCTTCAGCTTTCTTTCAGAGGCTGTCTGCTTTGGAGGACTAGGTTCTTCATCAATCCTGGCTTTTTTCCAGTCTTGCCATCTGGTTCCATGAAAACCCTTCCTCTTTTTGACGTATTTTGGACCTTTTCGACCCATTTTAGCGAATACAAAATTGTGTGTGGAAAGATAGCATGGGCTGACTTAGTGGAGTAAAAAAAATGTTGTACAACCCTCACCTACAGATGGCAGCAAACACCTTTACATTGAGTGATTCTTGTGGAGCAGGAAGAGATCTTTAGATTGATATCTTACTCTAAAAAATTGATTGAAAAATTAAGAAATTATGCCATTTTGAAGATTTACTTTTGATTGTACTTTTCAAGCGCCTAAAGGTCATTTATTTAGACAAATTAAATGTCTTTGAACAACTAATCAAGGTATTTTTAGTGCAGTTTTTTGCCCCAAACTCAGGATTTAGCTTGAGTAAATATTACTGAATCAAATGGAATAAAAATTTAATAAATGATTTTTTGGACCATTTTTGTTTGCATTATCTGTGTACCTCCTGCCTTAAGTTCCATGCAAATGTATTTTTTTATTTGTTATATACATTTTTAATTTCTATGTAAATTGTTTGTTTTTCTACAAAATAAAGTTATTTACACTCAGACTTGAAGTTATATACATATCATGTTATTTGTTGTCAAAGATGTTACATTTAGAGGAATGGCAAAAAGAGCCAATGAAGTGATACCCAAATTAATTGAGATCTACAGGAAAATGAGAGTGAATAGTTGTTTTTGACAGGTGATGAGAGAGAAAGAGGAAAGAGAATAATTACAATGTGGCGAACGTGAATATCTCTAGGGGGGGGGGGGAGGAAGAGGAAGGAGAACAACCGAACAGAAAGATGACTATTGTGAAATTGTGGGATGGAGCGGGATGCTCATAAGATAATGAATGGAACGAAAGGAGCAAGGTAAATATAAAAGTGATTGAAATTGTAGTACAGGGTCTCGGATGCTGATACAGTTAGAGAGAGGAGGGAGAGGGAAAGACGCCGTGGGAAATGAGAATACAGCACAAACTAAACTGGAGTCTTTTGTCAGGGCACAGTGAAAGATAAAGAGTGAAGCCCATCGTGAGGGATGAGGGCACATTAAAATAAAGGTAATATAAAGTTTTGGGAAATTTGAAAATTGGCTGGATAGTGATTCTTTACAATTTTGATATAATTGGATGCCCCTGTGAATGATTAGTAAGCACTAGAAAATGTACCCCCGAAAACACGGCCATACAATGGTAGCTGCGACCATGACAATCTCAGAATATGTAGTTGTGATATATAATTTCCAAACGGGAATAGCTAATCGGTCGATTTTAGTCAAGAAACATTGTTTTTATAGCTTAATTAATATCTTGACCTTACGAGGGAGCTAGACTCGATTTTAACCTCGACAACGATCACTGAATACTGAATATAGTAGGATCGCATAATATGTTCATTTGAACAAATTTCATGACCCCATACCGAAACTTTGTATTACCTTTAACCTGGGCCGTTAACATTCACACAGAGACGTCTCGGGAGGGGGTATTAAATGGATGTAACCACCCCTCACCGTTTAGTATATTTGCGTTTGTCATCGATTTGAATCTGAAGACTATTTTTTTTTGCCTCCGCCCGCTGAATGCGTTGCCGGAGACGTAGTTTCTTTGCTTGTTTTCAGCTAACCATAGTCGGTATAATTTAGTCCGACCTCCCCCAACCACACACACACACACACCATTCAAAATAGCCTGGGAGGCACCTGAGAGAGGATAGTGAAAGAGAGGAAGGATCAATTAAAGGTCGAGTGGATGGAGGAGATAAACGATAGAATATATAGAACACATGAAAGAGAGAGAGTGAATGTTAGACCTCAAGTCCCGGGCCTCAGTCACACGAACAAGCTGACGCAATACTGCCGACAAACAGACAAAGTCTTGGCTATTGGTGATAATGGAATTTTTCGCTCTGTCTGGCGTTGGTCTCGCGGTGTGACAGACTCTAGAGGACCCCAGCTCGATTCCTAGTTACGTGTTTTGGATGTTGACTTTGGAAGCCCTTAAACGTAAATAGACATAATTATACATGTATCATTGATAGCCTGTACAAGTCCAAATATTTGCACTAACACACGCCCATATGGTTATGAAAGAGAAAGAGATATAGCTAGGTCGATAGAAACAGTTGCGTGATGAGCAAAAAACTTTGATGGGGCTTATAATACAAGAAAAGGAGGTAAAAGGGCGCTTATCAGAGGTGAAAAGGGCGCTTATCAGAGGTAAAAAGGGGCACTCATCAGTGATGCAAAGGGGCACTTATTATACAAAGGAAAAGATCGACACCTCAGATTTAAATAGGAGCAATTAAATGGGCACTCACCAGAGATGAAAAGGGATATATATTACAAAGGAAATATAGGCACCTGTCAAACGAAAGGGGAACCTGTCTTATTTTAATAGGGGAAATTATCAGAGGTGAAGGCGAACCTATCGAAGGCACGTGTAAGAATGCGGAACGAGCACAATTAGAAAGAAAAAGAGGCACTTATCGGAATTAAAAGGGGGCACTTTTTCTATGTGTATAAGGACATTTGTAGAGTACATAACGCGTGCACCCCCCCCCCCCCCCCCCCCCAGGGAGCACCACCTCTGTCAAGAGGGAACGGGCCGATACTCCAGACGACTAATAGAAGGCCATATCTGATAATCCTCTGGTGGCAGGCGCGTACGCAGGGGGGGGGGGGGGGGGTCAAACCCCCATCAATTATTTTTTGTGTATGTGTTTTGGAGAAACCCTCCCCCTTTAATTTGTATTTGTTTGTTTGTTTTTATTTATAAAAAAATTCAAATTATGCTAATGGTGACCTTAAAAAGGTGACCATTTAAAAAAGAGCCCCTTTCCCTTCTCATAAATGCCCCTTTTCACCTATGCTAATAGTCCCTTTTCATTCTCATAAGTGCCCCTTTTCTTCTCTGGTAAATGCCTCCATTAAAATCTGATCGGTGCCCCTTTTTTTCAACAAATGCACATTTCCCTTTATTATTAGTGCCCCTTTTTCATTCTCATAGGGTCTTTTTCATCCCTGGTGAGTGCCCCTTTTTAAGGTGAAAGAAGTGCCCCATTTTCAACTCTGCTAATTACCCGTCGTGTCATTCCTTTCGATAAGTGTCCCCTTTTCCACTCATCAATAAACCTGCCCCTAATTTCAAGCGACTAAAAGCAAACGAATTTTCAAACCATCACACCAAACTGCAATATCTTATACAATGTATAAAGAGAAACAAATATTGAAAAAAAATCCCTGATAATGTAATCACAAGTATAGGAGTATATGCCAATGTTTAAAATATTGTATATTTTCGCTTTGAGAATACCCTTTGGAGGTGCCCCTTTTTTTCCCAGAAATGGCCCTTTTTTGTTGATGCCCCCCCCCCCCCCACTTTGGAAGTCGCTCCGCCGCCTCTGGATAGAGGAGGGAGAGAGAGAGAGAGAGAGAGAGAGAGAGAGAGAGAGAGAGAGAGAGAGAGAGAGAGCGCGAAAACAGTATTCTGCTAAACAAGATTAAGTTATATCGTCTTTAATTATGTTACCAATTTGTTTCCTCGCTCGCTTTGCTCGCGCGCAAACAAATTTTCAAACCATCACACCAAACTGCAATATATTATACAATGTATAAAGAGAAACAAATATTGAAATCATCCCTGATAATGTAATCACAATTATAGGGTTATATGCCAATGTTTAAAAAATTGTATATTGTATATTTTCGCTTTGAGAATACCCTTTGGAGGTGCTCCTTTTTGTTCGTGCCCCCCCCCCCCCCACTTTGGAAGTCGCTCCGCCGCCTCTGGATAGAGGAGGGAGAGAGAGAGAGAGAGAGAGCCAGAAAATAAAACACTATCTGCTAAACAAGATCAAGTTATATCGTTTTTAATTATCTCTTGTCAATAAATGCAAAATAATAATAATAAGTTCGAAAATATTGTTTCCTTTAATATAAATAGCACACTTGAGAATCTAACATTCTGAATATGACAAGAATTATGATGTATAATTAATTTAAAATTAGGTACATGTTTATATGGACCGGGCACAACGGTAGAAACTTGAAATAATGCTTTCATGATATTCTGTATTTGGACATTAAGAATGATACAACTTGACAACATAATAATCAGAATCGAATAGCACGGAATAGCATTGATAATCTTCGACATAAATGCAAGCCATTATACAATAACCACTTAAGTAATTAAAATAAATCTATATACCGCAGTTTACGTACATAAGGACAGTACTTTTCCGAGACAAGAAAATTAATTTTTCACTTTCAAATTAACCCGAAATATAGTCTGATTTCCAAGGTATACCTTTATCAAAATATAAATGCACGTGTTTTATCTAGTAAAATGTATGTATAGATTGATCAATACAAGAAAACTGATAATCTTCGACTTGTCCTATTTTCTGTCATTTATATCGTCTTATAATCAAAAGATCGTTTTTTTTTTTTCTTCTCAATACTTTGTGTTACGTAGAAAATAGAAACATAAAGGTTGCACTGAAGTGTATATAGCCAAATGTAATACTATGAATATTATATAGAATAAATATTAAAACAATAAATATTAAAACACCAGTTGGCCTACACTAAAACCAGACTCCGTAATTTAATCGTGCTAAAGACCGGTTGTAAACTTGACTACGGTATAGACATGGTGTAAACTATAGGTTTCCATTTAAAAAAAAAAAATTAAAAAATCATATTTGTTGTTTTAATCTAGCTTATATCTTGTCATAAGTGATAACCAACCTGTCATAAACTAGACTAGGTTCATTGACCTGGCTTTTCATTGAAAACACGATATTGCATTTTAGTATCCACCAAATCGGCAGACTTACAGAAGAACATCCACGGTGACCTTTACCGTGATAAAATCAATAAATGAAATTTTTAAAAAAAATTGCTTTACCTTGATTTTGAAGTTTTAAAATAGTATAGGATGTTAGTTTGTATGAATTGGCTAATTTCGTACTTATTCTATAGTTCTATCGAATCATTAATGTAGTTTGTTTTCTAATATATCTTTGAGTATTTGTATCATGCTATCTTCTTTACTGCTCTGTTCGGCATACGTAGTGGCGAAGAGCGCCTCCCCGAACAAAGTTGCGATCTCCTCCGAGTGTGGGGGAATGTCGGGATCGACCACGGGTTCGTTTCCATTGATCTGAAGGGAGAGAGAGAGAGAGAGAAAGAGAGAAATAGTGAGGAAGAGAAATATGAAAGGAGAGTGAGAGAGAAAGAGTAACATGGAGAGAGAAAGTGAAAATGAGGAAGAGAAAGAAAAGGAGAGAAAGAAAAGGAGAGAAAGAGGAAAGGGAGAGAGAGAGAGAGAGGTATACAAGAGAGAGAAAAACGGAAACGAGAGCCGAAGAGTCGAGGAAGAGAGAGAGAGAGGGGAGAGAGAAAGAGAGAGAGAGAGGGAGAGAGAGAAAGAGAGAGAGAGAGAGAAAGAGAGAGAGAGAAAAAAAAGAGAGAGAGAAAGAGAGAGAGAGAGAGATTGTCATTCATTATCAGCTTGAACTCATAATAAAGATTTTTGTTCATACATGAAGAATGCAATGTTTCTTTTTCTTTTCCCGAATGTTAACAATTCGTAACCCCTTTGTACATGCAATTACATGTAGTATTTCATCACACCGTCATAATCACCACCAGCAAATTCAAAATATTCTATAGCTATACCGTTAAAAGAAAAATCCAAGCTTGGTAGATTATTATAGGACCTACTCCAAAAGAAAGCAGTTGAATCAGAAAAGCAAACTGGTCAAAGTTTGAATGAAATTGGATTAACCCCAAAAAGAATATAAGAAGATATGAATTCTAGTAATCTCTATTCACATGGGCACTTCAAATTGCCTAAGTCACTGTAATGTAGCGTCTGACAACTTTTTTTTTTTTTTAAACTCATAATAATGCATGAAATGTCAATTTTTCAAAATGTATTAAACAGGATGGTCTTTCTTTTCCGAGGGCCTATTTTGAGTAGTGCCCCAAGAATATTAGGCACTTACGTATGAGAAAAACAGAAATTAATGACATATTTTCTACCCCAAACGAAAATGTTGTCCGTGATTATATTACAGCCAATAAAATTAATATGAGCTTCGCATACAGTGATCTCATTCATAATTCTCTCATTATTTGCCCGATTTATTTCAAAATTGCGCCATCCTATTTCTCTAGGTTTTTTGTTGTCATGCAAATGAACGTATTACAAAGGTGGGATTGCCCTTCAATGGACATCTTCTAAAAGAATGATAAGGAGAAGGGTCCTGACGAATTTAAGGGGCACGTCCGACACCTGCGCTCCTTTGTTTTGTTTTATTTCTTATAGCTTTGCTGTCCTATTTCTCTGTTTTCTGTTTTCATGCAAATGAACGTATTACAAAAGGTTGGATTGCCTTTTAAATGACATCTTCAGTCTACAAAAAATGACAAGGATAAGGGTCTGACGAGATTAAGGGGCACGTCCGACCTGTGTGCTCCTTAAGATAGGCCTATTTGTTTTGTTTTTATTTCTTTTAGCTTTGCCATCTTATTTCTCTGTTTTCATACAAATGAACGTATTACAAAAGGTTGGATTGCCTTTTAAAGGTAAAGACCAGTTATGGTCATGCGATTGCATTGTGAAAGAAACGTTGTGGAATCGATCAGAAAAGGTTGATCATCTAGCATCTAGCATCTGCAAGGTTCTGGAATCATCAAAATGATAAGAAATTTGGCCCATTCTTCGTAAAGTTACAAGCACTATACGCAAAAAGATGTATATGGGACTACCCTATATCTCTCACAGTCCATGAGAGAAACAAATTTACCAAATATATGAATTAGTTAGCGGTTTCCCTGCAAATTTTTTATCATCATGTATTAGTCAAAACATATTCTTTCACATGATTGGTAATGAGAGCTTCCATTTCATTTTTTTGAAATTGGGGCGTTTCCAATACTGGTCTTTTCCTTTAAATGACATCTTCAGTCTAAAATAATGACAAGGATAAGGTTCTGACGGGATTAAGGGGCACGTCCGACCTGTGTGCTCCTTAAGATATGCCTATTTTTTTGTTTCTATTTCTTTTAGCTTTGCCATCTTATTTCTCTGTTATCTTATTTCTCTGTTTTCTGTTTTCATGCAAATGAACGTATTACAAAAGGTTGAATTGCCCTTTTATGAACATTTTCAAAAAGAATGATACGGATAAGGATACTGAGGGAATTAAGGGGCACGTCCGACACATGCGTTCCTTAAAATTAAATAAGATATATTTTGTTTTGTTTTATCTAGTTTTGTTTTTATTTCTTATAGCTCTGCTAGCATTGTGCTCCCAGCCCCACCTCCGGTTTATACCGAATCCTATAGATGTGCCCAGCCTGTATAGAAGTGTGGCCATTCAGGTTTTACCAAGAAGCTAGGAGGAGTCTCTCCTTGTTTTTACATACCGCGTCGACAATGTGCTGTTTGATTTCGTATTCAGCCTCCTTCTCGACATGTTGAAATCTTTCTAAGATATCGACATTCGCTTCAATCTGGTCAGCCGTCTTCCACTCGGCAACTTTCATCGTTAGCAAGGTTCTTGCCTTCTGGCGGAAGTTAGCGAGCAGCATGCGACCCTTCTCCTTTATCTGATGAAAAATAGAAATCAAGAAGATTATTTTCTGGAATTAAACACATTAGTGCAAATGGAGTGGCGAAGAAATGCCTGCATGAACCCGCATAAGCTATCTCAATACGTGATTAAAAGGCTACTGAAATTGCCTTAAGGCGATTTCTCGAAAGCATTTGTGATCCGATTTAGTGGATAATATGGATTTCCATAATGTGGAAAGATAAAGAGAAAACGATACAAAAGCCCTCTTCAAGCTACGGATCCCCGGAAATCCGTCCATTCTCGTGCATTTTTAATGAAGAATTAGTTTTTTTTTATCTGCTTTCAATATGGCATAGTCCTAATTCGGACATGATTTCTCCGCTGTTGTCCTTAAACTATTGCTTATTTCATTTTCTTTTAATACCTGGTATCAGACGCAATATAACATAGTCATGAAAAAGAAATGGATACAGTGGGTGCAGAAATGTTGCTCTTTCTTCTTATGCACCTGGTATCATTTTTTTTTTTGGGGGGGGGGGGGGAGGGGGGCGCTGAATAAAAAGCTAATGAGTCAAAAATACAAAATGTGGATGATTGTCGCGAAAGGGCTATTGGGGTAGTAATGTTGAAGCTCGATGCAGCAGCGTCATGACGTGATGGACACGATTTGAGCGCCAGGCGCGGATCCAGGATTTCTTAGGGGGGGGGGGGGGGGAGGCCCAAATTTGAAATTATGCGATCCAAATATTGTTACGTAATGGTGACCAGCAGTGACGTAATGCGGGGGGGGGTGGGTGCAGGGAGGGGCGAGTTTCCCCTCCCTCCTCCGCGAAACGCAGAAACTTTGACGTTTCATTAAATCATTATATTAGAGAAACAAGACAATTCGTTGTACAGTTCTCGTCTCTTAATCCTCATCTGAACTTAGTTCCTCCCCCTCCCGCGCAAAGCAAGGAATCTTTTACGTTTCATTCAATCATTAGAGAAACGAGACGATTCGCTGTACAGTTCTCGACTCTTAATCTTCGTCTGAATTCAGGTTTTCCCCTCCCGCGCGAAGCTCGGAAGCTTTCGATTCATTAAATCATTAGAGAAAGAAGGCGATTCGTTGTACCGTTCTCGGAAATAATAATCGTCTGAACTTAGTTCCCCCCCCCCTCCCGCGAGAAGCGCAGAAGCTTTCGATTCATTAAATCATTAGAGAAAGAAGACGATTCGTTGTACCGTTCTCGAAAATAATAATCGTCTGAATTTAGTTTCCCCCCCCCCCCTCCCGCAAGAAGCGTAGAAGATTTCACGTTTAATTCAGTCATTAGAGAAACAAGACGATTCGTTTTACAGTTCTCGACTATTTAATCCTCGTTAGAATTCAGTGTTTCCACTCCCGCGCGAAGCGCGGGAGCTTTCGATTCATTAAATCATTAGAGAAAGAAGACGATTCGTTGTACCGTTCTCAAAAATAATAATCGTCTGAATTTAGTTTTCCCCCTTCCGCAAGAAGCGCAGAAGATTTCACGTTTCATTCAGTCATTAGAGAAACAAGACGATTCGTTTTACAGTTCTCGACTATTTAATCCTCGTTTGAATTCAGTGTTTCCCCTCCCGCGCGAAGCGCGGAAGCTTTTACGATTCATTAAATTATTAGAGAAAGAAGACGATGCTTCGTTCCGTTTTCTACTCTCAATCTTCTCCTTTTTCTTCCCACGTCCTCTTCTTTTTCTCTCCTCTCCTTTTTTTTTTTTTGGCCGGTGATTTTGGGAGGACCGCACCCACCCCCCCCCCTCCCCCCCCCCCCCTGGCTACGCGCCTGCTGTCAGATAAACACATTTTGATACCTTGTTGATTTGTTTGATTTCCTCAAGCCTCCTCCCCCCCCCCCCCCCTATCAGTACGCCAGTATCTCCTCTTTTCCTTTTTTCTTTCCCCTTCCTTCTCTTTTATTTTTTTGATCGGGGTGGGGGGCAACAACCTGGGAGGTACTGGCCCTTTCGGCCCCCAAACTCCTTCTTCCCCCTTTTCTTTTCTTCTCCCTCTTCTTTCTTTCCCTTTCTCTCCTTCTTTTCCTTTCAGGAGATGCATATTTACTTTACTTTACTTTAATACACGATGTTGTAGGTCTAAGCCTGTTCTTCGATCCAGGATTCTTCCATGGTTACTGCTATTTGTGGAGGGAGAAGGTTGTGCATAATAACACGACACAACAGACAACACCTAAACCGAGTGGATTTCCATTTCTTTCTATAGATGTAGAGCGAGGAGATAAAGAATTGGAAGAAAATGGAGCGTAGGATTGTTTTGAGGGAGGGGTTCCAGTCCCCGGTCGGCCCCTATTCCATGACACTTGGCAGTTGGCACATAGTCTGAATTTTGAAAATAATAAATACACACTCATACACATACACACTACAATGAAATGACTATAATTAATGTTATCACTGCTAAAGTTGTGATTTGGGGCGTTTTTAGGTTCTGTTTCCCGTTGACATTGAAAGAAGAAAGCTACTAAATCCGAAAGCGGACTATAAATCCAATTAGCATGGGTAATCTAAAATGGCCTATCTATTGAGAGTCTAAGCCCATAGTAATTTGTTGCCTTGCCTGATGGACTTCCAACCCATCAGGTTCGTGCCGGTAGCCTACCTGTTTCTCTGATATCTCCCTTTCCGTCGGCGACGACGCAACC
Source organism: Strongylocentrotus purpuratus (assembly GCF_000002235.5). NCBI lineage: Eukaryota > Metazoa > Echinodermata > Echinoidea > Camarodonta > Strongylocentrotidae > Strongylocentrotus > Strongylocentrotus purpuratus. Next base: position 263,077 of record NW_022145530.1, on the reverse strand, counting down.
GACACTGCGCAGACGATCACGAAAACAACAAAAAATGCCACTCGCGCCATTTTCAGTCTGTACCTCGATCCCAACTTCAAGCAATCCACCGTCTTCAAACCAATGTCGCGAAAGTTTCAACTTTGTTTGGGCCTAACCTCCTCTCTGATGCGAATGCCTATGCAGTATTTTGTATACGCTTTATGTAATTTAACCTCTGCAAATAAAAGCGAAGGCTTACCAGGGAGGTGTTTTAACTCACATACCCTGGGCTTACGATGGGCGTGTACGCTGCTAAGCCACATGTACAAAGAATTTTGCTCTCTTTTATTTTCAATGACAAAAGATACCTCTTTTGTTATTTTGAGTTTTTGATGAGATGCATCCATGCATGCATGATGATCGTAAAAGTGCATGTCCATTCACGAGTCCTCACGAGTATGTGTGTTGTATATTAATTCACCTTGTGCATATTGCGTAAAGAAATTACTATGGATGGGAGTGGTGTCTTTTCTGAATGCTAAAAGTCACATCGGGTTGACAGTAGTCAAGGGTTAAGCCGAAACCATATACAGACAATGCCGGGCAGCAGTGCTTTATAAAGTAACACAGGAAAGTGAAATATATATCTTACAATGGTGCAAGCTTAATTTATATGCTTGTCTTTCATTCTCGATAGGGGCGTTTAGATTTTGCAAATTCTTTGTTCTGTAACCTTCCAAAAAAAGATGTCACAAAACTTCAACGACTTCAAAATTCTGCAGCCCGCCTATTAACATTCACTAAGAAATCTGATTCAATATCACCAATTCTCCGTTCTCTCCATTGGTTGCCAGTTGACAATAGGATTATTTTTTAAATTATGTTATTAGTTCATCATTCAGTTTACTCTCTTTCTTCCCCTACATATACCTGAGCAACTCTGTTTCAAAATACACCCCCACACGTATTAGTCTTCGCTCCTCATCAGACACGCTATTACTTAATACACCATGATAAAACTTGCTTGGGGCGATCGGACTTTCTCTGCAATGGGGCCAAAACTCTGGAATAAGCTCCCTCTACAAATACGCCAGCTGTCGTCAACAGAAACATTCAAATTACAACTGAAAACTTATTTGTTCATTTCGTTGTAAATATTGTAATATTTTAATTTACCATGTCTAGGAGAATTTCGAATTTTGTTTTTCGGTTTATTGTGTTTTTTCTTTCTTTCTGTTACATGTCCTTTTCTCTAAGCGCCATGAGCACCGAAAGGTGGACCTGTGCGCTATACAAGTAGCCACTATTATTATTATTATAATTATTATATATAGATTTCTACGTCCAATAATATTTCCCCCTAAACCAGGGAGATGTGACTTTAAAAGTCACATCTCCCTGCCGCATAGACATTTCTCCCGCCAACAGTTATAACAGTCTAGATGGCCATTAAATCGAACAGGTGAATAATTACAAGGGGAAGAGATTACAAATATAACGAAGGAAACGAGGATCTGTCGATGTATTGTAAGTGTTTACCCCCCCCCCCCCTAAATCAATAGAAAAACGGAATTCTCTGTTAAATATCTCAAACATAGACTGGGCTAAAATGTTCTAATTTAGTTCATGTAAGCTAGGTCATGTTTATCTACACGGATCCGTTATTTTCAGTTTAAGATTATACATCGTATAGTTGGTGTGTTAATAAATATCTTAAATTATCAAATATTTCGAAATTAGACTTATGTTTAGTTTGTTATAAGTCCGAGGAATCTATAGAATATTTATTTCGGGATTGCCCAATCATTAGAAGGTTTATTGCGGATGGCCAACATTTCATTTTAGAGGATAAAGTTACGTTGAATACAATTCATTTCTTATTTGGATTTTATGGAAACGTTGGAGTTCAATTTAATTGTATTATTTTATAGTTTCAAGTTTCAAGTTTCAAGTTTCAAGTTTATTTATCTTTCTTTCATAACACACATTATAAATATGACATGAATATAAAGGAGTGAACAGAATATGGCGTCACAATAGAAAGATGGGGTGACCTTGGTTGAAAGCAAGGCTTGTGGATTCAAGGTCCCTCATGCCAAATACTACATATTTTCCAACAAATGCAGGATTGTACGAAAGACCATTAGTGCCACGAAGAAAAAAAAACACACTTTCTACTAATCTGTTTAAACAGATTACGATATTTCTTCTAATCTGTTTAAACAGATTATAATCTGTTTAAACAGATTACGGTATTTCTACTAATCTGTTTAAACAGATTACGGTATTTCTACTAATCTGTTTAAACAGATTACGATATTTCTTCTAATCTGTTTAAACAGATTATAATCTGTTTAAACAGATTACGGTATTTCTACTAATCTGTTTAAACAGATTACGGTATTTCTACTAATCTGTTTAAACAGATTACAGTACTTCAACTAATCTGTTTAAACAGATTATAATCTGTTTAAACCGATTACGGTATTTCTACTAATCTGTTATAACAGATTACGATATTTCTTCTAATCTGTTTAAACAGATTATAATCTGTTTAAACAGATTACGGTATTTCCACTAATCTGTTATAACAGATTACGATATTTCTTCTAATCTGTTTAAACAGATTATAATCTGTTTAAACAGATTACGGTATTTCCACTAATCTGTTATAACAGATTACGATATTTCTTCTAATCTGTTTAAACAGATTACATTACTTCAACTAATCTGTTTAAACAGATTACGGATCCTACTTTTGTCACTTCCCCTGGCCTGCGCTGCGCGCACGTGCGCTTAGTGGGCGATGCCATGCTTGCTATGACGTCACTCGTAAACAGTTAAAATGCAAAGCCGAACATAACATTATGCTAATATAATTACCTCACTCTTTACCCCCTAACCAATCAAATACAAGTAAAAATATGGAAAGAAAAGTTCCCCTACCCCCAAATGAATATTCATATTGCCAATTTGATACATAGTTTTCAAATAATCATTGAAGATAACTTGACGTATATTCAAATTTTAATGGACCATAATTTTGGCAAAAATCACGGAAATTTACATTTTGTTGTAAGGTTGTAGCAAATTTATTATAAACTCTTCATCTCAATTTTTGTGTGACGTAATATTTTTAAAGCATATGAGTGAGGATGTTTCCTGAAATAGTCCATTGACCTTATTTTCGTTCCAGTTTTTTTTGGCATTATGGCCTAAGTTTGAACACGAGAGACTTTGAGGTATTTTTTAATTCATCGGCGCTAAGCGCATTTCGAGGCCGTGCGCGTCGGGGTGGAGATTTTGTCCCGCATTGTATCAAGGATGCGTGATTTGCGTGCTTTTGATAACTAGCATGCCATTGTGTATACAGCAGCAGTAAGTGAATCCTAGTCGGTCATATTCATATTGATCCTGAAAGGCCTAGTTAGATCTACAGTTGACCGAGAGCATCTCATTATAGCTATTATAGACTCTAGAAGATAGTCTCTAGAATTTGTTGTTTTTTCTTTAATTTATTAAACTTTGCTTCAATTAATCTTAAGCCATGTTTATCAATTTATTGTGCAGACTCCTTATTTATCAACATACTGAATAAGGGCTGCATGAAGAGCTCAATAGCTTTACACATTTAGGCCTCTAATTTAAACTGTTTTAGAGTAAAGTAGCCCGTTTTCGGCCACTTAAGACAAAATCCTATTTTTAGGACTCTTTACTTCCTATTTATTATCATTTCTTGTTCAAATCATGAAGCAAATATTATTATTATTTACACAAAAAAAGAATCCCAGAAAAAAATCACGAATTGCCATGACAATATCCATTTCAATTTTCACTGTTTTGGAGCCCGTTATCGGCCGAGCGTTTCAGTTTACGGCCGCATGTACAAAGTCAATAGGAAGCGCTCGCGCGCGCCGTGCGTTTCCGCGCTGATGTACAGCACAAGCGGGCGGAGCAGGCAAAGGGAGCAGGTATCCCACGCCGGAGCTCCCTGGTGCTCGCCTGGCCGAAGACGGGCACAGCGGTGATCGGAGGTTGGAATCTGAATTAGATAGAGATATCGTGTGTGCGTCGCGGTGTGCGGCTGCATTGATTTAATACATGCGATGACATACTTTTGAGCTTGCGACTAGCACAAAATCGGGCTTTAAATCTGAAAAATACTTGAAATAAAGCTCATTTTATGGTACCCATATTTCTTACAGACACGCGTAAGATACTCGATTTTTCAGATTTGGGTAGCGGGACCGGCGATTACATCGCTAAAATGTGATATTTTAGGATATATTTTCCATTGCAAATGTGGTTCTTCAGTGACACTGGCATGGTATGGTATGTGTGGGATATGTGTTATGCTATTATGCGATGTATTTTAGAGTGATTTTACCTTGTATCCAACCAATCGGCCGAAAACGGGAGCTGGCCGATTACGGGCTCCTTTACTCTACTTGCTACAAAATGCTAGACAATTTTTATGTTGGAAAATGATGAATTTAGTTCGCACCTTTCAGGTAGATCCATTACTTCATGAAAAAAAAAACTAGATAGGATCTAGACTATAGAGTCTAGATTTCTCATAATCTCGCAAGAATTTTTTTTCTTCGAGGAGTCTGCGCAATAAATTGATAATCATGGCTTTAATTTATATTTTCCACTAGAGTCAAGACTTTACTCTTTAGCTCCACTCTAGATCTAGAGACGAGATCTATAACTAGGTTTAAATCTAGACTAGGAATAGGATCTATTATTATTTTCTCATGCAGAAACAAATTCCACAACTTGCAGGGGTCTAGACTATGTTAAATCAAATACAACTTTTGATTTTGTGCCCAGTTGACAATCACCAAGGCCAAGCAAAGTTTAATAAATTAAAGAAAAAACAACAAAATCTAGAGACTATCTTCTAAAGTCTATTAGTCTATAGCTATAATGAGATGTTCTCGGTCAACTGTAGATCTAACTAGGCCTTTCAGGATCAATATGAATATGACCGACTTGGATTCACTTACCGCTGCTGTATACACAATGGCATGCTAGCTATCAAAAGCACGCAAATCACGCATCCTTGATACAATGCGGGACAAAATCTCCACCCCGACGCGCACGGCCTCGAAATGCGCTTAGCGCCGATGAATTAAAAAATACCTCAAAGTCTCTCGTGTTCAAACTTAAGCCATAATGCCAAAAAAAACTGGAACGAAAATAAGGTCAATGGACTATTTCAGGAAACATCCTCATTCATATGCTTTAAAAATATTACGTCACACAAAAATTGAGATGAAGAGTTTATAATAAATTTGCTACAACCTTACAACAAAATGTAAATTTCCGTGATTTTTGCCAAAATTATGGTCCATTAAAATTTGAATATACGTCAAGTTATCTTCAATGATTATTTGAAAACTATGTATCAAATTGGCAATATGAATATTCATTTGGGGGTAGGGGAACTTTTCTTTCCATATTTTTACTTGTATTTGATTGGTTAGGGGGTAAAGAGTGAGGTAATTATATTAGCATAATGTTATGTTCGGCTTTGCATTTTAACTGTTTACGAGTGACGTCATAGCAAGCATGGCATCGCCCACTAAGCGCACGTACGCGAGTCTATGAGAAACGTACGTGGGCCGCGCGCGCAGCGCAGGCCAGGGGAAGTGACAAAAGTAGGATCCGTAATCTGTTTAAACAGATTAGTTGAAGTAATGTAATCTGTTTAAACAGATTAGAAGAAATATCGTAATCTGTTATAACAGATTAGTGGAAATACCGTAATCTGTTTAAACAGATTATAATCTGTTTAAACAGATTAGAAGAAATATCGTAATCTGTTATAACAGATTAGTGGAAATACCGTAATCTGTTTAAACAGATTATAATCTGTTTAAACAGATTAGAAGAAATATCGTAATCTGTTATAACAGATTAGTAGAAATACCGTAATCTGTTTAAACAGATTATAATCTGTTTAAACAGATTAGTTGAAGTACTGTAATCTGTTTAAACAGATTAGTAGAAATACCGTAATCTGTTTAAACAGATTAGTAGAAATACCGTAATCTGTTTAAACAGATTATAATCTGTTTAAACAGATTAGAAGAAATATCGTAATCTGTTTAAACAGATTAGTAGAAATACCGTAATCTGTTTAAACAGATTAGTAGAAATACCGTAATCTGTTTAAACAGATTATAATCTGTTTAAACAGATTAGAAGAAATATCGTAATCTGTTTAAACAGATTAGTAGAAAGTGTGTTTTTTTTTCTTCGTGGCACTAATGGTCTTTCGTAGGATTGAAATCGCACAGAATACATTTCTGGCAAGAAAGACTTATTTACAGCAAGACAAGTGAAATTTGAACTTAGAATGAGACTGATAAATTGTTATGCCTGGTCTTTTCTATTGTATGGAGCAGAAAATACGGACATAAACCAAGGCTATGGAAAAGAAAATCACATTATTTGAAATTTGGGGGTACAAGAGAACGATGAGAATATCGTGGAAAGATTTGAACACTGAAATAGAAATATTGCATATGGCGGGGCTTAAATAAGATATCCTTGTAAAAAAAAAGTGAAAGAAAGAAAGGCGAAACATTTTGGTCATATTGAAAAAAATCAGAGTCTCTTGAAGGATATGTTAGAAGGAAAAGTAGAAGGTACTAGACCAAATAGGGAAGAAACAACCGGGAGGAGGACATTGGAAGTGTTTCACAAAGACTAAGAATAACTTTAAGTTGGACTTAACTATAGCAGGCCGTTCATGCCACTGTTTGCTCTCACCATTTACTGGCATTTGTCTCTCAAGGGACGTATTAATCATGGTCACAAATCTACAGAATTTACCTTTTTTGATAGTTCATTATTGAAGGAAAAAATATTATCTAAAGAGCATAATTGAGATAGTAGAGACCAATGGTGAGAGCAACCAGTCGCATGAATGGCGCCTAGTCTTCCAAAAGTAGGGAGGGGGCATCAACAAAAAGGGCACTTACTGGGGAAAGGGCCATTAAGTACAAAAGGGAAACATCAACAAAACCTACACATTTTTTAGACATTGGCATATACCCCTACATCGTCACGATTGTGATTACACTGCCAGGGATGATATCAATATTTGTTTCTTCCTTTACGTGCATGATACAAGATACTGTTTAATTAAGCAACATACTTTGCATTTAAAGATTTGCGAGGTCCCAGTCCAAAAACTTACATCTCATAAAGAAGACCAAAAAAAAAATCTGACTAGTATTAAGCACAATCTAACGAAGAAAGAATTTTATAAGTAATATAATTATACCATCTATAAATGCGAGCGAGCGAGGTCTATGGAGAATTAAAGAAGAAAGGGGCTCTAAGTCGCCTTGAATTAGGGGTTCATGTTATAGAGAAAGGAAAATTAGGCTCTTATCAAAAGGGAAAATGAAAGTTATTCAAAAAGAAAAAGTGCTCGTGTCAAAGTAAAAAGGGCAATTATCAGAGCCTTCAGAGGTAAAAATGGCACTTCTAGCACCTGAAAAGGTACACTTACCAGAAATGAAAAGAGGCACTTGTGAGAATGGAAATGAGGAATCTGTTGGGAGGAGAAGGGCACCTATCAGATTTTGAAAGGGGCATTTATCAGATGTTAAAAGGGGGAGGGGCTGATATAAAAAAATGAAAAGGGGCACTTATCCGAAGGAAATATGGTACTTATTAGAAAGGAAAAGGGGCCCAGTATGCCTCTGGCATACTGGGCAAAAATGAGAGAAAAAAACCCGGAAAATCAGGACATTTCAACAACATTTGGAAATCACTGGTATTGAATTAGAAACGAACCATGCTTGAATTTTATTGGGGGGGGGGGTCAACTGCCCCCGAACTCCCCTTCAGTACGACAGTGAAACAACATCATCATCATCACTTTCAACATCACTACTATTATTACCTGGAGTATATATATCTTCAAAACTATTCTGTTTTAGTTGTCTTTCTATTTATCTCTGTCTATCTCTTTCAATCTTTTTTTTTTCTCTCCCATTAAACTTTGGGAACCATTGTCTCCAACTCTACAGAAAAAATAAATACAATCTAAAGATAAGTATACAGCACATGTATATTACAATATAATCATTTATTCAATTGAGATGAAAGATCAATATATATATTATGGAAACATTACAAAATGAACAAATACAATTGTAAACATACGTTTTTATACAGATCAGTAATACAACAGATTATACATTGCACTATTTATTATTGTGATGTTCATGATCATCACTTTACAACAGAAGATTATACCTTTAGGAATTACACATATAATACCTATTCATTTCAGAATCATTCAAGTATATTCCTAATATAGGAAAAACTTTTGAGTAATATCAACATCTTATACAAGAAATATGCAGACACACTACAATGAGGTACTTGATAATACTTCATGATACGATGAGGTCTTATTTACCCAAAGCAGCCTCATCAATCAAATTAATACTGCTCTTTCTGTAGGCCCTGTAATGACAGTAACTCCCTGCGTTGCCAGGTACCCTTGTGATACACCTGGGGGATGTTTCACAAAGATCATAAGTTTAACGTATCTCTAGGTTTGACTTATAAATTATGGAAAGCCGTTAGCCCCATTGAAAATATTTTGTACAAGTTATTTCAAAAGGCATAAATGTTGATTCAAATCATTCATATTTTCAATTATCATGGGAGATTTCATGTTCTTGATGTGGAATTTATGAAAAGTCTAAAATACTTGTATATTTGCTTTTGAATATATTTTATTTTAAGGCTACACATGGCTATCCACAATTTATAAGTCCAACTTAGAGTTAAGTTCGACTTAGAGTCTTTGTGAAATACCCCCTGGATCTAGAGGGAACAATTAGGGATAAAACACCCTGGTCGATCCTGTAAGCCACCAAGCAAGGATTCAACCCAGAAAACTCTAATATGAGAATCAAGAGCCTTCACCAATATACTTTACTTTACTTTACTTTAGTACACGATGTTGTAGATCTAAGCCTAGTCATCGATCCAGGATACAACACAATGCTCCCACGATGCAATGTTGGTAGAATTGGAAGGGGTAAATGAGTAGATTCCCTTCATTTCCCTTCAACTTTAAATCATATAAATGTTAACTGTTTGAGAGAAGACCTTTTTTTTTATATCTATACATGTACGTCAATTAATGTTTTCCTTCAGTTCATTCACAGCATTTGTATGACACCATCATTTCATTTTTGATAAAGGTATAGACCAGTTTTGGAAACGCCCCCTCTCAAAAGATGAAATGGAAGCTCTTATTACCAATCATGCGGGAAACCGCCAACTAATTGATATATTTGGTAAATTATCATATGGATCCGGCCTGGATAGATATCGCGAATGCACTTTAACATTGAACATTTGGGCATATATTTCTTTTTTTGTTGTTGCAAATTTAGGTTTAAGTATTGCCATCTAAACCTCTGAAAGCGATATTTAAACAATATTGAATGGATATTTTGCACCCAAAACCCTTGAACCGCAATTTTACCACTACCTGTCTATATCTTTAAAACATTGCATCATGTGAGCTACTCCGTTGAAACAAGAATTTACAAAACTGTTGACTCAATAAATATCTTTGGTCCTCCACAACTCAAAGATTAAGCACCATCAATTTCAATCAGTAAAAATTAGTAATAAATAATTACATTTTGTTATAGTCGACAAATATTTTCATCTATATCCATTATAATGGGAAGTGTACCACTTAAAACAGCTTCATAAAAATAAATTACAAAAATATTTTTCATACCCCTTAACAGCATCTGTGAACATGGCTTATTCATAAATTGCCTTTGAAATACTTTACCAAATGATGGAATGAATAATATATTGTCTGTTGACAGCAAGAAGGGCATTAACTCTATGTTAACTTATTATGGGCGTTCCCAACTCAAGCTATGCTTTCCGGGTTTTCGCCTCCTTCCGTATCTGAATTATTTACTGTATACTCTATGTTGAAATAATTGTTACATATATCATTTATATATACATCGTGTTTCATATTGTACTGTTGAGAAGGAAATAAATGTTAATAAATACAAATACTGAAATAGTAAATGCCCCAAAAGAATTCTCGCCATCGCCAATACCCCCAAATACCAGGATGTGCGCCTCTTGGATGTAATTTTGAGCCACTTCCGGTACTCCTATACATCCGGTATATGGTGCATGCGGCGCGCGCAAGATACACATATCACGCATGCATAATATACTGATCCGAAAGCCAATTCTAGATTTCTCTCTGGTCGGCTGCTACCGACTCCCTCTGATTTTGATTGTATCCATGATTTTTTGAGAAGAAATACTTAAGGAATCTCACTGCATGTCCATCATTTTGTAATTGTTCTTTGTAAAAATGCTGCGAACCGAGTCACGATTGTGCAGTGATTTTAAACTGGTCTTGCCTTTGGATCAACCTTTTCCAGGTCGCGCGCGTGCGCGCTGTATAGGACTTGTTGGGAAGATTACCCAAGTAAGACACATCTCTCATTCAGGGATATCTCTGAAGGTTCTTTCATTTATTTTTTGCGACCAGCACACAGCAGATTCACAGTTTGTAAAACATAGAGAATTGCTTACGACATAGTACTTTATATACCTCACTTAAGAAATCCAGCCATCTGATTGGTCGAAATTGGAGTCTTGAACTCTTGATTTTAGCCATTCCCGTAAAGAAGCGAAAAATGCCATTACTGGTTAATAGTCCAAGAGTGAGATCCCTCAAAATTCTGATTACCATGAAAATAGTAAAATTGTGCTGCGATACCCATTGGTTTACGTGTTAAAAAGTTCTTTGAGCGAGCGGACACCATACAGTGCTTTTTCAAAGCAGTCAATATCTCTATAATATAGACAGCTAGCACAGTGACTATTGACTGCTGGCTGCTACGCTGCTCTGCATTGGGTGAGACTGGACGGTACAGTTTAGCTGCACAAAAGACTGGAAGCGACTGAGTCACCTAGCTATCACAGAGTGCATTTGAAATGGAGGCTTGAAAATAACATCCGGGCATTTGGGGGTATTGGCGATAGCTAAAATTAAATTTAGCATATTCTCTATGAACATCACGATTTTCAACACAGAGATACTTTATATCACTATAAACGTCATCATCATTAACATCATTATTCATCTCAATTGGGTGTAACCACTACAATAAAATAAATATCATTTAAAATCACCGATCTCTGCTATCATAGTCATCACCAAAATCAATGTAATTAACCAAGTAATCGTAGTAATTTAAGCAATTATAAAGCATTGAATGTCTATAAATAGGCCCAAACCATTCACACAATGTACAATTTGATTCCCATTGCCATCACCATTGCCATCATAATCACCATTCACGTCATCAACATTATGTTTCTAGTATCATCGTTGTTACATCCATGTATAGTTATGCCCTTTCATTATTGCATATGGCAGTCAATTTACGAATGCAAATTCCTATACTATCATTGGTTAAAGTTGGTCTTAAACTTTTAAGATAGAAAAGTGACTTTTTTTTTTATATAATGAGTTTGACTGTAAATGAGTTAGCAATTACAAGAACATACTTCCACACAAAAAGTTGAAAGAAAAACAAACAGTGATAAGGCAGACTGGTCTTGTATTCATGTCTCTTTAGTGGTGTAGAATAAAAAAGACCATTATGACCAGGCTGCCTTTAAGCAGAGGTGGCCTTTAAATTAAACCTCTCGGGACATATATTTCATTTTTTTTTTGGTTTGGCTGAGTATCTTTTGATCAAGAGCATTAAAAACATACATACTTCCACACAAAAAGTTGAAAGAAAAACAAACAGTGATAAGGCAGACTGGTCTTGTATTCATGTCTCTTTAGTGGTGTAGAATAAAAAAGACCATTATGACCAGGTTGCCTTTAAGCATAGGTGGCCTTTAAATTAAACCCCTCGAGACATATATTTAAAAAATTTTGTTTTTGCTGAGTATCTTTTGATCAAGAGCATTAAAAACATACTAAATGGATGGAAAGAAAGGGCAAAAAGTTCTGCGTATATTGAGTTCGTTTTTATTGCATGGACAAATTGCGTTTGATACAGGGAATTTATAAAGGCAAACAAGCTACAAGATCATTAAATTGGCAAGACACTGAGAGATTCAAAATCATTTTTTTTCTCGATAAAATTTGCAACTTGTCTCAATATTCCAACCAAACTTCTACCCATGGAAATCGTTTTCAGAGACATTGCATTTTAATAGAAGAATGTTACATTCAAAGAAAAAGATAATTTTTGACAATTTGAAGAACAATTTGTGATCAAGTTAGCCAGGGGCAGACTGGACTGTATGCATCATGTGACAGACATGTGATTAAGTATACCTTCCATCTGCTTTGGTACCCAAGTACCCCAACCAGGTCTGAAACTTGGTCTCCAACAAGTCAAAATGATCAAAGATGTTCCCACTGACGGTTGAGTTCTCAATGCTGGGACTAAGGAAGGAGTCGGCCAGGACTAGCTTGATCCTCCTATTCTGGTCCAGGGCTTGCTCTAGACTCACACGCTGGATTGTAAGATAGGCCTGGGGCTGGTTGGTAGGACTGGCAGGGGACCCAAGGTACGTCGGCATTGTGTTGAAAGCAACAATGAGTTCCAGGGAATCATCATCGTCAAAATCACCTATAATACCTGTAGAATGGAAATATAAATGATAACATTGTTACAAGGTCCAATGTGGATGGAGAACAGCCCTACCCCATAGATATGAACTTGAAGGTAATACAAATTTTGGGAAATTTTGAAAACGGCCAGATGCAGTTTTGATATATAATTTCCAAACGGGAATAGCAAATCAATCGATTTTAGTCAAGAAACATTGTTTTAAAGCTAAATTAATACCTTGACCTTGAGAGGGAGCTAAACAAGATAAAGACTTTAATATTTACAATTTCATCACTTTAGACTCGATGTTAACCGCGACAACAATTACTGAATATTGTAGGATCGCATATGCTTCCAATATGTTCATTTGAACCGAATTCATGACCCCAGACCAAAACTTTGTATTACCTTTAACCAAGTATACAGACTATACCCTCTCATCGGCTTTGTACAGATAAAACAGAAAAGTCCTTTGGCTAAACAACTAAATCTTAATTTGCCAGTCTGTACCAATGTAAAGAAATAAATGATACCAAATAGGACAAATACTTTAGGATGTTTCAGCATCTCTTCATGGCAGTACCGCTTAAGATGGGGAAAATCATCTGGAAAGGGGGCTTCATGAATCCAATTGCAATACTACATGGACATGAATACTGTGATATTGCGGTACTACTCAGCTAGTACTCTCCTTGACCAAGACTTGAGTTAACAATACAACATAGGAAAGTTCTGTGTTTTTATAAATGAATCAATACCCATAGACCGGCAAACAAAACGAAAGCAGTATGACCGCACTTCTACTTTGAAGTGGTAATGTACCTGAAAATCAACAAAATATGTACAGTCAAACCTGTCTACAGCGACCGCCCAAGGGAAACACAAAAAGTGGTCTTTGTAGACAGGTTCCTTTAGTACATGTTTCAATGAGAAACCATTTTCAAGGGAAACAAAAAATGTGGTCTTTGTAGACAGGTGGTCACTGAAGCAGGTTTGACTGTAATTGCAAAAGTGTCTTACCTGTGCTTTCGAGGATCGGTTCCATCATCATACAATCTTCGGAGCTTGATCTCCTCAATCTTTGAGGTGACGATGTCGATGACGAGGACAATGACGATGAAGATGCATTTAGTGGAATAGAGCTGGAGGCAGTCAAATCACTTAGCAATGGTGTAACATCTACCACCGTGGGACTCGAGGCCTCGGGAACAGGCGGAGATGTCATGTGACTAGAAGCTCCAATGCTGATTGGCTGACTTGTAGTGATGTCACTGGAGGGCTGACTGCTCGGTGTAGCTGTTCAAATGAAATGGAGATACATGAACCTCTCAACAAATCAGGTAAAATCTTTTTACATGTATAATTTCAGTTATTGTTTTTTTTTTTTTAAATCAAGATGAAAAATAACCAGTAATATACCCTGATAATAGCCTTATAAAATATTAATGTTCCCGCCCGCTTCCTTTTGGGGGGCCATCACCTATTTTTTTTTTATTTTTTTTTTATTTTGATTTTTGATTGTATTTTTTTAAAGAAAAAAAAACATGAAAAATACTGTTAAAATGGATCTATTTTTGATTAATTTTTTTTTTTTTTTTTTTTTTTAAATGTTGGCGGCCATCTTGAAAAATAGCCAGACTGTCAGGGAAAATGTACAGAGAGGCCATTTTGAGCGGCCATTTAAAAAAAAAAAAAAAGGGTCTCTTCCTTTCTATTTTTCAAAAAAGCAGGACGCTAAACATGTTTTTTTAATTATTTGGCCTTATAGATTCCTTATCTTTTTTAAATGGTATGGAGAATATTAGATAATCAGTTGCTTGTTTAATTTCAAATGCCTGATGATCCCTCAAGTAAAGATATTTTTTGAAAGCATAAAAATTCAGATAATTAATATTTGGTTACAATTACCTTATTTCCAGAATGAAGCTATTTATATTAAAGATAAAGTTGAGTTCTGGTCATGCGATTGCATTGTGAAAGAAAAGGTATGGAACATGGATCAGAAAAAGTTGATCATGTAGCATGTAAGTATTGGTGTGTACTGCAAGGTTCTGGAGTCTGGAATCATATTAAATTTGGCCCAGTCTTGGTAAAGTAACAAGCACTGTACACAGAAAGATGTATATGGGACTACACAAATGGTGTCTGGGCTACTAACCTTGATTTTCTCATCTTTCTATGCTCATTACTCAGCCAGTATACATTTTCTACCAAAATTGTTTGGCAAATGATGTTTATTTGTAATCTTGAACATTCAATGTAAGTTTCGTTTGATTCTGTGAGAATTCATTTTCTTTTTTTACCAGAAGTTTATCTTTAACTAAACAGTGCATGAAGGAATACCAGCATTATGACTTACTGCGTATGGGTTTGTATGGTCGTATTGAGAGGAGACTGGGTGGGTCCATGGCCATATCTCTGTCCATCATCACAAGGTTGAGAGTAGGGTATTTAGAGATGAGATCTGAGCACCCGTCTATGTTACTCTGTATTAGTGGAAAGCACAACACATATTTAGCCAAATACAGTCAAATCTGTCTACAAAGGCCACCCAAGATGAACGGAAAATGAGCCCACTGTAGACAGGTGGCCACTAAGACATGCTTGACTGCAGCTGACTTAAAAGCACATATAGCAGATACTAAAGGTATGTTTGGACTTAAGTACAACAACCTCTTCCATTATGGAATAAAAATAATAATAATAGTCACATTTGATTAGCGCTCAGAGCTGCCAACTAGTACGGACTTCCCGTAATTGGTACGGAAATTAACGATCTGCACGGAATGTTTTCTAAAATAAGGGATTAACAACAAAAAACGATTTTTAAATCTGTGCAGTATAGCGGCCATCCAATATTCGCAGAGAAAGACGGAAAAGTATCAAGTATTCTCTTAATAGAACTTATAAGCCAATTTTTCATGGCAAACTGATGTGTTATGATGACCTGAAATCAATATTTAGCCATTTTTTTGTGTGGGTAAAATCACCAAATAATTTCAGATAATCATGCGCGCATGCGTCCGCGCAGTGTTGGCGTAGGAAATTACTGATTTATTCCCAAAATTACTGATTTTGAGCCTCGTGATTACTGATTTTTCTGTTCTGGAGGTTGGCAGCTCTGGCTTATGCAATACTACGTTTTTAGTGGCTTTACATTGCAATCATCATTACCCCGGTCATTTGCATTCAATTGCCTATCTGCACATGAAATTGCACATGCTCTGCTCCCTGGGGAGTATTCCAGCCACTCCTTTTTGTTCTATTACTAAAATTTCATCAAATTCCATTTTCCCAAGGAAAATATTTCACTATACTTGTGCCCTGGATATATGACTGGACTTACGATTTCAAAAGGAATGACACAGAGTTACCAAGTTGCATCTATTAACAATAATAATAATAAATAATAATATGGTTATATATAAAGCGCCGGTATCCGTACGGCTGTGACGCTCATGGCGCTTTACACATATTACCCTGGTCGTAGCCGAGCTGCCAAAGTAACTAGCGCTCAAGCATATCAGGTACCCATTAAAACCTGGGTGGAGAGTGGCAAATACAGATAAACGTCTTGTCAAAGGACATTAGTGCAGCGGCAGAACTTAAACCTCGTACCTTGTGATCTGAAGTCGGGTGGCTTATCCACTAGACCACAACACCTCTTTTTTTATAAAACAATAACTTTCTTGTTATCAGATTTTCCTCAATCTTTCACAGATCTCTTTCGCTCGTTTTTCTGCTTTCAATAAAAAATAACTCATTTACAAGGTGGACTTCATCTGTAAACAAAACAAACTAGTGAATTACATGACAGACGAGATACCTGTGTAGTTGTTCCCACTTCCTTTATGGGATGGTGTTCTATCCAAAATGTGAACGCATCTTTCTCCCCCCGAGCTCGTAGACTAAGAGGTGATGGTCTAGAGTCTCTAGGCTGGTTCTCAAAGCTTGATTCTGTCAATGTGTGCCACAGTTCTCCTCCAGTCACTCCATCCAGTATGACAATCTACAATATACATTGAATAAAGATCAGGGGGGTG
The DNA here is from genome assembly GCF_000002235.5 of Strongylocentrotus purpuratus. NCBI lineage: Eukaryota > Metazoa > Echinodermata > Echinoidea > Camarodonta > Strongylocentrotidae > Strongylocentrotus > Strongylocentrotus purpuratus. The sequence goes on along the minus strand of NW_022145530.1, from coordinate 246,402 downwards.
TTTCACAAAGACTAAGATCGACTTTAAGTTGGACCTAACTATGGCAGGCCATCCATGCCACTGGTTGCTCTCACCATTATGATCTTTAGATAATAATTTTTCCTTCAATAATGAATTATCAAAAAATGTAAATTCTGTAGATTTGTGACCATGATTTGTATGTCCAATGCCAATGAGACCAATGCCAGTAAATGGTGAGACCAAACAGTGGCATGAACAGCCTGCCATAGTTAAGTCCAACTTAAAGTCGATCTTAGTGTTTGTGAAACACTCCCCTGATAAACTAAGCCTGTCATATATTTGAAAAATATTTGATGGGGGGAGAGGGGGAATATTGAAAGTCTAATATCGAAGAGACACAAAGTGGAGTGGATAGAGAAGTGAAATGAGACTAGGGAGTGTATAGTCCAAAACAAAGTAAGTTCTCTTCTCCTTCCCAGCCCCTAACCCCCCCCCCCCCGAAACAAAGAAAATATTTCAGATTGCAGATTACATCTGAATATGATTATTTCTCATCTTTTATAATTTTGAAAGAGAGAGATAGAGAAAGAGAGAGAGAGAGAGAAAGGGATAAAAGCAGAGGTAATGAGAGAGTGAGAGATTTATAGCAAGAGAAAAGGGGATACTGTAGGGCTGTTAAGGTAATATTGATGCACCTAAGATATGAGCACTATCATACAAGAAGACATCCACATTATCATATCATTATTTCTTATCACCTTGGAAGTAACATAAGGTCTGCCGTCATCAGCTCGAGATTGCCAAATAGCTTGCTATTTCTGATTTGGGAAATAAGCTTGAAGTTACAAATCTCATCTTAATCAGCTCGAGACTCGACCTTGAAACTCAAATATTGAGATATTTTGCTCAGCGTTCACGCATAGTGCGAGTCTCCGGGCTGGTGTCTCCGGGCTGGTGTCTCCGGGCTGGTGTCTCTGGGCTGGTGTCTCCGGGCTGGTGAAGTCGCACCCGACAAATAGTGGGATATTTTGCAAACTAGCCCAAGATATCTTGGGATGATTATCTTGACCACATATCCTGCTAATTGTAACTGCGGGCTGACGAAGACACAAATTAGCTGGATAATTTGCGATCGGGGTAGTTAAAATAGCGGGTTATTTGGCAATCTCGAGCTGATGAAGACAGGCCTATAAAGACACTGACCTTGTTTGCATGGCTAGTGTTGGATGCCGATTGATGTGGACCCAGCTGTACCATCAGGTCTGGTATCTCATCGTCGTTGAAGTGTCCAGGTGCTGACACACTGAAACATCATTACAACATACATGTTAAGGAAAAAGAGGAGTTGTGATTTCAAATAAAGACAATTTGGCCTTAATCACTTCTAAGTCTGAGTATATGATCTAGTTGTCCTTGCATCAAGCTGGAAACTTTATACACGAAACAAGGCTATACATTTGTGTGAATGAAACTTTGTGACCTTATTCAAAAAGTGCTAAAAAAGCAGATATTTAAATCATATTTAGTAGCCTTTTCCCCTGAAAATTCATCTTAAGAGTTAAAGTTGGACAAAAAGTCAATTGTATGCAGCACAATGGGGTCCCAAGCAATTCATGTACTTTAATGTTGTGTATTCTCGTAAAAAAAGATAATATAAATATGCATGTGTCTAGGTGAGAAAGATGCAATAGATAATAAATGAGTCACAGACAGTATTTCAGATAGAACAAGTCACAATGAGCAAATATAAGATTTAAGCTAATGAATTAGTAATAAATGTTTTTAAATTACTCTACACACCTGTATGGTCTGTACTCAGAGTCGACATCAAGCTGTATACTCCACAGAGGCTTGAAGCTAGATCCATTGATGGCAGTGACTAAGGCATCATGGGATATGATGATGAGGTCATTGACCCCATCCATCGTCATGTCAACTACGATTGCGGGGAGGATGAAACCATCTCCATTTCCTCTGTTATAAAATAAACATACATGGTGATGATGACAATGATGGAGGAATAAAATGATAAAAATGTTATCATTCTTATTATTATTATTATCATCATAATTATCTTATTATTATTATTAGTAGTAGTAGTAGTAGTAGTAGTAGTAGTAGTATAACTGTTATAATTATTATCGTTATCATCATCATTATTATCACTGTCATTATCATTCTTGTTATTATTATCATCATTATTATTATTATCATCATTATTATTATCATAATTATCATTATTGTTATTTTCACTATTGTTATTATCATTATTATTGTCATTATTATTATCATTATCATCGTCTTCATCATCATCATCATCATCATCATTATCACCATCATCATCATCATCATCATCATCATCACCATCATCATCATCATCATCATCACCATCATCATCATCATTATTCTATTGCAGGTACTATCCACCTGTTGTCTACAGATCTAATACAAGAAAAACCCAGTTCCTATATACAACAGATTTACACTTTTTAACACTCCCTAAACAATTGATTCTAGGTTACAAAATTTAAAAAAAAAAAAAAATCAATTTCCTGAGGTGATTTGTCGTAGATTGTTCAAATTCACTTGACCCTAAAACAATGGTTATTTCCATGATTTCCTGGGTTCGGATGAAATTGATCACTATTAATTGGTGATTGACAATCAGACAAACTCAATTTTTTTGTTTTTTTGATAGCCCTCCTACATTTCAGACAGATATGTTAATATTGATTTTGTATTGAATTTGAATTACAATAGTATTTGTTGGAAAAACCTACATGTACATGTACAGGTGTAGCAAAACCAACAAACGGAGGAGACTGTTTACACTGAAACAGCCTGAGATAAGATAAAACACCTCTTATTTAAAATGACTAAGCATTTTTTTATTGTTGTTTGCTTAAAGTTGTAATCAGCATACTATTGGTTAGTAATAACATGTTATAGTAATAGTAGAAGCAGTAGTAATGGCTGCTAGAAAATGCCTAATTTCAAGTCTTCTACATGTATCTAAATATTTCTGTTTTGTAAATAATTACAGGAGTAGATAACAAACTTTCCCTTATATTTAGTCTCACTGATGGTCTGAAATATCAACCTTGCCTTCAGGAAGGTCAATAACATTTCATACACCTGGGGGCGTTTCACAAAACTTATCAGTGACAAATGACAGTTTTTGTTATAAGCTACTGACATCCTTGCTTCTGATTGCTTATCACCAGATTTTTCACTGATTTTAGTCATTTGTCATTGAAAAAAAGCTTTGTGAAACGGGTCCGTGATGAACACTCAATGATTATAGATACATATTTTACAGGTAACCAAGTCCTTTGTTTCCCTAATTCTCCCTTTATCTCCATACACAACATCTTCTTATCTTTTACTCAAGGCCTACAATTAGTGCTTCATCATGTAGCAGACTTTGGACTATTTAAACAGTATCAATCTATTTTAATCTCACAATTCTAACTGATCTTTCTTTCCGGGCCTGCAATTACCGGTAGGGCATAAATGTGGCAGACTTTGAACAATGTGTATTGTTTATTGGCAAAAAGCAATTTCAGTGTCACTTCATGTCCTCTTTTAAATCAGCACATACACTATATCACTATTCAAATACATCGATTATAGAGTTCGGTGTAAAAATGTCAGAGGTAAAAAAAAATAACCTGATATTTTTACCCCTGGCATTTTTACCTCTAGCATTTTTACCTTAGACATTTTGACCTCTGACATTATTACTTCTGACAATTTTACGTCTGATATTTCTACCTTCTACATTTTTACCCCTGACATTTTAACTCCTTACATGTTTACTTCTGACAATTAACCTCTGAACAAATTACCTCTGGCATTTTCTACCTCTGACAATCTTACCTCTGACAATTTTACACTGTTTATTTGTAGGGGAGGTACTCTTTGCATACTTTACATATTTGTGTTATACATTCAGGATCAGTCGTTTAAAACAGGCATTACATCATTACAACTGGCAACATAGTAACTGTACTCACAGCTGTTCGGGCTGTTATTCATAAACATGCATTCAAGCTTCAGATAATGACTGCTTTTACACTTTAAAGGTAAAGGCCAGTTCTGGTCATGCGATTGCATTGTGAAAGAAACGTTGTGGAATCGATTAGAAAAAGGTTGATCATCTAACATATAAGTATTGGTATGTACTGCAAGGTTCTGGAATCATCAAAATAATAAGAAATTTGGCCAAGTCTCGGTAAAGTTACAAGCACTGTACACAGAAAGATGTATATGGGACTACGCGTTATCTATTCATCCCGGATAGATATAATAATTCAGGCCTTAAATTTCAATATTTTTAGGGCAAGGCCACTTTTCTGTAGGGCACATTCCTAAGCACAAACAGGATGAATTGAAAAGGGCACCACAAATCTCCAAGGCCAATGAGAGGAGCATTGAGGCCCATCAAAGGGGCATCCAAGGCCCTGATAATTTACCAAATATATCAATTAGTAGGCGGTTTCCCGGCAAAATTTGTATAGTCAAAACATATTCTTTCACATGATTGGTAATAGGAGCTTCCATTTCATTTTTTGAGAGGGGGGCATTTCCAGAACAAGTCTATACCTTTAAGTTTAAATATGAACCCCCTCGTTATCATGTTCTCAATCACACAACTTGTGCTTCTCCCCACCTTCCTCTCCTACCACCTACCCATTCCTTCATTAATACACACATTGTTGGTCTTACCTTACAAGTTCTATGACATGGTCATCTATACTAGACACACCGGTCCTGATAGTCTCTTGTTGCTCACCAGAGGGAGTGCTGTGGGTAATGCAGTCACTTCCTGTCACATGACATAGTAGCCTCTCTAGGCTCACCATCCACATAGACCCTGAAACAATAATGACAAATTATTGTTTTAAAAAACACAGAAAAATCAGCATAAGGTAGCTTACAAGTGCTTTAAAAGGGACGGCTATCTTTGCCCCAGATTCTAATCAGAAAGGGCAGAAAATGAACTTTCTAGAAATGTGATTTTCTCTTTGAAATTCAGATACCGCCCTAAAAATGACTATTGGTACCCTCTCTTCAAATTGTTTTTAATTACTAATGCATGAAATATGCATCATATGAGTTGTATCAACTGAAAGAGGAGTATCTAAGCTTTATAAATATGTGTCATTTATTAATTATAATTGTGATTAAGTTATGATAAAACATCAATAATTCTCGGTTTCTTTTTTTCTGGGACGCACTGTATATGGTCTTTGGTCTTGACAGTATAATAAACACCATACATCCTGAACTCTACTCTTATTTTTCAAACCAATTAAATGTGTACAGGATACAGGATACATAAAGGTCAATGTGAGCACTGGAAGGTCAAAGGTCACATTTACAGCTTGAAACAATGGCCAGCAGAATGCCAATAAAAGAAACTGAAGCAGAATCTGCTACCATTGTTAATATGCATACAATAGAGACTCTATACACCAAATCAAAGCCTAACAAATGATTCTTGGATACCATGAAAGCTACAAAAATATATTGTGCCCTACATGACATTTTGACGATATACTGCACAAAAGGAAAACAAATCCGTCCAGGAGAGAAAAACCATATATTGCACAAGATTAAAGATGTGCAGCTAATTAAAGATCAGAATGTTTATTTTCTATATTCCACAGACTTCTTATTCTGTATAGATAAGACTTGATCCAAGCTAACTTAATTTTTGTTTCTCCCCCATATTCAAGGTGTAGTTTTTAAGCAATCACAATCAAAAAAAGATGTCCAGAAGGAGAAAACATAAAAAGTCCCTTTGAGTTTATAGTAACACAATTACAAGCCATTGAACTGCAGTCCTAAAATGGGAAAGTAACACCCTTCCGAATATTACAAATATACAGTCAAACCTGTCTTTTGTGGCCATCCAACGGAAAAAGGCAAAGTGGCCACAGTGTCCAGGTGGCCTTTCTAGACAGGTTCTACCACACACGTGACTCGCTAGAGGGAGACAATATAGGCGACCACTATAGACAGGTGGCCTTTATAAAGAGGTGGCCACTAAGGCAGGTGTAACTGCACATTACACCCAAGTATCAATATACATTACATACCCACTGGAAATAAGCTCTCGAACTTTTGTGGGTTATCCTGTTCAAGCTGACTTAATTTTGACCTATTATTATTGTATATCGTTGTATGTTGGAAGCTTGGTGAATAAAAATCAATCAATCAATCAATCAATCAATCAATCTACCTGGGCTAACAGTTCCAGACGCTGTCCCAGATCCGAACACAATATAGGGTGTGTCATCTTGATCATCAGAGGCCTGAAAGACGATTGGTGGGCTCACTGAGGCATGTCCGTCGAGCATCTCCAGGTAAGTACCCAATGATTGACCAGTCTTCCCTGATAGCAGCAGAAGCCTTCCAAGTTCATCACCACCCTGCAAAAGGTCATATAATTGTTTATGTTCTTCTTTATTTCTGTAATGTTATTTTTACAACCTTTCCAGGCCATCCCGATCACTCAAACATTTAACATAATTCACTAATTTTGTTTTATAATCATGTAGGAAATTTTTCTGTAAAGCAATATTCTGAAGAATTTCTATGTCAAAGTATATGATGTATTGTACGGTTTACGTGTAAACTTATTTTTATTCTTTTGTACGTTTGTAAAATGTGAGCAAATTTTTTTTCCAATATTGGACAATAAATTGAAATTGAAATTGAAGATGATTGAATTTGTTCAGCATAACTACATGTGTATATTTACATGTGTCACCCTTTATGATCACCCTTTATGATCATCCTGTCTGCAGCAACGCCAAAGAATTATAGTTTTCAGCCATGTGCTTTAACTAAGAATAGATGTCTTTTATTGTTTGTTTTTTTAAGAAAAAAAGAGGAAACACATTTATCTTTATGGTCGAGTTTAATTGGATCATATATTTTCTATCCCCAGCTTTACTACCAAACAAAGCACTTAAAAGAAAAAATTGACTGTTTATAGTTCACTAATATGGCAATGGCTTAAACCATTATGAGGACTGTTTTCATCAGCTTGAGATTGCCGAATAGCCTGCTATTTCTGACTTGGGAAATAATCCTGAAGGTCCAAATGGCGTCTTCATCAGCTTGAGACTTGGCCTCGAAACTTGAAACTCAAGCTCAACACATTAGCTTGAGATATTTTGCTCAGCGTTCGCGCATAGTGCGAGTCTCCGGGCTAGTGAAGACGCACCGGACAAATAGCGGGATATTTTGCAAACTAGCTCAAGATACCTTGGGATGATTATCTTGACCAAATATCCTGCTAATTGCAACTTCGGGCTGACGAAGACGCAAAATAACTGGATAATTTGCAATCAGGATAGTTCAAATAGCGGGATATTTGGCAATCCCGAGCTGATGATGACATGCCTATGGTACTGAAGGCATTAAGGGCCATAATAACAGTTATTTTATTAGTAATCCAGATCATAGTTTATTATATTTTTCTTCTAACACTGAAGTATATCGATATGCTTTTCTTAGAAATGTGAAAAATAGGCTTGAAATAACACCCTTGTCTGTACAAACATACACAGAACTGCACTGATGCATCTGATTTGGATGTTTACAAGATAAAATAAGATAACATGGCCCTTGCCTTTCATAAATTGCTCTCTTTGGAAATGTCCTATATTTCTTAATTTCAAAATTCATAACCTGTCAGTTATAAATAAAAAAGAAACGACACAACGAAACAGTTGAGTTGGAACATACATTTTTCAGCATACTTCTGCCTCAATATAACAGAACACATAATCAAGATCATTTCACATGAATAAAACGTATAAATATTACTTGACAATTGCATGACATACCTGTGCGCCCTCCGATATATTCTCATAATTGACACCATGTGACACTACAAGATCCAATACGCCATCATCGTCTAGATCTTCAGGTAAGGTCTGAGGCTGAGAATAGGTCCATGCTGGTACGGTCACAGAGGGATCAGCTTCCCATAGAATGGCACCTGACCAGTACGGAAAAGAGATCAGGTGACATGACATCATAATAGCAGCACACATGACATCACAATAGCAGCATTCATGACATTATAATAGCAGCATACATGATTATAGTGACGAAAAACAGAAAAAAAAAAGACTAAATAACATATTACGTACCTATTTAGTCACAGTGTAAGGAAAAACACAACTTATTGTTACGGCTTACAATATGGCTTTAAGAAAGTATACCCTCGGTTTTTTGAAAAGTAGTTAGCTCCCCACCCCCCCCCCCAAAAAAAAAGAGAGTAATTCCTAGCTTGCCTCCCATGGGGAAAGATTGGATCGGAGTCGGTATTGAATCGGTTTGTAAGTATGACTGAGATATGACACGGCCACTAACACATACAGATAGATGGACATAATCTTGATCCGGCCATCTACAAACCTGTTTTTGTATTGATGGCCATCAGAAGACCATCTCGTCCTGCGGCCAGACAGTCCAACTGACCGTCCTTGTTGACGTCCAGCTGATTGCAGACCAAGCTATTGATGTTGGTGTGATTCATGTCCAGTCTCCATAATACCTCACCCCTCCAGCCACTCATGGCTATCACCCCTCCACTGCAGGACGACGATAAATCTGTTCGAGAAATTTATAATAGTAATAATAATAGGCTTTTTTATAGCGCCGTCTATCTAGAAAGTCTATTCTGAGGCGCACTAATTATTACCCCGGCTTTAAGCCTATCTGCCATTACAGCGCTCCAGCATTTCAAGGAATTAATTCCTGCCAGGTACCCATTTACCTCACCTGGGTCGAGTGTGGCAAATGAAGATTAATGCCTTGCCAAAGGACATTAGTTCCATGTCGGGGATCCATTATACCATTGAAAAAGAAAAAAGGGGCCTCCAATATAGTATGTATACATTGTTCAAACATAGTGTAGTGTCTACCCAACTTTGGTAGCTTTTAACCAAATTTTTAAACCTATGTGACCTTGAATTATATAATATTTTGTGGTAAAGGGCAACTTAATTATACCCTATCCACATGAACACAGCATTTTACAATTCGAGCAGGAAGGTTTTGGTGATGCATTGGAGAAGCTTCCAGGTTATTAAAGAAGTACAAGCATACAATCATAATATCTCAACAGCTCAGCTTATTTTGCAATACTACACACTTACTGAGATTTTCACACAGTTGTGCTTTAACTTCAGGTGGGTCGGTAGATTTTCCAATGGAGAAGCCGAATATGACATCGTCCATGCCATCTCTATTGACATCAAGTAGTCTTACAGGAGATGATGAAACTGGGACATATCAAGAAAAACAGAAAAAAAGGGAACCAATACATTTATAGAGGGTAGGCATCGTTCAATCAGCTGCAGAGGCATGTTTCTATACATAGCCATAAAGTTAAACTTACCCTACTGTATGCACATGGTATGCAAAATTACATGTAGCTACCTTAAAGCATGGACCTAGTAAGCCATTCTTAAAGTGACTCAGTAACATTGTTGAAAGTTATTGAAAAAATTGCGTAATTTTTGTACGAAATGTTACTTATATTCCTTCTATCGTAAATACCCGGCCTCTAACATGCACAAAAATCATGAACAAATTCTCAAACCACAAAGATATATATGGTTTTCTTTGAAGGCGTAACTGTGCGACACCTTCTAACAGTAAATTCTCCCAACCATTTTTTAATTTTCCCAACTGTTTTCCATGAAAATAAGACATTAGACAGGCTTTAAAAAATCTTCCACACTTAAATGTCTGGAATAATATATAGAGTTAATTCATTGCTTTGTGAGAATTTACATTCACCTCAAATGTAATTAAATTGTAATAATATACATGTACATGTAGTTGGGAGCATTAAGAAATCAATCAGATAAGTTTTTCCCAATTTGTTTCATTCATAATCGTCCATTTTCACTCAAACTTTCAGATTATCTCTAATTGTACATCAACATGTAGCATTGAAGTCACTACCTACCTATAAGCACCATTTTCTCTCATCTGAACAATGTTACCAAGTTCCTTTAACTACGGTACATTACGTTTTATTTTTAGACACATGCACCAAAGACTAAACAAAATAATGCCTGCCAATAGACAGGATTAGAGGCTTGCAAATACATTAATATTTTTAGTTTAAAAAACGAAAGATGACAAACAAATATCAGAAATACTACGAAAAGACAAATGGAATATAACAATTTTGCCCCCCCCCCCAAAAGAAAAAAATTGTTTTTAAATAAAATTAAATATGAATATCAATTGAGTATCAATTTCAAATCAAAAATATTATATTTTGGTCTGAGTTCAACTTTAGTAGCAGCAATTTGACAGAAATATCTTTGACAGGAACATATAATACACTATCAAACTTAAAATACAGCCATTAATTACCATTCTAATTTTTTAAACAAACCTTTCTAATCTAAAAAAAGTTGACATGTTTCTTTTTACCTATTCCTTCCATCTGCACGCTCCAATTTTCAGGCTCCATTGGACAAGGCACCAGGAAATAGAGAAGCAGGACGATTGCGACCGACATCATCGCAAGGAGGACGGACAAGACATGATGCACTCCGATGCCCTTATCAACCTCCTCCTCCTCCTCACCCCCTTCCTCATCATCATCAAAGCCTCGGGTAGACATGCCATCGTAGTTGGAGATGGTGCACATACTTTCCACCCCGCTAAGTGAGATCATCTCAGCCATGTTCATCTCCTCAAGGTGGCGGTTCTTGCGTTTCCTGGCCGTGTTCGGAGTCCCCGGTCTACTGCCGGGTATGGAGAGGGCGGTATGGAGATGCTTGTTGTCCAGGACGAATTTCATCTCGATATCGCCATTAGCGGCATCGTGGTGGTCCTTGACGTGATTTGATTCCTCAATGTGTTCTTTGTCTTTTCGGTCCTTTTCTTGTTTGAGTTCTGATTCAGAATGATCTAATACAATAGTCACATTGTCATTCTTATCAGGACCCTCCATGTTTGTTACCTCCTCCTTATTTTTGGATTCACCAATGCTCAACTTGATCTCTTCATCTGGTCTGGAGTCCTTGTTTAAATCACCTTCCATGTTTCCTTAAATTAATAAATTCAAAGAAGCCAAAATAGGATGTCAAAACAAGAGTATTATTATGAAGAAAGTGCCACTCATTTAAACCCTGTGCAATCATGGACTAGTAGGACCATGCATGGTATGGTGCTTCATTTTGTCAAGCACCTTCCACCTCAATATAGACACTAAAGAGAGTGCAGATCACATGTGTATATGACCATGCAAATTAAATGATTACCGGTAACGTTAAAACTAAGAGTAAGAGTCTACTTTTCCATTTCATGATGCAGTCTCTACATGTTTGATGGGCCGTGGAGGGGGGGGGGGGGGGGGGGGCGTTGTGTCTGGAGGCTTTAATAACAAAAATACAGTCACCACTTTTCTGATAGTATTTAAAAACAAAGTATGCCTCAATTAGCACTAACCACTATAATTAATTTTCTTTTATAAAATTGTTTAGGGGGGGGGGGGGTTGTGTCTGGAGGCTTTAATAACAAAAATACAGTCACCACTTTTCTGATAGTATTTAAAAACAAAGTATGCATCAATTAGCACTAACCACTATAATTAATTTTCTTTTATAAAATTGTTTAGCAGAAGTCTTACTCTTAAAAGATTTTATGAAACATTGCTTGTAAACTACTTCAACTCACTGATTTAAATCAACTGTCTAGATATATGACACATAATTAAATTAGTGACTCGTCTGGCAGTCACTCTGGCTAATGGCTATAGCTATGCAACTAAGGGAATTAAAGTAGATATTGATTTTAAAAACTAACTTTATTTTCATTATTGCAAAGTTGAAACTTTGATTCGACAAGATTATCAAAATTCAATGCTTGGAAACATTCGAAGTAATGATTATTACGAATTACAAAACGCTTAAATACAGCCCCGGCATAGCACCTGACGAGCTCTCTCCGAACGCTGCTGAGATGTGTGACATCACAGTATGGACATGACTTGCACAAGCAGACGATGTCCCATGACATCCCACACATTTTCAGTGCTTGTGTATTCATCTTCTCTTGAGTTCTTTCTCTTACTTCACTACAGTCAGGCTAAATGTATATTGCCTCACTCTAAACCCCACGCATGGTTTTACTTTGATGACAAATGCAGCGATACAAAAATAAAGGAATCTGTCGCTTGTAAACAAAATAAGATGCCATTGTATATTCAGCTGCACACACCAGGGTATGTTCGGCGTTTCAAGAGGGAACAAATGCCGTCCTTAATATCACTCCAGGGTTTTTTGAATTTGAAAGTCTGGTTTCTTTGATTGTTAACTAACCTCTATCCTGTGTATTTACAAGTAAAAGATTTTAGTTATCAGAATCGGGTCATATTCCCTTTTGAATGGTTTGACATGCCATTACATTGATATACACTAAACTCATTATAATTTGAGAAATAATAGCTTTGCAATTATGTTCATTCTCTATGGGATGTCGTCTGCTTGGGCAGTGTTGGTCCATATATTGACGTCATTAAAACATTGTTATTTTTCCGGCGAATCTCTCGTATATCCTAGCTGCCATGGAGATGGTTGTATTTGTATTTTTATAAATCACCTGATATGTAGTTGACCTAAAACTTGTCTGATGGCCATCTGTTAGCTTACCAATACCAGTTTCTGGTGATACATTAGTTGACATAGATCTAGTCTATTTGTGATCTTCTTTAAATTTCACCTAAAAATAATATTATCAACAATGTCCTCAGATTTTAACACAATAGATCTAGTCTAAACAAACATAGTCCATAATTACAAGTTAATCTCCAACGTTTCCCCTTACTTGTAAACAAACAGAAAAGGCTGTGACTGAGTGTGAATTAGACCGAATTTTCCGTCTCTTTCGTTCGTTAGCCTCTTATTGGGGTAGGGTCGGCTCTCTCTTTAGAGACGGAAGCCGACTATACGCATTCCCTTGCTAACACCATGGCCATTTATGGCCATATTTTTATGCCCCGAAAATCCCCCCAAATGTCATTTTACCTCGTGCATGTTATATTGTAAATGTCGAAATCCATGTTAAAAATCTTGCAAGACGTATTTTAACATGGATTTTGATTTTGACCCATAATTTCCTAAAAAGGCACCATTAACTGATTATTTCAGTCAAGTTGGTAAGTGGAACCGATTTATTATAGCCTACTCTAGGCCTAATTTACAATGTAACATGTACGAGGTAAAATGACATTTGGGGGATTTTCGGGGCATAAAAATATGGCCATAAATGGCCATGGTGTTAACAAGGGAATGCGTATAGTCGGCTTCCGTCTCTAAAGAGAGAGCCGACCCTACCCCAATAAGAGGCTAACGAACGAAAGAGACGGAAAATTCGGTCTATGATGATGTGATGCCATTCAGAATCCATTGAAAACTCACTGACACTCCTACAATGCAATGTGAAAACTCACAAATTTGATCTAGGACTATAGGGAAGATTTTATCTATTAATAACCTCAAAATAAGGTGTGCAAAGAAATGACAAGAAAACAAGTTAGTTATTTCATAATTTAGTTGCCAAAATAATTGTCTCCACAAAGCCGAGCTCTCATTCATCAGCCTTCGGTCCGCCACAATTCGTGGCTGGATGCAGTTAGTTGCATGCACTGTACTGTTTGCAGGCGGATCAGGCGCACAGTGCAGTCATAGCAGTCAGTCACATTCAAAAGCACAAAACATTGCATTGATTGGCGGTAAGAAACCATCGAATTTCGAAATACTGTTAATATAGTTAGTATAATTACCTCCTTTTGACTCCATGTTAATAGGCCTAATATCTGCAAGGTGACACTTTCCAAAGATCACTTCAAACCAGCAAAAAATCTACCGGTTTGTCAGTGGCAGTCCTCCATGTTCGCCGTGTAGTCTACATGACTGTATTATGTAGGAGCGCAACTTTTGGCTGGCCTCGAGAATCAGCTGATATTTCTATAGACTCCTTTTGTATGCGTGATGAGCTAGCTGTACAAGCACCAAGTGTGTCGGGCCCGGTACTGGGTGTCGGGAGCTAAGGTGCATGGAGTCGGTGATCGGCGAATATTTTGGGGGTGTCCATTTGTCTCCCCCAATCCATGAAAAAAGGATTATCACTATCAGGTCAAAACAGTAAGAGAGGGGTCCACATCACAGACAAATCGTATCAATTAGAGGGGGGGGGGGGGGGGGGGGGTGCAAATGTGGCACGTTGTGCCCCTTCCCGTATCCAACCTGGGATAGAAGTTACGAGCTCAATTTATTTTAGACCCCGACTCAGCCCCAACTTACCTCCAAAAACAAAAAACAAACAATTGTGTAACAACCATTGTCAGAGAATCTACATATCTCCTCTTTTTTCCAATTTAAGTATAAATAACTGCTCATCCTTATTGCACAACTGAACTGTAAAAACATGATTTTTTTTTTTTTAATTGCTCTATGCCTCAAATCTCTCTCTATATCTCTCTCTTCTTCTTTTCTATTTCTTCTTTTACTTTTTTTTCTTTTTCTCCCTCCTCATGCTGATCCATATAAGTGGTACATATATATCTTTAATATTTTGGGAACCAAGCAATCTTATTATTTGGTAATCAGAAAGCATATAAAGAAAAAAACTACCGGTAAACAAAATCACTATGGCAATACAAAGATAGAATGTGAAAATACTTTTAATAGTTGTTAACTATAAATACTTTTTAATGTCAGCTGGCTTCCTCTGCATAATTTCAATTTATAAAGACATTTTTGGCTTGCACTCGGTATAATAAGGATCGCATGCTCGATCTTGTACTTGAAAAAAAAGTCTCAAAAATGAGACCTGCCATCTGCTTCTTGCTGGGCAACGACTCTACCACCAGCTAGGGCCTGTTCCTCAAAACCGTCATAAGTCTAACTTCTTGACTATCCCATTGAAACATGTGTTATAGAATTAACACGCATTTCAATGGGATAGTCAAGAAGTTAGACTTATGATTGTTTTGAGGAATGGCCCTAGGCCATCACTGGTTCATGGCACAGTCATGATGAACTGGAAACAAATACGTCAGCTCTCCAAACTCATTCTGACTTATTAATATTCATCAGTCTGTCAATAGGAGAGCAGCTTTAAATGTTAGGCTTCCTGGGAGTAATTGCAATTTGTAAAGACATTTTTGGCTTAATTGCGCCCAATTTCAAGATCGAGCACATGATCTCTCTTTACTGGATGCAAACCCCCAAAAGAAATTTCTACAAAATAACTACCGGTAGTGTAAATATGTCAATACATCTGGAAATGCCAAGAACATGAATATCAAATCAACAGATGTATGCTTAACTTTAACTCGGAGGACATTATACAACGTTGAAAATGGCAATGCATCATCAAGAGAAAGAGAGATAGAGAGGGAGAGAGATACAGGGAGAGGGAGTAGAGATACAAGAGACAGAGAGAGAGAGAAAGAAAAAAAGGGAGAGAGGGGGAAAGGATGAAAGTGAATATCTTTGCATCTACTTAATGAACAAGGCGTTTTTTAATAAATAAAAGCCATGAGTACAGAAAAGCAAACAGAAACAAGGAGGTAAGAAAGAGATTGAGAGATTGAAGATAGAAATGTAAGTATGAGAGGATATTGTGACTCCCTTGGCAGAAGAAGAAGAACAACAAAGAAGTTTAATAATTATGAGGTTGTAATCATTAAAGAGCAAGACAGCAAAAAAGGAAGATAAAGAAAGATGATGAAGCCAGTGATGTAGGATGAGGAAAAGGAGAGAGCGACAAAAAGAAAAGATAGAGAAAGTAAGGAATAAATATCAGCACTATTGTTAAATGAATCAATCTTATTGCATATTACTCCGTTACCAATAATATAGAATGGGTTCTCCATATACGACACTAGTGTTATGGCAACAATGTAAACAATCAGTTGGAACTGATTCAACTAAATGAACTAACCAAAATCATTAAAAATTCCTAAAGTAATTCAGAAAAATCAACAACTTCAGTACAATCAGTTATTGTATGGGTGCAGTTTTGGATGACTGCACGAATAACAATGTACATTATGGATGACAGCACAAATAACAATAAGGAATACAGATAAAGACAGGTTTCTGTATTACAATGCGAAGCCACTCATTTTACTATCCCAGGGATGATAACAAATAATAAACAATAGAAGTAATTCTTTCACACACATTCACCTACAGTGTACTCTGCACATCCCAAGGAACAAACAAAACTATACTTTCTGTTAGTATTGGGAGTGCAAACTCACTATTAATGCCACACAATATTGTTAAAGTAATTGCAATTTATACTAAATGTACTAAAAGGTAAACATCAATCAATATAATAGGTTAAAGCGGGCAGGTCTAGTTTCAACAATGATAATGTCAAAATTGTTCTACCCTGTTGTGTAAAGGTGGTAACATTCAATCACTGAATTAAAAAAAAAATAGGAAAATTCTTTCACAAATTCATAGCAAGATAGTACTCGCAAAAAATCGTACTTTTTTATGGATTAATGTAATATTTGTGAAACTTGCAAATGGGGAAACATTAATGATTTAAAAATCAAAAGTACACAAATTCATAACACATACTAACAAGGAATGATGAAACACATGCCAAGATCAACTGCTACAATTCCGGAATACTAACAAAATTATAATCATATATGTGAAAAATACCTCTTAATACAAATAATTTTCTCCCTGACAATGGGAGCTGTAAATAGCTAAACAAATATGGCAATATGGAAGAAAAAAAATACAATGAAAAAAGATAGGATAAATAGCACTTTTCAAAATTGAAATCAAGAGTAAACATAATTCATGACAAATACATTCAATGAAAGAAAATAATGTTCCTGATAAGAAAAGTGAATTACAGCCATTTAATTCAGTACTTAAAGAGAAGGACACTTTAAGACCAACATGTATTGGCTAGTACAATTAGAACAAGGGTATAATAGTTCAAATTAAGAAAGTAAAACATGAACTCCCTGCCAAAGCCTACATGTTATAGCACCAGAGAGCTGATAACAGGATAAACACATTGCTATAACAAGATAATTGTTCACAATGAATAGCACCACATTTGTTCATATAGTGTAAAAAATACCTTTCGTTTTATGCAATAAATGGACTTGCCTATGGAACTGTAACATCAATGACATGGATTCAGCAAAACAGCCATGTTCTTATGCTTCCAATTTCAGCACAGCCTTGTTCAGACATGTCTTAACCTTTCATTTGTCGCAGGTGCAGATTGGCACAGTTGCTTGTTTGCCACGTGTGCCGATTTGCACATACAAGAAAAAGGCATCAATTGACTTCAGGTTTGCTTTGTGCGACACGAAAGCATTGCAAAATCACCCATTGCCAGTCTTGATTACAACATGATGGCCCTTCAAACACCTGTACAAATTACGTTAACACTGGAAACATGAATAATCATGAATCCATCGGTTGAACTATCCCATTAGAAATGCATTGTGGTACAGGGAGATCAATACCCAAAACAAATGAACAAAGAAAGACAAACAAACTGACAAACTTGCTGCAGGTGTGAGGAATGAGGTGTTACAGGTTCTACTTCTATCAAACTCCTGCTTGCCATACACTTATGTGTAAAATAGATTTATTTTGTTGGAGCACTTTTCTTGAGATGGCTTAACTGCTTCATGTCTGAACAGAGCTTCTGGTGTGAACATATGCCTCGTCGACACTTGCCTGCATTTTGGTTTGCACATAGTTTGCGCATAGACACATACTCTTGCATGCCAATGCGGGAAGTATTTGTGGTAGCGTGCGGGAGGATGCGGGCCGTACGCGAAATGTGTGACAGAAATTTCAAAATTTTGGCACAATTTTGTTTGGCAACATGCGTGCTCATTGGCCTGTTCACGACTAGTAAACGACTAATTTGCTCACAATTTGCGCATTGGCTGCGCATGCTTCCCACGCATTTGCTGCATATACTTCCCGCGCAGTTTTCACATGCCATGAGCATAGTCTACGAATGCGTGTCATGGTGGTTATGCATTGCATGAACTATTCGTAAATTGGACGTGACCCCCCCCAAAACGGACTGCGTGCCACTAATTAGCACACATTGGCACGCTATAGAGCGGGGCAGTGCTGGACCAAAATGCGTGCAAGTGTCTACGAGGCAATAGTCTCATTGCAAAATCCATTCAGAGCCAGAAAGGCGTTAACCATGGTAACGTATATGAGCTACCGTCTTTCCGACTCTGAATAGAGGATATATTAGCAGCAAATGGTTGCAAGATGATTGCTTTCTGTTGAAAAATTAAGTATCCTGTAGTCAACATGAATGTGAAAGCATTCTAATCACAATTATACGCTACATATTAAATGCACATAATGCATTGCATTTACTGTTTGGTGGTAGAATAATGTAAACCCTGTAGATAGGACCATCAATGCATGTTGACGTAAATCTGCATCATCAAATTGGCATCTTCAAAGTCAAGTCCTTTTTAAAAACAGGAAGGCAAGATGAACTGAGTTACTGTTTGATAGTTAAACAATTCTTAGCATATGACAAATCCAGTGATCCATGCAAATTTTTACTTTAAAGGTAATACAAAGTTTTGAGAAATTTTGAAAATTGGGTGGATAATGAATCTTTACAATTTAGATATATTTGGATGCCCCTGTGGATGTTTTATAAGCACTAAAAAATGTTGCCCCTAAAACACTTCTGCTTTTGAGAAAAATTGAATATAAAAATGTACCGGTGCTCCCGGTAAATTTTGATAAATTTCAAATCGCGCTTACGGCCGTGCAATAGTAGCTGCTACCATGAGAATTTCAGAATATGTAGATGTGATATATAATTTCCAAACGAGAATAGCTAATCGGTTGATTTTTCATCAAGAAACATTGTTTTATAGCTTAATTAATATCTTGACCTTGAGAGGGAGCTATACAACATAAAGAGTTTATTATTTACAATTTCATAACTTTAGACTCGATTTCAACCGCGACAACGATCACTGAACATTGTAAGATCGCATATACATGTATGCTTCCAATATGTTCATTTGAACCAAATTCACGACCCCATACCAAAACTTTGTATTACCTTTAATCATTTACATAATGCACAATACAAATTACATTTATCTTTGGGCAGTTCAATAAAATATTGTCATCAATCGGCATCTTCAAATTGGCCATCCTCAAAGTGAAAGTCAAGGTCGGGTACGGGAAGGCACGGAGGGTGCCCATCGGAAGGTACAAAAGAGAACTTGAGGACATCTGTTCCGATCGGACTTCTCATTGTTGTGTTGTGTCGGTATGTGTGTACATCATCACAACCTGTATGAGAGAGATAACTGGTTTGTTTAGGCAAGGGCAAAATTGAAAGAGTGTAGTAAAGAGACACCTCTAGGTGAGGGATAGAAAAGCGCTATATAAGAACGAGCTATTATTATTATTATTATTATTAGAAGAGAAGAGGAGAGAAGACAGAGCGAGAGAGCTAGAAGGAAGAAAGGGATGAGGGCAAGGGAGAGTGGACAAAGAGAGAGAGAGATAGAGAAAGAGAGAGAGAGAAAGAGAGAGAGAGAGAGAGAGAGAGAGAGAAAAGGGGGAGTTGGAGGGAAAGAGAGAAAAGTAATAAATAAGGGAGACAGAGAGAGATCAGACAGAACTAGAGACAGACAGACATATAGAGGAACAGACATAATGCACAACAACGTGTAACTGCATAATTTTTTCTTATTTAACATGAAAGAAACTAAAACCCAAATATAAAAAATATTTGAAAGTAGAAATTCTATATTTTGAATTCTTCATTTTCACTCAGATATGCAGAGTTGCTATATGCAATGATATTTTCGAATTTCCATACTTTAAAACTTTTAAACTCTAATACTTATCCCTCCCATCCCATCCCCCCCCCCTTCTCTCCTTCATTACCCCCCCCCCCCCCACATTAAACCGTACCTTAACAGGAAAGCCATCCAAGCTATGGTTTCATCTAGCCTTGACTACGCAAACTCACTCCTTTATGGAGTCAATGCAGCTCAATTTACAGGCCATCTGAGCAACTGTGACCAGAATAAATACCTGGGGGTGTTGCACAAACATAAATCTTAGTTGGATTTAAAATTTTTGGAGAGCCATCTGTAGCCTTAAAATAAAATATATTCAAAAGCGAAAATTTCAAGTATTTTAGACTTTTTATAAATTCCACATCAAGAACATGAAATCTTAGCTTTCCATAATTGTTAAAATTGTCCAACTTAGAGTTAAGTTTGACTTGGAGTCTTTGTGAAACACCCCCCAGATCAAATGCCAAGTCACTAATCCCACAAACAGGCCAGAGACTTACTGAAAGGATTGTTGTCTTCCACCTCCATGTCCCAATCTTCGGCTTCGTCGTCGTCGATGCCCTCCAGACCGTGGGTCGACTCTCCGTCGGTGGTGTGACAAAGGTCAAGGTCACTGCAGCTTTCACTCGTCCCTCGGTCACTTTCTGTAAAAAAAATATCAGCAGTAGATACAATACAATTGCAATTCAAATTCAAATAACACAACATATGACATGAATAACAAATTAAACATATAGACATTTCATAAAAATTCATTGATCAAATTCAAATGTTTGTTAAAAAAGAAAAAGAAAGAGAGAGGTGTGGGAAAGGGAGAGTTAGAGTGATGAGAAAGAGAGAGAAAGAAAGAAAGAAAGAGAGAGGGAGAGAGAAGGGGGACAAAAGAGGGAGACAGAGAGAGAGATGAAGTGGGGCAAGAGAGAGACAAAGGGGTCCTTCTCATTACAGATGAGGGGAGATGGCAAGAAACATTCAGAAATTCAGAAAATAGAGATATAAACTATGAAAAGTCATTCACATAATGCAATCATGAACTGTGAAATTCTAAAAATACAATTTATATTAGTATAACATTTTATTAAGAAGAAGTCTACAAGGAACGACTCAAGGTGGATCAAATCTCAGTAGAGGGTTTACCCATTATAAAACCAATCGCTTTGGACTGTAGTAGGAATAGGTAACCTCAGGACACTGATAGTGTCGATTTGGGACATTTAACCAATAATATGTTAGGCTTCCTAGGAGTAATTTCAATTTTTGTGAAGAAATTTGTTGGCTTACTTCAGGTTAATAAAGACCGTATACTCGATCTTGTGATTGAAAATCAGAAGAATCTTTGAGCCAGCCGGGTAGGGACTCTACTACCCTGACTTATTAATATTCATCCGTCTGCCATTAGCACAATAGCTTTGAATGTTCCTGCAATCCAAGAGATTATACTCACCATAAGACTTGCTCTTGATTTCAATTAATCTTGTAATATTTGTACCTTCATGTTGTTTTTCAACTGAATAGATGCTATGGTTTATCTTCAATTATAATCAACCTAGCATGTCACATTCTGAATGTAAGTAAAGATTTAACAAGCAAACTGATGTAGGAAATAATTCTTTTACAATTACATTAAAATTCAATTTTCTTAAATTCACTACTCTCTTTCTTCCTGACAACTTTACATATTCCTTTTATCTTTAAAATCAAAACCACTGTCCAATTATTGTCCAATAATTTACCTTCATCTTCCAAGTTAGTGGCAGTAACCATATCTTGATCATTAGAGAGATGTGGCTTCCAAATAGAGTCTCCTTTCTTGACAGCATTGGCCAGTGCACTTGTCTTTAGGAAAATACACAGAAAGCAAGTTGGAAAAAGACATTTATTACCACATATTGCTGCTTATGTGAATAATTTATTAAATCTTTCCTTTTTTATCTACTAACCAACCACATTAATGTATCTTACCCAATAATAATGATAACAACAATAACAATGATGATGATGATGATGATAATAATAATAATATTTATAATAAAAATAATGATAACAACAACAGTTATAATAATAGCAACAACAACAACAACAACCGTATAATAATATAGTATTAATGACTGCTTTGAGAGAAATAGTTGTTTTATTACGCTCAAGGGAATAGCCCAATTGTAACCTTCCCGAGAGCGTATGAAAACAACTATTTCTCGAATATTAAAGCAGTCATTAATACTTTTATATGCCGAAAAAAATAGACTAAAAAATAAAAAATAAAAAATACTTTTTTTTTTGGTCGAAGATGAGATTCGAACTCTTGCGTACAAAAGGTGATGTATCTAAAGTCAGCGCCTCAGACCTCTCGGCCATCGCGCACTATTCACATGCTTGGCAGTTTTGTACAATATATACATTAAAATGGATTGAAACCGGCTTCGCGTGTGATGAATGCTTCGCAAAAGCTCCATATACGGACTCTTCTTTTACTTTTGCAATGCATATTGGCACGAACTTAGATCAAGATCTATCGGCAGATGTTGTTTTTTTGTTTTTGGAAGTTTATTTTCGTCTTCATGTCAACAATGCAAGATAAAATTGTCGGTAAGATCGATCGAGATTCAATTGTATTGAAATTACCGACCAATCCTTCGCACACATACGGTATCCTCCATCGCTCAAACCATTTTTTAACATGTAAACCTATGGGGTAACCATGGAGGCTGACCTATTTTTTTAATAACCATGGTTATTAAAAATATTGAAATGTTTTAAGCATGGTTACCGGGAATTTTACAGGAACAGTTGAAGTTTATGAATGCAATTCGACCAATCAGATGGCTGGATTTCTTAAGTGAGGTATATAATAATTATTGTTTATAAGATTATACAGTGCTAAATCCACTTACAATCAAATGCTGAGATCGGACTTGTGCATAATATACCATTACATAAAACCAAGGTATGAATTTGTTAGCAGAGAAAATAATACTAAGCTGGAAGAATTGTTGAATATACTTTAATTTTTTGCCTTTGTTATGTTTAACTCAATCATTGAGTAATTAATGTTAATATGTATTGAAATATGGAAATAAAAACCTCGCTCGATGATAAAAGAAAAAAATACATCACCTAAAACCACACACTTACCATCTTGTCTGACTTGGTTTCTGGATGAGGTTCAGTCGTCTTGACAAACTTGTGGATACCATCTGAGGGATACTTGGCCCTGGCGTCCAGGTTGTTCACTTCAGGAATATCAAGCTCAAAGTCATTCTAGGTCATGGAAAGTGAACATATTTAAAGTAACTTGAAGGTAAAGACCAGTTTTGGAAACGCCCCCCTCTCAAAAAATGAAATGGAAGCTCTTATTACCGATCATGTGAAAGAATGTGTTTTGACTAATACGTGATGATACAAATTCTGCCGAGAAACCGCCTACTAATTGATATATTTGGTAAATTATCATATCTATTGGGGCCTGATAGATATAACGCATGAGTCTCATGACCATAACTGGTCTTTATCTTTAAAGTTGATACTCTAAGCAAATAAATGTCCCTTAATTTGTTACCTAGGTATATGTTATTTTTAAGTTTTTCAATTACTTAGTATATCACAAAAAATGTTTAACAGGTACTGTATCCTTTTTTGAGGCAGTCACACACATCTATGATAAGTACTATCATAGTTCTAGACCTATTCGTTTTACAATTATCTGATGACAATATGACAATATAATGCATCCGCCTATTCATACATGTACGTGCACGATTTAACTTTAATTCCTAAGCAGTAAACTCGACTTAAATCTCTACCAAATAGGTGAATATGAGGATATAAAAAGAAATCAGCGACTGGAAAATGTTGCTTCGTTATTCTTCATTCAAATGAAAACAGAAAATCCATCAAATATACTCCTTAACAACAACAAATCTAAGCTCTGACAGGATAGCATTTACGTAGGGATATCACTGCCATTCACTCTCACTGAGCCCATGAGTCCCGTTCGTGACGTCACGGATAGAGGCCCGACTCTACGTGCACTTCCGGGTTTCAGACTTAGATATTTTGGTAGAGTTTACTCGAATAAATTCATTATTCTAAACTTGTTTTGTCGGGTGGACACCATTTGGTGTTATTATGGGGGTTAAAAGCTTTCTATTTATGTAATTATCTCAGTATTTGGGATTGTCTTAGAGTATCAACTTTAATAATGAGTGCAATACCATGACAATTAAAAAACATTCATTTATATGCACAGAAACCTATCTTACACAAGCGGTTCTGATTGCACAACCATGCTCTAGTTACAATCGGTCCATTATCACTTCTACTCATTGAATTCCAATTTCCAAATCATTACCGGGACAGAGCACTACAACAAAACCACCTATACTCAATCTTATAACAACAGAATCTAAGCCCTAATAAACCTCTAATTTGATGAAATCTAGCCCATAGCAAACGTCCCATGGATAGGACATTAAGTGGAGGCCCTGTGTAGAGGAGAGTCACCACCTTTGCACGTTAAGAACCCACTGCACTATTCGTATAAGAGTAGGGGGAAACCCCGGTGTAGTGGTCCACCTGCACACCCCCAATCAGTTATACCGGGAGGAGAGACCTGAGGGTTACAGTGATTCAGTTCGCTTTTCGCCTCCCAGGTACAGGTGACGCCAAATTAATAATAATATTAATAATAAGGCCATCAGATCATATGTCAGAACACTACGATTCCTTTGATTTCGCATTACCCAAATTTAATAATTTGAAAATTTTGCTAGTCATCTAATCATACCGGTACTTGAAATAATGAATGAAGATATGTTTGGGGCATTTGCACCGTATTATCAGAGTGTAATATTAATCAATGATCATCTCGTTCTCCACTTGATGGATCCAATTGTCTTTAGGAATGGATTAGAATTTCTCGGAGGTAAAATTAATTCCGTTGGACAATAATAAAAAAAGATGCATTATTGCATTGCATACTCCTACATCCGGGGGGTGGTTCACAAAGATCCTAACTTGAACTTATCTCTAGGTTGAACTTAACATTTATGGAAAGCCATTAGCATCTATGAAATATTTTGTATAAGTTATTTTAAAAGGCATAGAATGTTGATTCAAATCATTCATATTTTATATTATCAAGGAGATTTCATGTTCTTGATGTGGAATTTATAAAAAGTCTAAAATACTTGAATACTAAGGCTACAGATGGCTCTCCAAAAATTTTAAATCCAACTAAGATTTATGTTTGTGAAACACCCCCAGGTATTTATTCTGGGGAGTGTTTCACAAAGATCCTAAGTTGAACTTATCTCTAAGTTGGACTTAAAATTTATGGAAAGCCATTGGCATCTGTGAAAATATTTTGTAAAATTTTTGTTTAAAGCAAAAACATGTTGATTCCAATTATTCATATTTTCTATTATCATGGGAGATTCTATGTTCTTGATGTGGAATTTATAAAAAGTCTAAAATACTTGAATTTCTGCTTTTGAATATATTTTATTTTAAGGCTACAGATGGCTCTCCAAAAATTTTAAATCCAACTAAGATTTATGTTTGTGAAACACCCCCAGGTATTTATTCTGGGGAGTGTTTCACAAAGATCCTAAGTTGAACTTATCTCTAGGTTGAACTTAACATTTATGGAAAGCCATTAGCATCTATGAAATATTTTGTATAAGTTATTTTAAAAGGCATAGAATGTTGATTCAAATCATTCATATTTTATATTATCAAGGAGATTTCATGTTCTTGATGTGGAATTTATAAAAAGTCTAAAATACTTGAATTTTCGTTTTTGAATATATTTTATTTTAAGGCTGCAAATGGCTCTCCATGAGTTTTAAGTCCAACTTAGAGTTAAGTTCAACTAAGGATCTTTGTGAAACACCCCCAGGTGTGTTCAGTTCTTTAGACTTACATCATCTAGAGCAACCCTGACGAGATTGGTGAGCTGGTTAAGGCATGCTGGGAACTCCCGGAGACGATTCTCAACCAGATCAAGGGTCTGTAGATTCACCAACTGGTTGAAGGATGCTGGAAGCTCTCTCAACTATCAGAAACAAAAATTATACTTTTTATACCAACATGTACTTGTGTGCATAAAGAGCTTACACCCTTGGCTGCACTATATCAATAGGACAGTTCCACAATAAAAACAATTTTAAACGTAACATTAAAAAATATAATGGTTTATTAAGAAGCATTTTGGCTGTTTGAAAAGAATGTGTGGAGACACTCTAGATACAATTGTCCCTTGGTATTTCTCTGTCTATAAAAATTCCAATGCTTTCTTTGAGAAGGAAGTGTGTTAGTGTGTTATGTACTAGCAAGAACCCTGCAAACATAGAATTTTTACCTTTTTGTCCTAAAGTTCCAAAAAAACATTTGACTGAAACAAGACTAACGTATCAGAACTTTAAATCAAAAATTGTTCATCCCGCTCTACCTGGTTTCTGTTGATTCTCAGTCTCTCTAGAGACCTCAGATTCCCAAAGTCCTCCGGCAGACGCTCTATGTTGTTCTTGGACAGGAGACACGTCTTCAGTGAACCCAGGCGGCTGAAAGATGCGGGTAGCTTCCTGAGGACGTTCTGCCCGACATCAAAATACTCCAACGCATACAGATCACCAAAGCTCTCCGGTAGACAATTCAAGGAATTCTCATCAAGCCTCAAGTGTCTGTGGATCATAAACATGATATTAAATACAATTAGCATATGAATTTATCTTAAAACTATGCTGGATGAATTTGAAAGCAATATGGTCTCCTAATTCTCTGTATACTATAAACTACTGCAAATGAAAGACATTGTAATGATGTACTTTGTTTATTGCACAAGAACAAGCAGGCAAGCACCATTTTACAATTGGGATTCAGAGTTCAGACCCAACAAAAAATTCATGAATACAAATTGTACATGTACGGTATCTGTAAAAGAGACACAGCAAGGGCTGCATGGAGATTAGACACACAATGTATGGAACAGCTGATTCTGCAAATAAGAGAAGATGTAAAGAAATAATGAATTTTTTTAATCCCGTCCCAAATACACACCATGTCCTCATTTTTCTTCGCTTCAGGGAAAAAAATACACAGGGGCTTGGGGCAAATTAGCCCCCGAAATGCCCAAAAGAGCCCCCGAAAGTCATAAAAGAGCCATCTAAAATTTGCATAGAGTTCAACGCAAAACAAATTAAAGATCGTTATTTTCATGCAAGCAAGCTTGAAAAGTAGCCCCCGAAATGATTTAAATATTTTTTTCCCTGCTTCGCTTGTTACTAAGTTATCATACATTTCTTCTTCAATATTTGGTAGGTTTCTTTCATTTGTAATTTTCACATTATAAGGCATAATTTTCAATCGATTTGGTCAAAATGTAAATGTATAAAAACTCATTCACCTAAGGTTCAACATTAGTCCAAAAGATTCTGGCAGATGTGTGATGCGATTTCCATTCTGGAAAGCCCTCCTCTCGATTTCCATAATGTGGCTCCCAAAATGCAGTGTCTCAACATTTCTGAGCAGCCCAAAACTTGAGGGAAGGTGATCAAGGAAGTTTGCACCGACATCCATGTGTCTTAAAGTGTTCCCACTTACAGTGCCAAAGTGTTCTGGAAGCTCATGTTCTATGTAATTGTTTCCCAGGTAGATTTCCTGAATGTGGGTGAGTTCTCCAATCCAGGGAGGAAATCTCTTGAGGAGGTTATCAGCAGCAGAAAACTTCACCAGGCACCTGGACGCCGATGCCAGCCTTGGTGTAAGCTCCGGGAGGTAGTTGTTGGATAGGTCTACGTACTGCAAGGAGGGCAAATCTCCAAAGCTGTCAGGTAATTCCAAAAGCTTGTTCCTGCTAACATTCAGCACTGCTAAATTCCTGAGGTTGCCAAAGTTCTTGGGCAAGGCTTCGAGGTTGTTTTCGCTTGCCTCAAGGGTGTGTAAGCTCTCCAGATCACCAAACGTGCTAGGAAAGTCACATAGCTGGTTGTCTTCCAAGGTCAGGTTCCGGAGAGTTTTAAGGTGGCAGATATCAGGAGACAACTGTTTTAATCGGTTCCCAAGCAGGTGAAGGTCCTCCAACTTGGGAAGGTGAAAGAGGGACACGGGAAGCAGCGAAATCTCATTTTCATTGGCGGACAGACTTCTGAGTTCTTCAAGGCTCCCTAAAACAGCAGGCAATTCCTTCAAATCATTTCCACTCAAACACAGAATTTGTATTCTTGGAAGAACACTGGCAATATCATTGGGCAGAGTGGACAGGCTGTTGTAGTTCAAATTGAGTTCTGTGATGTTTCTGATGCAAGTTCCAGCGACCCTGAGAGCACCAATGTCAAAATGTGACAATCCCTGTGATTCAAGGTCAACTGCTTCACCAATCTCCTCTTTTCCCTTGCTCTGCCCAGTCCTGTACATTGTGCCAATAGCACCAGGCATGCCTCCAGAATATGAAAGAATATTTCCTGAGAAGAAAAAATATATTCAAAATAAATTTAAGATTATAGAGGTTGTTGACCAAACGGAGGATGAGAGAGGAGGAAGAGAGAGCAGATTCAGCGCTCGCTACGACCAATTAATGCACACACGGATATAAAACAGCTATTTGACAGGATTGACAATAGATTCCAATTCCAATTTTCAAAGTAATTTTGTCCAACATCAGTGGGGTAAATTAATTGTTTTTTTACTTTACTGCTACTTTGGGGTCATCAATTGACACTAATATAAGTGCAGATTTTAAGTAAATTCTGTTGAGATTTGTACAGTGTTGCCAGAGGGTGTTACATTTTTTTTGAAATACACAACAAGTATAGAGTGATGTCAAGTGTGACATCATCAAGAAACTATTGTTAGAGTTTCCAAATTTGAACTTCATTTTCTGAAACAGCATCAAATAGATTTCAATAGAAAATCAGTTATTTTGCTCTGGCTCGTAATGTTATGAACCAAGGCAAAATAACAGTGATTTCCCATTGAAATATATTAATTCAGATGGTCATATCTCAATTGCCACTGACTTTCTACATTTGGACATTATTTTTGATGCTCTTTTGGAAAATGAAGTTCAAGTTTAGAAATTCTAAAAATAGATTTTCACAGCTTCGGTACTCTATGCTAATGCTCCTATGAGTATGAGGTACACTGAATCAGTGAATGCTCACTCTAGCAAAGCATAGAGTCAAAGCTAATGCGTATTGACCTCTAGCGCTGTATACTTGCCGAGAGGCAGCAATTGCACACAATACACAAATTGTACACAATTGCACACTATGAATACGAAGTGGCTGATCGGCAATTTTGACAGTAGACTCACGATTTGAATTTTCAAAATAATCTTTTTAACATCGGTAACTTGAAAAGATTGTATTTTACTGCTATTTAGGTGTCATCAATTGTCACTAAAGTACAGATTTTGAGTGTACTCAGTCGATTTTTTAACAGCGGTGTTTGAAATGTGGAGAATCAACAGAATTCTAAACAGTTTTTAATACACAAAAAGTATACTAATGCTGCTATGTGTGTGAATGCTAACCAGTACTAAGGGCGCTGGTCCGAGAATGAGGATCGTCCATATAAACAAGGATATCCATGTAAACTAAGGCTGTGCACAACAGTGTAATGAGGTACCCAAGTACACTCCCAGGCTTACAAGCAAATACCCGAATATTCGGACGCCATGTATTTTTATCATTTTTTTGAATTTTTTTGAATTATTTTGATTTTTGTTGATTTTTTTTGTTTTTTTTGTTGCCACCACCATACCTTTGGAGCAGTATACCAGTTCTGTCGCCGAAAACGCATGCAATTTTACTTCGAGTTGCAGTTGAAGGCGCCGATTTAATAATAATAATAACAGTAAACAATTTTGTTTTAAAAACCAAAGATGGCAGAATAATCCATTTTCCTACAAGTCCAAACAGAAATCCAGACATTTGGTCCCAGTTTCTGAGTGGTGAGTTTGACAGTGCTCAAGTTGGGAAACATTTTTACCGACGGCACCATGCCAGCGGCCGCCGCTCACCCAGGCACGGGTAAGCGTCGCCTGGACAGATTTTTTTTTTTTTTTTTGCGGCCGAATATTCGAGTACGAGAAATCGTACCCGAGTAGTTGTCAACCGTACGGGTACTCGAGCATTCAACTACACGTTCTGCGGCTTTTGGGTTACCAAACCGCTGGCTGGCGATGCGATAAACGGATTCCGCACCAGAAAATAACCCCAGTTAAGCCAGTTTTCGTCTACTTTTATGGGTTGTCCGTCTTCCCAAGGATTTATTGCTCATAAGGTGAAAGTCTCTATAAAAAATCATAAAAATGCAGCAAGAAAATCATCACAAAATCTATTTTTCGCATCGCCAATGCAATGCAGAAATATGAAACGTCTGCGAAAATGCGGACGCTCCTTATTTTTGTAACAGTAACGACATGCAACAACAGCAACACACAGGTGCCAGCTAGTCAACAACGTAAAAATGAACATGTGGGACTGAAATTGAGTGAATTAGCTCACACATTGTCCATCAGACCGATTCCTTTTATTCACTGTGAGGAATTATCATTCAGAGTTGCTCTTACCTCAGCTACAATTGTAGCAGCGCTGGTGATGTGGATGTTAGAAGAGCAGAATTCACAGTTTGTATGCTTCCAAAAGAACGAAGAACCTCATTCAGCAGAAGCTACAATGTGATCGTTCGCGATCATCACGCAATCGCATGATGGCAAAAGGCGCAACTGGTGATTGGTTGGGGGTGGGGTGGGGGGGGGGGGGTGGGAATCCATCACATTATTGCCCCAACGACCTCCAAATAAATTGGAATGCCGGACAACAAAATAAAATGAGAGTCTGGGAAAACTAGATGAAAATGATAGATGGCTAGATAATATAGAGAAATATCTAGACTCGGGTGGATGATGGATATACCCATATCCTAGACCTATCCCTAGAGAGATATCTTTAGGAGCCTACTAAATATAGGGTGAATGAATCTCTCATTTTTGTATTTTTGAAAAATATATTTATTTCGTTTTATATTTATCTATCTTTTAAGATAGTATCGAAAAATAATATCGTAAGCAAAACATTCATGGGCTTTGTTATTGTTTCTTAACAATACGTGCAGATTATTTGTTATATCACATACACACCATACATAAATATGTATATAACATATTACCTACATAAGCCTCTATATTCAATAATCTTATCATACCATTTATCATTGTTGTTACTTTTTCTTATTTTATTTTCTTATCACATTATGTTATTATATTTTTAATGTACTGAGTGTAATTTAGCATATTTATAATATTGTTTTATTGTTAGTATTTTATTTTCTTATTACATTGTGTTATTATATTTTTAATGTACTGAGTGTAATATATCATATTATAATATTGTATTATGTTTTACTGTTCTTATTTTATTTTCTTATTACATTGTGTTATTATATTTTTAATGTACTGAGTGTAATATATCATATTATAATATTGTATTATGTTTTACTGTTCTTATTTTATTTTCTTATTACATTATGTTATTATATTTTTAATGTACTAGTGTAATTTAGCATATTTATAGTATTGTATTATGTTTTACTTTTCATCAAGGGAGGTATTACTTCCTGATAGGGAACCGTTTCGTTCTGTGAACGAACCGTACTACAGATTTTTGTATACTGGATTCACTCTTTTTTAAGTATTCCATAATTTTTTCCGGTTGGGATTCGTTTATTTCTGTTAAAAACATAGCCCTTTCTATAATATAGTTAGGGCAATGTACTAAAAAAATGTTTTACAGTCTCTATTTCACTGGGGCATCTATTACAGAAACCAGTAGCATGAATTCTCAATCTAAGGAGATCTTAGATGCCCCAAGGACTCCAAAGCGGAGTCGATGAATAATGTTGAATGTTGTCTCTCTAATGAACATATAATTGTTTATTAACATCTTTTTGAAATGTTTTCAAATACGAGTTGGTTTTGTTCCACCTTTCTTGCCAAAGGAGTTTGGAACTTGTAATAATTAAGCTTTTCATTTCTGACATATTTAGATTATTATTGACTTCTATTTTCTTTACTAATGCGGCCTTTGCGTGGAAATCCGCCATCTCTTTGCAAAAGCTTCGTGTAAAATGCTCGCCAGTAATTTCGTTCTGCTTAGCGGAGCACACGCTGTGCTTTTTCTTTCTTTTTTAAGTACTCATCTACCTTTTCAAAAGTTATTTTCCGTGACATCTTATTACACATTCTATTTCTCTCTTTGATTTTCTCTGTGCATTCTTTGGTCCACAAGGCACCAGATTTTTAGAGACATTTTCTCCTTTTCGGTACAGTTTCTTTTATACACAGTTTTAAATATTTCATGAAATTATCATATTGTATATCATTATTTATAAGTATGAGATCATTTGTAATCATCTCTTCACATTTCTTAGCAAATTTTTTCAAATTTATATGTTTAAAGGAGATAAAATCATCTGCACTTCTTATTGAAGCATCTTTATATTCAGAGCTTTTCCCGTCTAAAGTTGTTTGGATATTTATTGGGAAGTGATCACTTCCAAAAAGGCTTTCCATGACTCTCCAAGTACTTCTACATGCAGGCGCGCCGGAAGCAGTTTGGGATTGGGGGGGCAAACATTCCAGGGGGCTCACCTTCCAGGGGCAGTGACGTAATGAAAAAAAAAGTTCGGAAGGGGGGGGGGGGCAGACGAAAAATCTGCATCACCACCAGTCTTACACGTTACATGCCGGTCCCGCGGAACGTTTTTCAAAGTGGAGTATTATCGATAAGGTAGAGCGTAAATTGGCGTGGGGTCCAGGGCATGAGCCTCGGCAGGGGGTCAAGGGGCTGAGCCCCCGGAAGCTCAGGGGTTTTAGGTATTTAATTACGGTTAGATAAGCATCCAGGGGCCCTCTTTAAGGCCATTGACGTGTTCCAAGGGGGGGGGGGGAGAGCCCCCAGAGGCTCAGAGGTTTTAATATTTAACTACGGTCAGATGAGCATCCAGGGGCCGTCTTAGGGCCCTTGGTGGGGTCCAGGGGGCAGAGCCCCCGGAAGCTCAGGGGTTTTAGGTATTTAATAACGGTCAGATGAGCATCCAGGGGCCCGCCATAGGGCCCTTGGTGGGGTCCAGGGGGCAGAGCCCCCGGAAGCTCAGGGGTTTTAGGTATTTACTTACGGTCAGATGAGCATCCAGGGGCCCGCCGTAGGGCCCTTGTTAGGGTCCAGGGGACAGAGCCCCCGGAAGCTCAGGGGTTTTAGGTATTTAATTAAGGTCAGATGAGCATCCAGGGGGCCGCCTTAGGGCCCTTGGTGGGGTCCAGGGGGCAGAGCCCCCGGAAGCTCAGGGGTTTTAGGTATTTAATTACGGTCAGGTGAGCATCCAGGGGACCGCCTTAGGCCCCTTGGTGGGGTCCAGGGGGCAGAGCCCCCGGAAGCTCAGGGGTTTTAGGTATTTAATTACGGTCAGGTGAGCATCCAGGGGACCGCCTTAGGCCCCTTGGTGGGGTCCAGGGGACAGAGCCCCCGGAAGCTCAGGGGTTTTAGGTATTTAATTACGGTCAGATGAGCATCCAGGGGCCCGCCTTAGATCCCTTGGTGGGGTCCGGGGTGGAGCCCCCGTAAGCTCTGGGGTTTTAAGCATTTAATTACGGTCAGATGAGCATTTTTTATACCTTATTTGTGACATTGGCAGATCACTTATTTTTGTCTCCGTCTTTCTTTCTTTTTCTCTTTAACATACTTTTTAAAAAAGGAGGGGGGGGGGGGCTCGAGCCCAGCCACTTTGCAGACCATGACATAAAGGCTTCTAAATAAGCGTATTTTCGCCTGACTGTAATTTGGGAATTTCTTATTTTCCAACAAACGCATAAAAAGGTATGACTTACAAAAAAATGGAGAAAAAATGCCGGAAAATCATGTCACAACATTAACATTTGTAAATCACTTGTTTCGAATAAGAAATACACCACCCCCCCCCCCCCATCAGTACGCCAGCGTTCAGGGGCTCATGTCTTCTCACCCCTATAACAAAAAAACGGACACGCTTTCACATTCTCGCACAATATGTCCACGATATGCGCGTATCGCTATTATAGAGACCTCCATTGATAAGTGGCATGCGCAATGTTTATGAAATTTAATTCCTGTGAACTTACCTTTTTCTTTGAATGGAATTGTATATGTGATTTAATTCAGGTTTTTATTATTGTTACGTTCTTTTGGATTAAAAATACAAACCATGTTTACTCCTTTACTGCTTTTTTTTTTTTTTTGGAGGGGGGGGGGGGGCGTTTTGGGGGGCAAAAATGCGTTTTGCCCCCCCACTTTTTTGACTGGGGGGGCAACTGCCCCCCCTGCCCCCCCCCACTTCCGGCGCCTATGTCTACATGCCAGTGAAGGAGTGATTATACATAAATCTAAGCATGACAGTTTTCCTGTTCGTGGATCCAATCTGGTTCCTTCGCCTTATTTCAGGTGGGGATGGCCTGTACAATCATCCCCCCCCCAATAATTCACCATAACAAAAAATAAAAATGATGAAGAGAAAAAAATTAATGACAGTCCAATGAGAGTAGTTAATGGTTATTACTCGCGAGATGACCATCAATATACACATTTTGCTATCTCATTTTCATAATACATACATAATATATACGAAGTAATAAGACAACCGTATATGCATGGGTGTCGATCCGTAACTGATACCTATTCATCAGGGGGGGGGGTGATCTATTCATTCATCCCCCCCTGATGAATAGGTATTACGTAAGTATCGACACCCATGCGTATATGAGACAAGAATAAATTGAATTCTCGCTCATACGGCTCCATCAGGAATTGATTATTCAATTTGTTCAATCAACAGCATCATAGAAATGCAGTGCGCCAAATGCAAAGACGCAGCATCAAAAGCAACGAGCTAAATGTTAAGCGCGAAGCACAAAAGTAGCAATCTGCAATGCACACCCGGCCCCCCCACTCAGGTTTCAAAATGACCGCATGCGTGTTGCCAAAATGTCCTTTTCGTAACAAAAGAAAAAGGTCGAGCCGTATTGACTTTACACACCGGACTTTTGCTGAAAAGGGGGGGATGCTGAAAAAGGCTCGTATACAAAAGAAAAAGGTCGAGCCGTATTGACTTTACACACCGGACTTTTGCTGAAAAGGGGGGGTCGGTTG
Source organism: Strongylocentrotus purpuratus (assembly GCF_000002235.5). Lineage (NCBI taxonomy): Eukaryota > Metazoa > Echinodermata > Echinoidea > Camarodonta > Strongylocentrotidae > Strongylocentrotus > Strongylocentrotus purpuratus. Next base: position 211,350 of record NW_022145530.1, on the reverse strand, counting down.
GAACACGCATATGCGTACCCTAAATCAGGCGCGGATCCAGGATTTCTTAGGGGGGGGGGCCCAAATTTGAAATTATGCGAGCCAAATGTTGGTACGTAATGATGACCAACAGTGACGGAATGCGGAGGGGGGGGGGTCGGTGCAGAGAGGGGCGAGTTTTCCCCACCCTCCTCCACGAAACGCGGAAGCTTTGACGTTTCATTAAATTATTAGAGAAAGAAGACGATTCGTTGTACCGTTTCCGACTCAAAATCTTCGTCTGAATTTAGTTTTTCCCCTCCCGCGCAAAGCGCGAAAAATTTTACGATTTATTAAATTATTAGAGAAAGAAGACGATTCGTTGTAGAGTTCACGACTCTTAATCCTCGTCTGAATTCAGGTTCCCCCTTTACGTTTCATTAAATCATTAGAGAAAGAAGACGATTCGTTGTAGAGTTCTCGACTCTTAATCCTTGTCTAAATTCAGCCCCCCTCCCCTCCTGCTCGAAGCGCGGAAAATTTTACGTTTTATTAAATTATTAGAGAAAGAAGACGATTCGTTGTAGAGTTCTCGACTCTTAATCCTCGTCTGAATTCAGGTTCCCCCCTCACGAGCGAAGCGCGTAAGCTTTTACGTTTCATTAAATCATTAGAGAAAGAAGACGACTCGTTGTACCGTTCTCGACTCTTATTCTTCGTCTAAATTCAGTCCCCCCCCCCTCCCCCTCCTGCGCGAAGCGCGGAAGCTTTGAAGTTTCATTAAAACTATTAAAGAAAGAATACGATTCGTTGTAGAGTTCTCGACTCTTAATCCTCATCTGAATTCAGGTCCCCCCCCCCTCCCGCGCGAAGCGCGGAAGCTTTTAAGTTTTATAAGATTATGAGAGAAAGAAAACGATTCGTTGTAGAGTTCTCGACTCTTAATCCTCGTCTGAATTCAGGTTCCCCCTTTACGTTTCATTAAATCATTAGAGAAAGAAGACGATTCGTTGTACCGTTCTCGACTCTTATTCTTCGTCTAAATTCAGTCCCCCCCCTCCCCCTCCTGCGCGAAGCGCGGAAGCTTTGAAGTTTCATTAAAACTATTAAAGAAAGAATACGATTCGTTGTAGAGTTCTCGACTCTTAATCCTCATCTGAATTCAGGTCCCCCCCCCCTCCCGGGCGAAGCGCGGAAGCTTTTAAGTTTTATAAGATTATGAGAGAAAGAAAACGATTCGTTGTAGAGTTCTCGACTCTTAATCCTCGTCTGAATTCAGGTTCCCCCTTTACGTTTCATTAAATCATTAGAGAAAGAAGACGATTCGTTGTACCGTTCTCGACTCTTAATCCTCGTCTAAATTCAGTTCCCCCCTCCCCCTACTGCGCGAAGCGCGGAAGCTTTTACGTTTCATTAAATCATTAGAGAAAGAAGACGATTCCTTGTACCGTTCTCGACTCTTAATCCTCGTCTGAATTCAGGTCCCCCCCCCTCCTCCCGCGGAAGCTTTTAAGTTTCATAAGATTATGAGAGAAAGAAGACGATTCGTTGTACCGTTCTCGACTCAAAATCTTCATCTGAATTTAGTTTTCCCCTCTCGCGCGAAGCGCGGAAGCTTTGACGTTTCATTAAACTATTAAAGAAAGAATACGATTCGTTGTAGAGTTCTCGACTCTTAATCCTCGTCAGAATTCAGGTTCCCCCCCCCTCGCGCGCGAAGCGCGGAAGCTTTTCATTTAATCATTAGAGAAAGAAGACGATTCGTTGTACCGTTCTCGACTCTTAATCCTCGTCTGAATTCAGGTCCCCCCCCCCCCTCCCGCGCGAAGCGAGGAAGCTTTTAAGTTTCATAAGAGTATGAGAGAAAGAAGACGATTGGCTGTACAGTTCTCGACTCTTAATCCTCGTCTGAATTCAGGTTCCCCCCGCGCGGAAGCTTTTAATTTTTATTAAATCAATAGAGAAAAAAGACGATTCGTTGTACCGTTCTCGAAAATAATCCTCGTCGGAATTTAGTTCCCCCTCCAAACTCGCGCAAAACGCGGAAGCTTTTACGTTTCATTAAAGATTATTATTACCGTTCTCGCCTCTGAATCCTCGTCTGAATTCAGGTTCCCCCCTCCCGCGCAAAAGCTTTGACGTTTCATAAGATTATGAGAGAAAGAAGACGATTCACTGTACCGTTCTCGATTCTTAATCCTTGTCTGAATTCAGTCCCCCCCCCCCCCTCCCCTCCTCCTCCCCTCCTGCGCGAAGCTTTGACGTTTCATTAAATTATTAGAGAAAGAAGACGATGCGTTGTACCGTTCTCTATACTCTTAATCCTTGTCTGAATTTCAAAGATGTTCTTTGTCTGCTCCTTTTACTTTCTACGTCCTCTTCCGATTTGGGGAGACCGCCCCCCCCCCTGGCTGGCTACGCGCCTGCGGTCAGATAAACACATTTTGATAACTTGTCCGGCTCCGGAAGCTCAGGGGTTTTAGGCGTTTAATTAAGGTCAGTTGATCATTTTTTTTTAATTACCTATTATTTTGTGACAATGGCAGGTCACTATTTGGCGTGGGGTCCAGGGGGCGGATCCCCCCAAAAGCGGGGTTTTAGGCATTAAATTACCGTCAGATGAGCATCTAAGGGCCCACCGTAGCGCCCTAGGTGGAATCCAGGGGGCAGAGCCCCGGAAGCTTAAGGGTTTTAGGCATTTAATCACGGTCAGATGAGCATATTTTGATGACTCATTTTTTAACACTGGCAGTTCGTTCTTTCTTGCGCTCATTCTATTTTTTTCCTCTTTAATATACTTTTTCAAATAAAGTGGCGGGGGGGGGGGGGGGGGGGGGGGGGTGAGGGAGCTCGAGGCTCCCTGCCGTACCTCGGGCCCTGACATGTAGGAATCTCGAGAATCATATTTCGTGCCTGGCTGTAAATTTAGGAATTTGTCATTTTCCAACAAACACATATACAAACGTATAATTTACTAAAAAGTGAGGACAAATCTCGGAAATTATGTCATTTCAGCATTATTTGTAATCCACCGTAAGTTGTGGAATTAGAAATAAACCACGTTTGAATTTGATTTCCCCAAAGCCCCCCCCCCCCCTATTAGTACGCCAGTATCTCCTCCTTTCCTTTTTTCTTTCCCTTTCCTTCCTTCTCTCTTATTTTTTTATTGGAGGGGGGGGGGGGGGTCAACAGCCTGGGAGGAAAGGCCCTTTCGGTCCCCCGATCTCCTTCTTCCCCTTTTCTTTTCTTCTTCTTCTTCTTCTTCTTCTTCTTCTTCTTCTTCTTCTTTCTTTCCCTTTCTCTCCTCTTTCCCTTTCCCTTCTTTTCCTTTCTTCTCTCTCTTTTTTTTTTTTTTTTTTTGCGGGGGGGGGGGGGGCCAAGGCCCGCTCGGCCCCCCCCTGGATCCGCGCCTGCCCTAAATAACACTGAGTGGGGGGGGGGGGGGGCCGGGAATGCACATCAGACAATCCTGGACAGTGTAAACATAAATGAACTCTGTGACGATTTCATGATGAGATCGGAGACAAGGAGAAAGATTTTGGACATTAGTATGACTTATAAAATAGTTCACTAGTTGTTATGTTGTTTCCGTTCACCTTTTTAAAACTCACGTCATTGTCTTTATTTTTATTTTTTTCACTCATTTTATTTCCTGATATTTCTTTTGGAGAAAGATTATTATGTCACATCTTATTTGTGACACAACTTATTTTCAGTGGGGAAACTGAATTCAGACAAGGATTAATATAGAGAACAGTACAACGAATCGTCTTCTTTCTCTAATAATGTAATAAAATGTGAAAGCTTCCGCGCTTCGCGCAGGAATGGGCAAAAATGATTTCAGACAAGGATTAAGAGTCGAGAATGGTACATAGAATCGTTTTCTTTCTTTAATAATCTAATGAAACGTCAGAGCTTCCGCGCTACGCGCGGGGGAAGGGGAACTTGATTCAAACATTAGTGATTAAGAGTCGAGAATGGTACATAGAATCGTTTTCTTTCTTTAATAATCTAATGAAACGTAAGAGCTTCCGCGCTGCGCGCGGGGGGAAGGGGAATTTGATTCAAACAAGGATTACCCAGGTCGAAAATCCCATAGAGACCAATAGAGACCATTAGACAAATTATATTGGTCTCTAATGGTTTCTGTTGGAGTCTATTGGTTTCTGTTGGACCCATAGAATTGAATCCAATAGAGACCATTCAAACCATCAGAAACCAATATAAACCAATAGCACCCATAGAAACCAATATAAATAGAAACCAATAGGACCAATAGAAACCAATAGGACAAATAGAAACCAATAAGACCAATAGAAACCAATAGGACCAATAGGACCAATAGAAACCAATAGGACCAATATAAACCAATAAGACCAATAGAAACCAATAGGACCAATAGGACCAATATAGGACCGATAGGACCAATAGAAAACAAATGAGACCAATAGAACCCAATGGGACCAATAGAAACCAATAGGTCCAATAGAAACCAATAGAAACCAACAGCTAAATCTATCTCATGCATATTCATGATTACTTTATACGTGTTCACAGAAAATTACATTTATCATAATTTGTTCAGCAACTTATGACAATGTACATCAATTTTGTGAATTATATCTTTTTCGGCAACTATTACGAATATACGATTATTTGTTTAATCATGTTACAATTTCATTCACGTTTTAGCAATATATATATTGATTATAATGATTACTAACCAAGAAATAATTCATGTATGTTTATTATATAGGAATAGTACAAGCGTTCAGTTAAAATAATGGATATTCTTAAACTCACTTCAAGTGATCTTTGTGATGAAGTTAATGCAATAAGCCAGTTCACGGTTGCAGTCTGAGCATGAGCAGATAAAGGTCATTGCAGAACAAATTTTGAAATACACTGAGACGTTATACTGGATGCGTGCTCATGAAAGTTATGTGATCATTATTCATTCATGCACATTCAATGAACTCCATGATACACAGGTGGAAGTATTCTTTGAAAAGGGGAAACAAAGGTTATCTATATATCGCTGTAGGAGTGATTATTTCAAAATGTACAAAGTGGGACGTCTTCATGTTTTGAAGATCTGTGGATATTCAGGGTCATTGCAGTGATGTGCTAACCGTGAACTGGTCTATTGAGATTAGAATATACTTTTTTTGGTGGACAGTTGCTAAAATCGATATTATCATTATTGATTTACCAATAGAAGCCATTGGACTATTGGTTTCAATAGGGAATCCAGAACATGGGACCATTAGAAACCCATAGAAAGATCTCTAATGGACCAACAGGAACCCATAGAAAATATCTAATGGACCAACAGAAACCCATTATAGAAGAAAATATCTAATGGACCAACAGAAACCCATAGAAGACATGGGTGGATGCTGGTCCAATAGAAGCTTTCTGTTGGTCCATCAGCATTTCTTTCTGTGGGTTTGTGTTGGTCCAATAGATATTTTCTAATGGTTTCTGTGGGTCCATCATTTCACTTTCCCTATTGAAACCATTAGACACCAATAGCTCTAATGGTTTCTGATGGTCCAATAGGATCGGATCCTAATGGAATTTCGACCTGGGTAAGAGTCGAGAACGGTCCAACGAATCGTCTTCTAGCTTTCTCTAATAATTTAGTGAAACGTCAAAGCTTCCGCGCTTTGTGCGGGGGGGGGGGGGGGGGGGACTCCCCCTCCCTGCACCTAACCACCTAGAAACCGCGCTTCGCGTGCTCACTACCGCCCCCCTAAAATTAAATCCTGGCTACGCGCTTGGGAGGGGTGCAACTTGCCACACGCTTCTACCACTTTGGTTGCTTTGATCCATTGCCGAAAATATTTTGGCACCCATCATCCCCCCAACCACGGATACAAATCGACACCCCTGATTATGATGATTCACGAATTGTTCTATCACTTGTCCACTCTTGTCTGTTTTGTCACTTCCCCACATGTTACCATGAGCGTTAAAATTCGCCTTCTATAATAACATTATCATTTTTATTCACGTTTTTTAATAGCACATTCATAGTATATTCATTTAAAGACCGTCACCACTACTGGGCAAGAAGGGATTAGACCACACAGCGAGCCGTCGAGGTCACTGTGACAGGTGGCTATCTCATTAACTCAGCTCTCATTTAACATAAGAAAAATAGGATCATGGGGGACCAACAGGCACCGATAGAGGGAGCAAGTAGCTACAAGTATGGCAGTTCTTACAAGGATTATAAAAGTTCACATTTCCTGCGTGTATGTTTACTTGCTGTATTTCTAAATTTACATCATTATTTCATTGGACCTTCATACTTGATTTTATTATGAAGGTATATCGCACATCCTCCCCTCGCCTGATTTTCCCTTAAAAAGTTCTTGGGATCATGTGTATTTAGGAATTTGAAGAACTCTATTTTCCTGAAACCATGTTTCTTGTATACATATCAAATCATAGCAATTTTTGTGTGTATTCAAATACTTTATAAGTTCTTATCCATTCCCTAATCCCTGTGCATTCCATTGTAGTATGGAAAACAGTATCATCAATGTTTTAAGTATCGTTATCAACATTGTAAGCACTACTTATTTGCTGCAGCGATCTTTTCGCTGCGACCAGAACTAAATTATTTATTTCTTTGAGAGTTTTGCCCTCTGTGAGTGAGAGGATCAATTGACATAAAGTCAATTATCTGATCATCATTTGCTGTAGCTATATAAAGTTCAGGGGTACAGAAAGATTTTATTTCTTTTCATGTCTTCTCTTTTCCACAATAATTTTTCAAAATTTAAGTTAAAAAGAGAAAAAAGGGTTATGATAAAAATGCAAACGCTTGGAGAAACCAAAATGACCATATACTTGCTATTATAACAATTCAGAAAGCTTTCCCTAACCTAATGAAATTAGATCCAAACTCGGCGTCTCGGCGACGCAAAGGTGCAACTTTGCATTTTGGCCGCATTACTCTTATAGGCATCGCAGTCATTTTAAATAAAAAATCTTTGTCAAAATACCCTCAAGACATTACAATATGCCAAAGTGTTTTCATTTTCGTCGACTTATACTTCTTCTTCTTCTTCTTAGAAATTGCTAGTCTATCATAAACCTATCACTGGGCCCACGGTTAATTTGTGAATCAGCCTCCGACACCGCGGCAGCTGAGCTGGCCTAATATGCACGCAATGCCGATTTCGATTATATTATTGATAACCTAGCAACCAACTCGATCACGACGCGTACGTTTATCGGCAAATGTTCGAACGAAGTCGACTAAAAATCGCCGAACAAGAAATAAGTTCGAAATTGGATCCTGAATTAACTTGCAACGTTATCAGAGTTATATTTGACATTATCAGGAAGTAGAATGATACGTAATTAGGTATGTTCTTGATAATTGTTCACGTTCTGTGGCCTGATGCCACAATTTAACCGCAATCAATCAGCGATAAATGCACTGTGTAGTCCCATGTGCTGTACTTCATGACTTGGTGTGAGTGTTCAATGTGAGGTGTATTGTGACTGTGAGTGCAGATTGGTTTGGCGTGTTCACTGATTCTTGGTTCTTGGTTGGTTGGTCCTCCAAAATACCCGTCTGAGTTTTAACTGGAGGTGCGGGTAGGGTGTATTAATTTGTAGATGGGGGGGGGGGGGGACGGACGGTAGGGCAATTTTGAATTTGACAGGGTCAGTGACAGTGTGGGCGATAGTCTCCGGTTTAATTAAGCTGGTTCCAATCACGCACCGTTCTCATGAAGAAAGAGTTCGCGAATGTGTCCGTTCTTGAGTGGGTCTGTTGGAATTGCCTGTTATGCCCTCTTCTATCTCTGGTCGTTTTAGGTTGGGTGTAGTCTTGATAGTCAACGTCCATGTGCCCGTACATCATTTTGTGGAGACGGGAGAGACGGTGTTTTTTGCGCCTTTCTTGCAAAGATGGCCAGTCTAGCAAGGAGAGGATGTTGGTGATGCTACTTGCTAGTGTCTCTGCCGTAGGTGTTTGTCACAAATCTTGCAGCGCGCTTCTGGACTCTTTCAATGGACTGTATGTTTTTACTTGTGTGGGGATCCCAGGCTGCTGTTGCATAGGTCTACCGTATTTGCCGGCGTAAAGGCCGCAGTATTTTGGAAGAAAAAATATCAAAAAGTCGGGGTGCGGCCTTTGCGGCGAAACAGTAAAAATCGCAAGTCAAAACAGCACGTCCATTATTTGTAGGCAACTTCATACAAAAAAATATATTAACAAAATTGACTTGAAAACACATCGGACAAGATCTAGTCTGAACCACGTCAACAGCAAATTTGAAGAAGTTATCTTTTTAATCGTTGTGCAACCAAAGAAATAAGAAGAAAGCTGACCAGAAACTCGTACTAAAAATCGTACTTGTAAAAATGTCCTTGGCTTAGACAGCGCATGGCCCGGTAACCAAAATCATACCTCGCTCACACACTCTGTGGTGGGGAGCTACCGGGCTGGGAGTTGCAACAAATCCAACGCAGCTTCGGAGATTCACAGCGCAATTGTCGGTGTTCTTAACTTTTCAGTAAGATAATTCTGAATTATAATTGAGACTATCTAATTAATTAAAGCGACAAACTAACCTCGGTAGATCTCTAATAACAATACAAAAGCTTGTTTATTTTCTCCATTTGGCGGTACGATAGGGGTAAGACCGGATAACATTATGGCCACAGCTTGGTTATGGCAGGCCATTCATGTTTCTGTATGCATGCGAAGCGCCCTCTAGTGTCCAGTGAATGTGCTAATCTGCCTAAAAATCGATGAAGATTTGCTAAATTACGATCATTTTTTAGGTAAATTTCCTGTACATTTATAAAATGATTGATAATTTTGGTATTAGTTTGTAGGAAAAATAGAGTTCTACGAGAAAATTATGATTATTTTCTTTGGTCCGTTTTTTTTTCTCTCAACGAAATGTCAAAGTTGGGGGTGCGGCCTATGCGGCGGTGCGGCCTTTACGCCGGCAAATAAGGTACATGTAGTCTTGGCGTCACACAACATAACTCTATTTTTATTTTAGCTACGAGGAAGCAAGGTTGCAAAGATAAAAACAAAAAAAAACATGATAAAGTGTATTCCTTTTCGTTATTTTATTGAGGTATATCTAGATCTAGATCTAGATCTATCTAGGTCTAGTAGACCCTAGATCTAGTCTAGATACGTGGGGTGGAAACATAATACGCCGAACCATGGTACGCGAATCAATGAATATGAATGAGTCGCGTAATGGAAAATTACCGAGAACATCAATGTGTACAATAAAAGTGTGAATGTATGAGATGCTGCAGGTACATGTTATAAACCACGTTTTGCATGACAATTTTATTCCTTGCCATTTTCACTCCTTGCAATTGACTTTTAGTAATAGCATTAAAGTTTATGGACCAAATTCACAAAAGAGGTTTAGATTTAACCCATGGTTTATACCCTCATTTACATAAACTTGTGTTGCGCTTATTTTGCCCTTATTTTAAACCAATATGTAAATGAGGGTTTAAACCATGGGTTAAATCTGAACCTCCTTTGCGAATTTGGGCCTATAGTATAAGTTTCAAATATTTTTTTATGTCTAGAGGCTTGATAATATTAAGATCTAACAGTGGATTAAATGAATCATATAAAATAATCTCTAGACTAGACATAGAATGTGTAGGCCCTGTATGAACTTTAATTTTATGACACTATTGACAGACAGTGAGACTCTCACAATATAAGTATTAGAAATGTATTGTAGCATTTCTTTTCAAACATCCACATGTCTACACCAAAGGAATTTATATTGGGTTGAAATTCCAAACAGAATTAAAATTTTATGGTATAGTATCAGGATGATGGTGATTTAATTTTTTTTCCTTCTATTTTTCTAAAACTTATTTCATTATATAGTTTCAACCATGAGTTCAAGAGATTCCCTGAGAAGCAGGGATGGCGGGAGGCCTTTCTCTGCAAACAGAACACAGTTACCCCCAATCCAGACAGACAATAAGCCAAAGTACCCGGAGATAAAGCAGAGGGGTTACTACTCAGATGTCATCAGTGGTGATGGACCCAAGAGAGTTGGGGTAAGAAAACTTTATTTTTTTAACAATGATTAAATTCTCAATTTATTTGGATATTCCTAATGTATACTTCTGAAGGATCATACAAGGTACAATAACAATTCTAGAGGCAGCAGATATCTTACCCTGTATTAATACTCATTTCAAATGTGCAAATCCCAAGATGTTTGCGAAAAGTATTCAACGGATGAAATCGACTGAGGTTATTTTTTGTGAATCAATAAGTTTGTGTCAGCATAGAAGGGGATCATTGCATTCTTTAAATATATCAATGTTTGTATGGCTGCCTGTACTTTACCTTTGTCATTTGAGTTTCTCTCGATTCCTAGCTATTTTTCAATGAAATTATTTCATTCCTTGAACATTTCAGAATGTTCTTAGCGGGGCTCCAACACAACAAGATGTCTTGTGGAACGTTGCCAAAGATCAGCACACCCGAAGGTTACACACTTTTCAGGTCCTCAAGCACAAGAAGAGTACTCCAAGGAGATGGAGAAGCAAGTATATGGACCAACAAGTGAAATCCTGGCAAAATCTGTAAGTTCCCTGCCTTTATCAAATGTATTTTCTTGTTTGTTAGTACTTTTTCAAGGTGTATCATGTTGTTGCAAAATCTTGTGAAGAGCTATAATGTCTGCAACAGTCTTAGCATCTACATTATGCTCGACATTGGGATAATTATGTGTTGCTTTGTATCAATCGCAGTAGAGTATTTTTATATAGTAGCTGGGCTATATTTATAATTATTATTATTAAAAGTAGGATTTGAGAGGCTGACTTGTCTGAACTTGCATGTAGTCTGCTGAGAGCCAGAAGGGTGTAAACCCATATACTGTAACATATAGTTAACACCCTTCTGGCAAAAACAGACGATATCATGATGATCAAGTAACGGCAAGGCAATTCTTTTTCCTTCCTTCAAACATTACAGGATTTCCCAGAAGCGTCATTCAAGCCTAAAGTGCAGCTACCGTACTTCGTGCCACCAGGCCGCTGCCCCCGCAAGATAGAGATCGAGCGACGGAAGCGGGACTACCAGAGCCAGGACCTGGAACAGCTCCTGGAGCAGGTCGGGGCCGAGACCAGCGAGCTCATGCCCAAGCAGATCCAGGGCAACCTGGCTGTGAAGCTCAATGGGGCTGGGGGCTCTAATCCAGCCCCTTTCCCACCCTTCCTGCCCCTAGATATCTTCACCGATATGGAGTTTGACTGTCGAACCCCAGAGGAGTGGCTACAGCTAGGACAGGAGAACGGCTGCAGGAAACCAATACCAGGAGAGCCCTCCTTCCTGCCTGGGACTCGCCAGAGGAATGTAAGTCAATCCATTGTAATTAGGTGGTCTGTCATCGACAGAGCACCTATTGGTTTCTTTATTTATTTATTTATGTATTTTTCTTTCTCCCACTTTTTTGTGCTGGGAATTACTCGAAATCGGTTCAGCCAATTTCTTTCAATTTTGGCACAGTCATAGGTCATTTTCATCAGATGTGACAGCAATTTTTTCAAGAGCATCAAGTTATCCTGACGTCATCCAGGCGCCATTCAGTGACCCATTCTTATCTCATATTCTTTTCTTTTTATATATTTGTTAGCTTCGTTCTAGATAATATTGCACAAACTTGCAGTAGAACTGCCATTGCCTGAAGCAAGATATTCTGTGTTGAAAAACAATGAAATGAAATGAAATGGATACTTGTTATTGTGTTTTTTAGCCAGTGTTCACATGATTCTTTAAATAAATGTACTGTATCTCTGTAATCCAAGGAAATTCTGCAGATTAATGTTTAAGACGGAGGGATCCTCACACTCACAGATAATAATAACATAAAGTTCTTGTGGTATGAGTGAGACTCATAACAGTTGTGAAAGATGACTATTACACCTTCTTTCAATTCAGTTCATATCAATAACATTTGAATAAAGTTGGTACTGTACAACAAACAAAAAGTCTCAGAGCTTAATTATGAAATATGTTAATTCAATACTAAAATGGTTTGGAGGCTTCATAAATATGTTATATGAATTAATACTCTCAAATGCTGTCAGGATTTTATATCAAGAGTTATATCAAGGTAGCAGTACTGAAGGAGATATTTAAAAAAAACACCAATGCTTTTGTCATTGCAGTGGACCCCAAAGACCCCAGCATTGAGTATGAATGGTTTGATGTGGGTATGCTGACCTTTGACCCTGAGACTGAACACTACCTGGTCCAGAAGACTGATCTCAACGGTCGTATCCTGGATAAAGCCGGCAAAGTGGTCGTTGATGGCGGCAACAATGGCAAAGGTTGGTCAGAAAAAAATAAATCACTATTTGTTAACAAAATGGGCACGAGGTCACTTTGCAACTGATTTGGCTTTTTATGATACTTCAAAATGATGAGACCCAATTTATTGCAAAGAATACATTGAGAAAAAAAACAATCGGTAGTGGATTTCATGTGTTCTTCAAAGCATGAAGAGCATTTGTCCTGTAGTTTTCTAACTGCCTTTGGTATTTTCTATGTACTATCAAATCCATAAATGATGTATCTTTGTTCCTGTATTCTAGGGCAGTGCTAGGAAGTCACTGTATATGTATCCCTCTGTGTGCATATTGTATTTTTACGATGTAGAAGATAAATAACATGAGTTCTAAATAACAAGAAGGAGAAAAAGTTCAATTTCATAAACTAATATTTAAATTTGTCTTTGCAGTAATGTAACATCTCTATAATTATATAAAAGAATTGAATATCTTTCAATTATTTGAAAGACTTGTATAGTTTTTTGTGTGAGATGTACAATTTGTTATGTTTATTTGAAAGTTTGTTATACTTGGATCGAAAATAAAATGTTGAAAAAATAATTAAAATGGCTTCTTATCTTAATAGTCTATAATTTTTAATTTTTCTATGATCGGTTCTCTTCGTTGATGCCAGTCCTATCCCCTGGTCAGTATTGGGTCCCAAGAATCCGCCTGATGTTTGCTGCCGAGGACCCAACAAGCTTTGCCATGGCAGTGGGCAAGGCATTTCATGTCAGACAACATACAGAAGCACTGCTCAGGTAAAGTTCTATCTATCGTATCGTCTGTACAGCCTTGCGGTCGAATCGTTCAAACCCTTGCATGGGGATTAAAAGCTCATAGGCTCAAGCCTCGGCTGAGCACTATTAGGGGCTTTTAGATTTGCACGTCGACATAGTGGACTTCTACGTGTGACGTCCTTTTAAGGCACTGGCAGTGCATTAAAAGGACGTCACAATAGTGCCTTAAAAGGACGTCGTACTTAGCAGTCCACTATGTTGACGTGCAAATCTGAAAGTCCCTTTTGTCCTTTGCCATAGCATTTATCTGCAGATTCTGTTATTTTGATTATATGCCTTCAATGTATTATAAGTAATCAATAAGCAACAAAAAAACTTGTACATGTACATTATCAAGGTAAGGTAACACATACATAATTTCTAATTGGAGTTTTTATGACAGTTAGCCCTCTTTTTTCCTTCTTACCTGTTCATCACTTACACTTTTTCCACTTTGCTTTTCCTATTTCTCTCAGGCTTTTGTCTTTGTGCTAGAAAAATAATAATATCTTGGTACTTTCATTTTATGTATTGCTAATCTCATGAAATTTCCACGGAATAATGTATTTTTTAAACAATTTTATGACTAAATTAATTTCAACGTCAATATGGTGATTATTTCAGGTACAACCTCTATGTTGACTGCATGCCCATGGAAGGTGTAGGTGAGCTGGACCCTGAGAGTCTCAGACGTATGGTAGAGTGGGCCACAGGTGCCCCATCACTTGTAAGGTCAGTATAAAGACAAGCTTCAATGAGGAGAGGAAGGGAAGGGAAGGGAAGGGAAAGTATAGTTTAGCACTGCACAGTTAACCCCTATTAATAAAATCCTCGCACCCTGTTCATGGTCGACCCCTAAATTATTGCCCGCACCATCAAATAAACGGAAGCTGCACAGTACATGATACCCACTGAAGAGGAACAACTAAAAAAACGGTACAGCCAGGCAGAAATAATCTTTTTAGATTGATCAGCCTTAAAAACCAAGAACAACAACAACGATTGGCTTTTTGATAGTTTATGTTCTTCTTTAATGCTTTAGAATTGCCAAATTGTCACAAATAAAGATGCTTTCAAACATTTATTTATTTATGATGCAAAATCAATGAAGAAAAAAGAAAAAAGTCATGATCAAAAAGACCATTGTCAATCATTTCTGAGAACTGGGAGCCTAGATTTTTATTTCACTTAGACTCTACATTGTTTATTATTATAATAATTCACACTTTTTTCACTTGTCAAATCAGTCTTGATATATTTCTTCATTATTTATTTTTAAAAGTTTTTTTGTTTATCAGTTCATGTATTCATAGATTTATTACTTATTTAGGTACTTATACATCTGGTTAGTTTGTTTGTCATTCATTTATTGATTTATATCGTTTTACCATTTTGTTGTGTGAACAGCCTTGATGACTACGTGCACACCCTGGAGAAAGAGGTCAACATTGAGTTCTGCAGAACGATGAATAGGATCACCTTCGATAGGATCGTCTCCAAAAGTCCAGACACATATGCTTTCGTCACATTACCTGAACTTGTTACTCCAGAAATTCCGGAGACAGGTAAGAAACTAGATTCTATGACTCCTACTCAGGCAGGTGCGGATCCATGTGGCGATTTCTCAGGCCCGCCCCCCCCCCCCCAAGCCCCCCCAAAATGGAAAAAAAATATAGGGTGATAATGTAAATTTAACCTTTTTTAAAACAAAAAAACAAAAGGGGACCTCTTGACCCCTCCCCCCCCCCCCAAAAAAAAAGAAGAAAATTATATTTTCACCCCCTCTAAAAATTGTGGTTCTCCTCTCCATCACCTTCCTCCCCCCCCCCCCCCCGCTTATTCACCGGCTTGATGAATCGCTGCTAAATATTTTCTTACGAATTGGGAACAAAAAAAGTGCTCTTACCCCCCCCCCCCCCCTCCCCCCACCCCCCCCCCCCTGCCTATTCACCGACCACCTAAGTCGGCGCTGAATTTTCCCTCAAAAACTGGACCCCCGCCTATTCACCGGCGCTAATTGCTCTATTGTCAATTTCTTAAAGAAGCCAAATTTCAATCTTCAACCCTGGACCTCACTCTTACCCTAACCTACTGCAAATCCCAGTTGCAGTCCTAACCCTAAATGCTATATCTTATAAATGCAGGGTCACCAGAAAGCCAAATTGCAAATTGTTATCAGATGTGTATTTTTCCATGAAAATAAGAATTTCTACGTGCCATAGGCAATCATTTCAGCTGAGAATTAAAAGAGGGAGAATTGGGGGTGAAAAAGGGATGGATAGAGTAAGTACATTCGGATTAAATATTAATGTATTTATTTACCATGCATTGCATTAGTAACATATGTTAATCTTCCTGCTAGTGTTATTTGATTTGATTCTCATTTACTTTGTTTACTTGGATATAGCTCAACTTATAGACTATTTTTGGATATCTTCAACTAAATGTTGGGCTTTAAAGCATCCCAGGGTAAATAAATACCCCCCCAAAAAATCTATTGGATGAAAGTGGGAATCATTAATTGAGCAACAAAATTGAAAAAAAGTATGTGTTCTTTAGAAGTCACTCTCCATAAAAGAGAAGTATATGGGTAACGTCTTTTGGATGGTGACATCAAAGGTCGGTCCCCAGACGTGAATATTCATATTTGATTGATACACGTCTGTAAAAACCCAATGACACACACACACACACACCTGGTACTAAGGAAATTGAGTGTACAATCTTGGTTGTTAGGCTTAAGCCAGTCTAATACTAAGTTTGTAAAGCACCTAGAAATACTACCATTGATTCTTCATAATCATAATTCAGGTATGTGCCCTGATGTCCCGTCCTACCCGTTCGATGAGCAGTACGACAACTTTGCCTTCAACTCGTTGCTCACCCGGGAGGAGGCTATCTTTGCCGTCAACAAGGTGCGTGCGGAATGCAACAAGGTGTCGGCCATGTCTCTCTTCCACGTCCCAATGACCAAGTACATGAGATTGGAGGAGTTTGAGCAGACCCAGAGTCAACAGAGCTCTCAGGTTAGTTGCACATTCTCTTCTTTGCGTTTGATGTAATTTCAAAGTTTATTCAAAAAGTTCTTATGTGGGTGATGAAGATCTTTTACAGGCTTTAAAGCACCACTGTACTACTTGTAGCTACTTGCTCTCTCTATATAGAAAACAGTGTCTAATCAGTGACCTCTGGTCCCCCACGATCCTCTTTTTCTTATGTTAAGTAAGAACTGAGTTGATGAGATAGCCACCTGTCAGTGACCCAGCTGTGTGGTCTAATCCCTCCTGGCCAAACTAGTACAGACTGCCTTTAAATGGAAATTTGTCCAAACGCCTTAGGCGTAAGAAAGAGAGTAATGTGTTGGAACAACATAGGAAATGAAATCTGACTAATGGGTTTTATCAACTACGAATCACTGGCGGGCCATCAAATGATATTGACTAATACTACGTTTCTAGGCGCGGAACATATAACTTGTTGATGATGACAAGTTTGATTGAACAGGGCCCTGAATTGTAAGTATTGGCATCATAGTCTCTAGGAACACAGTTTTGATAACCACCATCACTAGAAGATGAATATGGAGAAGTGTCGTAGTCGAGTGGTTTAAGCACTTGACTTGTAATTTGAAGGTCGTGGTTCGATCCCGTACACGGCACTAATATCCTTTGGCAAGGCATTAATCTTCATTTGCCACACTCGACCCAGGTGAGGTAAACTGGTACCTGTCGGGAATTAATCCCTTGAAATGCTGGAGCTCCGTAATGGCAGCTAGGCTAAAGCTGGGGTAATAATAAATGTGCCTCGGAATAGAATTTCTAGATAGACGGCGCTATAGAAATGCCTATTATTATTATTAAACCATGAATCACGTTCTCTATGTCCAGGTGCAACTGTTCCTGAAGGACACCTGGATCACCACACTGCGTGCTGCCATTAGGACCAGTCTACGCGATGTGGGGAAAGGATGGTTCAACCTTCATGAGTCCAACTGGGAGGTCTACCAACGATCCAAACTCAAGAAGTTCATGGAGATGGTCAAGTTCTGCATGCAGGTGAGAGATGCTCTCCTTTCCAGACTTCCTGACAATGTCTTTGAATCTCTGGCTGTGCATTTTTATTGTCTGTATAGGGTCTCTGTTTTTCTCTTTCTCTCACTTTGTCTTGGTGTGTCTTTATCCCTTTTGTCTTCTGTGAGTGTATCTGTATCTGTCAGTCTCTGTCTCTCTCTTTGTTCATGTCTTCACTGTCTTTCTGTAGCTCATTGTCTTTCTGTGTGTACATCTTTATTTGTCTGTCTCTCTCTCTTTGTTTCTGTGTGCATTTGTGTTTTGCTGTCTCTTTTATTTCTTTGATTATCTGTGTCTTTATTACTTTTTTCTCAATCATGTGATTAGTTTCTTTTTTTTTTGGGGGGGGGGGGATCCACGATACTCACTCCATCCCTGAATCCTACAATGATGCAAGTATCCAAATTGACTTTTCTAGCCATATGTGTTTTTTACACATTCTCCTTAATGATTGTATAGTTCTAGATTATTCAATTCCAATGGATGCCCAGTTTTCTCATGTTTTTGTGGGCAAGAAATTGTATTGTATTGATTATGTCACATAATTCTGAATGTATAAATGGTTTAAGGTAATAATCAAAGAACTTAGCGATGAATGTTTTGGCTTTCAACTGAAAATTTCAATCCTCCTTTTGCATGCAGGATTCTCTGAGGTACCTGGTTCAAGACTCTCTGGTGAACTTCACCCAGATGATCATCGATTCATCCTTCTCTGTCATGGAGCTACCTGAAGAGGAGATGACCTGGGGTGATGACCTCATCAACAGTCCATACAAGTTAGTTTATCCCAGAGATATTCAAGTGTGAACATGCTGCCATCTATAGAAGGCCATTGAGTGGCCAATGCTGGAAGTGTTCGCATAAAAGCTTAATCCAGTTACAGTTGTTCTGAATGACAACATTGTATTTCTTAAAGATGCATTTACATTTTGTTTCATATATGGGGTTGAGACCGTATCATTAGTCAATTCAAAACAATTTTATCCAAGAGATTTGCATGTGTGAACATGCTGCCATCTACTTAGCCAATTACATGTTGATACAGAAAGTAATTTGTTTTTATTTTTAATTCAAAGGGAAGTTTATAATCTCATAGTGCATTTTTCCACAGACGTTGTAGCTATAATGCTTGTGGGTAAGACAAATATATTGCTAAATGATTACTATAATCACCAATCACGGCCCCATCCATTTATGAAATTTGTCGCTGTCTTGCAGCTACATGTATTTAATTGTTTGAACTTTCGTAGGTAAATGATTTATTCCTAATTATTGTATTGTATGACACTTCTTTTCAGGCCTAAGAGAAATAGCTTGTTCCTAGTTGACCTGATTCTGGACAAAGAGGGCAGTCATTTCAGTACGAACCTGACCAACTTTGAGCCGTCTATGGCTGGACTGTTTGACAAAGGCATAGGAGCCACCCAGAACGTTCCCCAGCTTGAAAAGGTAATACCCTTGTCCTGAGGAATTTAGCTTAAACTTACACAAATAAACATGTATTATGCAGCAGGAAGTTACTCAACAATTTGATGTAGTCTTCAATTTATTAAAAAGTGTTAGAAAATAAGTGACTGACTTTTCTTTTAGAAATCTCTTACTCTAATAATAATCTTCTGAGCCTTGATGGTTGATTGATTGATTTATTGCTGCCTACATGTACTTTAAAGGTACACACTGTATAGAACAGTTCTGGTCATGCGATTGCATCGTGAAAGAAACGTGGAATCGATCAGAAAAGGTTAATCATCTAGCATATCAGTATTGGTGTGTACTTCAAGGTTCTGGAATCATCAAAATGATAAGAAATTTGGCCCAGTCTTGGTAAAGTTACAAGCTCTGTACACAGAAAGATGTATATCGGACTAAGCGATATCTATCCCGGCCGGATCGACATGATACGGCAAAATTTGTATCATCACGTATTAGTCAAAACATATTCTTTCACATGATTGGTAATACATGTAAGAGCTTCCATTTCGTTTTTTTGAGAAGGGGGCGTTTCTAAAACTGGTCTTTACCTTTAATGTGACATGAAGTTCCTTTCATGCTACATCTTTGCAATTCTCTCTCCACCTCCATTCCTAGTATGTCCTAGAGGACATCTCCTGGGCGGACACTCCTCTGTTGGAGTCCGTTGGTGAGCATGAGCCACGTGTAGAGGAGCTGAGAGACACTATCCGAGCTGCCATCCGCAAGTCCCTCTTTCCCCTCAGGGCATACGCTAGAGCGTATGAGCAGTTCCTGGAGGTCAACAACCTGGAACTCAGTGACTACATGAAGTAAGTCTTGCAGGGCTTCTTTGGTGATGGATAATGACAAATGTATATTTGTTTATTCTTGTTTTGATTGTCTGCTATTAAAAATTAAAACAAAAAAAAATCAAATATATGAGGCTCTCTTCATTACTATTGACCCCCAACGCATGTTTTACACTATTTTCATCTCCATCTATATATCTTTGGAGTTAGAAGCTTTAAAATCTTGCTTAGAGATGTAAGAAATAAATATCACATATTATGCCAAAACATCTAAACCTGGACAACCAGCATAGCATATTACCTCCCAGAAGAATTCACCTGAA
The DNA here is from genome assembly GCF_000002235.5 of Strongylocentrotus purpuratus. Classification (NCBI taxonomy): domain Eukaryota; kingdom Metazoa; phylum Echinodermata; class Echinoidea; order Camarodonta; family Strongylocentrotidae; genus Strongylocentrotus; species Strongylocentrotus purpuratus. The sequence goes on along the minus strand of NW_022145530.1, from coordinate 191,593 downwards.
TTTTGCCCTCACAACAACTACCCTCATTCAACTACCCTAAATTTGATAAATAAGTCTATGTTAGAAAAGGAACAGGGTTCGGTAGTAGTTTCCTGTTGGTAGTTTTCAAGTGTAGATAGTTGTCTTAGGAAGATTGATAATTGTCTGGGGAGATGTAGTTGCATGGAGAAAGGCCATAAGGGGAATAACACATCCAATCCCACAGCATTGGGAAATACTTACATTAAACGATGATGGTGAATTAAATAATCTGTCTTCTTTTTAACAGGGAGTAAAATAAAACATCCAATCCCACAGCATTGGGAAATACTGACACTATTATAATGGTGGAGTTAAAAATTCTGTCCTCTTGTTAAACAGGGAGTACGATGCTACGGAACACTCTGCTTCCGAGGTCAAGAAGGAGATTGAGATGCACCTGGATCGCAAGGAGTTCCTGGAGAACACCATCCCTTCCAACATCATGATTGGACCCTTCTTCATCAGCACGGAGAACGTCAGACAGGCACTGTCCAAGAAGCGCAAGGCCATGGCTAACGCTCTACTGGAACTCCTCGCCCAGAAACTGCGCACCCAAGCTGAAGATGTAAGTTTTAATTGTCACAAAGCAAGAAAGTTTTTAGGGGCTGATCAATAATATTTTTTACAAATCTGGAAACTGAATTATTTCTTGCAAGAGATGCAGTAACTGAAAGCCTAGCCAGGAAGTTTTTGCTTGGAAGGATGACAAATTATTTGTTTAGGAGTTGAGGTTCATTTGTTTGGGGGCCGAAAATGTGTATAGCTATCAATTACACAATATAATAATAGCCTAATCAATTTAAGACAGCTTCGATTCGGTTTTCTAAGGGTGCCTCAATTCTCCTTTTTGTATTTGTTATGATGTTATGAGGAGGGGTCCACAATTAACAAGCTCTGCTTTTCAGTAGACCTCTCCATTTCCTCAAAATATTAATGCAGTTAAATTTATCATTCAATTTTTGTCTTCATCAAATGTATAAATTACTGTTAAGATTTGTTTATTACAAATTTAACTATGTTTTGTGTACATTTTACATTGTATTCATTATTTTGTTGGAAATTAAAAAATAAAAATTACAACAAAGTTGAAAATGCTTTACTTTTGACAGGCATGTGAAGAGTTCAAGTATATCTCCAGAAAGCTGTACGAGAAGCCCAATTGCATTGAGGACCTGTCTGAGCAGAAGGAGTGGATGAAATCAATCCCAGAGAAACTCAAAGAGCACCAGGAACTCATTGATAAGGCCATGACGGACTATGAGCTCATTGAAGAGTTCTACTACAGTCTTACCACCGATGACTTCAATCTCAAGTAAGTAGGGGGATGTCTTCTCCTGGGGGGTGTTTCACAAAGATCCTAAGTTGAACTTATCTCTAAGTTGGACTTAACAATTATGGAAAGCCGTTAGCACCGTTGAAAATATTTTGTACCTTGTCCAATAATCAGGGGAGATTTCATGTTCTTGATGTGGAATTTATGAAAAGTCTAAAATACTTGAACATTTGCTTTTGAATATATTTTATTTGAAGGCTTCAAATGGCTCTCCATAATTCTTAAGTCCAACTTAGAGTTAAGGTCGACTTAGAGTCTTTGTGAAACACCCCCCTGTATATTTTCAGTCAAGTCAGTCGTACATTTTACAGTGGGAGCTTGTTCAAGAGACTCCATTACACCAATTCTAAACAAATTCCACTGGTTTCCTGTATACAAAAAAAACTATGTGGTATTCACAATACTTGTTACTTGAAATGGATTGAAGCAATGTTCTTTAGGGGAAAATAGGGAATTGGAGGAAGTTAGAGAAAGAGAAAAATAAAGGGAGATAGAGAGAGAGAGAGAGAGAGAGAGAGACAGACAGAGAGAAAGAAAAAGAAACAGGTCTGTAGAGCAAGAATTTTAGATGCATAACAGTCAAGAGATCTTCCTTTTTTTAAATGGTGGAGACTGATGTAAGATGATTACATGGGATAGAAAAAAAGGGTGAGAGATAAATAAGAATGGTTCATAAGAGACAGTGATAGGTGGTGTCAAATAATAAGAACAAGACAAGATGAAACAAACACTACTTTTGTCCACCCTGTTTATGCTTCGTAGATGAAGTCACTTCCTTTGTTTAAGTCATTATTGAACTACTGTAACGGTATGTCAATGTACATCATATAACCTTTTTTCATGCTTTCTTGTATTTTACTGTAATTATGGCAATTTAAGTCTCCAGACTTTTGCCATGCTTTAAAAAAACAATAAAGCCAACATTGAATCAAATTTAATTAAATTGACTAGATGGAATGCGAGAGGCTGGCCTCATAAGATTGCTGAACAGATGGATAATACGTATGTCCAGCTGGATGAGGACCAGGAACGGTTTGAGAAGATCCAGGTCACAGACCAGAACACATTCCAGGATCGTCTTGATGGTCTCCAGGTACGTGTCTTCTACTCATCACTTATTCAAACAGCTCTTGATACATATGACTGTCTTACAATATTGAGAGGCCGGTGAAATAGACCATTTACAGGCCTGATAATAACCGAATTTAAATCGGTTTACTGATTATTATTTTTTCCTGATTTTTCCATTACTTTCTCTATTCTTCTCTATTTTTCCTCTATTCTTCCATATTTTTTCCTACTTTTTCCCAATTTTCTTACTCAAAAAGGGGGGGGGGCGATATTAGATGCCCCCCCCCCCCCGAATTCCCTTCTTTCTTTTTTTACTCAAGGTGGGGCGTGGTTGAGGGTTTAAACAAACAAAAAAATTGTAATTCAAAAGTCAGAATGTGAATTGCATTTATTGTTGCTAGGAAGGACAAACATGGCTTATTCTACCTAACAACACGTAATGTATGAAATTTGCATTATGACTATTGAAATACAAGTATTTGTAACAGGTGAATGAAAGAATTTGTAACAAGACACTTAACAAAGATTTGTTTATTAAATTTGCATCCATTTCGAAAATGGCCTATTGTTGCAAAGCATACGTTCACATGCAGTTATGACATAAAGGGAGAAGTACAAGCTACCACAGCAAAGTTCAACTACTTGGCAGAATATATTGATTTAGTAAAACATATATACAATTAGAACAGCAATCAATTGGTAGTAGAAGGTAGAATTCATTAATCATGGTTTGTGTTGTCAGTGGGCTATTCTCCCTTCATATATCCATTCATATTCCTGTAAAGGCTTACATTTACATGTATATGGATTAGATATATCAGCAGACAATAGGTGGATGTGTAGGGACATACAGTAAACGATAAGAATATTTTAGTGAGATGAATTATTTGACTATACAATGCCACATTTAAGTTATAATGTGATAGGTACATGTGATATTGAAAGGAGCCTACTCCACCACACAGTATCAATGCATTTAATTTCCAAGGCTGAGATCTCCTTCAATTTTATATCTGTTGATTAAAGGTAAAGACCGGTAGTGGCAAACTTGCAGTTCAAGGGTTTTGGGTGCAAAATATCCATTCAATATTGTTTAAATATTGCCTTCAGAGTTTAGTTGGCAATACTTCAACCTAAATTCGCAAAAAAGCAGAAATACATGTATATGCCCAAATGTTCAATGTTGAAGTGCATTCATGATATCTATCCAGGCCGGTTCGATATGATAATTTACCAAATATATCAATTAGTAGGCAGTTTCCCGGGCAAAATTTGTATCATCATGTATTAGTCAAAACATATTCTTTCACATGATTGGTAATAAGAGTTTCCATTTCATTTTTTTGAGAGGGGGGCGTTTCCAAAACTGGTCTATACCTTTAATAAATGATGGGAATCTGTTCATAGAATAACTTTCTAAGATCGTCCCCTTTCTTCATCCCTAGATGGTCGTGGCTGGTTTCGCGGCCCATACTGACATCAACAAGGCCCATGAGGTGGCCAATGAGGTGCGTCGGGTCAATAAGCAGCTCAAGGAATGCCAACAACTTGCATCAATGTACAACAACAGAGAACGTCTGTTTGAGATGCCTGTCACCAATGTAAGTCAGTTGACTTTAATGGTGCAAGATGAAATTGATAGTCAATGTACAGTTGGATTCTGCCTTTTTAAGATTAAATTTGTATTATAATCTTTGCAATAGGTTTTCAGTCTTTGTCTCTGTCTCTCTTTGTTTATGTCTCCAGTGGTATCAAAACATCAATTCTAAGTAGGGATATTAGAGGGTCATTTCTCCCCTGAACTTGACACAAAGGAATATGTCAATTTCAGTTTTTTCCTTGTGGGAATTCAACGGATTCGTTCTCATATGTATCTATAAATATTGATAGTCCAACTCACAATATGTCCTTACTATATTTTATGCTTGTAGCCTCTACTCATTCCTGTATGACAACAGATTCTTGTTTCATATCTTTGTTTGTTTATAATCTGATTTGAATCAATTCAGGAATGTGCCTTAGCTTGTTGGATATTTTCCCAATAGGTATTTGCATTAATAAAGACATTGCTATAACCAAGATATACCAGATAATTTTATATAATATTCACATTATGAATATGAGTTGTGTTGTGGAGCGCCAGAGCGCTATACGAGAACTCATTATTATGCCTTAGCTCCTTGGATGTTTTCCCCCTCTTTGCATTGAAAAAGACATTGCTATAATAAAGATATACCAATAATTTTATATAATTTTCACATTATGAATATGAGTTGTGTTGTGGATCGCCAGAGCGCTATACAAGATGCCATTGTTTTTATTATTATTATCACCATCGTCATGATCATGATCATGATCATCATCATCAATGTTATTATTATTTATTATTATTATCATTATATGATGTAATGACTATATCACAAGAGATATTTGACAGAGTCATTGTCTTGTCTTTCACTCTATGATTCATTTTCTGCATTTTTGTGGACTGTTCTATTTAGTCTTCATTATTTACAAAGTTCAATTAATCTGCATCACTTCCCTACAGTATGACAAGCTGAACAGACTTGTCCGTGACTTTGACCCCTTCAAAAACCTCTGGATCACAATCTCCGACTGGCTCAAGTGGCACGAGAGCTGGATGACCGACCCTCTGACCACCATCGACTCCGAGCAGTGTGACAAGCAGGTCAATGATTCCTTCATGACCATCCACAAGTGTGTCAAGATCTTCAAAGACATTCCAGGTAGGTGCTCGTGGAGGATAGTTCGGTTCAGGAATAAGATTCTCTCAACATGATGGTTTAGTTTGAGGAAGTTTTCATGTCTCTTTCATGCTCACAAAGATAGATAATTTATTAAAAATAAATTAAGTATTTTCAAACATACAATGATAACAGCAGTATTGATGCGCTCAATTTAATCCAAAGGGGTGCTTAGGTACTCTAAGTTATTATTTAAAGAGAATTATATTTTTTTAAAGGGGATGTTGTATTTTGGACCCCATTGGGGGTACTGGCTCAGGGACCTAAGTGACCTCTGTAAAAAAAATAATCTTTTAATCTTTTTTAAAAGTTTAATTTGCTTCTGAGTAGGCATTCAAGACTATCTTCACGTCCTTCAAGAGGCAGCAACTAAGAGTGTACCTTTAAGTGTGCAATTGAACACTTTTTTTGCAATACCCACATGTAAAGAGAAAATCTATGGTCTTGTTTACCAAACACATATTATCATAGCATGATGATTTAATATGATTGAATGGTCATTATCTCACACGACCACAATCAATTTGTAAAAAGTCATTTTTAACCCGACTAGTGGTTTATTTGCAAAACTCCAGACTTCTTGTCTGTCTCTGCAATAACATTACGTGTTTTTTTAAAATATGGATATTCATGAGTTTGGAAGCAATGCATGTATGAGCTATCAAGAGCAATGGTTCTTATTGGGTGCCAACATTGATCCTGCCTCCAGTGCATACATATACATCTGCTTCTCCATCTTCGTAAGAAAGTGGAACTTTATGATCATTGACTTTGATCTGTCCATTTCTATCTCCTTTCCATTCCAGGTGTGCAGATGGTAGCACAGAAGATCAAGGGATGGATCGAAGACTTCAAGCCCTTCATCCCTCTCATCCAAGGCCTACGTAACCCTGGTATGAGGAGCCGGCATTGGGACATCCTGTCCAAAGAGCTGGGCTTCACCCTGGTCCCGAAGGCCTCTCTCACCTTCAGCAAGTGCTTGGAGATGAACCTTGAGGCTCACATTGATAAGATCGCCAAGGTGGCAGAGATTGCTGGCAAGGAATACTCCATTGAACAGGTAGATTATTTATTTCAAGAATAATGTTCAACTTGTACTATATACTTTTCTGTGCCCCTCACTTTCTTTCTCGCACTGGCTATGTATCACTCCTTAATCCTCTGTCACTCTCTATCTCTTTGTTTTGGTGTCATTATGTCTCTTGCATTTCGACTTCTTGTCAGTCTATATCCCCGCTCTCCCTGTCTATGTCTGTCAATTTGTCTGTACATAGATGTCTGTCCGTCTCTGTGTCTTCTTCATTATCCCTTCATCTCTATATCTATCATTCATATTTAGTCGTATCCTTTGGTTATTTCCTATTACCCTCTGTTTCTGAAAATACTGGAAAATTTATTTTCTCAACATCGGGCAAAGCTTGATAAATCATATGGTACAGCAGTTATCAATAATGTTAACAACTTTACCACGCAAATTGGAATGTTGCCCCCCCAAAAATATAGCAGCAAAGAATTAAATTGTGTTCAATGCTCATTTTAGCAGTCAGTGTTCGAATCCCCCTATATCACTCCATCAGAGCTGCCAACCAGTAAGATTTAATTGTAGTTTGTACGATTTTTAGAAGTAAATGCGACAGTATGATTTTCCTCAATAAAATATGATTTTCAAAAAAAAATTAAAGAAAATGGCAAAATGCCCATTCTGTCCTGTAAAGTATCCTACAAGCATCTCACATCAGCAATTTGAGGATGTTCATTGGTTCATCAAACACACCAGTCATGACGATATCATGCATATTCAACCAATGATCCATAACAAACTTCTTCCAGTATGTAGGAACTGTAAGAGGCATTGATCTATGTTTTTTGTTTTAAATACAATTTTTGTCAGTAAAATACAACTTTTGGGATTAAAGAATACAGTTTTCGAACTCCAGAGGTTAGCAGGTCTGCTCCATTGTTGGCTAACTAGGCTCCAGATAAGACTTTCTTTCCTTTTTTCTCACCATTAAAAACTTCAATTCAAAAGCCCATTTTTAACTGGACTCTGATATTTTTGTGAAACTATAGGCTCTAGATAAGATGGAAGGCGAATGGAAGCCCCCTATATTCTCCTATTCCCCTATATCACTCCATTGTTGTCTAATTGCCAGATAAGGTGTTCTTTTCTTTTTTCTCACCATTTACAACTTCGATCCAAAAGCCCATTTTTAACTGAACTCTGATATTTTTGTGAAACTATAGGCTCTGGATAAGATGGAAGGCGAATGGAAGCCAGTGGTGTTTGAGATCATGCCATACAAGGACACGGGAACGTTCATCATGAAGGGATCCGATGAGTGCACCCAGCTGCTGGATGATCATATCGTCATGACCCAGAGCATGTCCTTCTCACCCTTCAAGAAACCCTTTGAAGAGAGGATCAATACATGGGAAGGAAAACTCAGGATGACACAGGTGAGTGTGTACCTCAATTCTCATTTATTTCATTCTCGATTAAAAATTACATTCATCCAAAATATACAAAATAATTCATAAACAAATTTAGAAAATGAAATGGGGAACTACATAAATACTGCCCTTTAGGCCTTGTACAAGTGTTGTTCCCAAAGCATTCATAGCATAATGTAAAGCAAAGATAAACAACAACAACACAAATTAATAATAAAAAAATAAAAAACATATAACACAAATATAAACAAAGGATAAATAACTATACACATTTGAGATAAAGAAACTGCTTCAACTTTTTTAAAAAGGAATTAACAGACTTGCATTCATAAACATCTTTGGGGATGGAGTTCCAAATCACAGGGAAATTATGTCGTTCTGATTTCATTACCTTATTTGTTTTTACTGGCCATTAAGTGAAAAGTATCCTTAAAACAGGTAATGTGATTATTTATCTGGTAATTAAGAGTGTACGCTGCATGAAGACCTTCTGTAGATGTTTGTTTTTGCTTATTGTCTAGATTGTTAGATATGCATCAATCAGGGATTGGCATTCTTGTTAGGGACCACCTATTTTCAACTTTGAAAGAGTTTCAGTCTGGAATTTTGAACCAGGGTATTGGGTTTTAGGAGACATGCATGTCCAAACTACGTACTGCCTACTCACTTAGCTATAGACCTAGGTCCCTAAGCTTAATAACTAGGTCCCTTAGGCATAAACTTGTTGTATAACAGGCATGATCAGGTATTCTAAGATCGTAAGGCCAATGCTTCCTGAGGTTTCAATTTTAATGAAAATGTGTTTTTTGTGTAACCATAAGTAAGTACAAAATCTTGTAGGGGAGTAGTTTCCCCACAGTTGTTAGAACACCTGATCTAATTTTTTTCAAACTTGAAATTAGTTCATGTAGTAAGAAATCTATTTTCAGTGCTAAGTAGTCTACATGTAACACTCTATAAATTAACTAATGCGCATTGTGAGGCAACATTGTAACCCTTGCTGTCTCTTCTACATACACAATCAGCAATACATGGGGAAACTTTCACAGACTGCCCACTTACTGTCTGCAGCCAATGATAGCACTGTTTCATTCATTTCCTACTATTCCTCTCTATTCCAGGATGTTTTGGATGAATGGCTTCTCTGCCAGCGCTCCTGGCTTTACCTGGAGCCCATCTTCAGCTCAGATGATATCAACAGACAGCTTCCTGTGGAGGGCAAGCGATACCAGACCATGGATCGTATGTGGAGGCGTATCATGAAGAACGCAAAAGAAAATCCTCAGGTTGGTCTTTGAACCTAGCTACTGTATATATACATATATTGTAAAACTTTGGGTAAAGATTCCACTATTTGATTGTTTTTTTTGCTTTATAATTTCTAGTCTCGTCTCTTGAATTTGTTATATGTATTTCTTGCTGCCCATTAGGTCATCTCCCTGTGTCCTGATGCCAGGCTCCTGGACAACCTGAAGGAGTGCAACAAGCTCCTGGACCAGGTCCAGAAGGGTCTCAGTGAGTACTTGGAGACCAAGAGGGCCTCCTTCCCCAGGTTCTACTTCCTGTCCGATGATGAGCTGCTTGAGATCCTCTCCCAGACCAAAGATCCCACGGCTGTCCAGCCCCATCTCAGGAAATGCTTTGAGAACATCGCCAGGGTGAGTCCTAGCTGTTTTTGGTTAGCTGCGTTAATTGCTGGGCCGTCATTGACCATAACCCAAACCAGGCCCTATGTCTTCTTAATACAACTTTAGGTTTAAATGTTCTATCCATAATTCAGGCTGATATACTACTATGGAAACAATTGCAATATTGAGATTAATTTTTTTTTTTTTTTTTGGGGGGGGGGGGGGAGTGAAATTTTCAAGATTGAATGTAATCTTTAGAAACAATTTGCTGATCTGTTTTAATTGAAAGAAGTGCTAATTACTATCACTGTAATACTCAAATTTTGAAAGGATTAAGTCTTGCAAACTCAATTAGCAAAGTAAAAATACTTTGGAAGAGTATTTGAAAAGGTAAAACATTGTCATGTTGATGTCATTCTTGTCATTTGCTCCTTGCAGCTGCGGTTTGAAGATGATCTTAAGATTACTCAGATGTTCTCCAGTGACGGTGAGATGGTGCCTTTCGAACAGACCCTCTATCCAAAGGGTAACGTGGAGGATTGGCTCCTGGAGGTGGAGAGGGTCATGAGGGAGAGTCTCAGAGAGATCTTGGGCAAATCGCTGGAGCAGTATCCAACGGTAAGTCATTGATCGGGTTGAGGAGGATGAGGGGTGGGGGAGAGGGGAAGGGAGAATAGGAGGAGGAGAAGGATTGGAGCTAGGGGGCGAGGGGTGGTATAACATTGAGGATTAGGTCCTGGAGGTGTGGAAAGGGTCATGAGAGAGAGAGTCTCAGAGAGATCTTGGACAAATCGCTGGAGAAGTATCCAACGGTAAGTCATTGCTGGGATAATAGTCCATGGGAGGTTAAGGTGGGGTCGGAAAGGATGAGGGGTGGGGGGGCAGGGGAGGATAGGAGGAGAGGAACGGTTGGAGGGGATGAGGGGATGAGGGGTGGTTTAACATTAAGGATTAGCTCCTGGAGGTGTGGAAAGGTTCAGGAGAAAGAATCTCCAAGAAATTCTTGGCAAACCCATAGAGCAGTACGTACCCTGAGGTATATAACCCTGCTTGGGATCATTGTAGGGAGAGGAGGGGAGTATGGGAGACTGAGGAGAAGAAGCTGGAGTGGAAGGGGTGGGTAATGAGTTAGACCTGGGGGGCGTTTCACAAAGGCTTTTTTCGATGCAAATAACAAAAGTCAGTGACAAATCTGCTGATAACCAATCAGAAGCAAGGATTTCAGTAGCTTATAACAAAAACTGTCATTTGTCACTGATGACAAGTTTTGTGAAACGCCCCCCAGGAGAGGGAGAGAGTAAGGGAGGAGGGGAAGTCTTTGGAGGAGTATCCGGCGGTAGGTCCCTGATGGGGTAGCCTGGGGAGGGGAGGAGGTGCTGGGCTCTCTGAGATGGAGAGGGTCATATGGGGGAATACTTTGAAAGATCCTGTAATGTAACTGCTATTGATGGCCCTGTAGGCAAAGGGATATCAGGAAGGTGGTGGCTGCATGCATTCGGTGTGCATGATTACTCTTCAAACTAGTCAGTCGTGTGTTTCATTTTAGCGCAGATTACTCAATATAGTCACATGTATATGTCATTGATTTATCTTACGATACTTGCATTAGCAATGTGATATGTACAAGTACTAATAAAGAATACACAATGATTGTAACAGCAGGATCCCAAGTGAATCTTGTAAATGTAACAAGACATGGCATAGCAGTAAATACGCCTTCATCCACAATCACCCCCCTCCCCCCAAAAAAGTGCTACCATGTCCTTGGTTCTACTTCTTCCAATGTTTTTTTGTCAACACATATTTCCTTTCTGAACCAGGTGGAGAGAACAGAGTGGGTGTTAAACTGGCCTGGTCAGGTGGTCATCGCTGGCTGTCAGACTTTCTGGACAACCATGGTAGAAGAGGCCCTAGAGAAGAAAGTCTTGCCCGATCTCTCAGAAAAACTGTACCAACAGGTTAGTTACACTCTGGCTCTGCAGACACACTGAAAAACAATAATATTAAAATGCCGTTCTTGTATAGCGCGTATCACATTATGATATAACGTCTCTATGCAATTCCAAAGGACTTTGGATATCATTAACCTGGGTTTATAGCTCCTGCAGCTGTAGCGCCCAGTGCATTCAAGGAATAAATCCTACCAGGTATCCACTACTACACCCGGGTTAAGTGGCAAATGTAGATTAATACTGGATGATGAATAAATAAAAGTTAGAGGAAAGTTTTAAATATCTTGCTTTATTCATGACTTTACATAGCTCATCTGATTATCATGTGAACGATGTCTAAAAATGATTATTATATGAATCGCATACAGTGGAAAGAAATTCTAATTGAATTGAATTTCACCCTTGACAGATTGCTGACCTTGTAGCCTTGGTTCGAGGTCCACTTCAGAAGATCCAACGAGCGGTCCTGTCTGCTCTCATTGTTATAGAGGTTCACGCCAGGGACGTCATCGCCAAAATGGTGGAAGAAAAAGTCCAGAACAGCAACGACTTTGAATGGATCAGTCAACTCAGGTATTTTATGTCATGTTTTTTAACTATGTGTGATTTTTTTGGGGAATCAACTCTTTATTTTGTATGGATCAAAACTGTAGAATGGCAAATTGCTTGGTGTATATACCTGTGCCGAAAGTCTACCATGGCAGTTCATGGTTTAATCATCATACAACAAAAGCCAGTAAAGAGTTGAAGATAAGCTTGAGTTCTGGTAATGATAAGATTTAAGTTAGACTTAACAATGGCAAGCCGTTCATGAAGGAGAAAATATTATCTAAAGATCATAATTGAGAGACCATGCAGTGGCAAAAATGGCCTACAATAGTTAAGTCCAATTCAAAGTCGATCTTAGTCTTTGTGAAACGCTCCCCTGTTCTCAACGATTGCTATTGTAAATTAAATGGTTTTGCACGATAATAGACCCAGAATACACAAAGCGGAATGTCACTACTATAAGAGTCTGTTAGTTTTCCTTAGAATGATGAACAGGAGATATCAAATTGTCTGAATCCAGGCATATTAATAATAATATTAATAGCTAGTTCTTATATAGCGCTTTTCAGGATCGAAGGCTCTCTCAAAGCGCTTTACAGATATATATTATTACCATGGTCATTTCTGGCATGTTTATAATAAATCACTGCAATAATAGGTTCTGCTACCAGAATAAATAGTGTTATGTTTCTGATCATGATTCTTCTTCTTCTTGCAGGTACTACTGGGTTGACAATGGCCTGTTTGTACGAGCAGTGAATGCTGAGTTCTCCTACGGCTATGAGTATCTTGGTAACAGTGGACGTCTTGTCATCACGCCCCTGACCGATCGGTGCTACCTGACCCTGACCGGAGCTCTTCATCTCTACTTTGGTGGTGCTCCGGCTGGTCCAGCCGGTACTGGCAAGACTGAGACTACCAAGGTAGGTCTGGTCGTCAATTGAAGAATATTGTACATGAATATGTCACCGGACTGGATTACAAGTCCCGCCGCAGCACTATAATGTCCTTAGGCAAGACATTGATCTACATTTGCCACTCTCCACCCAGGTGTTAAATGGGTACCCGGTAGGATGCGAAAGCTAGTGCGCTTGTAAACATGACGCCTGGCTGGAATGCTCCCCAGGGAGTGGTGAACGTACATACATTGTGTGCGGGTAAGCCCGATTCCGATGACCGGGGTAATAATATATATATATATCTGTGAGAGGGCCTTTGGTTCTGAAACTAGCTATTATTATTATTATATTTGAAATAGGAGCCAATCATTCATGTTTTCATGGAAATTTTCCTATTTCATGACGTAATGAAGCTGAGATATTACGTCACAATCTATTGATTAAACTCCAGTAAGCTGTCATTGCTAACCTTCATTTTGTTTCTGTTCTCAGGATCTTGGTAAGGCCTTAGCCATCCAGACTGTGGTGTTCAACTGCTCTGACCAGCTGGACTTCATGGCCATGGGCAAGTTCCTCAAGGGATTGGCCAGCTCTGGTGCATGGGCCTGCTTTGATGAGTTCAACAGAATTGACATTGAAGTGTTGTCGGTGGTGGGTCAGCAGATCGCCACTATACAGAAAGCTCAGCAACAGAGGGTAAGTAAGTGTAGAGGAATAGGGTCATAGTAGGTCAAAGGTTAGGTCAGATGGTGGATGGTTAGAGGCATACTTGTTGGTAGGTCTGTTTTGATGAATTCAACATAATTGAGATTAAAGTGTGTGTCTGTCGTGGGTAATACAGAAAGCTCAGCAACGGAGGGCAAGTGTAGAGAAAAAAAGGTCATGGTGGGTCGAAGGTTACATGGATATGCTTATATTGATGAGTCAACATGATTAACTTTGAAGTGTAATACACCCTTTTACGGTTACAAGAGTGCGCATGCGTAGACATGGGTGCCATTTTAATTTAGGAGTACACAAAGTTGTTTATTCGTAAAATAAAATGGCGCCCATGTAAATATGATGTGAGCGCACAGCGCAGGCAGTGACGCAACAATACATGCGCATCTGAAAACATTGATGACGCGATGTTTATGCGCAAATTAAAATGGCGGCCCTAACCATGAAGGGGTGTATTGTCTGTGGTTGTTAAACATATCACACTATCCAAAAAGCCCAGCAATCTGAGGAGATAAACATGATTACAAAGAAGTTCAAATAACTGTGAAAGAACAGTCACATTAGTACCGGTATGCACAGAAAAGTCTTATTCATAGGATTCATCAGATTATCAAATATGATTTTTGTTTTTGTTTTATGGTATTCACATATACATTATTTATATGGTGCGTAATGTCTCATGAAATATTTCTCTTTTAAATCTGTTTGACTTTCCATTGCTTGAATATCAAATATAAGATTTATTTCACCTACATAATGTATATGTAAATCTGACTTTCTGTTTTGTTGCTGAGGCTTGCTTTATGTACTGATATGAACCATTTGTTGCCATTATCAAAGTCTTAGTAAAAATATTTCATATCAGTCAATTTTTTTCTTTCTTCACTTGACCACAGGTTGATCGCTTTGTATTTGAGGGAGCAGAGATTGCTCTGAAGGCATCGTGCGCTGTGTTTATCACCATGAACCCTGGTTATGCTGGTAGGACAGAACTACCAGATAACCTCAAGGTAAGATCTCACTTCAGTCCATATCAATTAATGTTTTCTGGGATTAAAGTGAATGCCATTTTTTCTTCCCACAATTCCACACATTTAATAATATGAGAAAATTACAAATAGGGGAAAAAAGGAGAAGAAAATAGAATTATGCAATGGAAAAAAACATAAAGATGGAATTAAAAGGGTTGGTAGCAAAAGAAGCTTGAGGGTTCTGTCAATTAAGGCACCAACCCTGTGCTCATAACAGTTGCATTGATGGTGTAAAGAGGAATGATGGGACATTGATGCGTTATTATTATATTTCTTTATTTAAATTGTAATGTTGTTGTCTCTTGCAGGCTTTGTTCCGCCCAGTGGCCATGATGGTGCCTGACTATGCTATGATTGCCGAGATCTCCCTATACTCGTTTGGTTTCAACGAGGCCAAGGTACTTTCCAAGAAGATCACCAGTACCTTCAAACTCTCCTCAGAACAGCTCAGCTCACAGGTATACCATCTTCCAATGTGAAAAATCTAATGCATTAACAGAAAAGAAACAAAAATGAATGAGGAAATTGTAGGCTTACTTTTAAAACATTTATTAGCATACTTCCAAAGTATGATATATTTTTATTTTTCGGTTTTAAGTACTGGAAATACATGTACCGGTATGTCAGAACCTGTTTTTTAAATGGATCCGGTAACTTTGTCTTAGATCCTTTAAAAAAAATCCTTGATTCAGCTCATGCTGCAATGATAATTATAAACCTTTAGGTCAGTCAGGAACCCCATGACTTTTACAAGCTGATCGTCTGCCTGATTATCAAGATATTTATGATTGAAAATCAAAATCAAAATTTGCGTTTGCCAAATAGTTTTCATAACACTACAGTCTATTGGGGAAAATGAGTATGGGAAAAATGGTCACTCAAAGGTTTTTACTTTCATGAGGCACTTCTTGATCATTTTGAAGCGCAATTTCTTTAGGGCTTCAATATAACACCATATCACAGACCCTGATAACACGTAGGGCCGTGCATCTCAGATTTTTAAATGATCCCTTTAAAACAGTTATGTGTAGGTATAAATGATTGCATAAATACAAATTTGTAGGATTTTTAAAAGTTAATCACTCCTTAAAATCATGTACATAAACATGAAGTGCGAATTTTAGAACTGGAATTTAAGAACTAGCGAATAGTTTTGGGGTCGCTGAGCGCGAAAAATTAATCACGCAAAATAACAGCATTTACAGCAGTTGGTATCGCCGAATAGTAAGAAAGAGCTTACATCTGTTAGTAAGATAAGTAGTAACCTAGTACTACAGCTTTTGTACTCCGTACAGTAACTATAGATGTATATTGATCATTTTTCGTTGTTGTTTTGTTGTCTTTCTTGTTTACAGGACCATTATGATTTTGGTATGCGTGCTGTCAAGACTGTCATTTCAGCTGCTGGTAATCTGAAGAGAGAGAACCCCACTATGGCTGAGGTAAATATTCTATGCATCCATCGGTTGAGTTTTGAAGACATGCAGATGTATATTTTGTGCACCATGATGTTTTCTGTTTTCTGTGTCAAAGTATATAAGTTAACGCCCTTCTGGCTCCAAACAGACAATATGAATCGATGATACAAACGTATTGATAAAACATTGCGCACAAAGCTTCTTGTATCTGATGTAACTTAATGTAACCTTAGGGTGGTATTCTCGATAGCGGACTAACTTTAGTCCATGGTTTAATCCACAGACTAAGTATAGAATGCCAAGTGTCCATATGAATATATTTTTGAATAATTTAATCTGTCACTAAATTAAAATAAAATGTTTTCATTCAAGAAACAATATAACAATGAAATAATTATGTTATCATGGTAATTTAGGGAAATGTCAAATTATTCAAAAAAATATTCATATTGACACTTGGCATTCCATACTTAGTCTGTGGATTAAACCATGGACTAAAGTTAGTCCGCATTCGAGAATACCACCTTTATTGCATATTTATTCCTATGCTTCATTCCATTCTTTGTAGGATCTTATCGTTCTGAGAGCCATCCGTGATGTGAACGTGCCCAAGTTCCTCCAGGATGATCTCAAGCTCTTCAACGGTATCGTGTCTGATCTCTTCCCCAAGATCAAGTATGTATTTTATATATTTCTTTATTTCTGATATTTATACAGATTCGATGCTTTGAATTTTTACATACAATTACTGTAGATGCCTATGTATAATCTTTTCTGCAAGCATGGTCATTTAACAAAATTAATTTTGACCTGTAAATTATAAAACTTTGTTGCTATATTTGAATTAATGAAAGTGTTTAAAAAAGAAACCATCTCACCTTACATCAGGCCTTAAATTATCGACGGCCATCGACGGCCAGGCCGTCGATGCCCCTATGACTGGCCGCGGTGCCCTCCCAAAAAAAGATATATTCACGGCCAAAAAGGCCGTGCCCTTTTTTTCCAACTGGCCGACGTGCCTTTTTTTCCAACTGGACGTGCCCTTTTTATTTTAAATTTGCGCACATAAAACCACTAATTGCGCCCATAATCATCTAAAACTAGACGGCAAGGCGCTAGCGTTTTCCGTGAAAATGCGCCCATAAATTATTAGAACAGTAAAAATACACGAATCACAAACAGTTTGCCGCCCACGAGCTCTCTTCTAGCTTCGTATTTAGTGCTTTAATAAGGCGCAAGTGCCGTGAAAATGCGCCCTTTGTTATTATATAGGCAATGCGCTAGCGCACGTACGTACGTACGTTCATATTATGCGATCGCATGATATGCATATGGTGCATGCTGTTGACGCACGCACGTACGTACAAATCGAAGGCCAGGATCAAGAAAACAAATCGTCAAATGGAGAAATAAACAAGCATTCAAATAGTCATTAGAGATCTGTCGAGGTTTGTTTGTAGGCCTAGTTTATTATTTTATCTCAAATAGAATTTAGAATTATCTTATTAATAAGTTAAGAACACCTACGATGTTCTCGATCGTAGTTACTCTCATTTTGCCACCAGCCGACCTCGCTTCAAAAAGCTACCCCGCCAGCTTCCCAAGACGAACGTTTCGAGTCCCGGTAAAATTCCGAGGGTGCATCGGTTTCGCTGGCAAACTTCCAGCCCGACAGCTTCCCACCAAAAGTGGCGAGAGTGTGTGTGCGAGGAACGATTTTGGTTTCGTGAATGCACGTTACGCAACTGAGCTGAGCGTGTCACTTTCAGCTGTCGAATGTCTATAAGGACATTTTTACATCTTATTTCATTAGTTAGGCCTATGTAGACCTTTCTATACAACAGTGACGTTTTTACTATAAAGGTAACCAAAAATACCTGTAAAATCTTAGATCCCCAATGACAAGAATAATATTCTTCTCTAAGCATTGCAGATATCTTGTATATTAGGACTTGTGCAATTTTTATCACTTGTGATTTAAATAAACATGAATCGATCTATATCAAAATATCACTCCAAGTATTTCAAACTATTATTTGTAATCAGGGAGGAGCCCATAGACTACGGTGAGTTAGATGCATCCATTCGTAAGCACTGCAGTAAGCTTAGTCTCAAGGACGTGGACGGCTTTGTCACAAAGTGCATTCAACTCTACGAAACCACCGTCGTACGTCACGGTCTCATGATAGTTGGACCTGCTGGCTCAGGAAAAACTATGGTAAGGATTAAGCTTTTTCTGCCTCAAAATATAAGCTCATGCAGTCCTGGAGATAAATGAACAAATTTAAAGGAAATGAAAAATCAGGAAACGGAAAATAGTTCTTTGTATTTATTAGACAGAGTTGGCACTGTAGCTATAAGTATTTGATTGCTAGGAATTTGCATTGCTTGCTACATTGATATCTTTTCCATACAAGTCTTTATTTTTATGATTTAATCAATTGTGGGATTAAATATGTGAGATAGTGATGATCAATTAGTGAATGATCTGTAGCTGTTCCTTTTTATGGTGTTTTGATTAGTCTTGATAGTAAGCAAATAATTACCATTGGTGAAGGTGATGGGACAAACTATCACTTCCGAGGTGATCTGGATGTAGCTACACAGTGTAACAAACTTTTCTTCTCCCATCAATGATGGTTGAACTATCTTTCCTCACATGATTTACTTTTGACCAATCATAGAGCAAGATTATCAGTATCTGGAATATAATGTCTTACATCAATAAACTAGCTATTTAAATGATTATGACTTTGTATGCATTTTGACTCCAAGTTTCTACTTGTATGCTTCCCTTTGTAGTGCTATGAGGTGTTACGGCGAGCTCTGACCTTCTTGAAAGGCAAGGAAGCGGTAGGAGGAGGTAACTACGAGACGGTCACCACCTACATCGTCAACCCCAAGTCTATCACCATGGGGCAGCTCTATGGAGAGTTTGATCCTCTCACCCATGAATGGTAGGAATTACACATTTGATTAGTTCATATTTTGGTGTATTGATCAAGAAGAAAAAGTGGCATAAACAGATGCAGTTTGATTTTGTATTTGAAAACAATTATTAAGCTTTTTTTTCCAGTAATAAAAGCAGTAGTGACAGTATCAACAATTGTTCGTAAGTATAGATTGTGGTGTTGTGATGATGGGTTTTTAAATGGGCTTTAATTAGAGGATAACTGCAACTGCTGTCATTCCTTATTCCTTCAAGTTTCTCAATAAAGGCCTGATAATTACCCATTTTTTTTTCCCCTAATTTTTTCCAGATCTTTTTTTCCTGATTTTCCCCTTATTTCCTTATTTTTCACTTTCTCCCCCTATTTTTTCCCAATTTTCTTACTCAAAAGTTAGATGCCATTTTTTTTCCTGAATCCTTTTTAATTTTTTTTACTTAAGGTAAAAAATGAGGTTAAAAATCACTCCTATCAATAATTTTTACATATTTTCCACTTAATAGGACTGACGGCATCCTGTCATCCCTGATCCGAATCGGCTCTTCGTCGATGGACGAAGATGCTCGTTGGTATATCTTTGACGGTCCTGTGGATGCTGTCTGGATTGAGAACATGAATACCGTCTTGGACGACAACAAGAAACTCTGTCTCAGCAGTGGAGAAATCATCAAACTCACTGATGTAAAAAGAATTTTATGAGAGGATCATATCGAGTTCTTTAATTTGTTTTCTTGGGCGTATTTAGATTTGGCCTGTAGTTTAATTGGTAAAATTTAATGTGTTTAGCCCGTACTGCGCCCATGTAATTACCAACGTACAGTGTACATCACTCTTAAAGCACAATGCAACCCTAGTTCATTTCTATAAAGCAGAAAAATAAGCGAAACAGAATTGCGAAAGTTTGAAATAAATTGGACCAATAACAAGAGAATTCTGAATGTTCGAAATATGAGATCATTAAAAAAGTATGAATATCAAATTGGCAATTTGGTCCTTGGATTGTGACATGGACAATTCTCCTGTTTGTAGTGTGCAAAAATATCATTAATTTTTGTTTTTCTCCTGAGTGCCTTCTCCCTTTGGGCACTACTTAAAATATATTATGGATAGCATATTTTATGGGTCCTACAAAGAGAAAAATACTCTCCGGAGGTACACATTTCTTTTTTGGTTGAAATTGTAGTCATTTTGTGTGTTGGAACGGATTGAAAAGTTGTCTTGCACCACGTCACAGTGGCAAAGTTCTCATACGTATAGTGATTATTACTTTTAAAAATGCTTAACTTTCTTATTGTTTTTTCCAATTTCAACAGTCTGCATCTCTGACTTTTCTCCTTTCTTTTAGAGCACTTTGCTACTGTGATTGAATTTCCCTTAACTAACCTTTTTCATCTCTATTCACAGTTCCAGCGGATGATCTTCGAGGTAGCTGATCTGGCCGTTGCCTCTCCTGCTACTGTCAGTCGCTGTGGTATGGTCTACCTGGAGCCCAGTATCCTGGGCCTGAATCCGTTCGTTGAATGCTGGCTCAAGAAGCTTCCTGATGCCATCTACCCTCACAAAGATCAGATGCAGGCTCTCTTTGATGGTTTCCTTGAGGTATGTTGGTCTCCACTAATTCAAATCTTGCTCAGAAATGACACAGTAAATCATCTCAAAACAACAGCGACTGCAAAGTAGAGTGTCACAATTTTGTATATTTTCACACACAGATTACAGAAATTGCATGGGGTCTTTTTGTGCTCCCATTGGCTTATTTATACTTACACACCGGTATTGATTTTCAATTTGCCAAGGCTCTTTTCTGTGAATGAATTTGACATTCAGCTTCTTTGTTCTCTATTGATCCGGTTTTGAGTCCCGCCTCGGCGCCAATGCATGTCCTTTGGCAAGATATTAATCTACATTTGCCACTCTCCTCCCAATTGAAGTAAATGGGTACACAGTAGGAAAGAACTCCTTGAATGATTTAGTGCCTTATTATGGCGGCTCAGCTACAGCTGGGGTAACAATGTGATAATTTGTATTATGCCCAGTAGAGTATATTCATATAGTAGCTGCGCTATATAAATGGACCTACTATTATTATCCTTTTGACAGGAATCTCTTGAATTCATGCGAGCCCACTGCAAGGAGATTGTGTCGTCCATCGACAGTAACCTAACTCTGAGTCTGCTCAAGCTTCTAGACTGCTTCTTCACTCCATTTGTACCTAGAGAGGTATGTTCAAACTAATCAGTATCATCATCATCCTCTGCTCTGTTTCGATAGGGCTTTAGAGGGGAAGTCCACCCTGATATTATCTTGGTTTTAATACAAGTAGAAAAGTGAGAGAAACAAATAATTGAAAGTTTCAGCAATATCTGATTTGAAATGCGGAAGTTATGAATTTTATAAAGTTGTCATTGTAACACAAAGTGGGGACTCTGTGAGGTAACTTGCGAGCTGCTCTCCAAATGTGCTATGTACAGAAAATTTCATAAACTTTTATTTTCTTAGTTATTGATGATGGAAAAGACTTGTTTCGTACAGAGGTTGTATAAAAATATATTTGCAATAATCGTTTTTAGTACAGGGCAATTGATGCAATTTTTTTTTTATTATCATTACATATTTTCACATCTCTTTATCCGTTCATCTAGTGATATATGTAGACAATCCTTTGTCGATTATATGCAATAGCTGTAGTCATTCCAGTTGTATTGATTTCCTCATATAATGTCTGGACTTATTCTTTTACATTAATTGAGTCTTTATCACGGAATCCCAAGAGGGGTTTTTGTTTGCTCACCATCACATGCTCCACTTTGGATCTCAGTAGTCATGTTTATCTTATTCAGTTGTATTTATCTGATATCGTGGTCATTCATGTTATTATTCCAACCATTTTTTTTCAATTCTCCAAATCGCCAGCTATTAATACATCCTGCAAACCCCCAGTGTATTAGAAGAATAATCAGTATTTAGTGGCATTTAATTCTGCTTTAAGCTTCTGTTACGCTGGACAAATAGAACATTTTTCTCATTGCTTGAATTTATTTGATGTCATTATTTGTATGTTTTCTTCATTATTGTCATGTTGAAATCCTTTATACCGCAAAAATGATCATAATTGACCTACAATGTATGATTATTACTCTCGGTTTTGCATCAACAATGCAATATTCATCTCTTGCCTTTTTAAAGCAACGTTTATGAATTCCTTATATTGTTCACTCAAATTGCAGTCGTAATAGAGACTGCAATGATAACTGTATTCGAAATGAAATGTGATTTGATCCATCCCCCCTCCCTAAAATGCATGTATCTTAAAAAAAGTAATCAATGCTTATATATGTTATGTTATATATTTCTTTGCAAAAAGAAATAAATAAAATGCATGTTCTTATTACGTTTGTACCCATGAATGAAAGAAAAAAATTCCTATGCTAAAAAAAGCTGTATGTACTGACGTACCTAAGAATGAAAAAAAAAACAAGGATTCCCTTTGCTAATTATCTCTCTTCCCTGCATATTCTGCCTCATGATTTTTTGTTTGTAGGATAAAGATGATGTAAGTTAAAACAAGCTTTTTAAAGCAAGTCAGTGTGGTGTGACTTCAATATAAGGAACATGTGGAAACTAATGTGATCGATTAATCTATCAACCTACCACGATAAATTCCTAATTTTGATACACAGAAAACCCTATTTTTTGTTGGTACCCATTTCAAAATTTATTTTCAAAATTATTTGTATCATTGGTTTGATTAATATCACATCACAACAATTAACATCATATTAATTAAACTTGGACCATAGTTCATGTCCACAATTTCCACATTCATTCTAATGACATTACATTTTTGTTCAATATTTTGTTACCTAACTTAATACATCACCTAAGCCAGCATACTAACACCCTAATGCATGCTTGTGGTGTTCAATTTTGCATATTAATAGTGTCCAGCATGTTTGTGCCTCTAATAATTAAAGCAAGCTAAACTTTTATTGCCATTAATAATCTCCCAATTGATAATTCACCCCGGTGTATTAAATACAACAGCAATAGAAACTTGTGTGATGTCAAATATCATATTGAAGACAGCCCCCTGTTAGTGAGAGTCACATAAACAAAAGCTAAGTAATAACTTAATAAAGTATGCCTCTTGAAATTGTAACCCCCCCCCCCCCCACAAAAAAATAATAAAAAATTAACGCATACATCATGGACATCAATCTAAAGTTAATTAAAAAATAATACAAACATGTTTTTCCAAGGGGTTGTATATTGAGCCCAACTAAAATTTCTAGAAATGAAGATGTTTTTTCTAAACCCTGTACATGTAACAGGTCACATAACAATAATTAACAATAATTTAACAATAATACTTATACAATTCCTGCAGCCAATTTTACTCATCACTTAACATTATCATTGCACAGCTTGAGATTCACTACTTTTTTTTTTTACTTCAAATAATGTAGTATCCCTTTAGATTGTAGTTACTGATCAAAATATTGTCAATTCCAGAGCAACAATTACGGTATACATGTACATCAATATTCTTGTGAATGATTTGCAATCATTGGTATTTGAAGTTATGAACAATATCTCATACTTGGTAATAATCATGTTTCCACAAAATGAGCATTAAAGGCATCGTTTAACAATGTTACATCTGAGACGCACGGCCCTACGTGTTATCAGTGTCTGTGATATGGTGTAATATTGAAGCCAAAAAAAAATTGCGCTTCAAAATGATCCAATAGTGACTCAAAAAAGTAAACAAATTTCAGTGACCGGTTTTACCAGACTTGTTTTCCCCAGTAGACTGTAGTGTTATGAAAACCGTTAGGACAACGCAAAATTTGATTTAGATTTCCAATCATAAATATTTTGATAATCAGACAGGCGATCAGCTTGTAAAAGTCATGGGATTCCTGATTGACCTAAAGGTTTATAATTATGATTGCAGCATGAGCTAAATCCAGGATTTTGTTTCAGAATCTGAGGCAAATTAGTTACCCGATCTCTTTATTACTATATGCCTTGTATTGTTGGTATTATTAGGGTGATGCACCTCTGCCCCAAGAGAAGTTGGATCGCATCGGTGAGTTGATTGAACCCTGGTTCATCTTTGCTCTCATCTGGACCGTTGGAGGAGCCGTTGACATGGACGGAAGGACAAAGTTCAATGGTTTCATGAGGGAGAAAATGAAGAAGGAAAATGTAAGTTCGTACATAGTATATGTTTTGAGTGGTTTATGATGATGATGATGTTGATGATAATGGTGATGAAGGTGATGATAATGATAATGAAGACGATGAAGATGATGACAACGATGATGATGATAGTGATGATGACGATTATGATGATAATGGTGATGATGATGATGATGGTGATGGCGATGAGAGTGATGATGTTGATGATAATGGTGATGAAGGTGATGGTGATGATGATAAAGACGATGAAGATGATATGACAATGATAATGATGATAGTGATGATAATGATGATGGTGATGATGATTATGAAGATGATGACGATGATGATGATGATGATGATGATGAGGATGATGATGATGATACAGATGCCACTGATAACAGGTAAAATGAAAGCTTATAAACAACGACACTAAAAAGTCCTTCAATTTCTGTTTTCTAAAACTGTCATTGCTTGATTTATTATTTTTTTTCTTCAATCCAGATCCAGTTACTGATGCCAGAAGAAGGTTTGGTCTTTGACTACAAACTTGATGATGGAGGAATAAGCAAGCGTCCCTCGAGGGATGACGATGAAGAGGAGGAGGAGGGAGCAAATAAGCAGGTAAGAAAAAAAAAGTCTTCTATATCATCCAAATGACTTGTTTCATCTAAAAGTTAATTATTGAACATACGTACAGTATAGCTCCAGGGGGGTGTTTCACAAAGATCCTAAGTTGAAATTATTTCTAAGTTGGACTTAACAACTTTGGAAAGCCGTTGGCATCTATGAAAATATTTAAAAAAAGTTATTTCAAAGGCACAACATTTTGATTCAAATCATTCATATTTTTTATTATCAAGGAGATTTCATGTTCTTGATGTGGAATTTATAAAATTCTAAAATACTTAAATTTTCGCTTTTGAATATGGCTCTCCATGATTTTTAAGTCCGACTTAGAGTTAAGTTTGACTTAGGATCTTTGTAAAGCACCCCCCCCCCCCAGGAATATTTCTAGTGTACATGATTCTGATATTATGGAATTTTCTCTCTCTCAAATTTAATGTGCATCTAAGTTATTCTTTTAAATCTAGATATACTTTTCTATGATACATATGAATATCTATTCCATAGCATGTGTTTTAGTGTTTTCAGACTGATTACTATTTTCATCTAGTTTATCAAAGAAATTAATAGTCATAATGTAAATCTGATCGTTTGTAATGTCCATCTAATTTAACCTTTCCTTTCTTTGCAATGATTTCCAGTAATCTTGATTCCCAGCAAATATCATGTAATCAATATTTTCTGTAGGTATTCTCTCAGTGTCTATTGTGTAACTAACTTGAATACTTCATGAACTGTAAAATATGAGTTAACCAATTTCTTTTATCAATTTCCCTCTCATATTGGTTGTATATAGTATTTGGGATTGTTTTATTGTCGAAAAGTAAAGTACTCTTTTTCATAACCTCAAACTTTCTTTTTAGAGCATAGATGTAAAGAAAAATCTGATTTTCAGTTCCTTGTATTTTGTTCTTTTTACATTGATTGTTGTAAAATACTGTAGGCAGTGTGTAAAGATGTACAAAAGAGACAATCTGAAAATGTTATTTCCCTATCGTCTAAACCTGAAATGACTTGAGTTTACTATTTTTCATTAAATAATGCGATGTTTCTATTCTAATACTAACATTTTCTCTTCATCCTCCTTGCCAAATGTCATTCTAAATCTAAGGGATTTGCCTTCTATCTTTTGGATGACGAACAATGTTCTACAGACCCGGTAATCAGAATGTAGACCAGCACAGACTTCTGCAGAGCATGATGTAGTTGAGGTCCCAAAACCCAGACCAAGACCCAAATCATTGTGTCATAGATCCAGGACCTTTGCTAATATATAGGTTTAAGAGTGAGCCCAAAGAACAGTTCCCACATCCTGACAAATGGGTCTCAAAACCTAGTCCAAGACCTAACCATTTAGACAAACTTCTTGACGCAAATATCCCCAAACCAAGACCTTGTATGTGAGGCCAAAGCCTTGACAGATTGGACCCAAAACCTAAACTAAAGACTTTGTAGAACGTAATAGACTCGGACCTAACCAGTAGATATAATGAGCAAAGTGCTGTTACACACTGGACTTAGATCCAAGATCAAAACTTTTACCATTATTAAAGACCAAGACTTGAACATTCACAGGTTGTTGAGTTCCCAAGACCTGACAAACTCCTCACTGCTCTAATTAACTCTTAAGACCTGAGCATGATTATCGCTATTGGTATCCACATCACCCTCACTATTTGCACTGCATGTCAACAGTCATTTCATTCCATCACTTAATGGGCTATTGAAACCTTCAAAGGCATGCTAATTGGTATATTTTATCAGTACAACCTAAGTACAATTACATCAGCAGCTTCCTCAGTACACATTGCTTAGCATTTTCAGAAGCACTAGCTATATAGCAGGGTGGTCCTCAAGGTGTTTTACCAAGTAACGGTGACACGTTTAATGGTTTGAAAAATCAGCAACCGATTAATATTCTTTCTCAACCAAAATTATCTATGAAATATGGGTCATTTCATTTGTGTGAAAATGGCTCAGATAGCACTAGAGAGCAGCAAAGAACCCTTTATAATCAATTAAGCTAGCCCTGGGCCCCTGCCACAGTGGTCTTCACTCTTCGCATGCATCATTTCATTTCAAGTTCCAATTTTACATTTTCTTTACTTTTGTTTGTGGACCGTGCACTCTGGCTATAAGCTAGGCCAACAGGAGCCAATTTTTGCTTATTTGCATGATTGGTACGTTGCAACTTGTCACAGAAGTTTCATAATTACAGCATTACATTAAAGAGATAACTATGTTAGCTTATCTTGATACATGTATTAAACAGGTTGAGAAACACACTTCTGATCAGGAAATGATCTTCACAGAGGTTTGTAATATGAAGTATTAGACTTGAGGTTTAGTTGAAGTTGTTTTGGAATTGATTCAAAGTTTTCTCAAAGTTGAGGGTTTATTTGTGTAATCATTTTTCTGAATTTATAAAGAAAGATTGTTGTCTTCTATTTTCTATTGGGACAAGGGTTTGAATTGTTTTACAAATTTCTCAGGTTCATTGTTTTTGTGCTGTCATGTCAATACAATAATTATCTTTCAGACTTTGTTTTGTTGTTTTTCTTATCTTGTTTGTTATTTTTGGAATAAGTCTTACATTAGAGTTTGGATGATATTTATTGAATGAAACTGTTTTCGAGATTCACTCAAGAGGCAAATATCAGTCAACTTAGGCGAGATCAATTTAAATCCTGATGAAATGAGCATTGTCTTGTTGCAAACCCTTTTGCACTTGTATTTTGTCATTTTTCCCCATTAAAAATGCATAATTTAAAAAGATATTCCCATTACTGCCTGAACATCATCGTAATATATACATATTTTGTTTCTTATTAGTGTATTAGTGTTGCATTTCATATTTGCACCATGGATTGCATGTACAGTAGACACAAAACTCAGCCTTTTTACTTCTATTCAGATCCTACGGGTAAAAATAATGACGTCATGAAATGAATGAAAAATAACAAAGTTTTGCATATCACAATCATTGAATTGAGTTTAGGTGTTTTCCTTTCTTTTCATCTATTACAAATCAATGACTTTCAGTTTAAGTTCATTTTCTTCATATATAAGTACATTAATTTGATGTTTGGACTTTCATGAGTATCCAGAGATATCGAATATTGGATAGCAACATTGGCAGTTTACTGGAACTTTTTAATTCAAGAAATAAGATCACACTTTAACAGGAACAAAGATGGTAAAAGATAGGTGATCATGAGGCAGGTCATGTTCTTCTTGTTATTAAAGTGAAATCTGTAGTATATGTACATGGCAATTTGCATGCTTATGTAAAATAACATTATTGAGAGTCGTACATGTTGATTTTGAAGGTGTTGTGGTTGGGGGTATCACATCGGTGTTATTGCATGCTTTCAAGTTTGGTTCTCATAAAGTTATCACTTTACTTATGTAAAGTCCACTTTTCCTATTTCATATATGCACTCTCTGCACTAACATTTTGGGGGGTTATTTTTTGTACACATTACACAGTTTTCAACTTTTAAAACTTTCTTTTTTGAGAACAATCACATAAATTCTCCTTTATTTGAATTCTTGTTTCGATTTTTTCTGTTGTTTTTCTCATTTTAGGG
Organism: Strongylocentrotus purpuratus; assembly: GCF_000002235.5. Lineage (NCBI taxonomy): Eukaryota > Metazoa > Echinodermata > Echinoidea > Camarodonta > Strongylocentrotidae > Strongylocentrotus > Strongylocentrotus purpuratus. The sequence continues at coordinate 163,406 of NW_022145530.1, read as the reverse complement.
GGTCAATGTAGCAGTAAGACATTCTAAAGAAATTTTCCCATAGCAAAGGAAGGGTAGTTGTTATAATTACTTCCACTGTAATTGCTATAAAATATGTAGATTAGCTGCCTTTCAGAGGCAAAGTGATTTATTAACTCAACTTTCAGTCATAAAGTATAGGGTTCAAATCCTTGCCATGTGCTTATATTTATAGACAGGGTATTTCATTGATAGCCGATTCTTTCTACCCAGGGGTAGCACATGGGTATGAGGGAGTTTTTGTTGTTGCTATGCGTTATATGTTGGCGATACAATACACAATTATGTACTTTTTTTCCAAAATGCACAAAAAACACATTATTTTGTAAGGAATACCGGTCATTCAAAATTGGAATATTATTATAATTAATTTTGACAATAATGATTTTTGGTTTGGTTTGGTGATAGATCTGCTGGAAGAATTGGATGAGTGGTATTGCTCAGGTTGAAATATCGCATGAGATGCAGTACTCTGACATCATCGTACCAACCAGTGACAGCATCAGGGGATCGTATCTTCTGGATATGCTGCTCACCAATAGAAAACAGGTCGGTATATCATTTAAAATGAATTGCAGAGCATCTAAACTAGTCATTTATCAGTGTATGTTTGTGAACGAGGGATGGATGAAGGTTGAAGAGAATGGCATAGAAAGAAGGAATTGCTCTCTTACAGAATTTGATAGGGAAGAGAAGGGAACCTGAAGAGAACAAGAGAGAGAGAGAGAGAGAGGGAGGAGAAAGGCATAGAAAGAATGAATTGCTCTCTTACAGAATTTGATAGGGAAGAGAAGAGAACCTGAAGAGAACGAGAGAGAGAAAGAGAGAGAGGGGAAGAGAGAGAGAGAGAGAGAGAGAGAGAGAGAGAAGGGGGTGTAAGAGAAGAGAAGATAAAATAAAGTGAAGTGTTAGATAGTGGTGAGAGAGATAAGGAAACAAACAAGATTTGGGTGATTTGTTTTTCATCTGTAAGTTTGTAAGAAGTAGAAACTTAATAATCATACTTCATTTCTTGCAATCTGTACTCTGAACAATATCTCTGTGCTCTCCCCACCCCCTTTTATTGACCTTTGACCTCAGGTCATCTGTGTAGGTGACACGGGTACAGGCAAGACAATGACCATCTCTGACAAGCTCCTCAAGTCTATGCCTGCCAAGTACATCAGTAACTTCATCTCCTTCTCTGCTCGCACCAGTGCCAATCAAACACAGGATCTCATTGACAGCAAGCTTGACAAAAGGTAAAGATAAAGTTATCTTAAAGAATTCATAAAAAATTCATAGTACGTCTATTTTTAGACAATTAAGATAATTTAGTGATGTAAAACAAAAAAGGAATTACCTAGCAATGATGGGATTCCCAAGGTAGTTGTGTTTGTGATATAAAATACAGGTTGTATGTACTTGTATTATGTTGAATATACGCCTATTGGCTGATTCTTGTTGTACAAGTGAGAAGTGTTTTTACTCATATGTCATTGACTAAACATTTAAGCATTGGATATTTTGTGAGTCCGCTGATGAAAATTCTGCACAGATTTTGAAGCAGTTTATCATCTAATGTTTAGTCTTAATTTAAAAGAAAAATTTGTTCATCTTTTTGTGAAGGCGCAAAGGAGTGTTTGGTCCACCTCTTGGCAAGCATTTCATCCTGTTTGTGGATGACCTGAACATGCCTGGTCTGGAGGTGTATGGAGCCCAGCCTCCCATTGAGCTGGTCAGACAGTGGATGGATCACAAGGGCTGGTATGACAGAAAACAGATTGGTAAGTTGATGATGATTATGATGACGATAATGGTGATGGTGGTGACGATGATGGTGGTGGTGATGGTGGTGATGATGTTGATGTTGATGTTGTTCGTGGATGATCTGAACATGCCTGGTCTGGAGGTGTATGGAGCTCAGCCTCCCATTGAGCTGGTCAGACAGTGGATGGACCACAAGGGCTGGTATGACAGAAAACAGATTGGTAAGTTGATGATGATTATGATGATGATAATGGTGATGATGTTGATAATGATGATGTTGATGTTGTTCGTGGATGACCTGGACATGCCTGGTCTGGAGGTGTATGGAGCTCAGCCTCCCATTGAGCTGGTCAGGCAGTGGATGGACCACAAAGGCTGGTATGACAGAAAACAGATTGGTCAGTTGATGATGGTTATGATGACGGTGATGTTGATGATGGTGGTGATGATGGTGATGATGGTGGTGGTGGTGGTGGTGGTAGTGGTGATGATGATGATAATGATGATGTTGGTTTTGATTTGATGATACATAGAAGGATGATGATGTGATGGTGATGATGATGATGGTGATGATGATGATGATGGTGATGATGATGATGGTGATGATGATGATGGTGGTGATGATGGTGATGATGATGATGGTGATGATGATGATGATGATGGTGATGATGATGATGATGATGATGGTGATGATGATGATGATGATGATGGTGGTGATGATGATGATGATGATGATGATGGTGATGGTGATGATGCTCATGATGGTGGTGATGATGATCATGATGATGTAGGTTTTGATTATGATGATGGTGATGTTGGTATTGATGATAATGACGAAAAGGATGGTAATGATAATGAAATACTACTGATGACATACAACTTTTCAAAACACTTTATCTTTCTTTCCTCTTGTAAATAGGTGCCTTCAGGGAGCTTGTGGATATCGGATTCTGTTGCGCCATGGGCCCACCTGGTGGAGGTCGTAATCCTGTGACAGCCCGTCTGATGCGTCACTTTAACTACATCTCCTTCCTCGAGATGCAAAGGGAGAGCAAGATCCGCATCTTTTCCACCATTCTCAACAGTTGGCTTGGTGAGTAGTGACTGCTTTCATCTTTTGAATGAAACATATAATACCAGTAAATGATGTAGAACTCTGTTGTATAGAGACAGAACATTGAACAGAAACCTTTGAAATGTGGCGCTTACAAAGAATGCAGAGAATTCTAGCTAGGTTATGAACATCAGCAATATAGAAATGCTACAAAGAGCAAGCAGATAAAGGGAGCTGATGAAGACGGTACCAAAAAAAAAGGAAGCTTCTATAAGCCAGACATTTAAAAAGAGAAGGAGGACTACAGAAGATAAAATGGAAACGTGGTTTAATTGACACAATTAAGCAGTTGACTGGACTTTGTTAAAGGTCAGAGCAAGCTCTCATGATCGATGACAATGGATGTGCATATAATGCCGCTGACCCTGACCTGGGACGGCACCAGATGAATACAATTATGCAATGTAGATAGTTGCATTGTAGCTCTACCTATTCGTCTATGAGAACCCCAAAATATATGAGAGAGATGTAAGGTTTATCAGCATGAAACTGTGTAGACATTTTGTGCCAATTTCTGGGCCCTGTCTTACAAAGATTTGTGATTGATCCAAATCAATCGTAAGGCCTTCAATCAATCGCAGTCTCCATCTCTTATATAGTTGCGATTGATATAAACTATTTGGGGTATTTCGTTAACAACAAGTCAAACATGGGTGAGGAAATGGAGAGCGTTTGATATTTCATTGATATTGATGATGACAAGGGTAGTTGATCTGTATATGGCTTTTACATGTTTGCAAAAGTATATTTAATTTTGATGATTATGATGCTGATGATGATGAAGATGACAGCATTTGATCTCTCATTTGCAAAAGCATAGTAGGAGGCAATGTAAAATGATTCAGCTATGATTTGTAACCGTGATCTCTCATTTGTTAAAGCATAATAGGAGGCAGTTTAAAATGATTCAGCTATGATTTGTAACCGTGATCTCTCATTTGTTAAAGCATAATAGGAGGCAGTGTAAAATTATTCATCTATGATTTGTAACCTGGATCTCTCACTAATGCAGCAAGTAACCCCTCCTTGAAAGAGCATGCCCACCAGGTGGTGAATGCAGCCATTGATGTGTATGAGACCATCATCACCCAGCTTCTACCAACCCCTGCTAAGAGTCACTACACATTCAACTTGAGAGATCTCTCCAAGGTCTTCCAAGGTAATTAAAAAGATCAATAGACTTGCCGTAAAATAGGAATTTCAGAATTCAAATTGGCCACATTTATATATTTTTTCTACCATTACATTAGATTCTTCAAAACAAAAACAAAAAGGAAAGAGATCAAACATTTAGAATGAAACCGTCACCTTCATCTTCAGGCCTACAAGGTCATGATGAATTGGATACACTCGGTCGCAAAAGGATTTTTTGAATGGCTGAAGGAATTTGAATTGAAAATTGCCAACATTGATATCTTAATAAGCCAGCTTACGGTTGCAGTCCGAGCATGAGCAGATAAAGGTCATTTGTACCAAAAAGGTAAAACCCACAGAGATAAATACTTGATATGCGCTCATGAAAGTTATACATTATTCATTTATGCACCAACGGTACATTCTAAGATACGCAGGTGGAAGTATTCTTTTCAAGAGGGCAAACAAAAGGTATTCATGAAGCACATCTAGGACTTTGGCAGTTATTATTCTAAGATGCTCAAAGTGGAACTTCTCCATGTGTAAAAGATCTGTGGATATTTGGGGTCATTTGTACCATGTGCTATCTGTAAACTCCCTTATTGTTCTACCATTATGGTCTGTAGAAAAAGTACTAATCTTGCATCCAGAATAATCTACGTGAATAAATATTGCACATCGTAGACCAATATGTGACAGTTTGTTAAGGAAGGTGTATTTGCATCAGACTACAGAAATCTGTAGTTATCATAAGTAGTGGCCAAACCAAGATGACTTACATGTACGTATCAGTCTCTGTATTCCTCATTAATCACCATAATTTTGTAACTAAATGAATCAACACAACATTGAGTCTTGAATATTGTCAATGATCTTTAATAATTTCATTACACCTTCCACTTCAGGCATGCTGATGGCTGACAGTTCTAAGATTGAGGATGTGAGCCAGCTCCTGCGGCTGTGGCATCACGAGAACTGCCGCGTCTTCCAGGATCGTCTGGTCAATAACTCTGACCGGGAGTGGTTCTCTGGCTACCTCGAGGAGAAGATCACCAAGGACTTTGGCTGCAAGATGGACGAGGTCAACCCCCGACAGCCCATGCTCTATGGTGACTTCATGATCGCCAATGTTGACAACAAGGTCTATGCAGAGGTCACTGATCAAGAAAAGGTAATGTTGAGGGGTCGGTCACACAAAGACGTAACTCCATTTTGGCCATTTTAAGAAAAAGTGGTTTATGTGTCACGGAGCTCTTGGGCCTTAAGGAGTTAAGTCTATGTTTCACTAGCCATTGACTTCAATGGGGTGTTGGGTGGAGTTTTAAGTCTTTGTGTTTCCTGGAAAGCCCACATTATTTTAACATTTTGATATCAAATACTTATTTGGGAGAAATATGGAGTTACGTCTTTGTGTCACTGAACCCTTGATGTGATGTTTGTGCCTGTCTCTCAGAGAAAGAATTACGCAAGTCAGAGTCCTTTGTTTCTCTTCAAATCTCACACTTCACTAAGAATTTACAAGTATATATGTCTCATAGTTTTTGAATGAGTAAAAGTTCAGAAGCTTGAGGCAAAGATGTCAGATAGACAATAAAGAAGTTAAATTGAATATGAAATCCATGCCATTTGTCTGTAATTTATAGCTGGTTCTTCTACTAAGGAAATATAATGTAAATATGATGGTGCGTTAGCTCAGTTAGTAGAGCAGCGGTCTCGTAATTCGGCGACCCGGGTTTGAAACCAAGGCGATGCGCTAGTGCCCTTTGGTGAGGCAGTAATCCTCATTACCAGGTCTCTCGGAGAGGACCTAAAGCCGTCGGTCCTCTGGTTGCTTACTAACAAGCATTTACGCTTTCTTAGCAGTCGGGTAAAATAACCACCGCTACACTACTACATATTCATCATCAAAGTGCTTGCCAATTCAAAAGTGAATTACCTAATATGGGCAGGAAGGGCAAGTGCAAAATGCTACCCCATGAGTAACCTCACCTGATTTCTTTGCTACCCACAGATGGTGAATGTGATGGAGGAGTACCTAGAGGACTATAACCAAGTCAATACCGCTGTCATGAGGCTTGTCCTGTTTGAGGATGCAACCAAGCATGTCTGCCGTATCACTCGTGTCATCCGTCAGCCCCTGGGCAATGCTCTGCTGCTCGGAGTGGGTGGTAGCGGGAGACAGAGTCTCACAAGACTGGCTGCTCACATGTAAGTCTTAAAGCCACACTGTCCTACTTGTTGCTACTTGATCCCTCTATATAGAAAACAATGCTTAATTGGTGACCATTGGTCCCCCATGATCCTCTTTTTCTTATGTTAATCAGATAGCCACCTGTCATTGACCACGCTGTGTGGTCTAATCCCTCCCGGCCAAACTTGTACAGCCGGCCTTTAAGCCTAAGTGGTTTTTGTTGTTGTTGTTATTGTTTTATTTCATTTAATCAAAATTCTTCTGCACCATTGAGAAGCAAAGTTTGCCATTTAGTGGGTGATATTCATATGTAAAAAACTTATTAAAAAAATCTTTCTCATGAGTCTATTATAATGAGCATAATTTTCCAGGCAATATGAGTAATATTTTAATTTCAGTCTGCATGTAAGTTAACGTAGTTCTTAACCTGCCTCAGTAATAGGTTAGGATAGAGATTTTAGTTTGTTTCAGAACTTTAGAATGAGAAATTTGTCTATGTGCTGTTTAGATGCATATTTGTTTGTATACATGTTATAGCCAGGAACAATTAAACATGAGTAAAGAGCCCCCAAACAATCATGTTATGTTAAGGTATAACTACAAAAACCCTGTAATCTCATTAAAAAAAAATACAAACAAATTGTTTGTCACTCTGATATTCTTCATGTTCTGCAGTTGGTCCTGGATGGCGTTTCACAAAGCCTTTTTTCAATGACAAATAACAACATTCAGTGACAAATCTGCTGATATCCAATCAGAAGCAAGGATTTCAGTAGCTTATAACACAACTTGTCATTTGTCACTGATGACAAATTTTGTGAAACGCCCCCTTGGTCTATCACTGTTATCATTCTGTCCTCTCTCTCTCTCTCTTTCCTCAGCGCTGAGTACGATCTCTTCCAGATTGAGCTGTCTAAGAACTATGGTGTGAACGAATGGAGGGAAGATTTGAAGACAATCCTCCTCAAGGCTGGTTTGGAAAACAAGGCCATTGTTTTTCTCTTCAGTGATACCCAGGTGTGTAAATTGTTCTGTCATCCCTGTCTTTTTGCCAAGCTGGCAACCTTTAATACATATTCATGCATGAATGTCATTGCCTTTTATTTCTGGCTATGATGATGTTCATCTTTGGGATGAAGAAAACTTGTTTAAAGGTTATTTCCTTGAATCCGCTACAGAATTTTGAATAGAAAATTCAAAGACATGATAATAACAACAACAACAATAACAAAATAGTTTGGATCACAGCTAGGAGGACTTTCCTTTTTAATCCCTGCTTTGAAGACAAAAGAAGAAAAAAAATGAAAGAAAAATATAAAATTTGTATTTTTATATCTACTAATAAAAGCCACACAAATCAACATAAATCTATGAATTATTTTGGGCTTGAAATTGCTTGCCAGGCGCCTTTTTCTGTTTCAGACACTGGTGATCATGGCTCTCCAGGCACCAATAGCTGTGGTCATTTGTAATGTGGTGACACTAAGGTTACCAGACAGCCTATTGAATATTGAATATTGAATAAGCCTTTTCTCTGCTTATCTCTTTTTCTCTCCCTTAATTTTGTCCAGTCAATATCCTGTAGGATTATACAGTCAAACTTGCTTTAGTGACCACCTGTCTATAAAGACCACCTGTCTGCAACAAGCACATTTTTTTTGTTTCCCTTGAAAATGGTTGTTCATTGAAACATGTAAAGGAACCTGTTTACAAAGACCACCTGTCTACAACACACTTTTTGTTTCCCTTGGGCGGTCGCTGTAGACAGGTTTGACTGTACATCGGGTGCCAAAATGACTTTGAGTTCCCTTTAGTCAAGGATGATGGTGTACTCGTTATTGTATAACTTGTAAACATGATTAGTTTTGGTCCTTGGACCTTAGAATCATGTTTATTTATATGTCTTTTTAAACCGAAATAAATAAATAAAAAATAAAAAAAGAATTACAAACTTCATATCTCTTTTTGTTTACAAAACAAAACAGATCAAGAATGAGTCTTTCCTAGAAGACATCAACAACATCCTGAACTCTGGGGATGTCCCCAACCTCTACGGTTTTGATGAGCTGGACTCCATCTACAATGCTATGAAACCCGTTGTCTTGGATTCAGGCATGCAAGCAACCAAGGCTAATCTCTTCTCGGCCTACACCAAGAGAGTCAAGTCCAACATCCATACTGTGCTCTGTATGAGGTAAAGATAATAAAGCTTTATTTCTAAAGAATTGGTAATTTAAAATTCATGCACAAAGTCTATTGAATCCTGTTCCTTTTATCGATATGGAGTTATCAGTGCAGAGGTGTCATGGTCTAGCGGATAGGTCCCTGGACTGTTGATCACATGGTTCATGGTTCAAGTCCTGCTGCGGTACTTGTGTCCTTTGAAAAGACGTTAATTTACACTTGCCACTTTCCACCCAGGTGAAGCAAAATGGGTAACCAGTAGGAAGTAATTCTTTGAATGCTTTAGTGCCTTATCATGGCGATCAGCTGAAACCATGGTGACAATATACAATGTATTTGATATACATGCACATGTAGGAATCATACTGTCACATCATCAAATCAAATCAAATGGAACACACTCCTTCCATTGAAACTTTCATTGATGTTGTCCTTAATCTAAAGCACCCCTTAGTGGAGTGTGATACTCTATACTCTTATTTAGGAGTCATTTGCAGTGATACATTTGTTTGAAGCACCTGTTTCATTCCTTATAATTTCACGCAGGGTGTAAAGGTAAATTTTTACCAGCCAAGAATGAAAAGAAAAGGTGTTTGATTTTGAATATCATTTTCAAATAGTTTTAACTTGTGAATTGCAAGCACCTAAATTCCACATACTATTCAACTCATTTGGACCAAAGTACAGTAGTTAAAATGAACCTGAAGAGGACTTTTATTGCATAACATATCAAGACTGAGTCTCATTGATCATAGAACTGATATCACTAAGATTGTAATCGTGTAATGCAACCCTATTTGTTCTCTCTAGTCCCATTGGTGAGGTCTTCCGAGCCCGTCTGCGTCAGTTCCCATCGTTGGTCAACTGCTGTACCATAGATTGGTTCAGTGAGTGGCCGGATGAAGCCCTGCTCTCTGTAGCCAGGAACTTCCTCAATGACATCCCGGATCTAGATGAAGGTCCGGAGATTGTAGATGGTCTGGTAAGTTTTTTAATTGTTGTTCCATACTGCATTATGATATATTGGTAAATGCTGTTTGCTTTCATACAAGAGGTTCCGGGTTCGAACCTTGCTTGGTGCATACATGTACATCCTTTGACGAGGTGTTTTGCCTACATTTGACATTATATGTAAAGGGGTGTTGGATAGATGTAGTTCTTCCTTTTAATGCTGCTATATATGATCTGATTTTTACCTTACATTGTTCATTAGCTTAAAGTAGGAAGCTTTGCCTCACCTAAAAAACACCATGGAACTATACTTTTATGCTATCTCATGCTTCTTATTTTGTTATGAAATGTAATGGAAGGTGTATTTCTTGCCATTTACATTATGAAATGCATCTGAATTCTGAAGGCCCTGTACTCAGAGCCATCTGTACGCCAAGTTTGGCCAAGTTGGTTTCTCTTGGTCCCGACAAAGCAGCATTCGCCATATTAGGCTCAACTCAAAACGGGTTGGCCAAACTGTCCCTATCAATGGCTCTGGTCTTACTTAAGCTGACAAATTCTCTTGATCTATTCCATACTGTTTACTTACAGGTCAGAATGTGTGTGGTGGTCCATCAGTCTGTTGCTACCAAGTCCATTCAGTTCCTGGCTGAGCTTTCCCGTCATAACTACGTGACGCCCACCAGCTATCTGGAGCTACTGGGTATCTACGGCAAGCTGCTCGGGCTCAAGAAGAACGAACTGAAAACGGCCAGGAACCGCACCAAGACTGGTTTGGATAAGGTAAGATGTTGTTGACACAAGAAACGTTTGCATGGTCTTATATAGCTGGCAGTATATCAATGTAGGAAACCATGCATTTGATATTCTTCTGAGTCCTTTCATAGTTTCCAAAGCCAATTAGTTGCTTATAAAATGAAGACTGTTAACGAAATAAATTTACATGATTCAAAATGTCAAGTCTTCCTAGCAGAATTTCAAGTAGATGACAAAACTTTAAAGACCTCACGCAGGAGTGATAAGCTCAAAGTAGATTTATCAGTTTTTATCGGTTTTAGTTGATGATCATCAAGATACTCTCAGATAACGTCATTCTTGAATTTTTCATCTCTCCCGGTAGCTCATGATGACAAGATGCTTATCATTGTAAGTTCTATCTTATTCTTCTAGAGTAGCTCCAGTTATTTTCTTATGCAAGACATTGATCTACATTTGCCACACTCAACCCAGGTGATGTAAATGGGTACCTGGCAGGAATTAATTCCTTGAAATGCTAGAGCGCCGTATGGCAGCCGTGCTAAAGCCAGGGTAATAATCATGAGCGCCGGGAGTGTCAAATCTGACAGACATGAGCGCTATACAAGAACCCACTATTATAATTTTTATTATTTCAGAATTTGAATTTGAGTTGTAACTATTCTTGAATGTCCATCTCTCCCTGGTAGCTCCTGAGGACAGCCGATGACGTAGCCGCCATGCAGGAGGAGCTGGAGACTATGCAGCCTATGCTAGAGGAGGCATCCAAGGAGACCTTGGTCACCATGGAGAGGATCAAAGTGGATACCGTAAGTCATGTCACTAAATTAAAGCCCCACTGCGCTAATTATAGCTACTTGCGCCCTCTGTATAGCAAACAATGCCTTATCGGTGCCTATTGGTCCCCCATGATCCTCTTTTTCTTATTTTAATTGAGAGTTGATTTGATGAGATAACCACCTGTCAGTGACCTTGTTGGGAGGTAAAATCCCCCCCCCTTGCGAAACTAGTACAGACGGGCTTTGATGGAAAATATTCTCTCTATTTTTAATGGACCTGAATTTCTCGCCCTTTCAATCAACTAGATGCATGTAGTTATTGTTTCTATTTTTGCAATAGGTTAAAACCCTGGGCTGCCGCATCAATTAGAATAGATTATACATGGGTAAAATATGTGTGACATTGGGTGACTCAGGCAGTCCCTTTTTTTCCATCGGTGAACTAACGCAAAAGCCTGTAACAAGTCTGCCATTTTCAACATCACTTCGATAACAAAATTATAATTGGACTGATGAAAGCACATTTTGCTATTAAAGATGATTGTTTTTTTCAGTTATCTTTTTTTTTTTTAATTGCCATATACTGCTCACAGATTCCAGGAGTATCTTTATGTCAGGCATTTTTACAACTTCTGCTGGAGAGAGACAATTGCAATTCAATATTCAGCTTCTCTTCAAGGAAATAAGCTTCTCACGTGAATCAAGTCTCCAACTTTTTAATAACTGAAAGTCAAAGGGAGAGATAATATATTCTCGTCGTTATTTGTTCCTTTGGCTATATATCACTAAAAAATCATTTTGAATTTGAAATTGACAATCCCTCTTAATTGATTTTTGTTTGCAGGTGAAAGCTAACGAGACGATGGAGCTTGTCCAGAAGGAGGAGCAGCAGGCTATGGCCAAGGCTAAGGACACCCAGGAGATCGCTGCCGACGCCCAGAGAGACCTGGATGAAGCCCTCCCTGCTCTAGATGCTGCCTTGGCCTCACTCAAATCGCTCAACCGTAACGACGTCGTAGAGGTGAGTGTGTATTACATGACTTTGACTTGGCTTTCTGGTTTATTTGTAAGTGAGTATGGCCTGTAGAGAATAAAGGACACTCCTGACGACGCTCCTGACGACGGATAGTCAACCTGTTTGAAACGTCGAGCCACTCCTACCACCCATCCTCTCCAATCGGGGCTATAGTTCTCATTAGAACTATAAGCTAAGAAAGATTACCAACAGTATTTTTTAAGACTACACCAACAGTCCTTTTCAGGACTACACACAGTCAAGAAAGAAAGATTACCAAGAGTCTTTTTCAGGACTCCCCAATCCTCCCCTCTTCTCACATGGTGCAACTGCAAGCCTACTATATATCTACATCACCATGCAAGCCGATACTTACAAGCAGCATCTAATAACTCATTTGAGAACATTTACTTCATGTCTCAATAATTTCCTTCTGTTTCTTTGCTCTCTATGACAGGTTCGTGCTCTTCAGCGGCCACCCAATGGTGTGCGTATGGTGATTGACGCCGTCTGCATCATGAGAGGGGTCAAGCCTAAGAAGGTGGCTGGAGAGAAGCCAGGCTCCAAGATCGATGACTACTGGGATGCAGGCAAGGGTCTCCTGCAGGACCCGGGCAAGTTTCTGGAGAGTCTTTTCGGATATGATAAGGTCAGTATCTTCATTAGCAATTCCCTGTTATGTTCAATATTTTGAAGGTAGGGGGGTGTTTCACAAAGATCCTAAATTATCTCTAAGTTGGACTTAACAATGATGGAAAGCCATTAGTATCCTTGAAATTTGTTTGTAAGAGTTATTTTAAAAGACTTAAAATGTTGATTTAAATCATTCATATTTTATTGTCAAGGAGATTTCATGTTTTTGATGTGGAATTTATAAAAAGTCTAAAATACTTGAATTTTCGCTTTTGAATATACTTTATTTTAAGGCTACAAATGGCTCTCCATAATTTTTAAGTCCAACTTACAGTTAAGTTTGAATTAGGATCTTTGTGAAACACCCCCCAGTTGGATGAGGATGATGGGTTGTACGATACATGCTCCAGCGGCAAATGCTCTGAATATAGTTTCTTACACCAATTGATTTTGTACCATCGGACCTAATACTATACCTAACATTGACCCTGAAACAAATTCTAAGATAATAACCAAAGGCAACCTTCATTCTTTGATAAAATAAACCCCAGATCAAATGTTGGTGAAGCATATATGTCTGTTCACATTGAATGATATGCTCCATATCTATCCATTTGAATTATGAGTTACGGTACCCTTTTTATGATGGAAAATCTGCACTTGAAATGTCTTGAAATTTATCAAATTTATGTTTGGGCTGCAGTTCCAATGTGAGAGTTTTCATCACAGATTATGACTGGGGTATTTTTGATTAAATGATTGTCATATGAAAAAAGGACTAATATATTCTCCTGTAATGACACTAACAATGTAAGATATACATACAGGACCCAGATATTTTAACAACACAAATCAGTAAGAGTGGTATGAAAATCCCAATTTTTGGTCTCTTGATTTGATGTGATTTATTTTTCCACTCAAATATCCACAAATTAAAATGACATATATGAACCATACAGTATTACAATATATAAAAGAACAAATGAATTATTCAAGTAACGCAATACTGATAAGTTTGTACGTAATAAAATAAGTTTACAGAGTACATTTAAGTTTGAGAATAAGACAAAATATTTTATATTGCTTGATTTAACTGAGAGAGGAAAAAGGGAATCTCAGAAAAGCTAGGCTTGTTGACCGAGATTCCCAGTATAAATGCACATGTATGAATCTCCATTCAAACTGTACAAAGTGATATCATTATATACTTTTAATGTTCTTTATATAAGTTTTTTATAAAACATTCTGTTTCCCCTTTTGATTGATTGTGTAGGATAACATTCCTGACTCAGTCATCACCAAGATCCAGCCATTCATTGACAACGAAGAGTTCACTCCTGCAGTCATTGCTAAGGTCTCTAAGGCCTGTACCTCCCTCTGCCAGTGGACCAGGGCCATGCACAAGTACCACTTTGTGGCCAAGAACGTGGCACCAAAGAGGGTAAGTTGTAGTGTATACCCTCGCTTCCTTTTGCTAAAACTCTTGTTTGTGTTTACTGATCCCCCTATTTCCGCTCCCCTTAATTCTCTCCGTCTGTCACCTCTGACTGATTATCTGATTGTCTGATTGTCTGTCTGTCTGTCTGTCTCTCTTTTATACACACTCTGAATATGTACATTTTCCTCTCTCTTCCTCTCTCATCATCTTTATCCTCACCTTTGTCCCCTTTTCCTGTCTCTCCATTTATACCCCTTTCTCTTATCTGACAGTGAATGCATCATAGGAGATATATGCTGTAGAAATATGGTTTACTATGGTTTACTGCAACTGCAAGGAAAAGGCGCTATATCAAATATCTTTTGGATTGGATTGGATTGGATTACCTTCTCGTTCTTCTTCTTCTTCTTCTTCTTCATCTTCTTCTGCTTTTTCTTTTTCTTGTTCTTCATCTTCTTCTTCTTCTCCTTCATCTTCTTCTCCTTCTTCTCCTCCTACTTCTTCTTCTTCTTTTTCTTCTTTTTCTTCTTCTTCATCTTCTTCATCTTCTTCATCTTCTTCTTCTCCTTCTTCTTTTTCTCCTCCTTAATCTTATTATTACTATTATTGTTGTTATTATTATTATCACTATTGTTGTTATGATCAGTAATTATCAATAATAAATAATCTTATTACTGCTTATCTTAATTCCCACAGGAAAGTCTGCGTCTTGCTCGAGAGGACCTTGAGAAGACCCAGCGCATCCTGGATGCAGCCAAGGCTAACCTGAGAGAGGTAGAGGAGGGTATCGCTACCCTCAAGGCCAAGTATGAGGACACCGTGGCCAAGAAGGAGGAGCTCGAGAACAAGTGTGATCTCTGCAAGGCCAGGCTTGTCAGGGCTGACAAGGTAGATACAAGCTGTCCTCCTCTTCCAGAAGCTTTAATACCAGATTGATCACATATTATTTATACAAAAAAATAAGGATGTGATCAAATGTCTTAATTTAAGTTAAAGGCATTGTTTAACGATGTTAAATCTGAGATGCATGGCCCTACGTGTGATCAGTGTCTGTGGTATGGTGTAATATTGAAGCCCTAAAAAAAACTTGTGCTGCAAAATGATCGTGAAGTGCCTCAAAAGAGTAAAAAATCTTTGAGTGACCATTTTTACCATACCAGTACTCATTTTCCCCAATAGACTGTAGTGTTACAAAAAACTACGATTTCCAATCTTAAAGAGAAGGTTGAGTTCTGGGAAGAGGTGAAAAATAATTTTTGAGCATTACTCATTCTTATTATGCAAGTGTGGAAGAACATCAGTTAAGACATGTTCCCTGAAAAGCATGGCTCTTCAAATGCCTTCATATTCTAAATATGCATGTAACATCGTAAAAATCGGGGGGCCGTCTTTTTAAGCCACGTGTTCGTATAATCCCATATACATCTTTCTGTGCAAGTGTTTGTAACTTAACCAAGACTTGGCCAAATTTCTTATCATTTTGATGATTCCAGAACCTTGCAATACACACACATTCTTATATGCTAGATGATCAACCTGTTCTGGTCGGTTCCACACCGTTTCTTTCATAATGCAATCGCATGACCACAACTCAACTTCATCTTTAAGTATCTTGATAATCGGACAGGTGATCGGCTTGTTAAAGTCATTGGGTTCCTGACTGACCTAAAGGTTTATAATTATCATTGCAGAATGAGCTAGATCCAGGATTTTGTTTAAGAATCTGAGACAAAGTTACCCAATCCCTTTAACATACCAAGTAAAGAGTCTACTTGGTACTGTACACTTGTGAAACAGTTAAAAAAAACTTGATTAAAAGTGGAGGATACAAACCTGACCTATCCAATGCCTTTATATGCATTGTGAATATATAGGTTAATGTTATGTATACAACTCATTACAGGGGCCCACATGAAGTCATATATATATATATATATATATATATATATATACATAAGAGGTCATTTTAAAAGTATAACAAAAGTGGCCATGCTCTGTCAATAAAAGATATCAGAAATGTGCCTGCCATTCTGAACTCTAAAAAGTCGCTAGCTCTTGGAGCAATGAATATATCAGGATTAATTCCTGATGACTATTTAGATGTGAATTTCAATTTCTCGATGTTCTTTTCGCAGCTCATCGGTGGTCTAGCTGATGAGAAGGGTCGATGGCAAGAGTCCGTTGACTTCTTGGAGAAGGTCATCAACCAGATCACGGGAGATGTGCTGATATCGGCCGGCTATATAGCATACCTGGGACCGTTCACAGTAGGTGTTATTCTTCATTATCTCTTTCCTCTAGCTCTCACAGTGTTTTTGTGTAGAAGAGTGCATGTGGTCAATATGTTATGGATTATTTTCATGTAGATTGTGGACCTACATGTTAAATAAAATAAATAAAAAGTACATTTGAAAATTGTTATGCTTGATAGTTTTCAGATAGAATCAAGCTGGTAAAACAGGATCTTTCACTTAGAATTTTTAAATGCTAATGTTTCTTTCTGTTATATTTAGATTTGGCAAATTATGTGATGCACTTTTACCCAAAGTTCTGTGTAGTTCCAAATTTAAATAACAACATCTGGGCATGCAAAATAGTTATTTGTACCAAATTATGAAAAAGATTTGATGTCCTGTTTACTTTTTATTCCAAACTTTGAATTGATTATTATACCTCAATGAGATAATAATAGTCTTTACGCTATATAACTCATCAGTAGTAATGTACACTTATGAAAATTAACCATGGAGTATTAAACAATTTCTTGCCATACACCGTACATCTCTCTCTCCTCTCTCCTCTCTCTCGTCTCTCTTTCCTTCCCGCTTTCCCTCTCTCTTTCCCTCATTCCCCTCTTTCCGTCACTCCCCTCTTTCCGTCACTCCCCTGTCTTCCTCTCTCTCTCTTTCATTATCTTGCACTCTCCCCCCTCTCTCTCCATTTCTCTCTCTCACAGGGTGAATACCGAGCATCCCTCTCAGAGGAGTGGCAGTCTAAGTGCGGTGAATACCAGGTGCCTTGTACGTCCGACCCTGGCTTCATCCAGGCCTTTGGGGACCCTGTAAAGATCAGGACGTGGCAGATTGCTGGTCTCCCCCGTGACAATCTCTCCATAGAGAATGGTGTCATCATGCAGTTCTCACGTCGCTGGCCGCTCTTCATTGACCCCCAAGGTCAAGCCAACAAATGGATCAAAGCAATGGTAAGAATTAGATAGTAGGTCTGTCCTCATCAGCTCTAGATTACCAAATAGCCCGCTATTTCTGATTTGGGAAATAATCCAGAAGTTACAAATCGCATCTTCATCAGCTCGAGACTCGACCTCGAAACTTGAAACTCGAGCTTGAGATATTTTGCTCAGCATTCGCGCATAGTGCGAGTCTTCAGGCTGGTAAAGACACAACGTACAAATACCGGGATATTTTGCAAACTAGCCCAAGATATCTTGGGGTGATTTTCTCCACCAAATATCCTGCTAATTGCAACTTCCAGCTGATGAAGACGCAAATTAACTGGATAATTTGCGATCGGGATAGTTGAAATAGCGGGATATTTAACAATCTCGAGCTGATGAGGACAGGCCTAGTGATGATTTTTTTTCTTCTTCACTCTACCTACTTCTGCTTTGGCCTCAAAGATAGGCACAGAGAGGACCCATGATTGGTAGTCCCATAATTTCTTTTGTATACACTTGGTAACTGAAGATTTTGCATCATACCAAAGGGAAGTAGCTCATCAATTTGATTTTGAACCTAGGACCTCCTGGTTATGTCTCCATTTTTCTACCATTAAGCCATCATGCCTTTGCTATGACAAAACCGTCAAATGTCACCTTGAATTTTTTTTTTGGTATACTGATACATAATGTACTACTCATTGAAAGTAACACATACCAAAACCTTTTCTGCCTAAAAGCTAGATATACTATCCCCAACTTTTTACATTCTTCTTTTCTGGGCTTTAATGACTTTGTCCAGACTGATAAGAGAGTATTACATAGTGATCAAGCCTTATAAGTTCTCAGTAAACGTGCTACAAATTTTTGTTAGTGTAGATGTGACTTTTAACTCTGAGCCTTTGAAGCTACTAATATTCTTGCTTGTGAATTCATTCAGTACTAATTTTTCATGGTTTCTTTGTAACTTCAACCGATAAAATGTGGAAAGGAAAAACAGTGTTTAAAAGCATTGTTTAACAATGTTAAATCTGAGGTGCACGGCCCTACGTGTTATCAGCGTCTGTGATGTGTAATATTGAAGCCCTAAAAAAATATGGCCCTTCAAAATCATCAAGAAGTGCCCCCAAAAATTTAAAATCTTTGAGTGACCGGTTTTACCATACTTGTTTTCCCATTAGACTGTAGTGTTATGAATACCATTAGGAAAACGCAAAATTTGATTTCTATTTCCAATCATAAATATCTTAATAATCAGACAGGCGATCAGCTTGTAAAATACATGGGGTTCCTGACTGACCTAAAGGTTTATAATTATCATTGCAGCATGAGCTAAATCCCGGATTTTGTTACAGAATCTGAGACAAAGTTACTGGATCCCTTTAATGACAATCTCTCTGTTTTGTTTGCAGGAAAAAGACAATGGCATTGATATCATCAAGCTGTCTGATCGTGACTTCCTGCGCAGTCTGGAGAATGCTGTCCGCTTTGGCAAACCTTGTCTCCTGGAGAATGTTGCGGAGGAGTTGGACCCTGCCTTGGAGCCTATCCTCTTGAGACAGGTATATACCGAGAGATCTTTTCAGTAATTTTACGAACAGGGGGGTGTTTCACAAAGATCCTAAGTCAAACTTAACTCTAAGTTGGACTTAAACATCATGGAGAGTCACTTGTAACCTTAGAATAAAATATATTCAAAAGCAAAAATTGAAGTATTTTAGATTTTTTTTAAATTCCACCTACAGAACATAAAATCTCCTTGATAATTCAAAATATGAATGATTTCATCAACATTTTATGCCTTTTAAAATAACTTTTACAAAATATTTTCAAAGATGCTCACGGCTTTCCATAATTCTTAAGTCCAACTTAGAGATATGTTCAACTTTGGTTCTTTGTGAAACACCCCCCCAGACCTTCTTCACCAATTTGCTCTTGACTAAATATAATGAAAGAAACTTGTTAATACAGTGAAACCTGCCTATAAGGACTATCCAAGGGACACAAGAAAAGTGTCTCGGTTTATAGGCAGGTGATCTTTATGTACAGGTTCCTTTAGTTCATGTTCCAATAAGAAATCATTTTCAAAGGAAAGAAAAATGTGGTCTCTGTAGACAGGTGGTCTTTCTATACAGGTGGTCACTAAAGCAGGTTGACTGTAGTTGGAGTGCTTTCAGATGAATCTTACTTTGAAAGTCTCTTACAGGTTCAGGATTCTTTCTATATTCATGTTTAGCCTTCAAATAAGTCTATAATTGTTTCATTTCCTTATATGGTTGATGTCTTTAATATTGTACAGAAGGGATGCATGATTGTAAAATGTTTCAAAAAAGTATCAGAGCATTGCATCTTTTTGAGGCTTAATAGATTTTTGCTTGTGTCACTTGATTTTTATGATGATTTGTTTATTATATTTTATTGAGATTGCATCAAAAATATTTATTTAACATCAATTTGCCAACATTTGTTGGCTGGTTCTTTGTTGAATAAAAACTGTTTTTCTCTTTAATGAGGATGGAAACTTGTTTCTGCTAAATGTTACTTGACCTACATGATGATTTTGATGAATCATTGTGACTACTATCTGAATGTCCTTTACTGAATCCAACCTTTCATCTTTGCCTCGATCCATACAGACCTTTAAGCAGCAAGGAAGCACCGTTATCAAGCTAGGAGATGCTGTCATCCCTTACCATGAAGACTTCAAGTTCTACATCACCACCAAGCTTCCCAATCCTCACTACACTCCTGAGGTCTCTACCAAGGTCACACTGGTCAACTTCACCCTGTCACCAAGGTAAGATCCTGGCCAGAGCTGCCGACCATTACGTTTTTCCTGAAATTATTCCATTTTTTTCTCCCAATTATGGTAGAAGGGGTACGTTCTTTCTTCATAATTTTTTTTTTTTTTTTTTTTTTTTGCACGTAAATATTTAGCATTTGTTAGTTGTATGGAAGAGGGCCAAGATCTAGTACAGTGGTGCAGATGCTTGGATAAGTATCGGTGCAGCTAAATCCAAGATACCAAGTCTGATAGTCCAATTACATTTCAATTTAACCGTGTGCAGTGGTCTTGAAGATCAGCTCCTGGCCCGTGTGGTAGCTGAGGAGAGGCCCGATCTTGAAGAGGCCAAGAACCAGCTCATCGTCAGTAACGCCAAGATGAAGAGCGAACTGAAGGAGATTGAGGACAAGATCCTTGAGCGACTGAGCTCGTCTGAGGGTAACCCAGTGGACGATGTGGATCTCATCCAGGTGCTTGAGGCGTCCAAGGTCAAGGCCCAGGAGATCAAGGTCAGCATGTAGCAATAAGATGTACTACCTAACCTGGGGGTGTTCACAAAGATCCTAACTTGAACTGAACTCTAAGTTGGACTTACAAATTATGGAGAGCCATTTGTAGCCTTAAAATAAAATATATTCAAAAGCGAAAATTCAAGTATTCTAGACTTTTTATAGATTCCACATCAAGAACATGAAATCTCCTTGATAATAGAAAATATGAATGATTTGAATCAACATTCTATGCCTTTTAAAATAACTTTTACAAAATATTTTCATAGATGCTAATGGCTTTCCATAAATGTTAAGTCCAACTTAGAGATAAGTTCAACTAAGGATCTTTGTGTAACACCCCCCTGAGAGTGTATTCATTCATTGAACTCACACTGTAACTGCATAGTGGAACTTGTATATATTTTAACTCGAGCACCGACTCATGGATGGAATCTCAAATTAATTTTTAAACCGGGGGAAAAGGCGGTATATATAAATTGCAACTATTATTATTATTATTACTATAATTTCATCTATCTTTCAGGCTAAAGTGGTTGTTGCTGAGCAGACAGAGCGTGAGATTGACGAGACCCGATCTCAGTACATCCCTGTAGCTGTGAGGACACAGCTTCTCTTCTTCTGTACCACGGACCTGGCCAGTGTGGATCCCATGTACCAGTACTCACTCGGCTGGTTCATCGGTATCTTCTTAGCTGGCATTGCCAATTCAGAGAGGGCAGGTAAGACTGCATATTACAATAATATTTATTTGTAATTTCTTTACAATACAAAACCATGAAAATTGTAAAGCAAGGTGAATGGGAGCTAAGAATAGATGAGTGTTATGGTGTTTTTAAAAATAAAGAGTTGCGATTAATCCCAACTTATTTCCAATCGCATCAATTGCAATTGTGTAAATAAGAGATAGGAGACTGCAAACTTGCGATTGATTGGAAGACTTTCGAAAGATTTGGATCAATCAAAATTCTTTATAAGACGAGGCCCAGGAGTGATGTAGATTCTTTTTATTGCTTTATTTATCATGTTATTTATCATAAATAAAGACAGGGAAAAGTGAAACAGTGAAAACAGAAGTGTGAACAGTGAAATAAATACAAATCTTAACCATTTCAGGATGTGAAAATAATGTCAAAATACTATCACTAAATCTGTTCCTATTTAACCTTCTATTGATATTCAATAAAGCATTTATTCACACCTACATGTATAATAATAATAAAAATATTCAAATCAATTTATATAGTGCATTTATTATAGAAATATACCCTACTGCACTGAATATACTCTCCTGCGCTTCTTGTATGTTTATTATTGTCATAGGTAAGCTAATGTTTTCTTTGATAAAATGTCAACCATATGGTTTTCTTTATTTTCTTTTATGTACAGACAACCTGCCACAGCGTATCATCAACATCAATGAATATTTCACCTTCAGTCTCTACTCCAATGTGTGTCGTAGCTTGTTTGAGAAGCACAAGCTCATGTTTGCTTTCCTGCTCTGTGTCAGGATTCTACAGAATGAGGGAAAGATTAACATGGTAAGTATAAAGAAGATACAAATGAGAAAAGAAGTAAGAAAATCTTGAAACTATATCAATTGTTTTAGAGTCGATGTAGAAGGATAGGAATGTTTAATGTTAATAAGGATGATAATAATGATATTAATAGTAATAATATAATAATTTGTGAAATGATATGAGTAGTAGTAATATTAATAATAGTAATAATTATAATGATAATGATGATAATACTAATGATAATGATAATAATAAAAGTAATAATAGCGCCAGGAGGGTCAAATCTGACTGACATGAGCGCTATACAAGAACCCACTATTATTATTATTATTATTATTATTATTATAATAATAAAAGAGTTTTTATAGTGCTCTTGTCTGGCACGTTGTCACTCCTGGCTCTCCATTAAATAAGTAATTTTACATCTTGTGTTATAAAAAATGTAAATATGACATGCAGTAGTGCCGTGGGGAAGTTCATAGTGGGTAAGATAATGGTAGATTGATGAGATTATTAGGGGAAAATGTGGGAAAGAGTCATACAATCCTCTTTTCATGTTCTTCCTTTTCTTTCTTTCTGGCTCTCTCTCTCCCTTCTCTCTCTCTCTCTCTCTCTCTCTCTCACACACACACTTCCTCTACTCATCTTGTCACCATGCAAAGGGGGGGGGGGGGGGTGCCTCCTCATGCTCCAAGCTACATCACAGCTTAGGTTATGTTTATTGTAATACACAGCTTTATTTTCTTCATAGGATGCCCTCAGCTGTGCCAATGTTCACATGTATTTAAGTGTTTAGATTTGTTGTGTTAATTTATTTTGTATGCTGTTTTGTTTTGTATAGGATGAGTGGAGGTACCTGTTATCTGGTGGCCCAATCAAAGTAGAGCTTCCCAACCCAACACCGGATTGGCTGTCAGAGAGAGCTTGGATGGAGATTCTCTCGCTTAGTGCCCTGGTAAGATATGTTGGAGAGAGGTAGAGGTACACTGTAGAAGGACAAAGATGGATCGAAATATGGAGGGAAACACTTCTTTAAAGAAAACTTGACCATAATACAGTACATGCACATACTGTATGCAGGCCTGATAATTACCCAATTTAAGTGGGTTTCCTGATTTTTTTTCCCCCAAATTTTTATCTTCCCCCCATTTTTGTTTTCTTCCTGATTTTCCCCTGATTTTCCCCAATTTTTGCACTCTAATATGTTGTTAGATGCCATTTTTATCACTCAAGGGGGGGGGGGGGGGGTTATTGCTCACACCCCTGATGTGATATAATTCCTATTCATAGAAAACAGATTATCAGTTATCTGTAGTTAGGGAGAGAAAATAGTGTGTGTATATTTGAAAATAGAGATATAGAAAGGATATTTTGTCCAAGGGATTGTATGTGAGATCATCATAATTTTACCTCCATTATACCATAGATCTGATATTATTCACTTTTAATCACGTACTCCAATCTTCTTTCAGGATACATTTGTAGAGTTTGCCAAAGACTTTGGAAACCATTCTGCAGCTTACAAAGCCATCTTTGACAGTACTGAGCCACACAGGTAAACAAATCAGCTGCAATTTTATCTTATGCTTGAAGTTTTAATGAGTTTTGTGCAATTTGTCGGATTCGTCTGCTCTCTGAAAACATGAGGGTAAAGAGATGCACTGCAAAAATACCTTATGAATGTTTGTATCCATACCACAAGTATGTAGATTGATGTTTATTTCTGCTCATGCTTATTGCTGATAAGAATTTACAAAAATGAATTGTATGAAACACATTATACGTTTGAATGCATCTCACAAAATTAAAAATTCACAAGGGCTTATCTCGTCTTCAAATCTCGTTATATACAAGATTATGATGACTGATGACTTTTTTTATTATCTTGACTTTTTAAAAGGTAAGTCAATGGATCTACGGCTTTTGTAGGTAATTGGGGACGAGTATCTCATCAAAGGGCATTAACAATTTGCCTTTGTTTCTAATTCGCTGTTCTGCCACTGAGCCATCTCAATACAGGTTACATTCAGTGTTATTTTAGAGACTCTAAGAGTATACTTTAGACAAAATATTGCACATTTTTCTTCTTGTAGGGAACCTTTACCGGGAAATTGGAACACGGACCTTGACGACTTCCAGAAGATCCTGGTCCTGAAGTGCATCCGGGCGGACCGTGTCACCAATGCCATGCAGGACTACGTTGCCACCAACCTCGGCCAACGCTTCATCGAGCCGCAGACCGCCGATCTGGGCGTGGCGTACAAGGAGTCATCTCCGACCACGCCCCTGGTCTTCGTCCTGTCCGTGGGAACTGACCCTGCTGCCGACCTCTACAAGTTTGCTGAGGAGATGAGGTTCTCCAAGAAGCTGACCTCTATCTCTCTGGGTCAAGGACAGGTCAGAGTTTAAATTATAATGTATTCTGTCTTTTAATGTGGATTTGGTGTGAATATATATCTGCTGTATTCAAACATTGCTATTAACACTTATGTTGCATACACATCAGTTTGTACCAAGATATCGTGAAACAAATTCTCATGGTAAATTCCTAACATTTTGACTGTGTTGAAGCCCAAATTACTGTATCTAACTTGGCTCCACTTTTCGATGTTCTGAAGAAGAAAAACTCTTCAACTGTGAGGTTTCCTTATCTTGCTAAGAAAACAGTTTAATGACTATGGAAGCAAGTCAGCATAGGAGGTAGACACAGAGGACCAAATATGAGTAGACCACCTTCAGAGTTATTTCAAACATGTTCCCATTTGTATGTGAATTTCTCTCAGTAAAGAAGTGAAATGGAATACCTGGAACACAAATAAAAATGAAAGCGAGTCGATTGAATGAATATGGTGGAAAATTGTTATTGTGCAGTATCACTCAACCAGCTCTACTATACTCTTTATACTGTACAGGGACCAAGAGCAGAGGCTCTTGCAAGGAGTGCCATGGATCGTGGAAAATGGGTGTTCTTCCAGAACTGCCATCTGTCACCCTCCTGGATGCCTGCCCTTGAGAGACTCATTGAGAACATTGATTCTGACAAGGTATGTGCCTGCCAACTCTTTCGAATAATCCAGAATATTCTGATTTTCTGGATTCTTAGGACCTAATTGAGAGTTCACGTATTGCGTCCGTTAAATGGCTGCATGATCGAGCAGTGAATTAGTATTTGTTGTTTTTTGTACAGATTTACCACGTATTGCCAGTTACATGTACACTGTGGCTGCATGTGCGAACGCCTGTTAAAGGTACAGATTTCTTATTTTCGAAGGCATTACCGGGCTAGAAATTCCTAATTCTTATTTTCAAATGTTGGCAGGTATGGGGTATGTGACCCTGCAGAGTATGTGAGTTACATCACAAGTGGTTTAGCTTTCAAACTTTGCAGGGCTTCTAGATGATTCCTCTAAGCCACATTTGCCACGTGCAGCTCATCAGGGTTTTTTTTTTTTTTGGGGGGGGGAGCATTGTCATTATAGTTGTCATATTTTAGAAAAAGCCACCCTGGCAGGAACTTGTCACTGTGCTCCATATTTAAGGTAATACAAAGTTTTGGGAAATTTTGAAAATTGGGTGGATATTGATTCTTTACAATTTGGATATATTTGCAAGTCCCTGTGGATGTATTATAAGCACTAGAAAATTTAGCCCCTAAAACACTTCTGCTTTTGAGAAAAATTGAATATACAAAATTACCGGTTCTCCCGTACAATGGTAGCTGCGAGAATGAAAATCTCAGAATATATAGTTGTGATATAGCTAATCGGTTGATTTTAGTCCAGAAACATTGTTTTATAGCTTAATTAAAATCTTGACCTTAAGAGGGAGCTATACAACATAAATAGTATATTATTTACAATTTCATAACTCTAAACTCGATTTCAACCGCGACAACGATCACTGATTATTGTAGGATCACATATGCATCCAATATTTTCATTTGAACCAAATTCATGACCCCATACCAAAACTTTGTATTACCAGGAATGAGTGATAAGCAAAAGGTTCCTCAACAGGTCTTTTCTATTGCTTTGAACACCATGATTCTTGTATTAACACTTTGTATCCAATGCCTTTCAGCCTTTGGACTTTGAGAATAATATTAGATCAATCAAATCTTTGTAGTCAATCACAATCATGAATAATCTGATATGTCAGGGTTTTTTTATCAAAAAGAAATCTTTTAAAAAATTCTTACATTTGTATTGTTCGGTTTAGATTTAAAAACTGTAGGTGAGACTCGAAAATCTGTCATATTTCATTTCAATTAAACAAATCTTTTCCTCTTGTGATTATTGCTAGGTCCATCGTGACTTCCGTCTGTGGCTGACCAGTATGCCCAGCCCCAAGTTTCCAGTAGCCATCCTTCAGAACAGCTCTAAGATGACCATTGAACCTCCTAGAGGTCTCAAGGCTAACCTCCTACAGAGTTACACGAGTCTGAACGATGACTTCCTCAACTCATGCATTGGCAAGGTGAGTAGAGTGGCTTGTTTACATTGAAGATATCATAATACACCTGACTGTCTGAAGGAAAACTGTGCAAGTATTATTGCTTGCATATGATAATTTGCTTGATCAGTACCCTGCAGTTGTCAGTTTATGGATGATACTATCATACGAATATCATCACAACGTTCTTAGTTTGTATCATTAATCCCTAAGTGCTAATAAATTATGCATGTTATACTCAACTGTTTACTAGTGAAAAATGGAACAGATAGTGTCAGAAGAGTTTACAGTTCAGATATGTGGTTTACAATAAATGTATTTGTAAAAAAAATTCTCTCTTATTCAAAGCTGTCAGGATTTTTCCTCTTTGGCTGTTTTTTATGTTAAGTTTACTTTATTGGACAGCAAAAACTAACTTATTGTGTGGATGATAGAACAATATCCGTTAATCTTGTTCTGATCTATTTTAGGGCTGCGACGGGTAGTTGAATACTGGAGTACGATTTCTCGTACTCGAATATTCGACCGCAAAAAAAAAAAAAAAAAATCCCGGTCACCTGGCACTGTCCAGGCCGACGCTTACCCGTGCCAGGGAGATCGCCGGCTGCCGGCATGGTATCGTCAGTAAAAATGTTTCCCAGCTCAATCACTGTCAAACTCACCACTCAGAAACTGGGACCAAATGTCCAGATATCTGTTTGAAATTTAAAAAAAAAAAAACAAAAAAACATGGCGTCCAAATATTCGAGTATTCGCTTGTAAGCCTGGGAGTGTACTCGGGTACCTCATTACATGGTCTTGCACAGCCTTAATCTATTTATCTCTTCTTTACAGACACATGAGTTCAAGAGTCTGCTGCTGTCCCTTTCTCTCTTCCATGCCATCGCCCTAGAGAGGCGCAAGTTTGGCCCCCTCGGTTTCAACATCCCTTATGAGTTCACCACCGGAGACTTGAGGATCTGCATCAGTCAGCTCAAGATGTTCCTCATGGAGTACGAGGACCATGTGCCTTTCAAGGTAAAACTCAGTCCTACATCAAAATGGGATATTGCTACAAACCTGCTACAGCGACCGCCCAAGGGAAACACAAAAAGTGGTCTTTGTAGACAGATTCCTTTAGTACACGTTTCAATGATAAACCCATTTTCAAGGGAAACAAAAAGTGTGGTCCTTGTAGACAGGTGGTCTTTGTAGACAGGTGGTCACTAAAGCAGGTTTGACTGCATTACCTTAATTTTCGCTTCCGCAACGGTATTTGGCCTTAGAGGGCAGCACAGATCATGGGTATATTTTGCAAAGGCAATTCCGGTTCCCATGCAAATACAATGGGTCGAGAATGGGAAAAGTGACAACTGAAGAACATTTAATTTTTCACCAGAAGTATATACCGGTCAGCTGACAGTGAGATGGTCGAGTGACAAGTTTATGCATTCTTAATCATCTTTATACTTCAATTTCCAACCCCTATGTGTAGGTATTGAAGTACACAGCTGGTCATATCAACTACGGTGGTCGTGTGACAGACGATCGAGACAGACGTTGCATCATGAACATCTTGGCTGATTACTACTGTGATGATGTTCTGGAGGAAGGCCACAAGTACTCTGAGTCAGGCATCTACAATCAAATCCCAACCAACCACGATCACAACGTGAGTCACTATAGTCAAGACGTTTCTTATTTAACCCTTAAAGTGCTGTGGAGCAGCAGAATCTGTCCCCTGTATGCCTTTCATGATATGTCAGTGAATTAAATACAATATATACTTTGAGCTTTCATGACTGTGGTGTAGAATCATGAACATCTTTTGATACCAAATTTACATAATTCAAATCTTCAGGTACTGTGCACTTTCAAAAGCTGCCGCCATGCAAGCAATCTAGTGAAATATTTTCTATGCAGATCTGTCAATATGGGAAATATGTAAATGTATGTATGTATTAAAGTAAGTGATTAGCAATGATTCTTCCAAACTGCATGGAAGATCGATATGAAATTTAATGGGCGGATGCAGGAAAAGATGCTCTATCTACATGCCTGCATGTTTAAGAATTTTTGTTTTTCCAGTCATATCGCTGAATTATTCATTCTATTCTCTACGATTGCAATGATAAACCTTCAAACCATGAGAAACAAATATATTTATTCTTTACCATACCATGATATCATAAATTACCTTTACCTTTTTTTTTTTGTTATTGAATTTTTGAACTTCAAAACAAAGCTTTTCAGACAAGATTGATGTATTAAAGACCGTCTGCACTAGTTTGGCCAGGGGGATTAGACCTCCCTGCAAGGTCACTGACAGGTGCTTATCTCATCAAATCAGCTCTCAATTAACATAAGAATAAGGGGATCATGGGTGACCAACAGGCACCGATTGGGCATTGTTTGATCTATAGAGGGCGCAAGTAGCTTTAAGTAGTGCAGTGGGGCTTTAAAAGAAAAATGTTAACATATCTTTGTATAATATCTGTGTGACTGTTTCACTTGACAGGGTTACATGGCCTTCATTCGAAGCCTCCCCATCAACGATACCCCGGAGATCTTCTCTCTCCATGACAACGCCAACATCACCTTCGCTCAGAACGAGACCTTCACCACCCTCACTAACATCATGAAGCTCCAGCCCAAGACAGCATCGGGAGGCGGGAAGTCACGGGAAGAGGTAGGTTAGAGATTCCTTAGATGCGATGTAGGGACACACAGTCTTCTTCTTTCATATAACATGTTGCTGTTAAAGCCCATCTGCACTAGTTTGGCCAGGGGATTAGACCTCCCTGCAAGGTCACTGACATGTAGTTATCTCATCAAATCAGCTCTGTATTAACATAAGAAAAAGGGATATGAGTGCAATATGATCTCCCAGTCCAGGGTCCCGTTGCATAAAACTTACCATTGATGGTAACAAAATCACCATGATGATAAAAATTACCATTTTAATAATGTAATAAAATTTATACTTAAGTGCCTCGATACAAATTATTTCATGAATCATTGTATTGTATATGTTACATGTTGTTAGGTAGGGCAAGCCATACTGTTTGTCCTACCTAGCAACAAATTTTGACTATTGAGATACATTTATTCGTGAACAGGTGAATGAAATAATTTGTATCAAGGAGTTTCACAAAGGCATATGCATGAATTAGCTTACATTTAAAAAATTGCCTATGATCACATTGCATAGATACTGTGACAACATGGTTTTGAGAACTTTGTGTTTTGTAATGTATCCTTTTAACCCTAGGTTATTGAGGAGTCAGCTATCAGTATCCTAGCCAAGGTTCCCCAACCCATCGACGATGCCATGGTGTCCAAGAAACATCCTGTGATGTATGAGGAATCCATGAACACTGTACTTATTCAAGAAGTAATCAGGTAAATGAATCACTGACACTCCCCCCTCCATCTCTCCCTCCTCCTTGTCTATCCCCCTCCTTGAGCACCCTCTACTATCCCACCTCCCTCCTCCACCCCTCCCGCTTAGCAAATGTTTCCCAGTCCATCGATGCTGTCATGGTGTCCAAGAAGGAATCCATGGACACTGTACTCAATAAAGAAGTTATCAAATAAATCAATCACTCCTCCCTGTCTACCCCCTCCTTGAGCATCCTCTACTATCCCACTTCCCTCATCCATCCCTCCTCCTCTTCCCCTTCTATCTCTCCTTCTGCCTCTTATTCAAGATTTCCTAGCCCATCGGCTCTGCTATCTGTTAAGGTAACAAGAATCATCTTGTAATGTATGAGGAATCCATGGACACTGTACTTCTTCAAAATAGGAGATATCAACTTGTACATTGTACCTTCATGTAGAGGTGTCGTGGTTGAGTGGATATGTTATCGGACTGTTGAGGCCCGCGGTTCGAGTCCCGCCATTGATCTACATTTGCCACACTCAACCCAGGTGATGTAAATGGGTACCTGGCAGGAATTAATTCCTGGAAATGCTAGAGCGCCGTAATGGCAGCCGGGCTAAAGCGAGGGTAATAATCGGGAGCGCCAGTAGTGTCAAGTCTGACAGACATGAGCGCTATACAAGAACCCACTTTTATTATTATTATTTATATTCATTCAGGTACAACCGGTTGCTGACAACCATCCATAGCACTGTGAAGAACCTTCTGAAGGCTCTCAAGGGTCTGGTGGTTCTCTCTCTGGAGCTGGAGACCATGTCTAACAGTATCTTCAACAACACTGTCCCAGAAATGTGGGCTGGCAAGGTAGGTGTCAGACACACATTGATTACTTGACTAACTAACTGATTAAAAGTAATACAAAGTTTTGGTATGGGGTCATGAATTTGGTTTAAATGAACATATATTATGTGATCCTACAATATTAAGTGATCGTTGTCGTGGTTGTAATTGAGTCTAAAGTTATGAAATTGATATAATAAACTCTTTATGTTGTATAGGTCCCTCTCAAGGTCAAGACATTAATTAAGCCATAAAACAATGTTCTTTGGCTAAAATCGACCGATTGGCTATTTCCGTTTGGAAATTATAAATCACAACTACATATTCTGAGATTTTCATGGTCGCAGCCACAATTTTATGGCTGTAAGCGCTATTAGAAATTTATCAAAATTTACTGGGAGCACCAGTAAATTTTGATATTAAATTGTAAGGGCTAAATTTTCTAGTGCTTATAATAGATCCACAGGGGCATCCAAATATATCAAAATTGTTAAGAATCACTATCCAGCCAATTTTCAAAATTTCCCAAAACTTTGTATTACCATTAACTTTTGTTGTATTTACTGTGCAATTGCAAAAAATAGCCACTTCAGGTATCAACATATAACTGTTTCCTGCTGGTCACACCTGGGGGGGGGGGGGGGGGGGGGGGGGGGGGTGTTTCACAAAGATCCTAAGTAGAACTTAACTCTAAGTTGGACTTAAAAATTATGGACAGCCATTGGAGTCTTAAAATGAAATGTATTCAAAATCAGAAATTCAAGTATTTTAGACTTTTTTTTATAAATTCCTCATCCAGAACATGAACTCTCTTTGATAATAGAAAATATGATTGATTTGAATCAACATTTAATGCCTTTTAAAATAACTTTTACAAAATGTTTTCAAGGATGCTAATGGCTGTCCATAATTTTTAAGTCCAACTTAGAGTTAAGTTCTACTTAGGATCTTTGTGAAACACCCCCCAGCAGTCCCTGTATGGAGATTCCCATACAGGCCAATCAAATTGCTTTGCTGTAGCTCAGTATTTTCATTAGCTGTTTCAGTCTTAATTATTGTCTTAATTATTGTCTTAATTATTGTCTTAATTCACAATTGATTGTTGATGGTACATGAATATTTTCTGAGATAGCAAGTATAGGTTTGTAAGTAAACTCTACATGACCCGCCACAGTTTGAGATTCTACATGTGTAAGAGATACTACGTTATGTAGAGCTGTTGCCTTAAGACGATTTTTTTTTTTTTTTTTTTTTTTTGCCTTAAGACACTGGCACATTAACTTGTTCTCTAAGTCAGACTCAGATTCAGACTTATCCAGACAAGGTTAGCGTAAGGGATAGGGTTTATTCATCTGACTAAATATGCATAAAGATAGTTTATAGTTAAAATTCTACTAAAAAACGTTCATCAATATTATTTATATGCTGCTTATAAGTATCGGCTTGCGTGATGATGTAGATATACAGTAGGCTTGTGGTTGCACCATGTGAGAGGGGGGGGGGGATTGGGGAGTCCTAAAAATGGCTGTTGGTAGTCTTGAAAAAGACTTTTGGTAACATTTTTTGTTACTTCACAGCACCGGTTGGAGAGGATGGGTAGTAGGAGTGGCTCAACGTTTCAAATAGGCTGACTATCCCTCGTCGGGAGTGGGAATAGCTGGCTTGCGTGGGCTTAAGTCACCGGGTTGCTTAGAACTATAAGCTCAAGAAAGATTACCAACAGTCTTTTCTCTCCATCTTCCTTGCTTAGGCGTACCCATCCCTGAAGCCACTGTCCTCCTGGGTAACCGATCTGGTGGAGAGGATGAAGTTTGTCGAGTCCTGGATCTACGAAGGCATCCCCAGCGTCTTCTGGATCTCTGGTTTCTTCTTCCCTCAAGCCTTCCTGACTGGAACCCTGCAGAACTACGCCCGTCGTGCCATCATCTCCATCGATACCATTGGATTTGACTTCCAGGTAGGACACCCGCTGACTCATAAAACATTCTGATAAAAAACAAATGCCAACATTCTGTAAGGAATTTGCTCTCAGCTTTTGTAGTGTATGTAGTGGTGGTTATTTTACTTGACTGCCAGATCCCTGTTTCATAAACTTGCAAATGAGAATGGCTTAATCCTTTCATCTTTATTACCTCTTTGATATCCATAAATCAGGAATCCAAAAATATTGATGTGTGTATCAATTATTGGTGTGTTACAAGATACATACATTTGAAGCACATTAGGCCTATATGGCATTGTACTTTGCTGTGTTGTTTTCCTACAGCTATATGTGTACAAAGCTTTAGACAGTTTTTAAATCTAGGGCTATTTTGTAAGTTGCTGTTAAGTCAATCTGTATCCTCTTGATTCATTGATGAAATCTATAGGTCAGGAAAGAACCGGCTGAGCAGCTGACCGAACGTCCTGAGAGTGGTTGTTTCATCCGAGGCCTGTATCTTGAAGGAGCTCGCTGGGAGTATGATTCTCACATCCTGGCAGAGTCCCGGCCCAAGGAACTCTACACCGACATGCCTGTCATGCAGCTCATCCCGGCAGCCAACCGCAAGGAACCTGAGAGTGGGATCTATGTCTGTCCAGTCTACAAGACTCTCACAAGAGCAGGTGTGTATATAGTCATTCAGCCAGGGGGTGTTTCATAAAGCTGTTCGTAAAGTTACGACGTGAATATGAAGTGCCAGATAGGATGCCCAAAGTTTTTCCTGATGTTTTAACAAAGTGTGACTACATTTCCAATAACCTCAATTAAATTATGACCAAAAATATACTTTGCATTAAACATGTTTGTTATAATTAGGATGTATCCACATCTGCACAGTTCAATTTTAGTTGATGCAGTTAAAAATGATTGGGCATCCCATTTGGCTTTCATATTTAAGTCACCCCTGGACTATAATCATCATCCGGTGATACATTTGAAAATGCTCCATTATTTGGATATATTTATATTAATATTG
The DNA here is from genome assembly GCF_000002235.5 of Strongylocentrotus purpuratus. Lineage (NCBI taxonomy): Eukaryota > Metazoa > Echinodermata > Echinoidea > Camarodonta > Strongylocentrotidae > Strongylocentrotus > Strongylocentrotus purpuratus. The sequence goes on along the minus strand of NW_022145530.1, from coordinate 129,845 downwards.
GAAACTTAAATGATGGACATACAGAAAGAAATATTCAAAAGAAGAAAAAAAATTACATTTTCCAGCGCTTGGCCATCCTAAATCTATTATGTTACAGTTCCACCTGAAGACTTTATATAGACATTACCCTTGTGTTGCTAAGCTAAATAGCCATTGCTTGACATACGCCCTGGCACAAGCTTAGAGCCCTTGATGTAATCATAGCTGCAGGGTTTTGATGTAATAATGCTTTTTAAATTAAAGTGTGTAATATATATAATTGCTTTATTCTAAAAATCTATTATTTTCACAAAATTGTCATAAAAATGCGTGACAGCATGTCGATGGCTGCATAATTTGGTGTACAGTGAAGTATTGTTTTAATCCTGAATTTTTTTTCTTTTGATTAATCTTTCTATTGCTTATGCTATTATATTTTTTTCTTTTTGCCCTACAGGTACCCTCTCAACCACTGGTCATTCAACCAACTATGTCATTGCCGTGGAGGTGCCTACAGACAGGAAACAGAACCACTGGATTAAGAGGGGTGTGGCTTTAATCTGTGCTTTGGATTACTAAGCCAACATTATGAATACCGTCATAAAGGACCCTTGAATACATCACATTCAAATATGTAGTACTAAGATTCATATGCAGAGGAAATGAAAATACAGATGAAACATAACTACTGGATTAAGAGGAGTGGGCTTTAATTTGCACCTAGATTACTAAGCCAACACTATCCAGATTATCATATGGGAACTTCAAGCATAACATTTCATTATAAACGACTGATATTTAAAAAAATAGGGCCCATATTCAGTTCAATATGGGGATTAAGTCATTATTTCAGTTAGCACTTTCCTTGGCTAAGTAATGTATCTTGACTCATATTCAGATTACATTTGAGAATTTTACCTAAAGCCTCGGTCACAAATGCCATTACGAAAGGCTACGAACGCCGTACGAACGATTTTCAGACAATGGAAATTCGGAAGACAATGGAAAAACATGGAAATTCGTACAAAATTATTGTTCGTACAAACCTTTGTGACCGTAGCATAAGCTAGCCAACTTTAAGGCAAAATACTTACTGATTAGCTTTGTGACCTCACATGGTCAATCAAAAATAATGTGCAACTAATGCACGCTAATACAATTTTGCGCAGCTTATAATGACTGTGTATGAAAATCACAGGACTGTCAATCAAGGCATCCGAAATTGATGGCTTAAGACAGCTGTCTTAAACTCAGGGTAAAATACTTAGCCAAAAGCTTCAACTGAATACCAAAGTTGGCTAAACATTTTACCGAAGCCGGAAAGTGAGTTAAATACTAATATTTTCTGAGATAAGTATTGAATTAAATACCTGGTCAGGTTTTTACAAGAATATAAATGGAACAACACCTAAGAGATAGTCGTAAGGATTCTGATTTTTCTTCATGCCTGAGCCCAAACTATCAAGTTTGACACTTTTTAAAGGAATTTGAATTCATTACACTGAGATTGAATACGAGGGATCGAATTTCCAGAGAATATTCATGCCAGGTTTACTGCTAAAGCTGTGCTGAGGTGTCTTATTGATAAATCACATGCATTTGAATATTCAAAGAATTCCCAATTTGTTATGGTTTATAAGTTGAGTGTATATAAAAACTTGATGTGCTTGCTCAGACATTTTTTGCATTGTTTTATCTTGGGATTTGTGTGTAATGCTTGATTGTAAATATGATGTTTCATTGAGCCCCACACTCACCAAGAAGTGTATCTTATAGAGGTGTTGTGGTCTAGCGGATACGTCACTGCATTTGTGCATCACATGGTTCGCAGTTCAAGTCCTGCCACAGCACTAATGTCCTTAGGCAAGACATTTCCCTACATTATCCACTCTCCACCCAGGTGTAGTAAATGGGTACCTGGTAGGAATGTATTCCTTGAATGCTAAAGCCAGGGTAATAATAATACTTTGTAGTTTGTAGGTGCCTTCGGCATCCCCTGGGATGGTGCAGAAAATAAATGTAGCTATTAATATTATTGTTATATGTTTGTATTCCCCTTTATCACCTTGTATCCAATACTCTGGGAAGACAATGAATTTGTTGACCAAAGAGAGAAATGTTATTGATGTATATTTAATTTCCACTCCTATTGTTAGTCAACTGAATATCACTACTTCCGTTTAACCATGCAAACTGTTTACATTTAACTCACTGTGTATGACAATTGACAATGCACTGAAGTGGTACCGACTTTTTCGATTTTTAACCATTCAACTGCCTAGTATTAAGGCTAAATCAAATAATTAGTTTAAGCATTTCAGACATGTATTCACCATACCTGAATTAATGTATGTAAATATCAATCTATATTTGTATGTATATATATTGTAAGTAAATAAACAAAAGATGAAAGTTTTATTATGTAAATAATACTATGTTTTGTATTTATATGCATTATTCTATCAAAAATAAATATCTATGGGGATTTCAGGTTGTCCAGAAAATGCTAAAGGAGTTAGTTCACAAGAAACATTTCCATCCACATAAAAACATAAACATTATTATAGCACATCTGTTTGTATGATGTGTGTGGCTGTTTTCCCCTGTTAAAATTATTAAAACAAAAGTATGCTTTTTCATGAATTTGTATGTGAAATGAATAAATAAATGATTAAATTCATTCCTCGAAACAAACATCTAAATTTGAATTTGTGTTTTGATGTGCATTCTTAAAAGTAACTCCATTTATTATATAGTTCAGGTCTAACTTGTAGGTAGATTGAAATTGTTATTTCAACACTACATGACATGTAATATGTTCTTCAGACTGGGACCACTTATATGCATTTGATCATAAAGAAGATTTTTTTTTTGTAGAATTTTTTTTTGATTTTCCTGAACAAATTGTGTTTGAAAACAAGTGTCGACTCTTTAATATAATGCAAAAACATAATTTTTCTTCACACAATACATATACATATACAATAGAATATGCTTACAAATGTATTATTTCATCCAGCCCCCCCCCCCCCAAAAAAAAAAAAAAAATTACCAACAGAAGCATCGAACAGAAATGACATTTATAATAAATATACTTTTAGGATCATTTATATTATAAATGTAAATCTGCTCTCAATACTGACAGACGCATTGCTAGTTTTCAAAGCTATTAAAAGTAACTCATGTATACAACGTTACTCGATATAGTTGAATTTCCTTACTTAAATAATCTGAATTAAAAGAAGAAAGTTGTTCATGAATTGCTAAATAATGGGAATATAAACAAATTTTAAACTAGATTAAATTCAAACCTAAGGAAATATTTGGCTTTTAACGATCAAGCACGTTATCCCGTATTTAGTATTTTCTTATCTACGAATGGTTAGGTTATTTGACTCAACATTTCGTTGAAATACTATTATAAAACACAAATAGCGATTGTACTTATAATTAACGTAGATATTAACAAAATAAATGTAAATTGTTCCTGCGAAGAGAGTAACGCAAACGGATCATGCATGATTCTCCGACCATGATTTCGGCCGCATTCATTAAGGTCAACTCTATCTGAAAGTTTGTGGCCGGATTCCCCCTCCCTCTTTTGGGGGAAAGGGGGGGGGGGGGGGGGGGGGTCCGGTTAAAGTTCCTCCCCACCAGGGCTCAAATTAAATTTTTGTCCACGGGGGCTCTTCCAAAAAAAATAGCACCCGTGAACCTTCTCACGGGGGCTCTTATTTTAATACAAATTTCGATTGGATTGGTACCTATGAAACTCCTAAATTCCTTGGTATTTTATCATTATCATTTATTTAAGTCGGCATTCTCCCTCTTAGAAATTTACTTATTACATAGCTGTATACTTTTATCCCCGTAATCAGTGGCGGATCCAGGGGGTGGGGGGGGGGGGGGGGGGGCCGCCCCGCCCCCCCCCCCCCCTGGGCCCCGTCCCCCTGGCCCCCCCCTGGGAAAAAAGAAGGGGAAAAAAAGAAGTGTTCCTTTCCCACTTGTATCACAGAGAAACAACAGTTTAAGTTAAGTCTAACGTTAACGTTAATTTGTTATTAAAATGTAGAGTACAGCCCTTGGCCTTTTAGGTCGTAACTGTTACTGTTTGAAAATCTAAAATAAAATTAGACGGTTTTCATGGTTAGACCAAATAATTGAGAAAAAAAGTTTAACCGTCACTGAGACCAGGTTAATCAATCTTTTAGATCCATTATTATTAGGTATTAGATATAAGGTAGATGCAGGCGCGGATCCAGCGGGGGTGAGCGGGCCTTGCCCCCCCCCCTTCCGCAAACGAGAGAGAGAGAGAGAGAGAGAGAGAGAGAGAAGGAAAAGAGGGAAAGGGGAAGAGGAGAGAAAGGGAAAGAAAGAAGAAGAAGAAGAAGAAAAGAAAATGGAGAAGTAGGAGATCGGGGGGGGGGGGGCGAAAGGGCCTTGCCTCCCAGGCTGTTGCCTCCCCCAATAAAACAAAGTAAGAGAGAAGGAAGGAAGGAAATGGAAAGAAAAAAGGAAAAGAGGAGATAAAGGGAAGGAAAATTGACGAAGAATTAAAGAAAAGAAGGGGGATATCATGCAGTTGTAATTTTCCCACCAACAAGTTGCGGATGGGGGTGGGGCAAAAGACCTTTGCCTCCCCCGCCCCCGCTAAAAAAAATGAGAGAGAAGGAAGGAAAAGGAAAAAAGGAGAGCTAAAAGGGACCAAAAAAGAGGAAGAAGAAAAAAAGAAGGGTGAAAAGAATTTGGATGCCGTGTTCGAGTAGAATTCTGCGAGATGATGATATACTTTCTCGTAGTTTGATGTGACGAAGTGTCTCTATCCAGATATCTCTTGATAGTATTATAGAATATAGAAGCCTGATATGACCTTGAGCTCGTAACCGACAAGTCACCGCATTAAAATTAAATTGTAAATAGTGTTCAACAACACGATGGTGGATGAAACTTTCTAATATTCGAAGATATATGACCCTCAGACCATATTGTTTCATTATTTTTATTTAATCAATCAACGTCAAAGAATTGATTCATCATCGCACTTCAATTTATTATTTCACCTTTTAATGTACTTTCATTCTTATGCATCACGGAAGAACACTGAATTGGATTCTTCAATGTTTGTTTTGATTAATTTCCTCCCCTTTCCTTCTCCCTGTTTAATACTGATAAAATTTTCAATTTTTCTTAATCAAGGCAAAATATTATTTTCATATTTTCTTTATGCAAGACAGGGAGAGAGAGAGAGAGAGAGAGAGAATATGTTAAGTGAGAATTATCGAGTACAACTATGAATTGCATCCTTTTCAATATTATTCAATTCGCGGAAAATATTCAGAATATGAATATGATAAATCCACATAATACACCAACGCTGTTCAACGCATCCAACGCTCCAACCATAGCCTATAGCCTATATGCCAATGTACCGTTTATGAAAAAATATGAAAAGATTTTTAAATGAAATTTGAAGAAAAATCAAATTTACAATGCACTGACAGGCATCAGTTGAAATCATGATTTCTCTGTGACTGGATTAGCACTAGTTTCTGAGGGACCAGTCACTGAAGAGGAGATAAAGGGAAGGAAAACTGATGAAGAAGTAAAGAAAAGAAGGGGGATATCATGCAGTTGCAATTTTCCCGCCAACAAGTTGTGGATGGGGCAAAAGGCCTTTGCCTCCCCCCGCCCCCGCTAAAAAAAATGAGAGAGAAGGAAGGAAAAGGAAAAAAGGAGAGCTAAAAGGGACCAAAAAAGAGGAAGAAGAAAAAAAGAAGGGTGAAAAGAATTTGGATGCCGTGTTCGAGTAGAATTCTGCGAGATGATGATATACTTTCTCGTAGCTTAATGTGACGAAGTGTCTCTATCCAGATATCTCTTGATAGTATTATAGAATATAGAAGGCTGATATGACCTTGAGCTCGTAACCGACAAGTCACCGCATTAAAATTAAATTGCAAATAGTGTTCAACAACACGATGGTGGATGAAACTTTCTAATATTCGAAGATATGTGACCCTCAGACCATATTGTTTCATTATTTTTTATTCAATCAATCAACGTCAAAGAATTGATTCATCATCGCACTTCAATTTATTATTTCACCTTTTAATGTACTTTCATTCTTATGTATCACGAAAGAACACTGAATTGGATTCTTCAATGTTTGTTTTGATTAATTTCCTACCCTTTCCTTCTTCCTGTTTAATACTGATAAATTTTTCAATTTTTCTTAATCAAGGCAAAATATTATTTTTCAATTTTTCTTAATCAAGGCAAAATATTATTTTCATATTTTCTTTATGCAAGACAGGGAGAGAGAGAGAGAGAGAGAATATGTTAAGTAAGAATTATCGAGTACAACTATGAATTGCATCCTTTTCAATATTATTTAATTCGCTGAAAATATTCAGAATATGAATATGATAAATCCATATAATACACCAACGCTGTTCAACGCATCCAACGCTCCAACCATAGCCCATATGCCAATGCACCGTATTTATCAAATATGAAAAGATTTTTAAATGAAATTTGAAGAAAAATCAAATTTACAATGCACTGACAGGCATCAGTTGAAATCATGATTTCTCTGTGACTGGATTAGCACTAGTTTCTGAGGGACCAGTCACTGAAGAGGAGATAAAGGGAAGGAAAATTGAGGAAGAAGTAAAGAAAAGAAGGGGGATATCATGCAGTTGCAATTATCCCGCCAACAAGTTGTGAATGGGGGTGGGGCAAAAGGCCTTTGCCTCCCCTAAAAGGGACCAAAAAAGAGGAAGAAGAAAAAAAGAAGGGTGAAAATAATTTGGATGCGGTGTTCGAGTAGAATTCTGTGAGATGATGATATACTTTCTCGTAGCTTGATGTGACGAAGTGTCTCTATCCAGATATCTCTTGATAGTATTCTAGAATATAGAAGGCTGATATGACCTTGAGCTCGTAACCGACAAGTCACCGCATTAAAATTAAATTGCAAATAGTGTTCAACAACACGATGGTGGATGAAACTTTCTAATATTCGAAGATATGTGACCCTCAGACCATATTGTTCCATTATTTTCTATTCAATCAATCAACGTCAAAGAATTGATTCATCATCGTACTTCAATTTATCATTTCACCTTTTAATGTACTTTCATTCTTATGCATCACGAAAGAACACTGAATTGGATTCTTCAATGTTTGTTTTGATTTCCTACCCTTTCCTTCTTTCTGTTTAATACTGATAAAATTTTCAATTTTTCTTAATCAAGGCAAAATATTATTTTCATATTTTCTTTATGCAAGAGAGGGAGAGAGAGAGAATATGTTAAGTGAGAATTATCAAGTACAACTATGAATTGCATCCTTTTCAATATTATTCAATTCGCTGTAAATATATTTAGAGTATGAATATGATAAATCCATATAATACACCAACGCTCCAACCATAGCCCATATGCCAATGCACCGTATTTATCAAATATGAAAAGATTTTTAAATGAAATTTGAAGAAAAATCAAATTTACAATGCACTGACAGGCATCAGTTGAAATCATGATTTCTCTGTGACTGGATTAGCACTAGTTTCTGAGGGACCAGTCACTGAAGAGGAGATAAAGGGAAGGAAAATTGATGAAGAAGTAAAGAAAAGAAGGGGGATATCATGCAGTTGCAATTATCCCGCCAACAAGTTGCGGATGGGGTGGGGCAAAAGGCCTTTGCCTCCCCCGCCCCCGCTAAAAAGAGAGAGAGACCAAAAAAGAGGAAGAAGAAAAAAAAAGGGTGAAAAGAATTTGGATGCGGTGTTCGAGTAGAATTCTGTGAGATGATGATATACTTTCTCGTAGCTTGATGTGACGAAGTGTCTCTATCCAGATATCTCTTGATAGTATTATAGAATATAGAAGGCTGATATGACCTTGAGCTCGTAACCGACAAGTCACTGCATTAAAATTAAATTGCAAATAGTGTTCAACAACACGATGGTGGATGAAACTTTCTAATATTCGAAGATATATGACCCTCAGACCATATTGTTCCATTATTTTCTATTCAATCAATCAACGTCAAAGAATTGATTCATCATCGTACTTCAATTTATTATTTCACCTTTTAATGTACTTTCATTCTTATGCATCACGAAAGAACACTGAATTGGATTCTTCAATATTTGTTTTGATTTCCTACCCTTTCCTTCTTTCTGTTTAATACTGATAAAATTTTCAATTTTTCTTAATCAAGGCAAAATATTATTTTCATATTTTCTTTATGCAAGAGAGGGAGAGAGAGAGAATATGTTAAGTGAGAATTATCAAGTACAACTATGAATTGCATCCTTTTCAATATTATTCAATTCGCTGTAAATATATTTAGAGTATGAATATGATAAATCCATATAATACACCAACGCTCCAACCATAGCCCATATGCCAATGCACCGTATTTATCAAATATGAAAAGATTTTTAAATGAAATTTGAAGAAAAATCAAATTTACAATGCACTGACAGGCATCAGTTGAAATCATGATTTCTCTGTGACTGGATTAGCACTAGTTTCTGAGGGACCAGTCACTGAAGAGGAGATAAAGGGAAGGAAAATTGAGGAAGAAGTAAAGAAAAGAAGGGGGATATCAGTCGCAATTTTTCCGGCCTCCCCCCTCACTTGGAAAAAAAAGGGGGGGGGGAGGGGAAAGATTTTTTTTTGGGGAGAAAAAAGTGTTCCTTTCCCACTTGTATCACAGAGAAACAACAGTTTAAGTTAAATCTAACGTTAACGTTAATTTGTTATTTAAACGTAGAGTACAGCCCTTGGCCTTAGGCCTAATTTAGGTCGTAACTGTTACTGTTTGAAAATCTAAAGTAAAATTAGACGGTTTTCATGGTTAGACCAAGTAATTCAGAACAAAAAAGTTTACCCGTCACTGAGACCAGGTCAATCAATCTTCTAGATCCATTATTAGGGTCTAACGTTAGTAGATATAAGGTAGATGCAGGCGCGGATCCAGCGGGGGTGAGCGGGTCTTGCCTCCCCGATGCCTTCCCCAAAAGAGAGAGAGAGAGAGAGAGAAGGAAAAGAGGGAAAGGGAAAGAGGAGAGAAAGGGAAAGAAAGAAGAGGAAGAAGAGAAGAAAATGGGGAAGAAGGAGATCGGGGGGGGCGAAAGGGCCTTGCATCCCAGGCTGTTGCCTCCCCCCAATAAAACAAAAAGAGAGAAAGAAGGAAGGAAATGGAAGGGAAAAAGGAAAAGAGGAGATAAAGGGAAGGAAAATTGAGGAAGAAGTAAAGAAAAGAAGGGAGATATCACTTGCAATTTTCCCGCCAACAAGTTGCGGATGGGGGTGGGGCAAAAGGCCTTTGCCTCCCCCGCCCCCGCTAAAAAAAAAGAGAGAGAAGGAAGGAAAAGGAAAAAAGGAGAGCTAAAAGTGACCAAAAAGAAGAAGAAAAAAAGGGTGAAAAGAATTTGGATGCCGTGTTCGAGTAGAATTCTGTGAGATGATGATATATTTTCTCGTAGCTTGATGTGACGAAGTGTCTCTATCCAGATATCTCTTGATAGTACTATAAAATATAGAAGCCTGATACGACCTTCCGCTCGTAACCGACAAGTCACCGCATTAAAATTAAATTGCAAATAGTGTTCAACAACACGATGGTGGATGAAACTTTCTAATATTCGAAGATATATGATCCTCAGACCATATTGTTTCATTATTTTTTATTCAATCAATCAACGTCAAAGAATTGATTCATCATTGCTCTTCAATTCATTATTTCACCTTTTAATGTACTTTCATTCTTATGCATCACGAAAGAACACTGAATTGGATTCTTCAGTGTTTGTTTTGATTAATTTCCTCCCCTTTCCTTCTCCCTGTTTAATACTGATAAAATTTTCAATTTTTCTTAATCAAGGCAAAATATTATTTTCATATTTTCTTTATGCAAGACAGGGAGAGAGAGAGAGAGAGAGAGAGAGAGAGAGAATATGTTAAGTGAGAATTATCGCGTACAACTATGAATTGCATCCTTTTCAATATTATTCAATTCGCTGAAAATCTTTATTTTATAATTCCACGGGGGTGATTTTTAATTTTGCAATCGCACCCGTGGACAACCTTATGGGGGCGATTATGGAGCTCACGGGGGCGAATCGCCCATCGCCCCCGTGTATTTTGAGCGCTGCTCCCCACCCACCAAAGGAGCTGACGATAACCGAGAGTACATCTAAAGTAAAACAAAAAGATTAAATGCATAACATTATATACGTCATGAATCGTGTCATTAACAAGCACTTGTAATTTTAATAAAGTGGTAAAATATAGGTTTAGGTACGAACAGAGTCACGTCGCGTACACGCGAAAGCGTGAGATTCGTATTTTACTGGCCTGTAAACAAGACTTCGAACTATCAACTCTACAGTAGATAAGATGGCTTGTATCTACAAAAGTACACAAAACGGGATATCGTGCGAGATCGTTACAAGCAATATCAGTTAACTTTCATACGAATAGCAGGTTATTTTTATTCAACAAAAGGTAGGATGCAGAATATGATTGATCCTATTCATTGAATGTATGGATGATGTTTATATATTTGCCCTACAAAAGCAAAATAAAGAATTTACTGTACCCAGTTGGTTCTACTTTGGTGGTTAAATGAACAAACGAAAGGATAATATTTACAATGGAGCTATTCCCATGGACGCCATTGGAAATAACATATTTACTAGCTTTTATGGGTCATCCTGGTCAAGTTATATATTTATTATCTGTATTCTACGAATAGAGTATTCAATATCAAAATTGGTCATGGTGGCTTTCTGAACCAGTATGAGCTGTTTCAAAAATTCACACAAATTCTCCAATCAAACGATATAATAGTTGTATATTTATATGAACAAATGATTCAAAGTATCATGTTTACTTGCCTACGTGTAGTTAGTTTTCTGAAGGAAGTGTGTCTCAACTTACTGAATAAAGTTGGTGGTATGGTTTGGATGCCTTTTGAGCATAACACAAGTTAAAGAGACTTAGAAATTATGTTTGGATGAGAGAAAATGGTGCTAAGGTAATGACTTAAATGCTAGGTGTACAGTTAAAGAGAATCTGAAAGTTCAAGTGAAAACAGACCATTATTGATGATAGCAATTAGGAAAAACCTGATCTGTTCGATTCCTGAATTCTCTCAACTATATTATTGCAATTTGATTACAATTTAGGCGAATGTAAAATCGTCACAAAGCAATACATTGGCTCTTTATACCATTCCAGACATGAAAGTGTTGAAAGATTTAAAAAGCCTGGCTCATGTCTTATTTTTCATGGAAAATCGGTTGGGAAAATTAAAAAAATGATAGGGAGAATTAACTGTTAGAGGGGGTTGCACAGTGACGCCTTAAAAGAAAAACATAAATATATTTGGGGTAAGAGATTTTTTAAGGATTGTTTGCATGTAAGGGGGTTAGAACAGTAGAAGGAACATTAAGTAGCATTTCATACACAAATTACGCTAGTTTTTCATCAACCTTCAACAATGTTACCGAGTTACTTTAAGGTCGTGTTAAGGTAAACATAGGCCAAAGTCACTGGTCAATGGTGTATTTCTCTTCTTTTTTTTTTTTAGTTGTCACTGGCATATCTGATGTCATTATTCAAGCCATGCAGGGGGCGGGGGAGGTTGCAAGTACAATGTTAGTTGTACAGGTCTGTACATGTTGGTGTTCTGAAGCTAGTGTTCATTCATACAGCGTCGGACAAAAGCAATAATGGCAAAGCGTTCAGACAATAATGGTTAGTCTCGGTGAGCAAGTTGCTGATTGGTCAGCGTTTTTAGTGAATGACATCACAGGAAAGAGTAGACGGATCAGCGGTAAGCGGCATAGATCAGAGGAGGCGTGTGATGTTTCTATCTCGTTAAGTGGTAATAATCATGTCCTGGTCGAGGAAGCTGGTATCAAAAGTTAAATAAATAGTCCCATGTCTTTCGACCTGGATCCCATTCTAGCAATTTACTTCCAATCTTACACATCTCTATTAAAGCTTGGATATATCATCGGACTTTATACATCATCATGACAGTCTTGGAGCCAACCTCATCCTCCTTAGGGAATATGTCAACGCATTCATCCTCTAAATACATTCAGGTAAGATATATATTTCTTTCCTAGCCCTATCTTTCTCTGGCCGGATGTTCTGTCGTCATCTTTCTGTCTGTCTCCGTTTCTCTCTCTCTCTCTCTGTCTCTCTGTTTTTTTTTGTTTCTCTCTATCTTTCTTTTCTCTTTCTTTCCGGCCACTCTCCCTCTCCGCTATCGTTCATTCCTCCCCAAACTTCTACTTCTGTTTTTCAAATGATAGGCCTACATCCCGGGCCTGAGTTTTTGCATGTTAAGTATATCTTTATATCTTGAAATCTCTGACAATGTAATATGTTCATGCAAAAAAATTATTGAAAAACCCATGTTAGAAATTGATAGGACTATTACAAATTTACATAATATGCACAATTTGAAATCTATACGTGTACAAACCTTTTAATTTCATTCTCTCTCCAGATTCCCTACGACTCGTCTGAACTTGGGAAACCAAGCCCTCTCGCCTTACTGGCTACGACCGTCAACAAGATCGGCACTCCATCACCAGGCATCGAGTCTGCACGCAATAGATCTCCCGTGCCTCAGCGTACGTCAGCGCCGACTACGCCACGGCAACGATCGGGTGCGCCTTCGACATCGCCTATCTCCGTGGCGCCACATCCAGCTAAAGTACCGAATACACCATCGCCGTTACACCGCGTGACACCTCTTCCAATTGACTACCCAATGTACCACGTACCGCTACCTATCCGCCACTCGCCGTACTCCGTGGGCGTGGGTTTACCTGCCGGGCAGCAAATAGTACCATCGATGCGATTCGACGTACCAGCCTGCTGCGGCCTTCAGTACCCGCTGTATCACGACATGTACCACATGAACCAGGCGATGATACCACAGCTACCAGTGATGTCACCCTTCTTAGGCGTCTACCCTCATCATGATCTCCCACTTGCCAGACTCCCGTCATCATTGAAGGCTTCTTCAGTTCGTCGAAGGTCGCACCATCGAATAGTTAAGCGACTAAGGCGGCCGATGGGGGAGATCATCGACGTCGTCTCTCTGTGATCAGTTTATATATGCCATGCACATTGAATCAATGATTTCCTCAACTTTATTCCTTGTAGAATATTTTCTTGCCATTATGTTGTCACAATAATTGTTCAATAAACTGAGCTCATAACCATAGTCAACGAAACATATTGTTTCATTTCATGTCCCCGTGTTTACGCTAGAGAAGAAGATAGAAAATGAGACAGAGAGAGGGAGGGAGGGGTAGAACATTAATTATAAGTGCTTAAGAGGGAGAGAAAGGGAATAGGGGACAGTATAAAGAAATCGAAAGTGTAAGAGATCAGTGTCGAATTGAGATGGGGTGGTAAATCAGAGGTGGAAGAGAGAGAGAGAGAGAGAGACTGATCTCGGTGACGGTTGTAAGAGATCGAGTTTCGGATTGAGAGGGGTGGTAAATCTGAGGTGGAAGATAGAGAAAGAGAGACAAAATGATATGTCTGACTGGAAAATGTCGAGAGTATGGAAAAGGAGGAATAAAGATTTTGTGGAGGACCGAATTAAGAAAAATGAAAGAAAGAGAATTCTCTCTCTTATGCTGGGCATGATACATTTCGCCTTAACAAAATACCATTTCTTGATTGTTATTTTTCACTAATGACATGTCGCCTTTTAAAACCAGACCCCCCCTTTTCCTAACAAAATTATGCCTCTCACTCCCCGTTCTTGATCCCCTTTTCTGTTTAATCGTCAATTAGTTTTAAAGGAACCTCGAAACAAGCCTAACTTGGTGTCATTGAATATACAAAACAGTAAGCATTGAATATGAATTTTTGTGGAGTGTAAACATAAAATTATATATTTTGACATTAGCAACGAGAGTGTATAGGCTACCTTTAATTTGCTGGGCCTATCTCCACACTTTTTGGGGAAGGGGTGGTCATCAAGCCTATAAATTGATAATAAAATTGATCGGCTCAATTTTAGTTGCTGAAACATTCCCCCCCCCCCCCCCCTGGCAAACGAGAGAAGAAAAGGGACAAGAAAATAAAGGAAAACAATTATTTATTCTTAACAGATAGAGTATATTTCTTCTCGGAACTTTATTGATCAACCTATAGAGCCAAGAATAAACCAAATTGCCATATATACTTCTAAATCTTCGCTTGAAACCAGCACCTAAAGTTCAGTGGCGTACCTGGGGTACTCCGTCAGGGGGGGGGGGGGGGGGCAAGCGACCGAAACAAACAAAAAAGGCGTTGCTAATTTTCACTTCTGGCGAGCGAGCGAGCAAAAAAAATCTTTAAGTAACGTTTGGTATATAAACTGGTATTGTTGCAAGTTGGGGTGGGAACATTCACTTGTTAGCGACGTTAATTTCATTTTTTTTGCAAACGAGTGTAGCGAGCAAGAAAAAAATCACTTCTTTTTAATAATTGCCACTTAAACTTGGTTCAATTGTCCCATGCAGGGCGCGGGAACAATATTGTGTTTAGGGTGATTTAATACCCATTTTAGATAGCGAGCGAAAATACATCTTTCTCTCAATGAATTGCTATATAAAATTTGTTTCATTGTTGCAGGTAGGGGGCGGGCACAATCGTGCTTAAGGCAATATCAATCCCATTTTGGTGGGCAGGCAACCCCCTACATTTCCCTGTTAATGATATTGTAGCAGGTTAGTGGTGGGCACATAATTCCACGAGCTAGCGAAAAAAAATCACTTTTCTTTTATAGGGAAAATATGGTACATAAAACTTGGGTTCATTGTTCCATGTCAGGGACGTGATTATTAAAAGCGGTGTTATTTCTATTTTGGCGAGCGAGTGTAGCGAGCGAGCATAATTTTTGTAATGATAATTGGTTCATACATTTCAGATTTTTTTGTTGCACGGCAGGGCTTACACAATCATGTCTTAGGTGATGTTAATTCCGTTTTGGCGAGCACGAGCACACCAAAACTTCTTTGAATAACGTTTGGTACATAATTATTAACTGGTTGTTGCAGGTTGGGGCGGGCAAGTTAGCGGTGTCAATTCCATTTTGGCAAACGAACATAGCGAGCAAGCAAAAAAAAAAAATTCTCTTTTAATAGAAATTAATAAATAAACTTGTTTTTATTGGTGCAGGTCAGGATGGACGCAATCGCGTTTAACGCGATTCAATTCCTTTTTGGCGAGAGGGCGAAAAAACTCTTCCATTTTTAATGATATTGTTGCAGGTCAAGGGTGGGCACAATTGTTTCCAAAGCAATGTCTATTCATTTTGTTTGCGAGCGAATGTAGCGAGCGAGAAAAATGAATTAGTCTCTTTTAGTAACATTTGGTACATATATTGTGTGTTATTGTTGCCATGGTTGCAGGTCGGGGCCCGTCGGGGCAGGCACAATTGTATTCTAGGCAATACTAATCCTTTTCTTTTTTCAGGGGGACGAGAAAGTGAAAACATTTTATACAAAATAGGCTAGCAAGCAGTTCGCGCCAGCGAAGAGTTTCAAATTTGTTATATCACTTATATTTTCCTATTTTCATTTGTTTTAATTTTTCAGGGCCGTATGCGGAATATTTTTCTGGTGGGGGAGGGGGAAAGATGCGTTAAAAGTTTTCGAAGAATCTCAAAAGCAAAAGGAGGTGAAGGGAGTTCGAGCGACCGAACTGGTCATGAGGGTACTTTTGCGTTTTCAAAAGTAGAATTGAAGGATTTGGTATAGGCCTACACTACATTTTCAGGAAAAAAAACTTTACTTTTTCAAAATATCTGGGGTCAACTGCCCCCCCCCCCCCCCCCCCCCCCCCCTGGTGTGTACGGCCATGGTCTTTTAAAAAAAAAAATCCCCATTTTTATTCCTTTCCTTTTCTTTTCCTTTTTTCTTCCTTTTCTCTTCTTCTTCCTTTTTTCTTTCCTTTTTTTCCTTTTTAGGTGGTCTGTTGTCAACAGACCACCTATTGATTTCGTCAGAATTTTCTTTCTTTATTAGGTGGTCTGTCAACGACAGATCACCTATTGTTTTCGTCAGAATTTTCTTTATTTATTATTCTTTATTTTTATTTCTTCCCGTTTTTTGTTTATCGTTTAACTCAAGATCAGTTATGTTAATTTCTTTTAATTTTGACACAGTCATAGGTCTTTGTCATGAGACGTGACAGGAACATTTTCAAGGTCATCAGGTTATCGTGACGTCATCCAGGCGCCATTTTGTGAAATCACGTTATCCATCATATCTCCATGATGCATTAGCAAAGGTCATTCATATTCATATCACATATACTTCAGGTTAAGGGTCAACAGGTCATGTCATCAAAGGTCACATAAAGGTCATGACGCGCGCGTACCTTTGCGTCAAAATTTTAAAATGCTCAAAATCACTTAACTATCAAACGAGAGTACGAATCAGATCATTTTAAGCATTTCAAAATTTTCCGTCCGTAAGTGTCCCCGCGCGCGTTGCGCGCGCTCACAGCGCGTGGAAAAGGTCAAATTCAAAATGTTTACATGATTTGGATTCCTCTTAACGTAATTGACAACTTACATTAATTTGAGTCACTCTTCATATTTCATAAGGCCGTGAGCGTGCGTCAAAGTTCAAAATCCGCGCGTGCTGCTATAGGCAATATAATGCAAATTTCATCAAAAACATGCCATTTTAAAAATCGAAATAGCTCTTCAGATAGTCCATCGACCCCCAATTTTTATATCATGGTTGGAAAAAGCATGAGTTGTAGATATGATTTCATACCACCCTGACTCGTACAAAGTGAAACAAAGTCATCATATTGGCATCTAAACTCAAAAAAATGTATTTTGTTGATGACGTCATTTTTGTCTTTGTTTAATTGAGATTATCTCACTTATCGGTCATCGATTTTCTCCCAGAATTTAATATGTTGTAGCTGAGATAATTCTCTATCAAAAATATATCATTTATTTTTCATTTTGATGAAGTCATCATAGTTAAATATTCCATTAAAGGCGACAATGCATAATTTGTCATATTTGCGTGTTATGTCTATGGGAGGTCACTTTTTTCAAAACATGAATCTGCATGACAAGGTGTTTTGACCAGTATCTCGGTTGTTATTCAACAGTTTTCTCCCAAATTTTAGTATGTTGTAGCTGAGACTATTTGCTATCTAAATATTTCCTTATTTTTTCAATCAGATGTCAGGATCATGCTAATGCTCGTCATCATCATTAACATTATCGTTTTTATCATCATATAACATTATCATTATCATCATCGTCATCACCTTTACTATCATGATCATCATCATGGTCATCATGATTATCATTGTTTACATGTCTATATAACTTCTCCCATTCTCAAATCTATCATAAGACTTAGACAGACCACCTTATTCGTCTTCGTGACGAATTAAATTCTAGTTTATTATTAGGTGGTCTGTCAACGACAGATCACCTATTGTTTTCGTCAGAATTTTCTTTATTTATTATTCTTTATTAGGTGGTCTGTTATCAACAGACCACCTATTGTTTTCGTCAGAATTTTCTTTCTTTATTTATTAGGTGGTCTGTTATCAACAGACCACCTATTGATTTCGTCAGAATTTTCTTTATTATTATTATTATTATTATTATTATTATTATTCTTTATTTTTATTTCTCCCCGTTTTTTGTGGCCCGGATAACTCAAGTTTGGTTTAGTTAATTTCATTAAATTTCGGCACAATTATAGGTCATTGTAATGAGACGTGACAGGAACATTTTCAAGGTCATCATGTTATCGTGACGTCATCCAGGCGCCATTTTGTGTAATCACATTATCCATCATATCTTCATGATGCGTACTCAAAGTTTATTCATATTCATATCACATATACTTTAGGTCCAGGGTCAACAAGTCATGTCATCAAAGGTCACATAAAGGTCATGACGCGCGCGTATGTGCGCGTCAAAATTTAAAATTGCTCAAAATCACTAAACTACTAAAGGAGAGTACGAATCAGGTCATTTGAAGCATTTCAAAATTTTCCGTCCGTACTTGTCCCCGCGCGCGTTGCGCGCGCTCACAACGCGCGGAAAATGTCAAATTCAATTTGTTTACATGATTTAGATTCCTCTTACCGTAATTGACAATTTACATTAATTTCAGTCACTCTTGACCTTTAATAAGGCCGTGAGCGTGCGTCAAAGTTTAAAATCCGCGCGTGCTGCTATGGGCAATATAATGCAAATTTCATCAAAAACATGCCATTTTAAAAATCGAAATAGCTCTTCAGATAGTCCATCGACCCCCAATTTTTATATCATGGTTGGAGAAAGCATGAGTTGGAGATATGATTTCATACCACCCTGACTCTTACAAAGTGTAACAAAGTCAACATATTGACATCTAAACCCAACAAAATGTATTTTGTTGATGACGTCATTTTTGTCTTTGTTTAATTGAGATTATCTCACTTATCGGTCATCGATCTTCTCCCAGATTTTAATATGTTGTAGCTGAGATAATTCTCTATCAGAAATATGTCATTTATTTTTTATTTAGATGACGTCATCATAGTTAAATATTCGATTAAATGTGACAATGCATAATTTGTCATATTTGCGTGTTATGTCTACGGGAGGTCACTTTTTTCAAAACATGAATCTGCATGACAATGTGTTTTGACCAGTATCTCGGTTGTTATTCAACAGTTTTCTCTCAAATTTTAGTATGTTGTAGCTGAGACTATTTGCTATTAAAATATTTCCTCATTTTTTTCAATCAGATGTCAGGATCATGCTTATGGTCATCATCATCATTAACATTATCGTTTTTATCATCATATAACATTATCATTATCATCATCACCTTTACTATCATGATTATCATCATGTTCATCATGATCATCATTGTTTACATGTCTGTATAACTTCTCCCATTCTCAAATCTGTCATAAGACATAGACAGACCACCTTATTCGTCTTCGTGACGAATTAAATTCTAGTTATTATTTATTTTTATTTCTTCCCGTTTTTTGTGGTCCGGATAACTCAAGTTTGGTTAAGTCAATTTGATTCAATTTTGGCACAGTCATAGGTCATTATCATGAGACGTGACAGGAACATTTTCAAGGTCATCAAGTCATCGTGACGTCATCCAGGCGCCATTTTGTGAAATCACATTATCCAACATATCTTCATGAAACATCAGCAAAGGTCATTCATATTCATATCACATATACTTCAGGTCAAGGGTCAACAGGTCAAGTCATCAAAGGTCACATAAAGGTCATGACGCGCACGTACGCGCGCGTCAAATTTTTAAAATGCTCAAAATCTTTTAACTATTAAACGAGAGTACGAATCAGGTCATTTTAAGCATTTCAAAATTTTCCGTCCGTACATGTCACCGCGCGCGTTGCGCGCGCTCATGACGCGCGGAAATGGTCAAATTCAAAATGTTTACATGATTTAGATTCCTCTTAACGTAATTGACAATTTACATTAATTTCAGTCACTCTTCATATTTCAAAAGGCCGTGAGCGTGCGTCAAAGTTCAAAATCCGCGCGTACTGCTATAGGCAATATAATGCAAATTTGATCAAAAACATGCCATTTTAAAAATCGAAATAGCTCTTCAGACAGTCCATTGACCCCCAATTTTTATATCATGGTTGGAGAAAGCATGAGTTGGAGATATGATTTCATACCACCTTGACTCGTACAAAGTGAAATAAAGTCATCATATTGGCATCTAAACTCAAACAAATGTATTTTGTTGATGACGTCATTTTTGTCTTTGTTTATTTGAGATTATCTCACTTATCGGTGATCGATTTTCTCCCAGATTTTGATATGTTGTAGCTGAGATAATTCTCTATCAGAAATATGTTATTTATTTTTATCATTCAGATGACGTCATCATAGTAAAATATTCGATTAAAGGCGACAATGCATAATTTGTCATATTTGCGTGTTATGTCTACGGGAGGTCAGTTATTTCAAAACATGTATCTGCATGACAATGTGTTTTGACCAGTGTCCCGGTGGTTATTCAAACAGTTTTCAACCAAATCTTAGTATGTTGTAGCTGAGACTATATGCTATCTAAATATTTCCTCATTTTTTCAATCAGATGTCAGGATCATGCTCATACTCATCATCGTCATCATCATCATCAATATCATCATTATCATCATCATCATCAATGTCACCATCATCATCATCATCATGGTCTGAAGATGATGATCATCAACATCACCATGATCATGATCATTATCATCATCATCATCATGGTCTGAAGATGATGATCATCAACATCACCATGATCATGATCATTATCATCATCATTAACATTATCGTTTTTATCATCATATAACATTATCATTATCATGATCATCATCACCTTTACTATCATGATTATCATCATGTTCATCATGATCATCATTGTTTACATGTCTATATAACTTCTCCCATTCTCACATTCTCATATCTATCATAAGACTTAGACAGACCACCTTATTCGTCTTCGTGACGAATTAAATTCTAGTTTTTATTTCTTCCCGTTTTTTGTTTATCGTTTAACTCAAGATCGGTTGTGTTAATTTCTTTCAATTTTGACACAGTCATAGGTCTTTGTCATGAGACGTGACAGGAACATTTTCAAGGTCATCAGATTATCGTGACGTCATCCAGGCGCCATTTTGTGAAATCACGTTATCCATCATATCTCCATGATGCATTAGCAAAGGTCATTCATATTCATATCACATATACTTCAGGTCAAGGGTCAACAGGTCATGTCATCCAAGATCACATAAAGGTCATGACGCGCGCGTACGCGCGCGTCAAAATTTAAAAATGCTCAAAATCACGTAACTATTAAAGGAGAGTACGAATCAGGTCATTTTAAGCATTTCAAAATTTTCCGTCCGTACTTGTCCCCGCGCGCGGTGCGCGCGCTCACAACGCGCGGAAAAGGTCAAATTCAATTTGTTTACATGATTTAGATTTCTCTTACCGTAAATGACAATTTACATTAATTTCAGTCACTTTTGACCTTTCATAAGGCCGTGAGCGCGCGTCAAAGTTCAAATTCCGCGCGTGCTGCTATGGGCAATATAATGTAAATTTGATCAAAAACATGCTACTTTATAAATCGAAATAGCTCTTCAGATAGTCCGTCGACCCCCAATTTTTATATCATGGTTGGAAAAAGCATGAGTTGGAGATATGATTTCATACCACCCTGACTCGTACAAAGTGAAACAAAATCTTCATATTTGCATCTAAACTAAAGAAAATGTATTTTGTTGATGACGTCATTTTTGTCTTTGTTTAATTGAGATTATCTCGCTTATCAGTGATCGATTTTCTCCCAGATTTCGATATGTTGTAGCTGAGATAATTCTCTATCAGAAATATGTCATTTATTTTTCATTTAGATGACGTCATCATAGTTAAATATTCGATTAAAGGCGACAATGCATAATTTGTCATATTTGCGTGTTATGTCTATGGAAGGTCACTTATTTCAAAACATGAATCTGCATGACAATGTGTTTTGACCAGTATCTCGGTTGTTATTCAACAGTTTTCTCCCAAATTTTAGTATGTTGTCGCTGAGACTATATGTTATCTAAATCACCCTCATTCTTCCGATAAGATATCAGAATCACGCTCATGATCATGATCATCATCCTCATCAACATCATCATCATCATCATCATCATAATCATTACTATCAAGATCATCATCATAATCATCATTGTTTACATGTCTATATAACTTCTCCCTTTTTCAATATAGTAAATATTATAATCTATTATAAGACTTGAAGACAGACCACCTTATTCGTCTTCGTGACGAATTAAATTTCTAGTTATTATTTATTTTTATTTCTTCCCGTTTTTTGTTTATCGGTTAACTCAAGATCGGTTGTGTTAATTTCTTTCAATTTTGACACAGTCATAGGTCATTGTCATGAGACGTAACAGGAACATTTTCAAGGTCATCAGGTCATCGTGACGTCATCCAGGCGCCATTTTGTGAAATCACGTTATCCATCATATCTTCATGATGCATCAGCAAAGGTCATTCATATTCATATCACATATACTTAAGGTCAAGGGTCAACAGGTCATGTCATCAAAGGTCACATAAAGGTCATGACGCGCGCGTATGTGCGCGTCAAAATTTAAAATTGCTCAAAATCACTAAACTATTAAACGAGAGTACGAATCAGGTCATTTTAAGCATTTCAAAATTTTCCGTCCGTAAGAGTCCCCGCGCGCGGTGTGCGCGCTCACAGCGCGCGGAAAAGTTCAAATTCAAAATGTTTACATGATTTAGATTCCTCTTAACGTAATTGACAATTTACATTAATTTCAGTCACTCTTCATATTTCATAAGGCCGTGAGCGTGCGTCAAAGTTCAAAATCCGCGCGTACTGCTATGGGCAATATAGTGCAAATTTGATCAAAAACATGCCATTTTAAAAATCGAAATAGCTCTTCAGATAGTCCATTGACCCCCAATTTTTATATCATGGTTGGAGAAAGCATGAGTTGGAGATATGATTTCATACCACCCCGACTCGTACAAAGTGAAATAAAGTCATCATATTGGCATCTAAACTCAAACAAATGTATTTTGTTGATGACGTCATTTTTGTCTTTTTTTTTTGGAGATTATCTGACTTATCGGTGATCGATTTTCTCCCAGATTTTGATATGTTGTAGCTTAGATAATTCTCTATCAGAAATAGCTATTTATTTTTCATTTGGATGACGTCATCATAGTTAAATATTCGATTAAAGGCGACAATGCATAATTTGTCATATTTGCGTGTTATGTCTATGGGAGGTCACTTTTTTCTAAACATGAATCTGCTTGACAATGTGTTTTGACCAGTATCTCGGTTATTATTCAACAGTTTTCTCCCAAATTTTAGTATGTTGTAGCTGAGACTATTTGCTATTTAAATATTTCCTCATTTTTTCAATCAGATGTCAGGATCATGTTCATACTCATCATCGTCATCATAATCATCAATATCATCATTATCATCATCATCATCAATGTCACCATTATCATCATCATCATGGTCTGAAGATGATGATCATCAACATCACCATGATCATGATCATTATCATCATCATCATCATCATGGTCTGAAGATGATGATCATCAACATCACCATGATCATGATCATTATCATCATCATCATCATTAACATTATCGTTTTTATCATCATATAACATTTTCATTATCATGATCATCATCACCTTTACTATCATGATCATCATCATGTTCATCATGATCATCATTGTTTACATGTCTATATAACTTCTCCCATTCTCAAATCTATCATAAGACTTAGACAGACCACCTTATTCGTCTTCGTGACGAATTAAATTTCTAGTTTCTCTTTCTTTCCTTTTTTCTTCCCTTTTCTTTTTTTCTTTTTCTTTCCTTTTCCTTTCTTTTCTTTTCTTTCCCCTTTCCCCCCTGGAGCCCGTCAGGGGGGGGGGCACTCTGCCCCCTGCCCCCCCCCATAGGTACGCCAGTGCTTAAGTTGGTGGCCGCACATGACGACACACCTCCAGTTTAAACTTTTGTTCGTCTTTTGGAGTAATCCTACCAAAGCAGGCCAATTCATAATCGTTTCATGAAAAAAAGAAAGTAAACATTATGGCGATAGTGTATTAAAACAGTCAAGAAAGCTATCTGGACAGACAATAGTGTTTATATCCTGGTTCAAACTTGTACAACAATTACAGTCACAGGCCATTGTCCGAGGCGTTATTTACCACTCATCACTGTCTATTGAAACCCTCCTGAATTATCATTGGTTCTCATCCCGTCAACATGGGCAAGGGTTATCAATCGGACAATGGCCAGCAATTCTCTGATTGGTCAATAGTGGATGATGAAAGAAACGACACGTAGCGAGCGAGCGGCGAGCGGTACAGATGAAATAATCTCTATGATCGTATAGACTGCAATCATTAGAACCGCACACAGAATACCTCTTGTTCTATTATTAGTGGGCGCTGTATTATCTGACGTGAATAAGGTTATTATTAAGAAGTCGTACTTTCTATTTTACATAGGCTCTATTGATAAGTCAATGTCAGAGATTAATTGGTGACTCATTGTAGGATGTTGTGTAGCATTTTATTTACAGTACTCAATCGTCGTATTCACTCTAAAGAACGGGGTCTGATGACATGTAGTTCACAAGACAATAAATAAATAATTATAAATACCCTAGTGCACATAGATTAATCATGACACCTTTTCTGTAGGCACAATTGCAGCTTAGAGAGTGTTTCATCGATTTTGCTGATGTTAAAAGTGCCCTACAAAAGAATAGTCTTGGTTTTAAAGGTTTGTTCATCGGACAATCAACTGCAGTCCTTTTTCTTAGTAGGTGATTTGGCAAAGAAAAAATTGTTCTTCATGGGGCTGCTCGTGTTTCCAAAGGCCGATAGACATGCATGCATACTTCGTCCTTTTAGATATAATACAATATCTGTTAAGTTACTTTTGTCAAGTCGAATTAAATACATGTACAAGAAACATTATTCGATAGCTGCAATACAGATGAGGTGTGTATAAACAAATATGTTTAAGCGTGTTGTAGTTGCTAGATCCAAGTAACGATTTTTTCCTTTTATTAAAGAAATCGATATCAATAAAGAATTTTTTATAAAACGGAATATAATACTGCCGTTGTTTGTACTTTGTGAGTTATATATATATATATATACACATGTGTTGTATATATATATATATATATATTTATATTTATATTTACACGATTTGTATGCTGTATAGTTATATCTTTGGGATTGTAAATTTAATGAAATGAAAATGAAAATGTCCGCTCCTGCTACGTATCATAGGCCTATGTTTCCCTGTAAAACAATGTTTGTGAGAGACATATGATTGATAAAGTCTTCAAGATATCTAACATTTGATAGAAAACTAACTTCCTCACTTTGTGACATGTAATGGAAAGCGAGTTGGACAGTACGGGAAAATAATCTTGCAATTGTTTTCAGTTTTCAAATAAAAATGGGTTCTTCCAATAATCAGCCCTGGCAATAATTTACGGGCTACAAAAAAAAAAGCATGATGTAACAAATAGTCATTTACCTTTTCATATTTTGTTCGACTTTGTTTTTGTATGTTTGAATTGACAATACTGTTGTGACATGAATACAGATTTCATGTTTACATTACAGGCTCCAGTAAATTATGAAGAGCAGGTTAACTGCTCTGCTGTAATTAAACAATGATAATCATCTCATGAGATATTTGACTTCTACATTGTATTAATTTCACTACTAGTATTGTTCAACAGTATTTTGTAGGGAATTAATTGACACGATGCACTCCATAACACCTGACTCTTGAAGGCAGGTATGATACAGTCCCCATTGAAAAATACAGTCCAAGGGGTGAATCCTGTCATTGGGTTAGGTACGTCCAGATTGATTTAGAAATGCAAGGCAACAAATGATATTCAGATTACTATTTGATTGAGGTTTAAGAGCTAAATTCATTATTTGCCACTGTGTAAGCTCTTCTTGGTGAAGTTTGGTTACGTGCAACATATCATCATCAACATTACTTGCAGTAATTTTATTTAATTAACAGTGCATAATAAGTACACAGTAATCAGTGAATATAGGAATACGTGTAGTAAGTGACAACGAAAACTCTGAAAATGACTATCGAGCTGAAGGATAAACTAAAAGAGATGTCCGTAAACGTGCAAGTCTATACTCCAAGCGTTGTGCCTTTAATACACAGATGTGCACACTGAGCCTGTGGTATGGGCTTATAGAGTAATGGCATGGCACCGAAAGTGCTATCTACTCTATATAGCACTCGGTACGCTAGCTGTGTATATGACACTTAATGAGGTGTGTAGCTTGTACGCTTCAGATTATGCAACTGAATCTAATTTTCATGCTATGGAGGGGAAGAGGGGTTCCTTTTTGAGTACTTCATCACTGATCGTATGAAGTTGCTATATAACATTTGTGACAGAATGTTGATTTCAGGTTTGAAGATTTTTTTTTTAAAAGATAAAGTTCACTGTAACGACGAAATTGTTGCTTTTTTCTGTGATAACTTGGATTACCTTAATCCCTTGGAACATTAAAGAACCAAACTAATTGCAGGGTACTCTCAATCAATGAATAGTTGTCACGGGTTTCAATTATATTACTGTCCGGGAAGATTTAAACATCGCACATTAAATTACATATATTATATACCATTCTCACTTATATTCTACCTCTGTCTAAATAGACTTAAACATCAATTTGAACTTACTGAACAATATCATCACATAGCACAGCTAATGTGAGTCATTTAGAAACCATATTTATGATGGTGTACAGATAGGGATTGAGAGATGAATTGATAGGCAGGACGAAGACCACCAACCAGGCGTAGATGTCCGGTGTTACGTTGACCCCGACGGTCTGGACTAGGATACCAAGGATGATGATTGGCATCCAACAGAACAGATCAGTGCCGACGATCAGCAGCATCTTCAGCGCCATCTTGATCTCGTTGGCTGATTGGTTGGTGCGACCGACTTCAGCGCGAACAAAACGGACCTTGATGAAAATGGCAATGTAAGAGAGAAGAATGACAACGAAACCACATAGATTGATACCAAGGAAAAGAACAATGGAATACTTCCAGGTTGATTCGGTTGAGCCAGCGATCGTGGTGAAATAGGGTATGCCATACTGGTTCGATGTCCAGGTATCGGTCTCTTTGTGGATATCCGTAGACTTTCGAATGAAAGGGAGTCCAACGCATACGTCACTGAGACCATAGGCATCTGGATTGAGGTTATTCAGCAATACACCTCCCACGCTGAGTAGTACAGATGCTAGCCAGATAACTGCGATTGCAACGCGGGTAGACACAACGCCCAAACGCCAGTTGCTAAACGGGAACAAGACACAAATGAAGCGGTCGAGACTGAGGAGGACGAGCAAGAACACGGACGTCTCACTGCTTAGAACAGAAATGAACCCTGCGATCTGACAAGTAGTGCTGGCCCTCCACTCCTCAGCACGACCCTTCCAGAAGTAAGACTCTCCAATGTAGATATCCATCACGGCGAGGAGCACCATGTAGAGACCCATCAAGAGATCAGACACGGCCAGGTTGGTGATGATCATGGCCTGAACCTTGGCTACTGTGGTCGTAGCGGTACTCCTCAACCTCAAGACCAAGACGAAGGTGTTCCCCAGTAAGGCACTCATCCCTAGGATCCACATGAAGACCTTGATGGTAAAGTTCTGGAGGAAGGTCTTGCGGCAGGTGAAGAGAGGATGAGGAGGGCGCTCTTCGACACAGTTTACACTGGCCGGCGTCAGGCAGCAGAAACGTGAATCGTAGACATACCTAGTGGAAATATTAAACATGGGATTTAAATTGCGGTTGAAGACTGAGATATCTTCAAGATACAAACTAATTTGTATGCAGTGTCATGACGATTCCATTGAAAAATCCATCCAATCTTTCTCTGTCGAATCCCACTTTTCCACAATAACTTACTAATTTTGGTTGTATTTGTTAGTATCCCTGTGATGTATAATTTATGCTCCGTAACAATTAATCGTATATCTAACTGGGAACTTTGTCAGACAAGGCCATCGTGGGCTTTAACAAGTTCTCGTTTTCATTTTATATAAATTGTAAAGGGAAACATTTTTCATACATTGGCGATGATGTTGATTACTCTGTATTTTCTTTTTTTGTATAAATGTTTATTTGCTTTGATTGTATTTTTATGAAAATGAAATAAATAAACGATTGATTGATATATTCGTCCACAAGATAGGAATTCATATCAAAATGTGTTTTCATTTTATCATGCATTTTCACTTTATAAATTCTACTGCATAACTCAGCCATGAGGCTGTGGATTTTTTGTTTGTGTGTAATAAATACCATTTCAATTAAAAGGCTTCATAAATATGAATGTGCATGACCGGGTTTCATTTTCTTGTCAAAAGTTAACCCAAATGCACACCCCTTATCAGATAGAGATTGGGAGGCTGTGTAGAAAAGAATGTACATGACTGGGTTTCGATCATTTTCTTGTCAAAAGTTAACCCAAATGCATACCACTTATCATATATATATAGAGAGAGGCTTCGTAGAAATGAATGTACATGACTGGGTTTTTTCTTGTCAAAAGTTAACCCAAATGCATACCGCTTATTAGATAGAGAGGGGCGGCTCCGTAGAAATGAATGTTCATGACTGGGTTTTGATCATTTTCTTGTCAAAAGTTAACCCAAATGCACGCCACTAATTAGATAGAGAGGGGTGGCTCCGTAGAAATGAATGTTCATGACTGGGTTTTGATCATTTTCTTGTCAAAAGTTAACCCAAATGCACGCCACTAATTAGATAGAGAGGGGTGGCTCCGTAGAAATGAATGTTCATGACTAGGTTTTGATCATTTTCTTGTTAACCCAAATGCAAACCCCTTATTAGATAGAGATATATAGAGAGAGGTGGGGGGGGGGGGGGGGGAGAACGAGAGAGAGAGAGAGGGTGAGAAAGATATGAACAGAATGAAGAAGACCAACAAATGTTAACTTACAAAGCAGATAAACTGTCCAGGCCTTCAAAGATGTCAGGATAAAGTGGGATTGATTTGGAGCTCAAGGATGTAATGACTCTGTTTAATGAAATAATAGGTTTTTATCTGAATAGTATGAATTGCGTCAAAAAACCATAACACATGTGTTATTGTCTGTTTGGAGTCAGAAAGGTGTTAACTCATATCATTGTACACAAAGTTAACGCCCTTCTGACTTCGAAAAGTCGTTTTATTAGTTACCTATATTTGTTTGTTTCTACCTCATAATGATCTGCTGTAATCAGCCATTCAAATCGTACACTAATTATCACACCATACGTCCAACGCCGAAGGGTAAATTAATTGCCACATCATTGCGAGTCTTGACAAAATAATAATTAGCTATCAACGACGCATGGACATAGGATTCCTCTTTCCTCGTTTATACCCAGATCCTTTATCATCCAAAAGGTATATTCTTATGTCTACCAGCCTGAGTTTATTGACTTTCACCCCAAATTATCCACGATCAACAGATTTTAGGACAAGATAGACACTTTACCCTTCTAAGAAGAATTTACAGGGAAGTTCAAATTTTCTGTCATAAAATGTCATAAAGGTTAAAATGTGACTTACTGCAATTTAGTCC
The DNA here is from genome assembly GCF_000002235.5 of Strongylocentrotus purpuratus. NCBI lineage: Eukaryota > Metazoa > Echinodermata > Echinoidea > Camarodonta > Strongylocentrotidae > Strongylocentrotus > Strongylocentrotus purpuratus. Next base: position 100,557 of record NW_022145530.1, on the reverse strand, counting down.
ACACATTTATTTACATAATATTGTTTCATGGTTCACAAAAGGAAAGTACAAACTCACGGGTGCTCCATCAAGTGAGAATCTTAACAACTTACAAGTTCGTTACTTTGGATAGATTCTTAAAAGTTCCCGGTTCAATGTGTTCTATTTGATTCTCGCCAAGATTCCTGATGGAAAAGGGGGAAAAAATATATCTAGTATCTATTTAAATAAATCTAATTGCGTTTATAACAAGATCACAAATACATGAACTTTCTAAAAATTCTAAAGGCAAATTTCATCACCTTTGTTAGGCTTTGTTAGGCACATATTAATTTCTATGGGATGTACAATTGGGCATTCAAATGGCTCTTTTGTTGATTTAAAAAAAATAGTTGCTGTCGTGTTTTCTTGCAAACGCACACAGAAGAAATGTTCGTTCTTTACAATACATATAATATACATAGAGTAATGAATATGTTACAGGTTTTTAGGTATGTGTAAGAAAGTACGATTTATTTTCTGCTTTTTACGATTTTTATAACACGATCGTTACTACTTTCGTAAAATCACTACCATTTTGAATATCCTATCCATCCCACGTAGTACGTCAATGAACTGTCCGCACATTTTAAAAGATGAAAAAAAAAATTGGAATGACAAATGTAAAATGTAGAAAGTCTACGAAAATTATGGATGCATTGAAAGAAAACAAAAATCATAAATCCTTATTGTCATTAAGGCATCAGTTGTAATACAGTGTAAAGACTTGATCGTAATAAGAGAAAAAGAATGGCGCCGAACAAACAAAGCTATTACCGTTTCAATTAAAAGTCGATATTACTTACGCCCGTATCAATTCTGTTTCGATCCCGTAGAACAGAGAAGCGTTTATTGATATTAATGGGTTCCACATCAAGATTCTAAAAACGAAAAGGGGTTGATGATGGTTGTGATGATTTTGTAATAATTACAGTGATAATGAATACAAAACAGCACATTAATATATAAGTCTACACAACTGTTCTAAAGTGCTGCCTTATGGTTCACATAAAGTCCCACTTTCAATTGTTTCGTTTTATTAACTTTATTAACTTCTTTCACTAAACAGTCATTCAGTGGACATAGCCATATACAGAAGTGTACTCTATGATTCTCAACTGTACTAGTCATTAAAATACGTTTTAAAATGAAACAACAATTCAGGAAAGAAAGGCACCTTTAAAATAACATCAAGGTAATATATTATCAATATAAAATCGTAGCACTGAAGTTCGTAAATCCGACGCGTTCTTAAAATTGGAAAGTCTTTTTTAGTCTAAAAATTAAAAGATATATAACAAAGTGAAATAAAATACAATTAGACGTAGGCCTATGGATGGGTAGTGATGTATCGTGAGTCGAGGCACTGGTGGGGACACTGGTAAGATTGTGGGGGGGGGGGGAACTCAATTATCATTTAATTGATAACGTGTGATATCAGCTTCAGGCGCGGATCCAGCCGGCGTCAGGGGAGGGGGCCAAAGGGGGGGGGGCAAGTCGTGAGAAAATATTTAGCGTCGGCTCAGCCAACCGGTGAATAAGCGGGGGGGGGGGGGGGGGTAGTGAGCACTGATTTTCTTTACCTCGAAAATTTAAAAATCGCACCCCCCTTGTGCCCGTCTCCAAATAAAGGTAACATTAACGTGTTTTACCCCCAGGGGATGAGGCCCGGGCCCCCTGGATCAGCCACTGATCAGCTTATAGTTTTACGTCACCTTTCCCATATACTTTTTTTTTAAACTCTCTCTTTTCTTTCTTTCGGCCATTTTCTGGGGGCACGTACCTACACGCCCAATGTAACTAAGCCATTTGGGTTGGTATCATTCATACCACAATTTAACTTGACAATTTATAATTAGTCGTATATTTCTTTTGAGTTTTAACTAGACAATTTATAATTAGTCGTATATTTCCTTTGAGTTTTAACTAGACAATTTATAATAAGTCGTATATTTCCTTTGAGTTTTAACTAGACAATTTATAATTAGTCGTTTATTTCCTTTGAGTTTTAACTAGACAATTTATAATAAGTCGTATATTTCCTTTGAGTTTTTACTAGACAATTTATAATTAGTCGTATATTTCCTTTGAGTTTTAACTAGACAATTTATAATTAGTCGTATATTTCCTTTGAGTTTTAACTAGACAATTTATAATTAGTCGTATATTTGCTTTGAGTTTTAACTAGACAATTTATAATTAGTCGTATATTTCCTTTGAGTTTTTACTAGACAATTTATAATAAGTCGTATATTTCCTTTGAGTTTTTACTAGACAATTTATAATAAGTCGTATATTTCCTTTGAGTTTTAACTAGAAAATTTAGAATTAGTCGGATATTTTGCGGGATATACTTATCGTAGTGAATCTAGAAACTAGAAATCTAGCCTTGCCTATGCGTTTGTTTGTCTATTTCTCATGGTTTCAAAAATGGGTTAGAATTTGTCTACTTACAATCTCTGAAAAGAATTTCCGAGATCCTTAAATGTCCCAGGGCTGAACTCCGAAATCGAGTTGTTCTTTAGGTCTCTGTTGAAAAGATTGAACTAACTTAGAATTGGAACTCATGTCGGATATATAAATTATGTAATCTAAACATCATGGACAGTTATCATTAAACAGGGTTAAAAGGTCACGTGTTATTAGTATAATTATTATGTCATCAGAAAGACTACGAATTCAGAAAGACTACGGAATGATAAAATAAGCATGACACGTAATCTAAAGAAAAAGATGGGGAGAATCTTAAAGGGGAAAATTCCATCGAAATAGAATGTAATGGAAAATAGGCAATAAGAGAATGAGTGAATAAGAGAGTTCAACATACAAGCAAAACCATGATGAAAAGAATAACAAATATGAAAGGAAAAGGGCCTTTTGTAAATCTCTTATCATGTCTCTTCTATTATGTATTATATGGAATAGATCTGAATTATTCAATAAGTGACTAGTATTCTTTACAATATCCTTTCTTTTATCTTTGACATTTGTAAATGAAGGAAGCATGAAATGAAAGTCCTATAGGTCGTACATGGCAAAAAGACTGTGTAAATCTTGAAAGCACCCGTCTTCGAATCGGGTTACATGGTTGGAATCCAAAGTTCTGAAACAAAGCACAGCATATCAAAATATTTAAAAATATCAAAAATACTAAAAACAACATTGCTTTATATGTGTATGCCAACAATTATACCTTATTTCTCGCAATTGCGTTAGAAGTGTCAACTTTGACAGACATGGTGCATTCTAAAAGGTTCACTATCATTATAATATAAATTGTTGTTGTTTTTATAGTTATTATAATTATTTTTTTATCATTGTTGCAAGTATTATATGCATATTTCATTGTAATCGTTGAAAGGCTTATATATATATTTTTAAAGCATCTACATTTACCTCACTTACAGCATTTCCCCAAATTTAGTCACAGTTTTTTTGTTGTTGTGTGTGTGGCTTCTGAATTGGCTATTTTGTAATTGTCATAAGTGGACTTGTTTTATTGTCATGAAGCATTTAAAAAAAAAAACTTTTGGCATCCACTGTGCCAATATTTATAAAAAATCTAACTAACTGAATTCAATAGAATGATGGCTGTGTAAAATTATATTTTTAATGAATAAAGTCACGTCTATCTACGTCTATGCTGGTACTCGTCAAAAGCCTTTTCAGCAACTAAACGAGGATATTGTGGTGTGGTGTCTCTCATAGTGGTCATGATTGATTAGTGCATAGTGCGTACAAGTTGTGCGAGTAAAACAGTTCCTCCTATGATTTAGGCACTGATGGCTCCCTTGAACTTCTCCACAGAGGGCAGTTCAATGAAGTTGGTAGGGAGCTCATCCCAGTCTCGGAGTTTTCTTGGGAAGAAACTTTGCCTGTAGCTGTCAGAGTTGGAGCTGGGTCTCATGAATCTGTGTCACGTTCTTCTTTTTAGTTGTTATTCGACTAATATATGTAAATGTACAATGGTATTTATAACCTACATGTTTTCTTGTATTTTTACTGTACTAAATATGACAATTCAATTTTAGTCTCCGGACTTTTGCCATATTTTGTTCAAGTGTATTAACACTGGCGCGTCCGAGTGTTACGGGCCAACGGGGGCGGGTTCACCGAATTATCTACCACAAGACCCTGGCCATCCCGCCTCTAAAAAAGGGAGAGATAATCTCATTTTCAGATGCGTTTTATTTATCCATTTCCATTAATTTTATTTCCTTTTTACGTATTCTAGATAGAGTTTTGCCGCCCTACCCGATGACACCCTGGATCATGTAATCAGTCTTATAATGGTAATCATGATAACAAGAGAGTTCATGCATATCGGTTGTTGCATATCTGTCACGCTTTACACACCTAGCGCACCAATATTACCGCTCTGTATTTAGCATGTATACAACGACTGCTAATATATCTTAGTTACGCCGGAGAGGTCGATATATAACCAGTAGCAGACCAAACGTAAAAATAAACAACTCTCATTGGCCGAGAAAAGGTAGATTAAAAAAAAAGAAAATCTATAAATCGACTCAACTCGACATTAGTCGGTTTGTCAGTGTGACTAAGGTATTTTACACCCATTTATCCCATCTCGGTCGATCAAATAATAAATTGATACCATTCACTAAAAATCATTAGTAAACTATTTACTATGCAAAATGACAACAACAATAACAAAAATAATGATAATGATAATAATGTTTTTAATAATGATATTATTAATGATAATAATCTTTATAATAACAATAACAGTAATGATAATAATGGTGATGATAATTATAATAATAATATAAATAATGATAATGATAATATTAATAATGATAAGAATAAGACGAAGAAAACGAAGAAGACGAAGGATGATAGTAAAGATAATGTAATAATTTTAATTAATACAACAACGCCAGAAAACTTTTATTACTCACATCACTCCCAAGTAGAAAAGATTTCGAAACAAACCTTTCTCCAGAACGGTCAGACGATTGTTTGCAAGTTCACTGATAATCAGATAAGAAATCAAATCAAACATGATCGTAATTGCTTTTGAAAATTAAATTCAAAGTCAATTTTCAGAATATATTCTAGGGAAAGAAATGTAACTAAAAATGAAGACCCCCCCCCCAAAAAAAGTATACCTACAGTATGTATAGCCGAGATAAACCGTCGAATACTCCTGGTGGCAAGTAGGTTAATTCACACGATGCAAGATTCCTGAAATTAGATTTGAAACAAACTAATAATTATTTTAGTTACATGCTTATCCGGTCACATTGACCTTAGCACCCTACCAATGCGGAAAAAATACTTTGCTGAAGAACATAAGGCGTAAAAAATTGTATTGCTCTTTGGGACCGACCCCAAAATCTTGAAATCTACTGTCGGCTTTTTAGAAATTTTTCTTTAATTTACCGTGTTTTAGAAAGAAAAAAAAAAACGTTTAAAGAATAACAAAATATGTATTAAAGCATTAAAAACTGAGAAATATCAGGCCAAAGAAGGAGGGGAAAAAAGAGAGAGAGAAAGAAAAGAAAAAGATTACCGACCGACCGACCCATGTTTTGGCACCTAAAGGGCAATACAACATCTTTTTTTAAAGGCCTAAGTGCTGTGCCGGCGCTCGAATCCACGACCTTTGAATTCCCGGTCAAGTGTTTAAACCACTGGACCATGACACCTCTACGAGTAACCCTCTACAAGCAAGCCTACGACACCTCTAGTAGCAAACCTACATTAAAATGTTCACATTTGGAAGTAACACGACAGAGATAAGAAAGAGAGAGAGAGAGAGAGAGAGAGAGAGAGGAGAGAGAAAGGAAGAGTCAAACGGAGAAAAAGTACATCAACGTACATTTATTACCGATTTCATATAAAAAAAAGAAAAGTGCTAATAAATCATCGTGATTGTCCAAGCATATAGAGACATGCCTTTTAAAAATAAATCATCTCAAATTGCATTTTAAATTCAGATATTCTACTGATAGTAAATATAGATACTAAGTTACATTGCGTACCTTACCATTTTTATCGTGCATATTAATATAATGCTGCCTCCTTTGAACCTTTCACACACTATATAAACTAAGCTAAATCAAAACAAAGGAATTGAGATGATTAAGTTTCTTACAAATTGTTGATACTATGCAGTCCTTTAAACGATCCCACTTCTAGAGTCAGAGGAATGCCTTGCATATTGCTACAAAAGAAAGTGATTTACGATAAAAATGGGTGATTCTCGTTATTACATAATTATGACACGGTAACATCTACACCACTCTTGTTTTTAATGCATTTGAACGTATATAAATATTTTAATTTGATAAAAGATAAGGTTTCATAAATTTGTTAAATAAAAAAAATACTGCGTGACGATTAACAGGGACTGCAAGAGAGCACGAGCGTTCAACTTATCTTAGAAATTAAAACTCAAATACAAAATTGAGAAAATAATAGATTTAGAAAAGCGACCGGGTGAAATACTCAGGTGTGAAAATATTGCAGTTTATTAACTATAGTCGAAGTTAGAGTCTCAACTGAGATGACAATCAGATAATTTACCTAAAGGAGTAGTTTGTGACCTCATATTGCTTGAACGTTTTTGTTTGTTGATTTTGTGTGGGATGGAGTGGGTTGCATGGGTAAGGTTGGATGAGTACCGGTATATGAGAGTGTGTTACACGGGAAAAGGTGCGTACGTGCAGGTAGGTATACGATACTTCTGGCGTGTGTAACCCCGCAGAAGCGTATCGTGAGTTCAACCAATCGAGGGGGTGGGGTGGGGGAGGAGGAGGGGCGCACTGGTTTCTTTTAGCGGTTAGTTGAGGGTGGGGTGTCATCGGGCTTACGAGATGGATATAATACCAATTGGCAAAGACATTTTTTCCTGAAAATTGTGTATAGGGCTGTCGTTTAATCTTATTTTCACATTAACTTACACTAAATTCAGCTTTCGAAAGTGGCTCTGTCATTTTCACTGTGTCAGATGGCCTTGATAATATTATCAGGAGTATCACTAGAACAATTTGAATAAGGATTGTGCCAACAACAAAGATAAAAAATATCAACAACATTAAAAATAACAAAAATAACAACAGATTTGAAGAAAAAATTGTGAAAAGGTAAAAAAAAAAAAAAAATATATATACTACTGCTCCTATTACGAGTTTTACTTAAAACACATGGCATTTTTGAAATTCTAAAAATATGTAAAGTTTTTATAACTTCAAATAAAGGTTTTAGTAACTAAATATATAACAGCATTGTGGTATAGTAGAAAAGTACAGAATTCATCTTGCAGTACATAAATCTGAGGCTAGTTATATAGGTATCTGGGCCATGCATGACTCCGAAATCATTCAATTGCATAAAGAAATAAAAATCATTGAATTACGCTAATTGTCAAATCGATTCCCGGTGGTGAGTATCAGTTACACCTTTCATGCTATTCAAAACGATATATAACAACAAAAAAAAACTCTCAATTTACAAGGGGTAAGATTAATTTAGTTGTTAATCGTATATAAATAACCTTTTTTCCCTTCTTCAAACAAACATCTTACGATAAACAAGGTGTACTTTCAAATTCAAGTTAACCTCATTGAACTGGTATTATAAAGCAACATCGAAATGTTATTCCATTGCGTCTGTTATTGAAAATCATTGAATTACGATGATTGTCAAATCGTTTCCCGGTGGTAAGTGAGTTGTGGTATAAACTACATTTCGATATGAAATACAATAAATGAGGTTATATTCGAACACCATGCTGCCCGAATCATGACGACATTCATGGACTTCGCTGTCTGAATCTATCCCGTTTCTAAATTTTTCGCGCGAGCAAGGACAATAACACATTACTCTCTCTGAAAAGTTATTTCCACATCAAAATACCTTAAGTGACATAATATGTGGCCATTTTGTAGTTTCTTTGTTTTCACGAAGCGATTTCAAAATATATATTTTTAAACCACTAAACCACTGATGATATTTAATTGAACACACAATTATAATAGTCTTACAGTATGACAGCCTTCTTGGCCGTGCTCTCAATGTTGTCCTTCTTCCAGGCTTTGGTAGCGTTTACCCAAAATGGCTGCCAGTCACGTTCCTTACAAAAGTTCGTTGGTTGGTCCTTGTCATTGAAGGGGGCTTCACCGCATACATATCCATCCGGGCATTTTATAATTTCTTTTTGAGAAACCACAAAACCAATATCCAATTAAATAGCATTCATAATTATAGTTTATACACACCAAAATTACCCTTTTTATATAATATAGTAGTAGTTAGACCACAAAACCATTAATACACTCACAAAGGCTACTTCAAATGAACTCTGAAAGTACTTTGAGGATTTTTGCACATAACAAACAAATAAAATAATGTTATTGATAATAATATAGTTCTTTTGTACATTGAAATTTTCCTCTGCAGGCTTACAAAGTATGAAATCGACTCTTACTTTTGCTTGTCATTATTATATTCCATGCACTCCATTGCACTCACTTTACATTAATCTCTTCTGAATTAGAAACTTTAAGTTCACCCTCTTTTCATTTTTATATATTTCAAACTTTTACGCTGAACTTTATTTGGCTCATGCAAACAGATTGTTTTGTTATTTAAGCTCTTACATTTCTACCACTTAGGGAGTCCCATAGGCCTTCGGCATCAAAGAAAACACTTTGCAATGGGTTTGACGGATAATCTCATAAGGGCAGCGATTAAGGATAAGCGTTTGCGTCATACATTTACATTGTGAAAAACACTTGATTGCAGTTAAAATTCGGGAATACAATTTACCTCAATTCGCAAAGTTGAGTTCAATGAAAAATACAATGTATAGGTGAATTGAAATATACATTATACGAAAACCTCCAAAAATATCAGTAATAACGATAAAAATAGTAATAATACTAATGATGATAATAATAATAATAATAATATCATTTTTTTAACTGAGAGAAGCCCATCAGCATCTGCTGTTCTCCCTGAGACTCCTGCGATGATTTTTACCCCAACAATTGCCAGATACCCTGGGTGAAGAGTGGCAATTGTGGATCAGTGTCTTGCAAAAAGATGTTAGACTGAGTTTCGAACCTTCAAACCTTGGATTGAGAGCCAAATGAATGAACCACTGCACGATTACGGAGCCACAATGTAATTCCAAAATTCAATATACTTAATTCATTAATGAGGACGACTCAATGAAAGAGAGAGAGAGAGAGAGAGAGAGAGAGAGGGGGGGGGGGGTTGAGTGTTCGACTTACCGCAATTTTCTTCATCATCGCGTTGAGGGCAGTCATACCATCCGTCGCATCGATGTCTATCGAGTAGGCATATGTCGGTATCGCGACACCGGTAAGGACACTCTACGTCTACGATAAGAAAAACAAACAAATGTTTTAATGATGATGCTGCTGCTGATGATGATGATGGTGATGGTGATGGTGATAATGATGATGACGATGATGATTGTGAATTTTTTTATACATTCATATCATACGGCATTTACATTCTGGTACAAATTTTTTTTTGGGGGAGGCGGATCAAGATATATGGAACGGTTGCTTCGTCGTATTGTCCGTCTGACGTTCGGATATCTTTATATTCACAACTGTATCTAAGACGATAGGTTAGTAAAAATACTACTAGAGCAACTGCATGTGCTACTCGTTTATTGAATGCACCAAAGGCCATGTGTAGACGTTGACTCTAACGAAAGTGACCCAATGGCGGTTTCTGTCAGGTGTCGGGTAGATTTTGACCATCTTAATAGTTTATTTACCAGGGGCAGTCATCGAAGCCCAACCAAACTCAAAGAGCACAATCTCAGTTACATACATTTTTCGACATATCGACTCGATGGCGATTTCAATATTCTATTGTAGATCCCATAATAAAGTGTCACATCGGACTATTAAAAATGCCTTAGACAGATTACTAAGAATGTTTCGCTTCCTTCCGAGACACCATTCGGGTGCCCCCCCCCCCACACACACAACATCCGGGTAACATAACTAAGAAAGTTAGAGAATGAGAACACACCCGGAGTCAGACAGCCGCTTTCATCAGAGAAGTCGTGACAGTCGACAACCTGGTCACACCTAGCGATCACGTCAATGAACTGCCTTCCAGAACGGCACATGAAGTCGAGTGTGTTGGTGAGACAAGCTTGAACGCATGACTCATTAGTGCGACCAGTATCTTCATAAGATTAAAACGATATTAATAATTGCATTTATATATATATATAACAAAAGTACACTATCATCAGCAAGAACAATAATAACAGTAGATATCAGGCCAAATTAGCAGCGATTTAATCTGGGAAAGTTTAAGTCCTTTTAATGTGTGTGGTATAACTGACTCATGTGCAAATTTCAAGCAAGGATAATTATAACTATTGGTATTTTTCCAAAAGTCGTTTCCATATGGTAAATATTGTGGTTCCTTTACAACCGTCAATAAAACAATGATTGCAAATACTTTTAAATTTTAACTTTTAAACCATTGCTAAATTGAAAATACCTTTTACGCGAAGCGTCCTGACTTCAAAGGCAAAACCCGGATGTATGAGAAACCCGTCACTGCAGAAGCGAACCGTCACCACACCCTCTGGCAGTAGAAGTGACGTCAAATTACCACTGACCAATGGGAAGGTTGTGACGTTAATGCCGTGTGCAGTTTCGCTGCTGTGTGTCAGGGTCAGAGGATCCCAAAAACGTTCTATCTGGAGGATGTTAACCTTAATATGACCCTGCATGGAAAGTTTCAGAGAAGAAAGCGAATATTCAACACCCCTTCGAAAATTAATCGTCGAATAAAAATCAAGGAAAATAACTGAAGTGAACAATGGAATTCTTTAACCCTTGTTTTTGTTCAATACGATTCATAAAGTTTGAGGGATTTTCGATTTTCAAATATCAACCGTTGCTTAGAGAATTTTTCATCCATTTACTTTTACATTACCGATTAGAAGATAGAGTATAAAAAGGAGGGTTTGGTTGATTGATCAGTTTGAAAAGAACGGGTGATTAAAAAAAGGGTTGTTCACATTATGATCCGGTAAACCGCAGCATATGTGAAATAGCCTTAATAATAATAATAATAATATTAACTTAATGATGTCAGGAATGCATTTGCCCATGTCTAAAGAGAAATAAGGCGGCAAAAGAACTATTTTATAATTGCAAGGTCATGTATGAGCATACTTCACCCATCATTCTGTTATTGATAGTACATTGATTTAAAATGTCTTCGTATATTTAAATCTAGTAGGTTCTTTTGCTACAAATCCTTGGAATCATGCAAAATTGATCAAATTCCAAGAAAGGTGGTGTACTTTTCACGATTCTCATAAAATTAAGATTGTATTGTTAAATATCGGAATTCGATAATCTTCTTTTAGTTTTATCTCTACTTATTTATGTATGCATGTTTGTATGTATTTTTGTTTATCTTCTTCTCAAATGTAGGCTTCGCCTAACGTGAAATTCAGTGCCGATCAGTGGCGTATTCCAACCCATTGGCCTCAGGAGGGGCAAAACATCTGACCTGGTTATACGTAGCCTATGGTTCTGCAAAGGAATCACTTTTTGAGGCGTCCTGGTTTGCATTAGGGGGTACGCGGTCCTAACACGCTTACCTTAATATAATAAGAAACTGCTGGAAAAGATATTGAAATCTGTAGAATCCAATACAGAGCAACATTGCAGTTTGAGCGAACAAGCAGATAAGAGTAAAAGATCTTTGACATATCTAAAAATGGACAGTTTCCTTTTCTGGTTGTCGGGAATCTGTCAGGGCGAAATTGCTCCTTTGCCCCTCCTTCAAATATACTAGTCACTAGAGGTGCCCATATTGTCGACGAAATCTGTTTATGTTGATAGACTTACCATTGCGCCAGAGGGGATGTCGAAGCTCCATTCTCGCCGAGTCTTCGGTGGGTAATGATCAGGAAAGTCTGGTGACACCAGGGTTGTCAGATATTCCTCCATGACCTCGCATATGCATGATGCTTGGACCTGCAGAGCTCCTGCAACTCGATATTTAATAGTTTATTTTCTTTATTTATTCATTATTTTTTTGTTAATAATTTGTATATCTCTTCATTTATCTAATATCTTTGTAGATTTACTTTGAAAGTCTTTCAGATAAAATAATGTCAAAACCATAAGGCCCTATATCAACAATAAGAAAAACACAATAATCATGGCACACGATGCTTGTAAAGCGCATCCATCTATATCTATCCCTGGAGAGGTTAAAGGAAATGTTTATAGCAAATTACTGTAGAATAAAGCAGAAAAAAAGAGAAGCAGTCTCACCGATGAAAGTGTGAACGAATTAGACATCAAATAAGAAACGTATTATTCAAAAGGGTATTTTATTTTTAGAGGAATTTTAGGTATAATGATATGCTATGCATAATATATTTTACGTCAAAATCCACTTACCAAATTGCTCATTTGAATATCACGTAGATTTATTGATTTTTCTTTTAGTCAACGCTTAACTCCGTTTACTGGATAACTCTAATTTGCTTCTTAATTTATGCCAAGACTGTATTGTAATATCAACAATTTTTTTTCTCATAACCAGCGCCAGGAGTGTCAAGTAGACAAATATGGTGCGTTATAGATTGCACATTTATTATTTATTAGTCATATCCGTCTTATCTATTTCTTTAAATAAAATCTTTAAGCAATTTTTCGCAAAGCATAAAATAGAATAAGCAAATGTACAACATGATGGATACATACATTTGACAAAGAAAGGTACAATGCAAAACAAGATATTAGTATTTGGATAAGTTGGACGTGCCTCCATCTATCCCCGATATCCTTCATGTCAAAGGTCCGATTTATCTCAAACTTTCTGCCTTCATACAAATAAACTCATTTCAAAGGTCAGATTGCCCTTTAAAGGTGTCCACAAAATGATTTCAATTAAAATACTCCAAACGTAATCAACATAAGTTTACATGATTACAAAACAATGAACATATAAAGATAAAGAACAGAATGGTAGTATTTTACAGAAAGAAAATACAGATAAATAAGAAAAGAACAGGACTACTGTGATGAAAAAGAATGACTCAATGAATAAGAAAACACATACAAATTTCAAATAATACAATCATAATTCATAAACATCAGATAGATCATTGCTTTGCCAGAGAAAGAAGTTTGCAGTGTTTTTCATTTTTAATATAAATGTGTTAGAGAACCTAAAGGAAAATGTAACGTATTCTATACGATCTTCTAAAATATTCAGTTCTCAGTTTATGAGTAAAGTTGACAGCCAATTGCATGCCTAGTGTTAATCCTTATCATCCGATATCATGACGTCGTTCTTCCTTATGTTCATAATTGCATATGATTGATTAAGATTATTCGGAAAGTTCATAATTTAGACAATTTGAAGGAAAGTTCGCAATTCCGAAAATGAAATTGGGTTCAGAAAGTTACTAGTTAATATTTTCAAAAATATAAAAGTAATCCTACTGAATATTTAACAGAAATATGTTACCATATTAAATACATATATACGAAGCTTATGAATAATGAACCTTCAGATAAACGCATCAAATTAATGTTCGGAATTATGACAGTTATTTCACTTAATAAGTAATGAACCACCTTGTATGTTAATCTTTGGAAATAGAGGTGTCGAGGAGTTTGAGCACTTGACTGTAAAGTCTAAAGTCGTAGATTTGATCTCCACCACGGCACTAAACATTTTCCTCTCCATACCCGGAATAGAAATAGTGACCACTTATGATGGTGAAAGCCATTGAGATAATTATTGCCATATGTCCTCACGGGCTAGTTGTTTCCGCAAAAGTACTACGGTCAAGCCATCCATCTGTTTATTATATTTAACCTCTTCTGTGAAATGGGAGTGTGTGTTTAGGTTACCCGTGTAAATCATCGGAGGTCGCACATTTGTAAATATGTAAAATAATCAAGTGTATACATTTCTCGGACATGACAAAAGTTATCATACAATAAGCAGGATTGTGTGTGATTTAAGCCGGTGTGCCTTCTTTTCAAGGGAGAAACGTATGATACATTTCCCCTCTTAGTTGTATTGGTGGGGTTTCGGGGATCCACAGCAAATATGTGGTCACCTGTGGCTTTCTTGGTATTGCGTCTTGTCTCGCTAATAGAGACATATGTGTTTTTGTTTTGTAGTTTCGTCTGTGCTAGACATCGCTGTAATTGTCATAGGTGTTGCAGTATAAGTTGTTTCGATGGACTAGCGCATAGTGTAGTCAGTGTTATTTGTTTGATGTTACAAAAGAAAAACTCCACAGGATTTGATTTTCATAGTACCGCGGTAAAGTTGATATCCAATGACTAGTTTCAATATCATTTCTTTGAACTGTCGAGGTTTGGGATATCGCGAAAAAAGAAATGATGTTTTAGAATTTGTTAAGTTAAAAAGTTCCAAGTATGTTGCTTACAAGATACACATTTTGTAGCTGAAGAAGAAGAAGCTTCTATAAAACGATTTTGGGGAGATAATGGTTTTTCAGCCATAAAGCGTCAAATGCCAGAGGTGTTGCTATTTTGTTTGGGGAAGGGGTGCAATTTAATGTAAATAAGATTGAGCGATCAAAAGAAGGAAATTTTGTTGCGTTAGAGCTACAGATATATAGCTATGACATAACATTAATATCCTTGTATGGTCCTAATCACGATAGTGTTAGTTTTTATGCAGATATTGAAAGACTTGCTTTGGATTTTGATAATCCATTAACAATTGTATGCGGAGATTGGAACTTGGTTCAAGATTTTGATAAAGAAACATATAATTGTATTCGTCTTAATAATCCTAATGCCAAGAAAAAAGTCGATCAAATGAAGAATGATTTAGATTTGATAGACCCATGGAGAGAATTACATGTCCTGGAAAAATGTTTACATGGCGTCAACCTACTCCCTTTAAGGCGGCTAGATTGGATTATTTTTTGGTCTCCACTAAACTACTGTCACTCGTTAATAAAATAGAGATTTTACCTGGATACATGTAGATTCGATCATTCCCTGGTCAAGCTATCTTTGAATTTAAATCATTGTAGGGTAGGTCGAGGTTACTGGAAATTCAATAATTCGTTGTTAAGGGATGATAGTTATGTGGACAAAATTAAAGATGTCATTCAACAAACGATTGAGACCTATTCAATCCCATATAATAACAATTCAAGTAGATTTGAGGTAGAAGGACAAGATACACAGTATGAATTTACTGTAAATGATCAATGATTTCTTGATATGTTGTTGACCATAATTAGAGGTGAAACAATTTTATACGCAGCTAGAAAGAAAAAATGATTGGTTAATTTAGAATATGATTTAGAGAAAGAAATTATAGATTTGGAGAAGGCATTGATATCAAAAACGGACAAAAATATAGCTTTAGTTATATTAAATGAAAAGAAAGTTCAGTTAGAATCATTAAGAAAAGAAAAAATGGAAGGAATATAGATGAGGTCTGAAATTAAATGGATGGAATATGGCGAGAAACCATCGAAATATTTTTTGAATTTAGAAAAAATAAATGCTGTGAATAAACGTATATGCAAATTGGTCACTACTGAAAACAAGGAGATATCATCGCAGGATGATGTTATATCAGAAATTGTATTATTCTAATCTAAATTGTATGAAAATAATCCTGTTGTTTGATGTAGACCTAAATACAATATTAAAACATCCAGATATAAGTAAATTAACCGCTTCATTGTCACAGAAGCTCGAAGGAGAACTCTCCATTGATGAAGTTCATCAAGCACTTATAAATATGAAAAATATTAAATCACCTGGTCTAGATGGATACACCGTCGAATTTTGCAAACATTTTTGGAAAGAATTACACATATTTTTAGTGAGATATTTGAACTCTGCATATTCATCCGGAATGTCCTATACACAGAAGTTAGGAGTCATCTCTTTAATTCCCAAAGGAAAAAAGATAGACATTATTTGAAAAATTGGAGACACTTATCTTTATTGAACGTGGTGTATAAATTAGGTTCTGCTTTTATAGCAAACAGATTAAAGAACGTACTTCTGTTTCTTATACATGAAAATCAGAAAGGCTTTATGTCAGGGCGCTTCATGGGAGAGAATATCCGTTTGTTATATGATTTATTATTGTATACTGATATCAATGACATTCCTGGATAATTGCTGCTTATATATTTTGAAGAAGCATTTTATTCTATTTCTCATGATTTTATTAGAAAAGTATTGCACTTTTTAAAGTTTGGTCCCTCTCTTGTAAAATGGGTTAATGTATTCTATGAAAACGCTCAATCCTGTGTATTAATCAAGATCTCCAAGATTTTCAATATAGAGCGAGGTTGTCGTCAAGGAGATTCCATGTCAGCTCTTATCTTTCTATTATGCGCCGAAATACTAGGTCTTCTGTTTAGATTTTCCGATTCCATTGTTGGTTTGAGCTTCCCTGGTAGACAACTTAAGATAATTCAATATGCAGATGATACTCTTCTGACATTGAACGGGTCAGTGATGGAATTAAACAGTGTATTACAAATTTTAGATAAATATAATGCAATGTCTGGTTTAAAAGTTAATATACAGAAGACACATGCGATTTGGAGTGGAGGATTTTTTAAAAAAAAGGTGTTTTTTTTAATAGAAATCTAAATTGGGTGTTTGATGATTATTTCAGATATTTAGGTATAGACTTTTGTACGGATTTGCCCAAATTGATGATTCACAATTATAATGAAAATTTTAAAGAAATCAAAATTCAAATGACATCGTGGTTAAGGCGATACTTAACTGTTCTTGGAAGAATCACTGTCGTCAAGTCATTGTTGGTATCCAAATTAAACTACCTTTTTTGTCCCTCCCTAACCCTGGTGAGAATCTTTTGAAAGATAAAAATGCTCACATTTATAGATTTATATGGGGGGAGAAACCTGATAAAATAAGTAGAAATCAAATGTCACAAAGTTACTCAGACGGAGGGGTTACAATGATAGATATATACACACATTGCCAATCATTAAAAATTTTCTGGATTAAGAGATTAGTAATTGGCTCAATAGATAGCAATATCCTCTGTCTTTTGCAATCTTTCTTGCCTGAACTGCAAGATTTAAAATTATATATGGGAAACAATTATTTTCGGGAACTGGCAGGTAAAACAACGAACCTATTTTTGGAAAGAAATGTTCATGGCTTATAGTACGCTCTTGTCCATGGATTATGATAACATTTCTTGCCAACCCTTATGGAATGATAATTACATTAAAATAGGCAATAGCTCAATATATAATAAAACATTGCGTCAAAAGGGAGTTCGTTTTGTCAATGATATTTTAGACACAAATGGTGATTTTTTTTCTCTCTGGAACACTTCCAAGAAAAGTGAAATATTCAAATAAATTTTCTTTTTTATCGTGGATTATGCGATGCAATTAGACAAGGGGTTAACAATTGTACTATTTTTAACAAGGTGCCACAACCTCTTTTCCCAGATACAATGGCATTTGTTATGAAACGTATTAAAGGATGTTCGCATATCTATGCAATTTTATTAAACGTTTAAACGTTTAAGAAAGCCGTCTTGAGCGATAGAAGTTCTAGTCTATTCGTTAAAATATCCACTAACCCTATTGCGTTGGAAATGAATTTTCTCTCACACTCACTCCTAAGGACAATTTGATGGAACAAACATTGCCATGGGAACCATTTCTATCTTTACGGGATTCAGGAATAGAGCCTCCGGAACTTCAGCAATTTAGATCGAACCTTCAAAATGGCAGTCACGAGCAATATAAATTTTAATTCGAATAATTTCTCCTTGAAATTCACACAGCCCCAATTTTATAAGGATAGCGGATTTTTTCCTTCAAAAAAAAAAATCTTCCTTACTCTCTCTCTCTCCTTTTCATTTTTCTTCTGTTTTACCTTCTATTTCTGTTCTTCCTTTGCTTTCTTCATTCTAGTTTTCCCTTTTTTAAAGCCGCCAAAAGATGGTGGTGGGAAAGGGATGGGGTGCCCGATTTTATCCCCACCTGGATCCGCCACTGTCTTCTCAGATTTAGCATGCAGATTTGGACAGAAGATCAGAGCATGTTTAAAGGGCATTGCATGGATTTGCACGGTGAAATCTCACCTTGTAAAAGGGCAAAAAACTCATGTTTTCGAGGGCTTCCATATCCCTGATAGGGGCTTTAAATCTGAAAAGACAATTCCGATCCCTGAATATCTTGTTTTGAAAGAAGCAGAATAACTAGATATCTCACTAAAATCATGCTTCATTTTAGCAATATTTTATACACCAACTCTAAACTATATGAAACGCATATGTATCTTAAGACTCAAAGAAAATAGTAATGAGCTGTCAGAACAAACTTGTTTTCAAGTTATATTTTAGAGGTCGAAATCCGATATCAAGTTTTTACAGAGTGACTGATATAGACGTCTCACGTATAAAAAAGTACATTTCTCCAGAGAATGATATTCATCACTTTAAATAGTATACAGTAACCATTCATGCCATTAGCGAATATCAGAGAACACTTATAGACCCGACATATCCGAGGAATATTAAAGTTTGAATATAGTACTATTTTACCCAGTATTTGTTGCATATTACCCAGTTTTCGGTACATTTTACCTAGCATTGGGCACATTTTCCCAAGCACTGTTAACATTTTACCCATTATTGGATACAGTTATACCTTGCGATGAATTTTATCCAACATGCATGTTCCCTTTTCATTAAACAAATTCCATGTTCGATTTTTTTAACCTAACACGGGAAAAATGTGCTTTTTACAATGTTAGAACACAAAAAACGAAAACAGCAAATTCAATTAGGGTTATCAATTTTATAAAATACAAAGCTATAATATATATTATATACCTCACTTAACAAATCCAGCCATCTGATTGGCCGAAATTGGAGTCGTGTATTTAGCCATTACCGTTAACAAACATAAAATGCCAAAACCAGTTAATAGTCCAAGAGTGAGATCCCTTTGAAATTCCGGTTACCATGAAAATAGTAAATGTTGCTGCGATACCCATTGGTTTATTTGTTAAATTGTTCTTTGTGGAATACGCATTGGTTTACGTGTGAAAATGTTGTTTGTCAAATGCGCAGCGCGGCTACCATAATTTTTTTGTGCAATTAATTTGGTTGCTACATTCTGCACACAGTGCAAGACCACCGCCGATCTCAACTGTAGGCCTAGATCTCCATGTAATAACGAGATGACGCCCCTTTGGAAATATTGAGATAAACCTGATCTTTCAAATGACACCTAATTTTTAGAGTATCACCTTCCAGCTCAGGATCAAAAGCAATAAAGGTTTGCATCTCGAGTTCGAAACAATTTTGTTAATGTACGTAGATCTGGACTGCATAGGGATATATGCGTGCAATCTCAATGGCAAAGATTTTAGCACACAAACTCGAGAGGTGCGCGATCAGACACCCTATTAAGACTAGATCTCGATAGCGTAAACAAACTTGATTACCATGATTGGTAAGTCCCACATGTATTCTACACTGTTGGTCATAATGGTGGAATAATTATTTTTACCCCAGTTTAGGGAAGGATTTTAAAAAATTATTTATTTCTAATAGATCTAGATAATGGCAAACATTCTCAGATTTTATTGAATATTAATTTGCGAGTGTTTGTTTTGCGTGACTGCTAAATCATATGTGTGCTACTATGCTAGTCAGCTAGGGAACCTACGTCCTTAAATCATCATTGACAGTAATGAAGATTAATGCCTCACAAAAGGGCACTAATTTTGCTGATCGACACGATTTTTATCCTTGGGACTCACAGTAACGAGGCCTTTGCTTAGCCCCTGAATCAGGACTGTACGCATTGTTTGCTAGGGTACGCGGCCGCCCCCACAAATCCCCCAAAACGAAGAAAATGCAATAAATTGTCAAAAATTCATTGCATTTTCCCCCGGCCCCCAACAGGAAAAATTCCTCTGTAGGGCCATGCATTATGGTTCAAGGCATGGCCACACAGAGGAATTTTTCCTGTTGGGGGCCGGGGGAAAATGCAATGAATTTTTGACAATTGATTGCACTTAAAGAATACAAGCAAAGCACATAAGCACATAACAAACAGTAAACGAGTAAATAAAGAAACGTAGACAATTCTAAGTATTCATATAAATATTGTCAACGATGAAAAATAAAATTGGAAGTGAAAAGCTAGTAGATATTTTTATAGGTTTATTTGTCGGTTCGTGTGGTGTGCGTTGGGCTTTATTAATAAGGTTTACGTTTAAAGTTCTACTGATTGTCAAAATGAAATAGGTTTAAATTTTGGCGGGAAAAGGGGTACTTTATTGGTGTTGCCCCAAATATTTCAATTCTTTTTCAAAGAAAACATTAATGAATAAATAAATACATTTCAAATCGTGATGTTACTGAAGATCATACGAATTAAAAAAAAAAGTTAAGAACAAATTCGAAAAAGTGAAAAAAAAGGACATTATTGTGACCAGCCGATAAAATATTGTCAAATTACCTTTGAAATGTTGTCTTACCTCGATGTAAGGGAATTTAAGACAAAAAGACACGAAAAGAAGGCATATTCGAAGAAAAACAAGAGATGAAGAAGGAAAATAAGTGTGACAGTGTTTATAAATCATTGTCAATTAAGTTTTCAAATGTCGTCTTACCTTGATGTAGAAGAATGTGAAACAGAAAGACGCCGGATATCATCTGAAGTCGCATGTTCAGTGTTCTCCGTATAGACCCACATCAACTATGATGTAAAGGAAATGTGACGTTAAGGTGAAAATCAGTTCTGTCCGTCTGTTAATTGTTTTTGAGATATCCCGATTTGAGATTATTTGCGTTCCTTGACGTGTTCTATACAATGACTTGTTTAGCTGCCACTTTTATCTTAGCTACGTGCCGTTAAAAAGTGATTTTTAGTTTCATCTCGACTAGAGATATATGAGTTCCTGGCGGTTTTCTGTACGCTCATTGGTTCGCTGTTGTACTTCATAAGCTGTCAAAACGCATAATACTTTTTCCATTACGGCCGTTGGAAAGTGACTTTAGGAGATGATGAGTTCCTGCCAGTTTTCTGCACATTCATTGGTTCCATTTAGCTGTCAGAATTAAAAAAGCTTTTTCCCGGCTCCGGCTGTGCGCCGCTGGAAAGTGATTTGTGCGTTGACAAATGTTGTTGCTGTATCATTCGTTTAGCATTTGTTTGCTTCATGATAATGCTATAGCAATCTAATGCTAGGAGTCCACTGGGCCAGCGCCAGTTGGTGCCAGTTTGCGCCAATGCAATTTACTGTGGCGCCTAGTGTCGCCAATAAGGTGCCTAGTGGAGTGTAGTGGCTCAAACTGCCTCCTAACTGGCTCGTGGTGGCCCGTAACGGCACCAAATTTGAATGTGGCGGCAAGAAAATTTCAAAATGTTTGAAATTTTCGTCGCGCCACTTGCATCGAGCAATCAGCGCCAAGTGTCCGCCAAGTGTCATCAAATGGCGCGAACATATCGCCCTTTGGCGCAAACAATCCGCCTATTGGAATCCACTGGAATGTAATGGCGCGCGCCAAGTTGCGCCAATGAGATTTCGCGCCACATGGCCAAATAGGCAGTGGCCACCTCAGCATCTCTCATCATTTTCTGATGGAGCAGCATCATCACTCCAACATTATCAAAAGCCTCAGACATATCAAAATTGTAAATATTTAGTAGAGATGTTGTTCATACAGCAGCTGACGAGGGTCTGAACCAGGTAGCCGATGGCCGGTATTTATATAGTCGGCAAGTAGCGCCAAGCGGCGGCAAGTTCAAACCAATTTGGCGACCTTTGGCACAAACTAATCACCAAGTGGCGCAAAAGTAGCCATCTACTGGTGCGAATGGCGCCAACAGGGTGAATTTTGGAATCAAATAGCCGTGTAATGGCGCGAACTGGCGCAAACTGGCGCAACATTTTGGAGCAAGCCGGGTGGCATTTGGCGCACGCCATATGGCACCCAGTTTATTCCACTTGGCGACACATGCCGAGCGGACATTAATTCGGCGCCACAGCGAGCCACTACGCGTCAATCACATAATGTTTAGCGCGTACTGGCACCAACTAGCGCTGGCCCAGTGGACTCCTAGCATAACACACAATTATACCCATTTTTGGCGAGACTTAAGGCTTCGCGGGCGGGAAAAGTATAAATATGTGGATTGGTTATTATCTAACTGCATCATTATCTTTTGATAACCGGGCCAATAACCATGTTTTGTAAGAAAGCCACACGTGTGCGATGTCCGAGGGTATGTAGACCTGCAGCGTCTTTGGGGTTAATACACAAAAGTTGTCCTAGGTTTCCATACATCTGCGGTGTCCTTGCATTTATACACCGACAGTGCCTTAGGGTTCGTTTACCTGCGGTGTCCTGCGGTTTATACACCAGCGGAAGCCTAGGATTCGCATGCGTGTGGTGTCCTTGGGGTTTTAGTACACCACATATGTCCTCAGGTTCGTACACTTCAGGTGTTCCTGGGTTTATAAACCAAAGGTGTGATTTAACAAATATATACATCTTTGGTGTCCTTGAGTTTACACATTGAAGGTATCCTAGGATTTGTATGCATGCGTAGGTGTCCTTGGGTTTTACACACCCACGAAGTCCTTGGGTTAATACACCGACCGTGTCCTTTTGTGTACATCAGCCTCGTCCTAAAGTTCGCGTGCCTACAGTGTCCTTGAGATTAAAACACCAAGTGTGTCCTCGGGTTTGTATGCCAAAGGTGTCCTTTGCTTTATACACCAAAGGTTTCCTGGTTTAGCATAACTGCAGTGCCCCTTGGTTTATACACCGATGCTATCCCAGGGTTCGAACGCATGCGCAATCTCATAGGGTTTTATACACAGGCGGTTTTAAAAGTTTTGTATGGACCTTTTATATGGATATGAGGCTTTTGCTTGGCAATTTATCCAAGAAAGATGTCGTCCACTACTACTACAACTGCTACTTCTTCTTCTACTACTACTACTACTACTACTACTACTACTATTTTACTACTTCTACTTCTACTACTATTACTACTTCTACAAACGAATGACAGAGCATAGGAAATAAGTATCCTTGAAATGCGTTAAAATACCTCATTCATCGTATAAATTATGGTGTAATACTTATAAATAAAATTGAGCACTGCTACTTCGTCCGAGTTTTGTTGTCGTGAAATAGTGACCAAGACCATTGTAAAACAAAGAGTTGTGATGGATTCTGTATCTTCCAATCAATCGTAACTTTTCAATGAATAATATTAAACTTAAAATTAATTTCATGTTACAGAATAATACGATGCATGGCAAGATACGATTTATTGCAGCAGTATTGGAGATTCATTTGGTTTTTATTGTAGGTCGTTTTTATACTAAAGGGCCCAGGAGAAATAATTTTGGTTACCTTTATTTAGCATAAGAATCGGCATGGACACCAACAACGAGATTTTGGAAATCCAGTCTGAGACATCATTGTTAGTAATAAGCTGAAAGAAGTAACAGGGACAACAAAAATAGTTGTGTTTTGACCAGGCATCAATACATAGGAGTATCACCTATGAATGTTAACATGACTAATGATATCCACATGAATGCTTAGGACAGCATTCAACGTGCACTGGAGCCAGCATACTGGAGCCAGCATATGACAAATAAGGAGCTGTACGGGAATCTACCAAAAGTATCAGAAAAGATCAGGGAAAGAAGACTACGTTTTGCAGGCCACAGCTGTAGGAACATCAATGAACCAATATCTCAGCTTCTCCTCTGGAAACCTAAACACGGGAAGAAGAAACCTGGAAGACCTCATCTTACCTATACAGACCTACTCAAGAAGGATACGGGACTTGAACTGTCAGAGATAAAAGCAGCAATGCTGGACAGGAATGTGTGGAAGGCCATCACAGCTCGGGCAGTTGACCCGACTTAAGCAAGTATTATGATATCCACAATTATACATAAACTTGGAGAAAAAAAAATGAGTTGATAAGTGAAAGAGGGAATTCTAAAAAATTAGATATAGATGAGTTGGTTCCCCCGTCTGATCGTATTGATGGAGCAGCTAGAGTTGTGTCTTCTGAGGGTGGTAAAGCTGAGGAGCTAAATAATTACTTTGTTACAATTGGGTCTAACTTAGCACGGAAGATTCCAAATGTACGTTTTAGTTATAAGGAGTATTTGGGGAGAAGAAATGACAAATCCTTGTTTTGGAAACCTGTGACAGAGAGAGAAGTTTTTGATTATTTGTGTGCCCTGGAGAGTAAAAAATCCCATGGATATGATAATTTACCAGTGAGACGGATAAAGGATACTGCTAATTTTATTGTTGTAACACTGACTTACATTTTTAATCTGTCATTAAAAAAGAGTAATTTTCCCGAATGTCTTAAGGTAGCAAAATTAACACCTATGTATAAAAAGGGGGCAAATTCTGATCCAGATAATTACAGACCTATCTTCGTTTTGCAATAATATTTTGTATAAACATCAGTACGGATTCCGCAAGAAATATAATACTAAACTTTCTTTGATTAATCTTATTAATACGCTTATGAGATTAATGGATGAAGGGAAAGTTACGCTTGGTATATTCATAGATTTTCAAAATGCATTTGACACTATAAACCATGGTATTTTGCTAGAAAGGATGGCACATTATGGTAAACGTGGTGTTGTTTTCCATTGGTTTGCTAATTGCTCTCAGACATTATGTTATAAGGAGGCCACATCTACCCGAAAAAAACTATAACGTGCGGCGTGCCAAAGGGGTCAGTTAGGGGTCCTACATTGTTTTTAGTTTATATTAATGAATTACCTTGTTGTAATAACTGTTTTAATTTTAGATTGTTTGCAAACAATTCAAATATTTTTCACACTTTTGATGATAATCAAATTGAAATTGATGTAAGGTTAACGGATTGACGAATAAGCGCAGTACTGGAAATAAGCAATTATAGACTCATAGACGATGCATGCTTCTTTTAAGACCATTGAATATGGCGTGCTTCAAGGTTCTATTTTAGGTCCATTACTTTTTATTGTATATATAAATGATTTGTACATGTCCCCAACAAACCTGTCCTTCATTTAATTTGCTGACGACTCTAACGTTTTAGTAATATTTTTGATCAATTACCAGGAAATACTATACTTGACAATACTATTATATAAACAGTTCCTCATTATGTGGGTTAATCGGAATCGGACGAATCGGAATAGCTAGCTATTGAGGTACCGCTTATTTGGGGCATGTGTACGTTTGTGTGTATGTGTGTGATTGTCCGCGGGGATGTGCATCTCAGCGTGCGCGGTTGCAGCAGCAGTGAAGTGTCAGGTGTGAAATACCCCACCCAAACCCTCGGAATGGCTTAGTCCTTGTCCAGGATTGGGGTCCATTTTGTTTTGTGAAAACTAGGGTCCCATATTTTGACAGGGGTGGATGGGGGTGGGGGAGGGGAGAGGGAATGAAAACGGTGAAATGATAATGTAATTCATGATAGATCCAACAACAGCCACAGCAATTACAATTGCATTTAAAGTTGTAATAGTAGTAGTTAGTAATAATGATATTGATAATAACGATAATAATTATGATGGTAATTATTGTAACGACAATGATAATACACAGTAATAACTATATTCATAATATTAACAATAATAATAATGATAATAATAGCTATAATATTACATCACAATATTGTGGGAATGACAATTTGCTATGAAAAGAAAATATCCTCATCATGTATTCATCCATGGAAACCCTGGAATGCATTGTTCACTGATCGAGTCAGCCACGCCAACCTATATATAAATGATTATTTAGACGTTTATACATTTTAATGATGTTGTTAGATTTGTAATTGACTTCATGTAAAACCCGATAAAGAATAGAGTGTAATTAAGTATCATGATGAGGATGATAATAACAATAATAATAATAACATTTATAATCATAATAATACAAATAATAATAATAATAATGATAATAATAATAGTTATGATAAATAATGTTAGTATTAAAATGATAACAATAGTGATGAAAATTATGATTCTTACTGACGATAATAAAGACAACAATAATAATAATAATGATTATTATTATTATTATCATATAAGTAAGAATAATGGTGCTAATAATGATAGTTGTGGTGATGATAAAAATGATTATTACAGCAATATAATAACATTAATCAACATCATCATTATCATCATTAATTTGAACCCTCAATATTAATGACATTAATATGAAAGTTGACAAAGGCAGAAATAGTAATTATTACTAGAATCATTACTTCCAAATATCTTTAAGATAAAACAATGATTTATATTGAACGACACGCTCATCCAATGTTTACCCGGCCTCTCACCACGGATAGAATTATGGGGCTTTCACATATACACTCCGGGGCCCGTACGGCGAGTAAAAACAGACATTTTGGGAATTTTCGGCCGGTGTCCGGCCGGTTGCCGTAAAGTTCCTACGGGCGCCGGGACAGTTTCTTAAGCCGTACGGGCGCCGTGGTGCTGGGTTAGGCCGTAGAAAGCCCGTAAAGGGCCCGTAGGGCACCTTACGGGTCCCATGCGGGCTCCGGACGGTGCCCGGACGGCCCCTCACGATTTTGGGGGTCAATTCTCATGAAAAATCTTTAAGGGCGCCTTGCGGTGCTCAAGGGTTCCATACGTGTACCCTACGGCGCCCTCACGGGCCCCTCAAGAGCACCGGGTGATATGCACAACAATAGGCGTCTGCCGTCGGGGGCCATTTAAAGCGAATATGGCCCGTGCGGGTCCCTCACGGCGGCATCTCGGCGGCATTTTTTCAATTATCCTATTAGCCAGACAAACAAAAACACACAAACACACGCACACGCACGCACACACACACACCCACACACAACACACGCGGTGACAATAATTGTTTCATAATTACCCCTTTTCTGATTGAGCAATCTTTCCTTTTTGTACACATTCACTACCACCATCATGTCATCATCATCATAATTGTCATCATCTTAATCTTCATCATCATCATCATCATTATCATCATCATCATCATCATCATCGTCATCATCATTATCATCATCATCATCATCATCATCATCATGAAGCACAACATCCGCCAATACGCACCAAGAGGACAGCGGCCACTCGACTTTTCGTACGATAACAAGAATTCCCGACAAAAAGTAACAGTTTGGGTGGGCCTTGTCGGGAATTGAATGCTCATTTGTGTGCGTGTGTCTGTGCATGTGCGTGTGTGTGTGTGTGTGTGTGTACGTGTGTGTGGGTGAGTGTGTGTGCGTGTGCGCGTGTCTGACTGCCTTTGTTCAATGCACTGTTTTATTCCTCACCCAGTAACTTGGCGCAAGTGAGATCTGGCAGTCTTGTAAAGATTGTCTGATATTCAATTTCAATTCAATGTCAATTTAATATTTATTGTCATTTCTGGATATTTGATTCAGTGATGCATGCTGAGATTCAAATGAAAATGGTAACTAAATGTATTGGGAGGATAACTCTATCAAGATACATCATGAAACCCATGATTAAATATTCATACTTCAAACAATACAACTTTTAAAAAGTGGGACATTTTTTCTGACTCGCTCTGTAGTTCAGTGCACCGCACGGCACCCGGCCGGGCCCCGGCAGGGCACCTTCCGGGAGCCATCGGTACACCTGCTCATCGGACGGAGCCCGTAAGGTAACCGGACGGCACTCGGCCGGCACCCTTACGGGCGCCTTGCATTTCACTCGACCAATTTTCTCCGGGCACCTCCCGGGCGCCGCTGAATATGTGACCACACATGCCGTAGAAATGAAAATCGGACGGTTCCTGTATGGTCTCTAAAACCACGGCAAGCCGCCGGGCAGGGAAAATCGTACGGGGCCCGGTTTATATGTGACCTAGGCATAAGCAAGACAATTTAGTTTGGATATCTAGACTAACGTGACCAAACGGTTGTCATGTATTACGCAATGCGGTTAAAAATAAATTCCCAGAAAGACACAAGGCCTGCATTTTGATGCTGGATGTATTCCACAACAACACATACATGCTCTTTTGGGTACAACTGTACTATACGAGCCTTCGCTAATTATCACTGATATTGCTCCTTTCTTCTGAGTTCTAAATCGCAGTTTCACGTACATTCCCGTAACATTTTACATATTACATAAATATTTATTTTGGTTGAAATATATATTCTATATATTCGTTTACAACTAGCCTTCAATTGGCGACTTAATTATCTGGGGTACGTGTAGGGTAAAACGTGATGCATTATCATCAGAACATGAGATCAATATTACAATCTTAATGTGTTTTTTCTTTCTTGTGTTCTTTCTTCTCTTTCGTTGCTGTTGTTGGTTAACTTGTTTCGCTTACAACTAGCCTTCAAGTGGCCATTGAATTTGCTAAGGTACGTGTAGGGTAAAACGTGATGCATTATCATCAGAACATGAGATCAATATTACAATCTTAATGTGTTTTTTCTTTCTTGTGTTCTTTCTTCTCTTTCGTTGCTGTTGTTGGTTACCTTGTTTCGCTTACAACTAGCCTTCAAGTGGCCATTAAATTAGCTGAGGTACGTGTAGGGTAAAACGTGATGCATAATCATCAACGAATCAAAATCAATATATCAATCCTTGTGGGTTTTTTTCTTGTCTTCTTTCTTCACTTTCGTTGCTGTTGTTTATTTACTTGTTTCGATTAAAACTAGCCTCCAAGTAGCCATTGAATAAGCTGAGATACGTGTAGGGTAGAACGTAAAAAGACGAACAAAAAAAGCCTATTGGCTAAAATATTGTCAATCCCTAAGCAGCCTGACAAACTTTGGCAAAGTCTGGGATATGGTTAAAGGGATACAGATAAGTACTTTAACAAAATACATAATTTCAAATTTACTTACTGAAGACAAAGAACCAATCCTTGGACACAAAAAGCCGATGTAATCGCTGCGGCTTTTAAATCGATAGATTGTCGAATAGATAAAGACGAGATAGACAGAAGATGTAAATTCGAAAAAGAATTTAAGAATTGGATTGGAGAAGATCCCCTTAATAAAGAACTCTCGCAAGCAGAGGTAACAGTGGCATTAAAAAAAAATGAAAAATTCATCAGCTGGTAGAGATGGCATTAATCACTAGGTCACATTTGCCGCCGCGGCCGTGCTGTCTAAAATATCCACGGCCAATAGCAATTACGAGACCGCCGCAGCATTCCCACGGTTACATACGGTAGCGGTCACATATGTTAGGGTAGCCGCACGGCGTATTTTGAATTTGTGGAGACAGAAAATCTGCGACTGCCGTACGGCCTTTGGAGTGATGACGCTCGGTCTCCTTAGAGCGTCCGGCCTGCGGCGGCCGTAGCTTTTTTACAAATACTTAGGCACATATTGCACCGGTTGTCTCATTTTCCATCGCTGGAACATTGCCAGCACAAACCACTGACCTCTACCTCCTGGACGGATCATCGCCCTTCCCCATTACTATACGTTACGTACTGAAAGGCTGTATTGTCTGACCGTTCATGAATATTCATGTTTTTGCTTACCTCGGCAAAATGTTTTCTTTTACTAAATGGAAAAATTACGGTGGGGGGGGGGGGGGTGGATGAAACGGACATAATGGACCAAGCTGTGATCCATGAAAATTCATGCTTCTTATCCTTCGTGTGCTTGACCTATAATCTTAAAATCGCTTGGCAAACTGAGTCCAAAGCTCGACTTGTTTCACATGTGTATTATAGGCAATGGCGAGCTTGCAACCTATTTTGATCAAATTACGGTGGGTGAACTTTCAGAGGTCATTGGGACATGAGGGTTCCAATGAAAGAGCTAGTGATAACGTACGTCGGGGTGGATGTGCTTTTCGTTTAACCCTAATAAGGCCGGGGGGGATTATGGCCCCCCCCTCGACGATTTTTCTGATTGTTCGGGAACGCATATGGACACGTGACCTTTTGTCTTTGCATGTCAGCCCGAAAATCGCTCATTTTTGTGATTTGTGTACAAAACATATGGAAATGTCATTTTTCCTAAAAATAGATCAAACATTGGTTATTGGGTCTTGTTTAAAGTTTAGGTGGTTGTTTTGGGGTCAAAATAGTTGAATTGTAGTAAGAATTGAAATTTAAAAAAAAAAAAAAATACATAAGTTAAAAAAACAATGAAATACATAATACATTAACAAAACAAGAGATAACATAAGGAATAAGCTGGTTCTTCCATTTTTTTTTGTCGTATTATTGTTCCAAATGCTCTAATAAATATATGTGGTGAAAAAGAATGCTTAAATATGAATAATATATGATTTATGGGTAAAAATGTGATTTTAGGACCTAATTTGAATAAATTACCATAAATATGCAAATGAGTATATTTAAAAAAAAATTGAAACTATCGTATTATTCTATACACTTCACTTGACATGCGTGCAAATTTTCGTGGAGATCTGCCGTTTCACGGCCGAGATCTGAAGGGGGGGGGGGCCATAATGCCCCCCCGGCCGTACTAAGACCTCAAATAGCCCGACCTTTTTAGGGTTAAACAAAAAATGAATTTTTAACGATTTTGTCGGTAAAATTCCATAGGCTAACATGTGAGGCTGCTGACTCTGACGATAAGGGGCGTTGTGAAATGAGACTAAACGGAGCTATATGGACGCAAGGTAGCTGAAAGGCGGCCGAAGGGGGACCATACGATAACCGTGCGGCCAGACTGATGCTACCACTTCATCCCTAGAGTATATAAAACGCAAGGCTACCGCACGCCCGACGTACGGTCGCCTTTGAACCGCTCTACGGCATTGCTACGGCGTGTCTAATCTCTACGACGAACCTAGTAATGAAAACAGTTATATCTCTGCGCTATATTCCCACGGGGACCCGTACGGCCTGTAAAGATAGGGATACGCCCTAGGGTGACCCTGAGGCCAGCGCAGATTCTCTGCGGCCGCCACAAGTATCTCCCAATTTCGGGGGCGTACGGCCGCCGTATCCTAACCGTAGAGCAAATGTGAATAAGGCATAAAGCTATAATAGTACAACAGTTACCAGAAAATGCACTTAAATTATTATTACTGTTGTTTAATGACATTTGGAACTCCTCAATTTTTCCTGCAGAATGTTATCATGTCATTCAAATCCCTGTACTTAAAGCTGGCAAAGATCCGACTTATCCTTCGTCATATCGACCCTTCTCGTTGACTCCCACATTCTCTAAACTTATGGAGAGAATGGTTAAAAATAGACTAGTATGGTTCATAGAACGAAACGACATCATGACACCATTACAGTTTTTGGAAAAAAAACAGAAGTAGAATCGATCAACTACTTAGATTAGAAACAGATGTACAGAAAGGAATTAGCTAATAAAGAATATACTACAGTCGTTTTCGTTGACCTCGAAAAGGCGTTTGATCTTCTATGGAGAAAAGGAATAGTATAAACATGTCACCAGTTCAATATTAAGGGAAAAGCACTACGATGGATAAATACATTTTTACACATTCGATAATGTAAGGTTAAAATTGATGGTAAGTTATCTTCCCAGTAAATTTTACAAAACGGAACGCCTCAAGGCAGTGTTATCAGCCCAAATTTATTCAATATTATGCATCATGGAGAAATGTTAATGTATGCCGGTGATATAGCCGGCAGAAATTTTAAGTTTTTGCACAAAAAAAATGCAAAAAGCCATAATTGAAATTGAACAGTGGTGTAAAACTTGGAATATGAATATTTCAACACAAAAGTCGGCTGCAATGGTTTTTACCAACAGACGTCAAAAAGAGGTGAAACTTACAATTAATGATAACTTATTACCAAAATATATGGAAAACAAATAGATTGGTAGTTGGTTTGATGTCAGGCTGAATTCGAAAAGGAACCTTAAAATTATAAAAGAGAAATGTTCTTAAGGAAAGTTGAGTTCTGTTTTCAGACCGCAAATGCCTTCAAAGTGCATGGATATTGCTCTTATTCTTATCTTTGACATTTATAGTGCCCTTTTAGAACATAAATTGCTACGAAGTTAATTTTAGACCCCAAAATGTGTGAAATTTAGCCGATACGATCATACCAATTCAACTCCACTTTACAAAAACATGGTGACCGTTAATTATTAGAATAATAAATGAACCGGCTAATTGTGGGTAATATAAGCAACACGCAAATGCCAACAAAAAAGCCATCATCGGCATTGGCTGAAATACGACGTAAAAGGCGTTATTTCGAGTTTTTTTCAACGGTTTTTTCAATTTTGTCAAAATATCTAATATTTGTGGTGGTACACAAGTATTAGAAATCGTTATATTTCAGCCGTCTCTGAACCAATTTTGTTCTTTCAAATTTGACACTCAGTTTTTCATTATCTCACAAAAAAATATTTTGTGTAGCGCCCTCTGTAACAGAACTGAACTATCCCTTTAAAGAATTAATTTGTTGCGATGTATTGCGGGCATATATAAATAGTATACAAAGGACTAATACGATCAATATTGGACTATGGCTGTGAATTATATGATTCAGCAAGCCGTACGTTAAAGAAAGAATTAGACTCAATACAATATCAAGCTTTGCAAATTAGAACAGGAGCTGTCTATAATACCTCACTCGACGCACTACAAGTGGAATGTGGTGAACGTCCATTGCAATTAAGAAGAAATCTTTTTGTTGACAAGTATTTGCTTTACTTATTGTCAAATAAAGACAGCCACCATCCAAATTTACACATTATTGAGCCATGCTGGTATTTTGAGCAACTTGACTGGAACTTAACCAGGTCAAGGTCCTTTTATCAAAAGAGCATGCAATACTGATTTTAAAGTTGAGCAACTGAGTATTGTTAATCAGAGGCGGCCCTCCGGGGGGGGGGGGGAACCCCACTTTTTTAAGCACCCGAAAAGTGTCCCCCAGTTAGGTACGAGAAGTGCCTCTTTACACTTTTGATAAGTGCCCCCTTCACCTCTGATAATTGTCCTATTTAATTCTGAGAAGTGCCTCTTTTACTTTGACAAGTGCCCCTTTTCCTTTGTAAGAAGTGCCCCTTCCTATCTTAATAACCACCCCCATTTTAACTCGGATAAGCGCACCTTATATGTTCACATGTGCCCTTTTCCCTTTCTAATAAGTGCCCCTTTTCCCCCAATGATAAGTGCCCCATTAAAAAAACAGCCCCTTCACCATTTCATAAGTGCCCCTTCTCTGGTAAATGACCCTTTTCAGGTACGAGAAGTTATTTCTTTTCACTTCAGATAAATGCCCCTTTCACCTCCGATAAATGCCCCTTTAAAATCTGATCAGTACCCATTTTCTTACAACTAATGCACATTTTCTTTTATTACAAGTGCCCCCTTTTCATTCACATAAGTGCCCCTATTCATATCTGGTCATTGCCCCTTTTCAGATGCGATAAGTACCTCTTTTCACCTCTGATAAATTCCCTTTTAACAATGATACGTGCCCCTTTTCCTTTCCAATAAGGGACTTATCCCCTTTTCATAAATCCCCTGTTCAAAATCTGATGGGGGCCTCTTTTCCGTCGACAAATGCCCATTTCCTATTCTAATGACTCACCTTTTTAATCCCTGTAAGAAGTGCCCCGTTTTCACCTGTGATATTTACTCTTTGTACTTTGGCACATGCTCCTTTTCTTTCTTGATAAGGTCCTCCTTTCCTCTCACCATTAAATGCGCCCTAGCTAATTTCAACCGACTAAGAGCAATTTCCTCCAAAGCTCGCTCGCTACGCTCGCACGCATCTATAGATGATATACTTTAATATGTTACTTATCAAAAGTCTTTTCACTCTTTTGTTATGAGAATGTGCTTATATTCCCATTAGGATTGGGTTTTTCCTCTTTGTAAGATGTAATTTATCGCACTGCGACCTCACACATCTTAACATTTTTCCTCGCTCGCGAACAATTTTTTAGAAATTCAAACCCAACTGCAAAGCAATATCTTGTATGGTGTATAAAGTAAAACAAATATTGAAATCATCCCCGATAATTGTTATTACAATGTAGGGGTATATACCAATATCTAAAAAAATTATATATTTTCGCTGTGAGATTTCCCTTTGTAGGTGCCCTTTTTATCCAGAAAGTGCCCTTTTTTTCTTGGTGCCCCCCCCCACTTTGGAAGTCGCTCGGCCGCCCCTGTTGTTAATCGAACCTTTCTGGTGTTATTCAACGCCCAATATTTCCTATTATATTCACACAATTATTAATATTCAAGATATAAAGAACTGTGTATTAGAAAGAATACATACAAGATGGATCCGCTTTTTATATACCAGAATTGGGTATAACAAAAAGTTATAGGTTATCATCAATAAACATCTATTGCACTTTTTAAAAACTTCATTTATTTGTCCCATTTCAAAATTTTCTGGATGTAGATTCCCATAATTTTGTATAGGCTTTACATATGACTATTGTGAGTCACCAATACTAAAAGTCTCAGGAATAGATGGATTTTTCATAAATGTTATTCTCGTTGCAGTACATTTTTTAGGGTTTAGTTTCATGTGATTACTTCCCGTCCATTCTAATAAATTATATAATACATGTTGTAATATTGATTGTTTCTGTAAAGTTCAACCTTCAAGTAGAGTAAGATCATCAACATATTTAAAATATAACAACAATTGATCGTGGCAAGCATCATTGAACATGATTACAAATAAAATTGGGCCTAACTTCGTACCTTGAGGAACCCCGGCATGGCTGATTACATATTCATAATTTGCTGGTGATAATTTACACACTGAGAACATCGTTCTAAAAAACTTATTATCCAATTTATAATAAATGGTCTGACATTGAGATTAATCAATTTCCTAAACAAAATATTGTGATCCAATCTGTCAAATGCTTTGAAAAAATTGGTACGAATAAAAGTTGGCATAGATTTTTGTTTCTCACATTTCTCAAAAATGTTATGCAATAGTCTAATAAGATAATGAGATGTTGATAAACCAGATCTATTACCATATTGGTGAGGGTCAATGTACCTAGATATGTCTTCTAAAAGCCACTTGGCTATAAAAGATTCTGCCATTTTTGAAAGACGACTAGTTAACGCTATGGTGCGTAGCTGTTCAATTGTTGGTGGTTGAGATTTTGGAATTTGAACAATTTGACTCCTTTTCCACTGCCATGGTACTATTCCCTGATGAAAAGATGCATTTAAGATATCTGCTACATGTTGACTTGCAAATTAACAAATAATACGAGGTGGAAGATTTTCTTTCAATCCTGCTTTGTTACTTTAAAAAAAATATCTTTTTAAGCCTGTTGTAAACCTCATATTGCTGGACCTCTGGGCATATTGATTGTGAAGGTAATAATGCAGGTAATCTGCTCATGTCCAGGGGTTGGGGGTCTTTTGTTATAAGTTGATGGTATAATACTTATCTATACACAATATACATAAATGACATAAGATATATATAATTAAATACGAAAAAGATGCAAAGGATAAATCATGAGATCATAAATATAGAATAATCGTGTTTTTCAGGTCGTAAGAAAAAGAAGAAAAAGAAAGCACTCTGGTTGTCAATCTTGTAAAAGGTACTATGTCCCATTTGCAGGCCAAACAAATGAAAAAGTTAAATTCCAACTGCATTTGAAAGATAATACTTATTTAAAACTTCCCTAAAAAAGGTGGGGCTTGAAAATGTCTTCAAGTGGGAAAATAATGACTATTAGTTGTCAAATCGACTTTAGGGCTATAGAGCCCAAAAGTAATAGTCTTGATTTTCAGACAATTGTACCGAATGGTCATACGTTTTATGCTGCGCAAAGATTCAATCAGTTTAATCTTGGCCATCATAAGAAGTGGGTTATTGATGTAGACAAATGCCCATGTACCCTTTACAACTCTTTTCATGTATGTTATTACCAACGAAGAAAAAAAAGCCAGTCAGTCACTCAATAGTGTCTGACAGTGAAGTCTAGCAAGTAAACGGGTTTCCTTGCATAATTTGAATATGAGGACACTGCTAACGTTTAAATTTCACAGATAGGACATACATGACATATTCATAATTCCTGCAAAGTTCTACAGAATTTGAGGTTGGCTGCAAAAGGGACATAGTACCTTTAAAAGGCTTTATCAATTGGTGACATAGCGCAAAATAACTCACGAAGAGCATTACGAACTCGGTTTACATTCGTTTCTAGGCAAAGGTCCCTGTCAGACTGGGGGATGTGTTTCCAAAGACGGGCAAAGCTGTGAAAAATAGTAAACTTCAAAGCATTGCATCGAGCAAATTCATGTACAAATAACAATGTGTCTAGATTCCTTTTTCTTGAAATGGGTATTATATTTTGAGGGATATCATACAGACAAAACAAACATATTATTATGAAAGAGGCTGACAAGTAATTAATCTGTTATACAACGGTGACATGTTCAAGACTGACAGGCGCTCTTCATATGTTAGATTGTTTGCATCATTGTATAAAAAAAAAAAAAAAAAAAAACGGGTGAAACGCCGCTGAACGGCTTCAAGAGCGTTAATTTGATTCTTTTGATGTGGTAGCCAAACCGGAATGCCGTATTCGATAATTGGTCTACATAAAGCACAAAAAGTCGTTTGAGTACTACTTGGTTCCTACAATTAACAATCCCTCTGATGAAGTCTTGAACATTTACTTATGACGTAATCAACATGTTTTGACCAGGAGAGGTCGCGTGAAAAGATAATGCCAAAATATTTCTAGAATTCAACCATAATCATCAAAACATCAGATCAATGTTACTACCCTTGTGTGAGTATTTTTTCTTGTTTTCTTTTTTCTCTTTCGTTGCTTTTTTATAAAGTTTATTTGTTTATTCCCCCCCCCCCAATCTAGAAGCTTACTTAAATATTATATTGGCTGCGTTTGCATGACGAAGACTGAAATATATGCATTCTATTTAGTTTTTATATTTCTCATGAATGATCAAGTTGTCGAGTAGTACATGAAAAATTGTCATTGGGTGGATTCGGGGCGCATCCATTTTGATTACATTTTAGTGCCCAGTTCACGCATAGGTTTACACAAATACTTTTTCGCGTGGAAAGCTACTTATGACTTATGAGCCCCCTTTTAACCCTGTCGTGTAAATCTCATATGAAATAATGTATGGCGCAGGAAGTTTGTTTCAGATTTTCATTGTTTTATTGCTTGTTATTACTATTAATTTTATTATTATTAATATTATTATTATTACAATTATTATTATTATTACTATAATTATAATTGTTATCATCATTATCAACTTATTTTGGCATCATAGATGCTAAAGCTAAATTTTGTACGAATGTTATATGGGCAACTAGCACATTGCGCATGAGACGGTTCAAGGAATTATATTTTAGTCATTTACAGTAAGCAACTAGAAAAGGAAAGAGAGAAAGAGGGGGAGGGTGAATGGGGATTTTCTTTCATATTCATTAGCTCGGCAACGGCTGATTCAGACTTCAGAATAGGTTAATTACATCACAACTTGAGGTCAATCTGGCAACTAATGGGGTGTCATATAAAGTAGACCAGACCATGCTTCTTCTTTTTCTTCCACCCCTTTTACTTTTTCCTCTTCTTATACTATTCCTCTTATTCTTCCTTTTTTTTCTTGTTAATCTTACTATAGTACCATCCTCTTTTCTTTTCTTTCTTTACTCTACACCATCATCATTTTCTTCTTTACTTTTCTATATCTCCTCTGTATATATACAAAAAGATGATTTAGGGAGATCAATTATGAATTTTAAAGTTAAATATATTTTAATACAATTTACTAATACACGTTCAGTTCATTAATTCTGATGTCATTTGCTATCAATATTGATATATATTGTATTTTTCATTTATAAAATATTGCCCAATTCGGCCGTTTAGGCCGCGATGCATTATTCTTTTATTCTCAATAAAACCATTATCAATTCAATGCTGTCAATATATACTCAATTGAATAATTTCCGTTCTAAACACGATTACCCTCCATTCGTAGAAGATCAACCACATATGAAGAGTTCTCTTAATTGCGTATGAGTCAACAGGTCAGAAAAGTTTGAAAGTGTTACAATATCATTGAGCTTCAGAGTCTTCCTTAGAAATAGCGGATGGACAAGCCCTTTAAAATTGTATTTGTCAATATAATTTTAATCAAATGTGAGTAAACAAAATAATTATTTACACTGCAGTCTTCGTCTTTTCTTCCAAAATTAAATGAATGGAAAACATATTGTTAACATTGTTGAATTTCGTTTTTACAATCTTCAGTTATATTCTTCTTTTTTTTTTTGGGGGGGGGGAGGGGGGTATGTTTAATAGCATAATAATCGGCATGGACACCCAAATCGAGACTTTGGAAATCCAGACTGACATATCATTGTTAGTAATTAGCCGAAAAAGAAACAGGAACATAAATAATTGTATTTTTGCCAGGCATCAATACATAGGAGTATCACCTATATAATTATGTTAATATGACTTACGATATAAACGATATATACATTGCAGTAAAGAAAAACCAGAACAAAACTAGAAATTTAATTCGTCATGGGGACGAATTAGGTGGTCTGTCTTCACTTCTTATGATATATTTGAGAATGGGAGAAATTATGTAGACATGTATACAATGATGATCATGATGAACATGATGATGATCATGATAGTAATGGTGATGATGATGATAATAATAATGTTAGATGATCCTTTAATCGCAAAATTACGCCATGATGCCTTTCTCAAAATGAAAAATCATGAAACTGTACTCGACTCGTAGAGAATTGTCTCAGTTAGAACATATCCAAATTTGGAGGAAAATCGATCAACATTTACAGAGATACAATCAATTTTCTAAAAATATGCTGACGTCATAATAAGCAAATAGAAATTTTGAGTTCAAAGGCCATTATGATGACGTCATGAGTTCATTGAGGGTCAAGTGAGACATGAAATCATATCTACCATTCATACTCTATCCAAATATGAAAATAAAATTAGGGATCAACGGACATCTTAAACAGCTACAATGGATTTCGTATAGGTATGTTTTTGCCCATATATGCTATGTATTACAAGAGTTAACACGTAAGTACATGTATCTTAAACGGACGCTCATCCCGTTATTAATGTTCACAAAAAGGTGAACAAGGTATCAATATGCTTAGGAAAAAGTACCAAATATGATGACCAGAAAAATTTGGCGATTCTATGTTGCAAAAAGCCATGACGCGCGAAAACGCGCGCATGCGCAAGTGCGCGTGTTTTTTTCTCGAAATGCTTAAAATGACCTGATTCGTACTCTCGTTTAATAGTTAAGTGGTTTTGAGCATTTTAAAATTTTGACGCGCGCGTACGCGCGTGTCATGACCTTTATTTGACCTTTGATGACATGACCTGTTGACCCTTGACCTGAAGTATATGTGATATGAATATGAATGACCTTTGATGGCGCGTCTGGATAACGTCATGAAGACTTGATGACCTTGAAAATGACCTATGACTGTGCCAAAATTTAACGAAATTGACTAAACTGATCTTGAGTTATCCTAGGCACAAAAAAGTGGGGAGAAATAAATACAAACTAGAAATTTAATTCGTCATGCGGACGAATTAGGTGGTCTGTCTTCACTTCTTATGATAGATTTGAGAATAGGAGAAGTTATATAGACATGTAAACAATGATTATCATGATGAACATGATGATGATCATGATAGTAATGGTGATGATGATAATGATAATGTTAGATGATGATAATAACGATAATGTTAATGATATTGATAATCATGAACATGATCCTGACATCTTATCGGACAAATGAGGGATTATTTAGATAACATATAGTCTCAGCTACAACATACTAAAATTTGGGAGAAAACTGTTGAATAACAACCGAGATACTGGTCAAAATACATTGTCATGCAGATTCATGTTTTGAAAAAAGTGACCTCCCATAGACATAACACGCAAATATGACAAATTATGCATTGTCGCCTTTTATCGAATATTTCACTATGATGACGTCATTTAAATGAAAAAAATAAATGCCATATTTCTTGTAGAAAATTATCTCAGCTACAACATATCAAAATCTGGGAGAAAATCGATCACAGATAAGCGAGATAATCTCAATTTAAAAAAGACAAAAATGACGTCATCAACAAAATACATTTTTTTTTTAGTTTAGATGCCAATATGATGACTTTGTTTCACTTTGTACGAGTCAGGGTGGTATGAAATCATATCTCCAACTCATGCTTTTTCCAACCATGATATAAAAATTGGGGGTCGATGGACTATCTGAAGAGTTATTTCGATTTTTAAAATGGCATGTTTTTGATCATATTCTCATTATATTGCCCATAGCAGCACGCGCGGAATTTGAACTTTGACGCCCGCTCATGGCCTTATGAAAGGTCAAGAGTGACTGAAATTAATGTATATTGTCAATTACGATAAGAGGAGTCTAAATCATGTAAACATTTTGAATTTAACCTTTTCCGCGCGCTTTGAGCGCGCACAACGCGCGCGGGGACACGTACGGACGGAAAATTTTGAAATGCTTAAAATGGCCTGAATCGTACTCTCGTTTAATATTTAAGTGATTTTGAGCAATTTTAAATTTTGAAGCGCACGTACGCGCGCGTCATGACCTTTATGTGACCTTTGATGACATGACCTGTTGACCCTTGACCTGAAGTATATGTGATATGAATATGAATGACCTTTAATGACGCGTCATGAAGATATGATGGATAATGTGATTTCACAAAATGGCGCCTGCATGACGTCACGATGACCTGATGACCTTGAAAATGTTTCTGTCACGTCTTATGGCAATGACCTATAACTGAGCCAAAATTGAACGAAATTGATCAAACTGATCTTGAGTTAT
This sequence comes from Strongylocentrotus purpuratus, assembly GCF_000002235.5. Lineage (NCBI taxonomy): Eukaryota > Metazoa > Echinodermata > Echinoidea > Camarodonta > Strongylocentrotidae > Strongylocentrotus > Strongylocentrotus purpuratus. The sequence goes on along the minus strand of NW_022145530.1, from coordinate 59,583 downwards.
TCTGTCCACAAAAAAGTGAAGAAATAAAGAAAGAAAATTCTGACGAAAACAATAGGTGATCTGTCTACGGCAGACCACCTAATAAAGAATAATAACTAGAATTTAATTCGTCACGAAGACGAATAAGGTGGTCTGTCTATGTCTTATGACAGATTTGAGAATGGGAGAAGTTATATAGACATGTAAACAATGATGATCATGATGAACTTGACGATGATCATGATAGTAAAGGTGATGATGATAATGATAATGTTATATGATGATAAAAACGATAATGTTAATGATAATGATGACCATAAGCATGATCCTGACATCTGATTGAAAAAAATGAGGAAATATTTAAATAGCAAATAGTCTCAGCTACAACATACTAAAATTTGGGAGAAAACTGTTGAATAACAACCGAGATACTGGTCAAAACACATTGTCATGCAGATTCATGTTTTTGAAAAAAGTGACCTCCCATAGACATAACACGCAAATATGACAAATTATGCATTGTCGCCTTTAATGGAATATTTAACTATGATGACGTCATCCATATGAAAAATGAATGACATATTTTTGATAGAGAATTATCTCAGCTACAACATATAAAATTCTGAAAGAAAATCGATCACCGATAAGTGAGATAATCTCAATTAAACAAAGACAAAAATGACGTCATCAACAAAATACATTTGTTTGAGTTTAGATGCCAATATGATGACTTTGTTTCACTTTGTACGAGTCAGGGTGGTATGAAATCATATCTACAACTCATGCTTCTTCCAACCATGATATAAAAATTGGGGGTCGATGGACTATCTGAAGAGCTATTTCGATTTTTAAAATGGCATGTTTTTGATGAAATTTGCATTATATTGCCTATAGCAGCACGCGCGGATTTTGAACTTTGACGCACGCTCACGGCCTTATGAAATATGAAGAGTGACTGAAATTAATGTTAATTGTCAATTACATTAAGAGGAATCCAAATCATGTAAACATTTTGAATTTGACTTTTTCCGCGCGTCATGAGCGCGCGCAACGCGCGCGGGTACATGTACGGACGGAAAATTTTGACATGCTTAAAATGACCTGATTCGTACTCTCCTTTAGTAGTTAAGTGATTTTGAGCTTTTTAAAATTTTGACGCACACGTACGCGCGCGTCATGACCTTTATGTGACTTTTGATGACATGACCTGTTGACCCTTGACCTAAAGTATATGTGATATGAATATGAATGACCTTTGCTTATGCATCATGAAGATATGATGGATAACGTGATTTCACAAAATGGCGCCTGGATGACGTCACGATAACCTAATGACCTTGAAAATGTTTCTGTCACGTCTCATGACAATGACCTATAACTGTGCCGAAATTTAATGAAATTAATTAAACCAAACTTGAGTTATCTTGACCACAAAAAACGGGAAGAAATAAAAATAAATAATAACTAGAAATTTAATTCGTCACGAAGACGAATAAGGTGGTCTGTCTTCAAGTCTTATAATAGATTATTATATTTACTATATTGAAAAGGGGAGAAGTTATATAGACATGTAAACAATGATGATTATGATGATGATGATCTTGATAGTAATGATTATGATGATGATAATCATGATGATGTTGATGAGGATGATTATCATCATGATAATGATCATGATCATGATCATGATCGGGATTCTGACATCTTATCGGAAAAATGAGGGGTGATTTAGATAACATATAGTCTCAGCGACAACACACTAAAATTTAGGAGAAAACTGTTGAATAACAACCGAGATACTGGTCAAAACACATTGTCATGCAGATTCATGTTTTAAAATAAGTGACCTCCCATAGACATAACACGCAAATATGACAAATTATGCATTGTCGCCTTTAATCGAATATTTTACTATGATGACGTCATCTAAATGAAAAGTAAATGACATATTTCTGGTAGAGAATTAGCTCAGCTACAACATATCGAAATCTGGGAGAAAATCAATTACTGATAAGCGAGATAATCTTAATTAAACAACGACAAAAATGACGTCATCAACAAAATACATTTTCTTTAGTTTAGATGCAAATATGAAGATTTTGTTTCACTTTGTACGAGTCAGGGTGGTATGAAATCATGTCTCCAACTCATGCTCTTTCCAACCATGATATAACAATTGGTGGTCGACGGACTATCTGAAGAGCTATTTCGATTTTTAAAATGGCATGTTTTTGATGAAATTTGCATTATATTGCCCATAGCAGCACGCGCGGATTTTGAACTTTGACGCACGCTCACGGCCTTATCAAATATGAAGAGTGACTGAAATTAATGTAAATTGTCAATTACGTTAAGAGGAATCCAAATCATGTAAACATTTTGAATTTGACCTTTTCCGCGCGTCATGAGCGCGCGCAACGCGCGCGGTGACATTTACGGACGGAAAATTTTGAAATGCTTAAAATGACCTGATTCGTACTCTCGTTTAATAGTTAAAAGATTTTGAGCATTTTAAAATTTTGACGGGCGCGTACGTGCGCGTCATGACCTTTATGTAACCTTTGATGACATGAATTGTTGACCCTTGACCTGAAGTATATGTGATATGAATATGAATAACCTTTGCTCATGCATCATGAAGATATGATGGATAACATGATTTCACAAAATGGCGCCTGGATGACGTCACGATGACCTGATGACCTTGAAAATGTTCCTGTCATGTGTCATGACAATGACCTATGACTGTGGTAAAATTGAATGAAATTGACGAAACCAAACGTGAGTTATCCGGACCACAAAAAACGGGAAGAAATAAAAATAAATAATAATAATAATAACTAGAATTTAATTCGTCACGAAGACGAATAAGGTGGTCTGTCTAAGTCTTATGACTTATTTGCGATTGTACGTGTTTTAATATTCAAAGGAGATGGTAGAGTGAAAATTCAAAAAGAAAAAAAATGAAGAAAAAAATTGTTGGAGACGCCCGGACTCGAACCAGGGACCTCGAGGTCGGAAGTCAAGTGCGTTACCGATAGACCAAAACATTTCCCATAGAGAGTACACGTAAACGGAAAATGGAATTATCAAATCCAACTTTGTAAGTGAAATATGAGTATGATCCCGGCATCTGATCGAGAAATAAATGGCACACTTGTGATAGCTCATTGTCTCAGCTACAACATATCCAAAGCTCAGCGTAAACAAAAATAAAACGACGGAGATATCGCTCGCGAGAGACAAGAATGTAGAATCCAGTTTTGAGAAAAAGTCATATCCCATAGAGAATACAGCAAAATGTGAAAGATTGACATGCCTCCTTTAATCACAAAAATACGCCATGATGACATTGTCAAAATGAAAAATACGTCAACCTTAATTTGTAGAAAATTGTCTCAGCTAGAACATATCAAAATTTGGAAGAAAATTGATCAATATTTACAGAGATACAGTCAATTTTCCAAAAATATGCTAACGTCATAAATTGCAAATTGAAATTTTGAGTTTGGAGGCCAATATGATGACGTCATGAGTTAATTGAGGGTCAAATGAGACATGAAATCATATCTCCGACTCATAATCTATCTAAATATTAAAAAGAATTGGGGGTATCTATCCATTCTGAAGAGCTACGATGGATTTTGTATAGGCATGTTTTCGCCCATATTTGCCATGTATTACAAGAGCTCGCACGCACGGACATTTACCTTGAACGGAGGCCATCATGAAGACGTCACGAGTTAATTGAGTGTTTGAACGGACTTTTACCTTGAACGGGCGCTCATTTCGTTATTAATGGTCATAAAGAGATAAACATAGTATCAAATTGTTCGGAATAAAATGGGCAATACTATGATAAACCAAAAAAGGGCGATTCTAGGTTGCGTACGACCATTACGAACACAAACGTGCGCGCAAATTTGCAAATGTGTGCCCACGCAAAATTTTTGAAATGCTTGAAATGGCCTAAAACGTACTCTAATTTGATCAAAAAGTGATTATGAGCATTTTTTATTTTTGCGCGCACCGACGCGCGGACGTACGCGTACGCGCGCGTTTATTGACCTTAAGTTGACCGGACGGATATTGACCATAATCGTTATACATATGAATGAGAAATGATTTACGGTTATGAAGATATGATCATGAGTTGATTCTCAGAGCACTTCACAAAATGGCGTCTGGATGACGTCACGATATTTTAATGAACTTGAAAATGTTCCTGTCACGTCTTAAGAACATGACCTATGACTGTGTCAAATTTAATTGAAATTGCATGGTTCAATTTTGAGTAATCGTGCACACAAAAAAGTGGTCACAAATTTATTTTAATTGAATTGTGTTTTTGTACAAATTCAATTAAAATACTAGAAATTTAATTCGTCATGGGGACGAATTAGGTGGTCTGTCTTCAATTTTCATGATCATTGACACGTCAAAAAGTAAAAAAATTGATGAAAAAAAATTGTTGGAGACGCCCGGACTCGATCCAGGGACCTCGAGGTCGGAAGTCAAGTGCGTTACCGATATACCAAAATATTTCCCATAGAGATTACACGGAAACGGAAAATACAATTCTCAAATCCCACTTTGTAAGTGAAATATTAGCATGATACCGGCATCTGATCGAAAAATAAATGGCACACTTATTATAGCTCATTGTCTCAGGTACAACATACTCAAAGCTCAGCGTAAACGAAGATAAAACGACGGAGATGTTGCTCGCGAAAGACAACAATGTAGAATCCAGTTTTGAGAAAAAGTCATGTCCCGTAGAGAATACACGCAAAATGTGAAAATTGACATGCCTCCTTTAATCACAAAAATACGCCATGATGCCATTGTCAAAATGAAAAATACGTCGTGACTTTATTTGTAGAGATTTGTCTCAGCTAGAACATATCAAAATTTGGATGAAAATTGATCAATATTTACAGAGATACAATCAATTTTCCAAAAATATGCTGACGTCATAATATGCAAATTGAAATTTTGAGTTAGGAGGCCATTATGATGACGTCATGAGTTAATTGAGTGTCAAATGAGACATGAAATCATATCTCCGACTCATAATCTATCCAAATATGAAAAAGAATTGGGAGTATCTATCCATTCTGAAGAGCTACAATGGATTTTGTATAGGCATGTTTTTGCCCATATATGCTATGTATTACAAGAGCTCGCACGCACGGACATTTACCTTGAACGGAGGCAATCATGACGTCATGAGTTAATTGAGGGTTCGAACGGACTTTACCTTAACGGACGCTCATTTCGTTATTAATGGTCATAAAGAGATAAACATGGTATCAAATCGTTAGGAATAAATTGGGCAATACTATGATAGACAAAAAAAAGGCGATTCTCTTTTGCGTACGACCATTACGAACACAAACATGCGCGCAAATTTATGCTTGCGAAAATTTTCGAAATTTTCAAAATGCTTGAAATGGCCTAAAACGTACTCTAATTTGATCAAAAAGTGATTATGAGCATTTTTTATTTTTGCGCGCACCGACGCGCGGACGGATGCGTACGCGCGCGTTAATTGACCTTAAGTTGACCGGACGGATATTGACCATAATCGTTATAAATATGAATGAGAAATGATTTACGGTTATGAAGATATGATCATGAGTTGATACTCAGAGCACTTCACAAAATGGCGCCTGGATGACGTCACGATATGTTGATGAACTTGAAAATGTTCCTGTCACGTCTTAAGATGATGACCTATGACTGTGTTAAATTTGAAAGAAATTGGACGGTTCAATTTTGAGTAATCGTGCACACAAAAGAGTGGTCACAAATTTATTTTAATTGAATTGTGTTTTTGTACAAATTCAATTAAAATACTAGAAATTTAATTCGTCACGAAGACGAATAAGGTGGTCTGTCTAAGTCTTATGATAGAATTGAGAATGGGAGAAGTTATATAGACATGTAAACAATGATGATCATGATGACCATGATGATGATCATGATAGTAAAGGTGATGATGATGATGATAATGACAATGTTATATGATGATAAAAACAATAATGTTAATGATGATGATGAGCATAAGCATGATCCTGACATCTGATTGAAAAAATGAGGAAATAGTTAGATAGCAAATAGTCTCAGCTACAACATACTAAAATTTGGGAGAAAACTGTTGAATAACAACCGAGATACTGGTAAAAACACCTTGTCATGCAGATTCATGTTTTGAAAAAAGTGACCTCCCATAGACATAACACGCAAATATGACAAATTATGCATTGTCGCCTTTAATCGAATATTTCACTATGATGACGTCATCGAAATGAAAAATAAATGACATATTTCTGATAGAGAATTATCTCAGCTACAACATATTAAAATTTGGAAGAAAATTGATCAACATTAAGCGAGATGCAATCAATTTTCCAAAAATATGCTGACGAATTTTCGATACACTGCAATCAGTTTGCCTAGGGTGTGATTGTTACGTCACAATGGAGTTCGGGCATAGTGCGCATTTTGTTATACACGTAATATACATTGTCATTGTCACCAGCAGCTGGTGCGCGATGAAACGTACAACTGGGTCAATTATTGCTCACTAGTTTCACACGCGTTTTGCCGTTGACTTTTCAGATCGAGCAATAATATTTTTTCTATACAGTTAATAATGTATTTCGTATAGGTATGTTTTTGCCCATAAATGCTATGTATTACAAGAGCTCGCACACACAGACATTTACCTTAAACTGACGCTCATTTCGTTATTAATGGTCATAAAGAGATAAACATGGTATCAAATTGTTCGGAATAAAATGGGCAATACTATGATAGACAAAAAAGGCGATTCCAGGTTGCGTAAGACCATTACGAACACAAACGTGCGCGCAAATTTATGCGCGCGGAAAGGTGTGCGCACGCAAAATTTTCGAAATGCTTGAAATGGCCTAAAACGTACTCTAATTTGATCAAAAAGTGATTATGAGCATTTTTTATTTTTGTGCGCACCGACGCGCGGACGGACGCGTACGCGCGCGTTTATTGACCTTAAGTTGACCGGACGGATATTGACCATAATCGTTATAAATATGAATGAGAAATGATTTACGGTTAAGAAGATATGATCATGAGTTGATTCTCAGAGCACTTCGCAAAATGGCGCCTGGATGACGTCACGATATGTTGATGAACTTGAAAATGTTCCTGTCACGTCTTAAGATGATGACCTATGACTGTATTAAATTTGAAAGAAATTGGACGGTTCAATTTTGAGTAATCGTGCACACAAAAAAGTGGTCACAATTTATTTTAATTGAATTGTGTTTTTGTACAAATTCAATTAAAATACTAGAAATTTAATTCGTCATGGGGACGAATTAGGTGGTCTGTCTTCAATTCTTATGATTATGCTCATCTTCAATTTAATTACCCCGTGAAATTATGTTAATGTAAAATGATGTATTTATTGTATTAAGATATGAATTGATGAATGAAGTACTGATAAACTGATGAACTGATATATTGAACTGATGTAAAATGAACTGAATTGATTAGCTAAACGGACGAACTGAACTAAACTGATGAGCTGAACTGATGAACGAAATATTGAGCAATTATCATGATGATGCATAATTAAGTAATATTGACTGCCTTCTGGGCAATACGACGTATATCGCCCGAACCTAAGGTGAGGATGATATATGGCAAGTCGTATTGCCCTGAATTAGGCAGTAAATATTACTATTATTAACCACATCAGATATCTAGAGCAAACAAGAAACTCTTACTATCTTATACTATCTTATCAATTATAAATTACTATCTTATAAATTATGTAGCCTACACTCCACAGGATTTCCTAGCATTAGAAGTTGCAAAAACATCGTCAAACAAGCACTGTGCATCCAGTGCTTGACGAATTTTCGATACACTGCAAACAGTGTGCCAAGGGTTTGATTGTGACATCACAATAGAGTTCGTGCATGGTTCGCATTTTGTTATACGCGTAATATACATTGTCATTGTCACCAGCAGCTGGTGCGCGATGTTATTTACAACTGGCTCGATTATTTCTCACGAGTTTGACACGCAAAAAAATGTGGGGTCAACTTGCATCCTAAAGAGCTATAATGTATTTCGTATAGGCATGTTTTTGACCATATATGCTATGTATTACAAGAGCTCGCACGCACAGACATTTACCTTAAACGGACGCTCATTTCCTTATTAATGGTCATAAAGAGATAAACATGGTATCAAATTGTTCGGAAAAAATGGGAAATACTATGATAGACAAAAAATGATGATTTAAGGTTGCGTTCGACCATTACGAACAAAAACGTGCGCGCAAATTTATGCGCGCGGAAAGGTGTGCGCAAGCAAAATTCTCGAAATGCTTGAAATGGCCTAAAACGTACTCTAATTTGATCAAAAAGTGATTATGAGCCTTTTTTATTTTTGCGCGCACCGACGCGCGGACGGACGCGTATGCGCGCGTTTATTGACCTTAAGTTGACCGGACGGATATTGACCATAATCGTTATAAATATGAATGAGAAATGATTTACGGTTATGAAGATATGATCATGAGTTGATTCTCAGAGCACTTCACAAAATGGCGCCTGGATGACGTCACGATATATTGATGAACTTGAAAATGTTCCTGTCACGTCTTAAGATGATGACCTATAACTGTGTTAAATTTGAAAGAAATTGGACGGTTCAATTTTGAGTAATCGTGCACACAAAAGAGTGGTCACAAATTTATTTTAATTGAATTGTGTTTTTGTACAAATTCAATTAAAATACTAGAAATTTAATTCGTCATGGGGACGAATTAGGTGGTCTGTCTTCAATTCTTATGATCATGCTCATCTTCAATTCAATTACCCCATGAAATTATGTTAATGTAAAATGATGTATTAAGATATGAATTGATGAATGAAGTACTGATAAACTGATGAACTGATAAATTGAACTGATGTAAAATGAACTGAATTGATGAGCTAAACGGATGAACTGATGAACTAAACTAAACTGATGAGCTGAACTGATGAACGAAATATTGAGCAATTATCATGATGATGCATAATTAAGTAATATTGACTGCCTTCTAGGCAATACGACGTAAATCGCCCGGACCGAAGGTGAGGATGATATATGGCAAGTCGTATTGCCCTGAATTAGGCAGTAAATATTACTAATATTAACCACATCAGATATCTAGAGCAAACAAGAAACTCTTACTATCTCATACTATCTTATGAATTATAAATTATAAATTACTATCTTATAAATTATGTAGCCTACACTCCACAGGATTTCCTAGCATTAGAAGTTGCAAAAACATCGTCAAACAAGCACTGTGCATCCAGTGCTTGACGAATTTTCGATACGCTGCAAACAGTGTGCCAAGGGTCTGATTGTGACGTCACAATAGAGTTCGCACATGGTGCGCATTTTGTTATAAGCGTAATATACATTGTCATTGTCACCAGCAGCTGGTGCGCGATGTTATTTACAACTGGCTCGATTATTTCTCACGAGTTTGACACGCAAAAAATTGTGGGGTCAACTTGCATCCTAAAGAGCTATAATGTATTTCGTATCTATAGGCATGTTTTTTGACCATTTATGCTATGTATTACAAGAGCTCGCACGCACAGACATTTACCTTAAACGGACGCTCATTTCCTTATTAATGGTCATAAAGAAATAAACATGGTATCAAATTGTTCGGAAAAAAATGGGAAATACTATGATAGACCAAAAATGACGATTTAAGGTTGCGTTCGACCATTACGAACAAAAACGTGCGCGCAAATTTATGCGCGCGGAAAGGTGTGCGCACGCATAATTCTCGAAATGCTTGAAATGGCCTAAAACGTACTCTAATTTGATCAAAAAGTGATTATGAGCATTTTTTATTTTTGCGCGAACCGACGCGCGGACGGACGCGTACGCGCGCGTTAATTGACCTTAAGTTGACCGGACGGATATTGACCATAATCGTTATAAATATGAAGGAGAAATTATTTACGGTTATGAAGATATGATCATGAGTTGATTCTCAGAGCACTTCACAAAATGGCGCCTGGATGACGTCACGATATGTTGATGAACTTGAAAATGTTCCTGTTACGTCTTAAGATGATTACCTATGACTGTGTTAAATTTGAAAGAAATTGGACGGTTCAATTTTGAGTAATCGTGCACACAAAAAAGTGGTCACAAATTTATTTTAATTGAATTGTGTTTTTGTACAAATTCAATTAAAATACTAGAAATTTAATTCGTCATGGGGACGAATTAGGTGGTCTGTCTTCAAGTCTTATGATAGATTATAATATTTACTATATTGAGAAAGGGAGAAGTTATATAGACATGTAAACAATGATGATCATCATGATGATCATGATGATGATGATCTTGATAGTAATGGTGATGACGACTATGATGATGACGATGATCATGATGATGTTGATGATTATCATCAACAGACCACGATGACATTAGACTGAAAAAAATGAGAGAACATTTAGATAGTATATAGTCTCAGCTACAACATACTCAAAAATCAACAAAAATCAAGCCGAAATAACGGCGATATTGCTCGCAAAAGACAAGAATGTAGAATCCAGGTTTGAGAAAAAGTCATCTCCCATAAGGATTACACGCAAAAAGTAATGGATCTAGTGATAATAGGGTAATAATAAAGTAAATATGGTTGTTTATTACATTATTTGCGATTGTACGTGTTTTAATATTCAAAGGAGATGGTAGAGTGAAAGGTCAAAAAGAAAAAAAAGTGAAGAAAAAAAATTGTTGGAGACGCCCGGACTCGAACCAGGGACCTTGAGGTCTGAAGTCAAGTGCGTTACCGATATACCAAAACATTTCCCATAGAGATTACACGTAAACGGAAAATGGAATTATCAAATCCCACTTTGTAAGTGAAATATGAGCATGATCCCGGCATCTGATCGAAAAATAAAGGGCACACTTGTGATAGCTTATTTTCTCAGCTACAACATACTCAAAGCTCAGCGTAAACAAAGATAAAACGACGGAGATATTGCTCGCGAAAGACGAGAATGTAGAATCCAGTTTTGAGAAAAAGTCATGTCCCATAGAGAATACACGCAAAATGTGAAAAAATGACATGCCTCCTTTAATCGCAAAAAAAACGCCATGATACCTTTGTCAAAATGAAATTTTGTGGTGACTGTATTTGTAGAGAATATTCTCAGGTAGAACATATCCCAATTCGAAAGAAAATTGATCAATATTTACAGAGATACAATCAATTTTCCAAAAATCTGCTGACGTCATAATATGCAAATTAAAATTATGAGTTCGGAGGCCATTATGATGACGTCATGAGTTAATTGAGTGTCAAATGAGACATGAAATCATATCTCCGACTCATAATCTATCCAAATATGAAAAAGAATTGGGAGTATCTATCCATTCTGAAGAGCTACAATGGATTTTGTATAGGCATGTTTTTGCCCATATATGCTATGTATTACAAGAGCTCGCACGCACGGACATTTACCTTGAACGGAGGCAATCATGATGACGTCATGAGTTAATTGAGGGTTCGAATGGACTTTACCTTGAACGGACGCTCATTTCGTTATTAATGGTCATAAAGAGATAAACATGGTATCAAATCGTTTGGAATAAATTGGGCAATACTATGATAGACAAAAAAAAGGCGATTCTCGGTTGCGTACGACCATTACGAACACAAACATGAGCGCAAATTTATGCTTGCGAAAATTTTCGAAATTTTCGAAATGCTTGAAATGGCCTAAAACGTACTCTAATTTGATCAAAAAGTGATTATGAGCATTTTTTATTTTTGCGCGCACCGACGCGCGGACGGACGCGTACGCGCGCGTTAATTGACCTTAAGTTGACCGGACGGATATTGACCATAATCGTTATAAATATGAATGAGAAATGATTTACGGTTATGAAGATATGATCATGAGTTGATTCTCAGAGCACTTCACAAAATGGCGCCTGGATGACGTCATGATATGTTGATGAACTTGAAAATGTTCCTGTCACGTCTTAAGATGATGACCTATGACTGCCTTAAATTTGAAAGAAATTGGACGGTTCAATTTTGAGTAATCGTGCACACAAAAGAGTGGTCACAAATTTATTTTAATTGAATTGTGTTTTTGTACAAATTCAATTAAAATACTAGAAATTTAATTCGTCATGGGGACGAATTAGGTGGTCTGTCTTCAAGTCTTATGATAGATTATAATATTTACTATAATGAGAAAGGGAAAAGTTATATAGACATGTAAACAATGATGATCATCATGATGATCATGATGACGATGATCTTGGTAGTAATGGTGATGACGATGATGATGATCATGATGATCATGATGATGTTGATGATTATGATCAACAGACTACGATGACAGAATGAAAAAAATGAGAGAACATTTAGATAGTATATAGTCTCAGCTACAACATACTCAAAAATCAAGCCGAAATAACGGCGATATTGCTCGCAAAAGACAAGAATGTAGAATCCAGATTTGAGAAAAAGTCATCTTTCATGAGGATTACACGCAAAAAGTAATGGATGTAGTGATAATAGGGTAATAATAAAGTAAATGCGGTTGTTTATTACATTATTTGCGATTGTACGTGTTTTAATATTCAAAGGAGATGGTAGAGTGAAAGGTCAAAAAGAAAAAAAAGTGAAGAAAAAAAATTGTTGGAGACGCCCGGACTCGAACCAGGGACCTCGAGGTCGGAAGTCAAGTGCGTTACCGATATACCAAAACATTTCCCTTAGAGATTACACGTAAACGGAAAATGGAATTATAAATCCCACTTTGTAAGTGAAATATGAGCATGATCCGGGCATCTGATCGAAAAATAAAGGGCACACTTGTGATAGCTTATTTTCTCAGCTACAACATACTCAAAGCTCAGCGTAAACAAAGATAAAACGACGGAGATATGGGTCTGATTGTGACGTCACAATAGAGTTCGTTTATGGTGCGCATTTTGTTATACGCGTAATATACACTGTCATTGTCACCAGCAGCTGGTGCGCGATGTTATTTACAACTGGCTCGATTATTTCTCAAGAGTTTGACACACAAAAAATTGTGGGGTCAACTTGCATCCTAAAGAGCTATAATGTATTTTGTATAGGCATGTTTTTGACCATATATGCTATGTATTACAAGAGCTCGCACGCACAGACATTTACCTTAAACGGACGCTCATTTCCTTATTAATGGTCATAAAGAGATAAACATGGTATCAAATTGTTCGAAAAAAAATGGGAAATACTATGATAGACAAAAAATGACGATTTAAGGTTGCGTTCGACCATTACGAACAAAAACGTGCGCGCAAATTTATGCGCGCGGAAAGGTGTGCGCACGCAAAATTCTCGAAATGCTTGAAATGGCCTGAAACGTACTCTAATTTGATCAAAAAGTGATTATGAGCATTTTTTATTTTTGCGCGCACCGACGCGCGGACGGACGCGTACGCGCGCGTTTATTGACCTAAGTTGACCGGACGGATATTGATCATAATCGTTATAAATATGAATGAGAAATGATTTACGGTTATGAAGATATGATCATGAGTTGATTCTCAGAGCACTTCACAAAATGGCGCCTAGATGACGTCATGATATTTTGATGAACTTGAAAATGTTCCTGTCACGTCTTAAGATGATGACCTATGACTGTGTCAAATTTAATTGAAATTGCACGGTTCAGTTTTGAGTAATCGTGCACACAAAAAAGTGGTCACAAATTTATTTTAATTGAATTGTGTTTTTGTACAAATTCAATTAAAATACTAGAAATTTAATTCGTCACGAAGACGAATAAGGTGGTCTGTCTAAGTCTCATGATAGATTTGAGAATGGGAGAAGTTATATAGACATGTAAACAATGATGATCATGATGAACATGATGATGATCATGATAGTAAAGGTGATGATGATCATGATAATGAAAATGTTATATGATGATAAAAACGATAATGTTAATGATGATGATGATAATGATCATGATCATGGTGATGTTGATGATCATCATCTTCAGACCATGATGATGATGATGATGATAATGATCATGATCATGGTGATGTTGATGATCATCATCTTCAGACCATGATGATGATGATGATGGTGACATTGATGATGATGATGATAATGATGATATTGATGATGATGATGACGATGATGAGTATGAACATGATCCTGACATCTGATTGAAAAAATGAGAAAATATTTAGATAGAAAATAATCTCAGCTACAACATACTAAAATTTGGGAGAAAACTGTTGGATAATAACCGAGATACTGGTCAAAACACATTGTCATGCAGATTCATGTTTTGAAAAAAGTGACCTCCCATAGACATAACACGCAAATATGACAAATTATGCATTGTCGCCTTTAATCGAATATTTTACTATGATGACGTCATCTAAATGAAAAATAAATGACATTTTTCTGATAGAAAATTATCTCAGCTACAACGTATCAAAATCTGGGAGAAAATCGATCACCGATAAGTGAGATAATCTCAAATAAACAAAGACAAAAATGACGTCATCAACAAAATACATTTGTTTGAGTTTAGATGCCAATATGATGACTTTATTTCACTTTGTACGAGTCAAGGTGGTATGAAATCATATCTCCAACTCATGCTTTCTCCAACCATGATATAAAAATTGGGGGTCAATGGACTATCTGAAGAGCTATTTCGATTTTTAAAATGGCATGTTTTTGATCAAATTTGCACTATATTGCCCATAGCAGTACGCGCGGATTTTGAACTTTGACGCACGCTCACGGCCTTATGAAATATGAAGAGTGACTGAAATTAATGTTAATTGTCAATTACGTTAAGAGGAATCCAAATCATGTAAACATTTTGAATTTGACCTTTTCCGCGCGCTGTGAGCGCGCACACCGCGCGCGGGGACACTTACGGACGGAAAATTTTGAAATGCTTAAAATGACCTGATTCGTACTCTCGTTTAAAAGTTTAGTGATTTTGAGCAATTTTAAAATTTTGACGCGCACATACGCGCGCGTCATGACCTTTATGTGACCTTTGATGACATGACCTGTTGACCCTTGACCTAAAGTATATGTGATATGAATATGAATGACCTTTGCTGATGCATCATGAAGATATGATGGATAACGTGATTTCACAAAATGGCGCCTGGATGACGTCACGATAACCTAATGACCTTAAAAATGTTCCTGTCACGTCTCATGATAATGACCTATGACTGTGCCAAAATTGAATCAAATTGACATAACCAATCTTACGTTATCCGACACACAAAAAAGTGAAGAAATAAATAAAAACAAGAGCTCGCACGCAGAGACATTTACCTTAAACGGACGCTCATTTCGTTATTAATGGTCATAAAGAGATAAACATGGTATCAAATTGTTCGGAAAAAAATGGGCAATACTATGATAGACAAAAAATGACAATTTTAGTTTGCGTTCGATCATTACGAACAAAAACGTGCGCGCAAATTTATGCGCGCGCAAAGGTGTGCGCACGCAAAATTTTCGAAATGCTTGAAATGGCCTAAAACGTACTCTAATTCGATTAAAAAGTGATTATGAGCATTTTTTATTTTTACGCGCACCAACGTACGAACGTACGCGTACGCGCGCGTTTATTGACCTCAAGTTGACCGGACGGATATTGACCTTAATCGTTATAAATATGAATGAGAAATGATTTACGGTTATGAAGATATGATCATGAGTTGACTTTCAGAGTACTTCACAAAATGGCGCCTGGATGACGTCACGATATTTTGATGAACTTGAAAATGTTCCTGTCACGTCTTAAGATAATGACCTCTGACTGTGTCAAATTTGAAAGAAATTGGACGGTTCAATTTTGAGTAATCGTGCACACAAAATAGTGGTCACAAATTTATTTTAATTGAATTGTGTTTTTGTACAAATTCAATTAAAATACTAGAAATTTAATTCGTCATGGGGACGAATTAGGTGGTCTGTCTTCAATTTTCATGATCATTGACACGTCAAAAAGTAAAAAAATTGATGAAAAAAAATTGTTGGAGACGCCCGGACTCGATCCAGGGACCTCGAGGTCGGAAGTCAAGTGCGTTACCGATATACCAAAATATTTCCCATAGAGATTACACGGAAACGGAAAATACAATTCTCAAATCCCACTTTGTAAGTGAAATATTAGCATGATACCGGCATCTGATCGAAAAATAAATGGCACACTTATTATAGCTCATTGTCTCAGCTACAACATACTCAAAGCTCAGCGTAAACGAAGATAAAACGACGGAGATGTTGCTCGCGAAAGACAACAATGTAGAATCCAGTTTTGAGCAAAAGTCATGTCCCGTAGAGAATACACGCAAAATGTGAAAATTGACATGCCTCCTTTAATCACAAAAATACGCCATGATGCCATTGTCAAAATGAAAAATACGTCCTGACTTTATTTGTAGAGATTTGTCTCAGCTAGAACATATCAAAATCTGGATGAAAATTGATCAATATTTACAGAGATACAATCAATTTTCCAAAAATATGCTGACGTCATAATAAGCAAATTGAAATTTTGAGTTCGGAGGCCATTATGATGACGTCATGAGTTAATTGAGTGTCAAATGAGACATGAAATCATATCTCCGACTCATAATCTATCCAAATATGAAAAAGAATTGGGAGTATCTATCCATTCTGAAGAGCTACAATGGATTTTGTATAGGCATGTTTTTGCCCATATATGCTATGTATTACAAGAGCTAGCACGCACGGACATTTACCTTGAACGGAGGCAATCATGATGACGTCATGAGTTAATTGAGGGTTCGAACGGACTTTACCTTGAACGGACGCTCATTTCGTTATTAATGGTCATAAAGAGATAAACATGGTATCAAATCGTTTGGAATAAATTGGGCAATACTATGATAGACAAAAAAAGGCGATTCTCGGTTGCGTACGACCATTACGAACACAAACATGCGCGCAAATTTATGCTTGCGAAAATTTTCGAAATTTTCGAAATGCTTGAAATGTCCTAAAACGTACTCTAATTTGATCAAAAAGTGATTATGAGCATTTTTTATTTTTGCGCGCACCGACGCGCGGACGGACGCGTACCCGCGCGTTAATTGACCTTAAGTTGACCGGACGGATATTGACCATAATCGTTATAAATATGAATGAGAAATGATTTACGGTTATGAAGATATGATCATGAGTTGATTCTCAGAGCACTTCACAAAATGGCGCCTGGATGACGTCACGATATGTTGATGAACTTGAAAATGTTCCTGTCACGTCTTAAGATGATGACCTATGACTGTGTCAAATTTGAAAGAAATTGGACGGTTCAATTTTGAGTAATCGTGCACACAAAAGAGTGGTCACAAATTTATTTTAATTGAATTGTGTTTTTGTACAAATTCAATTAAAATACTAGAATTTAATTCGTCACGAAGACGAATAAGGTGGTCTGTCTAAGTTTTATGATAGATTTGAGAATGGGAGAAGTTATATAGTATGTAAACAATGATGATCATGATGAACATGGTGATGATCATGATAGTAAAGGTGATGATGATGATGATAATGATAATGTTATATGACGATAAAAACGACAAAGTTAATGATGATGATGAGCAAAAGCATAATCCTGACAACTGATTAAAAAAATTGAGGAAATATTTAGATAGCAAATAGTCTCAGCTACAACATACTAAAATTTGGGAGAAAACTATTGAATAACAATCGAGATCCTGGTTAAAACACCTTGTCATGCAGATTCATGTTTTGAAAAAAGTGACCTCCCATAGACATAACACGTAAATATGACAAATTATGCATTGTCACCTTTAATCGAATATTTAACTATGATGACGTCAGATAAATGAAAAATAAATGACATATTTCTGATAGAGAATTATCTCAGCTACATCATAACAAAATCTGGGAGAAGATCGATCACCGATAAGTGAGATAATCTCAAATAAACAAAGACAAGAATGACGTCATCAACAAAATACATTTGTTTGAGTTTAGATGCCAATATGATGACTTTATTTCACTTTGTACGAGTCAGGGTGGTATGAAATCATATCTCCAACTCATGCTTTCTCCAACCATGATATAAAAATTGGGGGTCAATGGACTATCTGAAGAGCTATTTCGATTTTTAAAATGGCATGTTTTTGATCAAATTTGCACTATATTGCCCATAGCAGTACGCGCGGATTTTGAACTTTGACACACGCTCACGGCCTTATGAAATATGAAGAGTGACTGAAATTAATGTAAATTGTCAATTACGTTAAGAGGAATCAAAATCATGTAAACATTTTGAATTTCACCTTTTCCGCGCGCTGTGAGCGCGCACACCGCGCGCGGGGACACTTACGGTCGGAAAATTTTGAAATGCTTAAAATGACCTGATTCGTACTCTCGTTTAATAGTTTAGTAATTTTGAGCAATTTTAAATTTTGACGCGCACATACGCGCGCGTCATGACCTTTATGTGACCTTTGATGACATGACCTGTTGACCCTTGACCTAAAGTATATGTGATATGAATATGAATGACCTTTGCTGATGCATCATGAAGATATGATGGATAACGTGATTTCACAAAATGGCGCCTGGATGACGTCACAATAACCTAATGACCTTAAAAATGTTTCTGTCACGTCTCATGATAATGACCTATGACTGTGCCAAAATTGAATCAAATTGACATAACCAATCTTACGTTATCCGACACACAAAAAAGTGAAGAAATAAATAAAAATAAATAAATAATAATAATAATAATAATAAAGAAGAAAGAAAATTCTGACGAAATCAATAGGTGGTCTGTTGATAACAGACCACCTAACTAGAAATTTAATTCGTCACGAAGACGAATAAGGTGGTCTGTCTTCAAGTCTTATAATAGATTATAATATTTACTATATTGAGAAAGGGAGAAGTTATATAGACATGTAAACAATGATGATCATCATGATGATCATGATGATGATGATCTTGATAGTAATGGTGATGACGATGATGATCATGATGATGATCATGATGATGTTGATGATTATCATCAACATACCACGATGACAGACTGAGACTGAAAAATGAGAGAACATTTAGATAGTATATAGTCTCAGCTACAACATACTCAAAAGTCAACAAAAATCAAGCCGAAATAACGGCGATATTGTTCGCAAAAGACAAGAATGTAGAATCCAGATTTGAGAAAAAGTCATCTCCCATAAGGATTACACGCAAAAAGTAATGGATCTAGTGATAATAGGGTAATAATAAAATAAATATGGTTGTTTATTACATTATTTGCGATTGTACGTGTTTTAATATTCAAAGGAGATGGTAGAGTGAAAGGTCAAAAAGAAAAAAAATGAAGAAAAAAATTGTTGGAGACGCCCGGACTCGAGCCAGGGACCTCGAGGTCGGAAGTCAAGTGCGTTACCGATAGAACAAAACATTTCCCATAGAGAGTACACGTAAACGGAAAATGGAATTATCAAATCCAACTTTGTAAGTGAAATATGAGCATGATCCCGGCATCTGATCGAGAAATAAATGGCACATTTGTGATAGCTCATTGTCTCAGCTACAACATATCCAAAGCTCAGCGTAAACAAAAATAAAACGACAGAAATATTGCTCGCGAGAGACAAGAATGTAGAATCCAGTTTTGAGAAAAAGTCATATCCCATAGAGAATACACGCAAAATGTGAAAATTGACATGCCTCCTTTAATCACAAAAATACGCCATGATGCCATTGTCAAAATGAAAAATACGTCGTGACTTTATTTGTAGAGATTTGTCTCAGCTAGAACATATCAAAATTTGGATGAAAATTGATCAATATTTACAGAGATACAATCAATTTTCTAAAAATATGCTGACGTCATAATATGCAAATTGAAATTTTGAGTTCGGAGGCCATTATGATGACGTCATGAGTTAATTGAATGTCAAATGAGACATGAAATCATATCTCCGACTCATAATCTATCCAAATATGAAAAAGAATTGGGAGTATCTATCCATTCTGAAGAGCTACAATGGATTTTGTATAGGCATGTTTTTGCCCATATATGCTATGTATTAGAAGAGCTCGCACGCACGGACATTTACCTTGAACGGAGGCAATCATGATGACGTCATGAGTTAATTGAGGGTTCGAACGGACTTAACCTTGAACGGACGCTCATTTCGTTATTAATGGTCATAAAGAGATAAACATGGTATCAAATCGTTTGGAATAAATTGGGCAATACTATGATAGACAAAAAAAAGGCGATTCTCGGTTGCGTACGACCATTACGAACACAAACATGCGCGCCAATTTATGCTTGCGAAAATTTTCGAAAATTTCGAAATGCTTGAAATGGCCTAAAACGTACTCTAATTTGATCAAAAAGTGATTATGAGCATTTTTTATTTTTACGCGCATCGACGCGCGGACGGACACGTACGCGCGCGTTAATTGACCTTAAGTTGACCGGACGGATATTGACCATAATCGTTATAAATATGAATGAGAAATGATTTACGGTTATGAAGATATGATCATGAGTTGATTCTCAGAGCACTTCACAAAATGGCGCCTGGATGACGTCACGATATGTTGATGAACTTGAAAATGTTCCTGTCACGTTTTAAGATGATGACCTATAACTGTCTTAAATTTGAAAGAAATTGGACGGTTCAATTTTGAGTAATCGTGCACACAAAAGAGTGGTCACAAATTTATTTTAATTGAATTGTGTTTTTGTACAAATTCAATTAAAATACTAGAAATGTAATTCGTCATTGAGACGAATTAGGTGGTCTGTTATTACATTTTGACGACGCTGATCTTGTGAAGAAATGTCACAGCTACAATATATCGAAATTTAGAAGAAAATCGATCAATATTAACAGAGATACAATCAATTGTCCCTAGATATGCTGATATCATAATATGCAAATTCGTTATTTGAGTTCCATGGTCATTATGATGATGTCATGATATAAGAGATAAAGTAAATCTGCCGACACATACTTTGTTTGAACATGAAAAAAAAGTTGAGGGTCACCAGGCATCCAAAAGAGCTATAAAGGATTTTGTATAGCCATGATTTTGTCCATGTATGCTATGTATTACAAAAGCTCGCACGTACGGATATTTATCTGAAACGGACGCTCATTCCGTTATTAATGGTCATAAAGAGATGAACATGGTATAATTTGAATGAAACTCACCTTTGTTTATTACGCATAATACCAAATTAAGAAGATTCTGACATGTCGCTTTTAATGGCAATTTTTTAAACTATAATTAGGTCATCAAAATGAAGATTGGTGACCACTTTTCTTGTAGAGAATTGTCTCAGTTACAACATATCAAAAATTGGGAGAAAAATTATCAATATTGTCACGAAAATGGTTTTATTTCGTAGGTAGCTATGTTTAGAATCAAGAAAGTCACTTGTCTTATTTCTTTTTCCTGATATCTTCGGCGCAGATGGCGCAATTCCAGTTATATATATTACGTTGTTATGGTCACTTGTTAGTTTATCTAATGCATATGCAAACTACGTTTCAAGACATTGTTTGATCGTGCATGTTTTAGACAGCTTTGATCTGTTAACTATTTTACCATAGATATATATATATATTTATTTATTTATTCTTATAGATTAAAATAAGTGTTTTCGTTTGGTATATGATTCATTTAGATCCAATAATTGGAAAGTGAAATTATAACTAATGCTTGTATAATTCTTGCAAACGTAACCACAACAATAAATGTTTAAGGAATGTGTATGTAGATCAAGTGATCTATATTCTGATAGGTTTCATTTGCGCGTTTTGTTCGTTTTCAGATATCCTATCGAGGTTATCTTGGAAAGTGGGGAATCCCTCTTTGTGTGCGAGGGAGTGCCCTTCAACTTTGGGGTGGTACTCCCTCTCCGAGTTTTATACAGGGCATCATCTTCTGGTATAGTGGAGACAATGACTGTTGTGGAGGAGGCAGAGTAAGACGTGTAATTTTTTTGTCTTGATATCGCTTTTTTTAAAGCACAATTATTTGTAATTTATGATTGGTAGGATTTGCAAACTTTTGGCTTTATCTGTCTTTTTGAAAATTCTTCCCTAAAATTAATATGTTTTATTGACATAACATTTTTCCAACATTGGTTTTATTTTGTAGGTAGCTATGTTTGGAATCAAGAAAGTTACTTGTCTTAATCCGTTTTCCTCATATCTTCGGCGCAGATGGCGGAATTCCAGTTAGATATACGGTGCTATGGTCCAGGCACGTAGCCACGAGAAGGGGGTGGGGGGGGGGGGGGGGGGGGGGGGGGGGGGGGGGGGTGGGGGGGGGAGGGGGGTGTGTGCCCTCCACAATTTCCAAGATCGGTTGAATATTTTTAGACCCCTCCCCAGGACAGCGATCGATTACATGTATGTCCCCCCCCCCCCCAAAAAAAAAAAAAAAAAAAAAAAAAAAACATCAAGCTCTGGCTACGTGCCTGCTATGGTCACGTGTTATTTATGGCTACTTGTTACTACTTTATCTAATGCATATGCAAACTAAGTTTCAAGACATTGTTTGATCGTGCATGTTTTTAGAAAGTTTTGATCTATTAACTATTTCACCATAGATATATATATATATTTTGTTAATTCTTATAGATTAAAATAAGTGTTTTCGTTTGAAACAAATTACAAACTACTGTTGCTCGTTTTTTGTAAAAAGCCTCTTGATTTTCCTTATACCTTTTGAAGCTTATGAATGACATGTAATTTTGAGCTTTGGTAAAGTGGATTGGTAAAACTATTGCATGAGGCAGTGATTTTAATCATGACAAACCTGATGTAATATGCTGTAGCTAAGACATTTGTCTACAAGATCAATGTCTATCATCTATGAGAGAGAGAGAAATGGCAGTAGACAGATATAAAGGAGAAAGGGAGACGGGATATAGTTATGTAAAAATAAATGAGCTGGACAGAGAGATAGAAGAGGAATCAGACTGCATGCTCTTGAAAGGAGGCAGCGAGGACAGTACGGAAACATGATAGGGTGAAATTATAATACAAGGGGCAAAGAGATACGAGAAGAGCAAGAGAAAATTAAGAAACATCCGAATACATAATAGAGGGAGAATGAAAACCAGAGGCGGGAAAGGAAGAGGATGAGAGAGTAGGGCAAAAACATAGGGAGAAAGAGCAATAGAAAAAGGGAGAAGCAGAGGAAGAGAGAGAGAGGTTCAAAGAGTAGAGAGAGAGAGGGAGAGAGGGAAAGAGAAAGAGATGCAGAGAAAGAGGAGAGGGGCAGATCAAGAGAGGGGAAGGAAAACAGTAAGAGAGGAGAGAGAGAGAGAGAGAAATGGTGCTAGAGAGCAGAAGAGTGTGAGAGAGTGTCTGGATTTTTTTTTTTTTTTTAAAGCGTTGGGACGTAACCGACTTTTCTAAATTATGGGAGTGAAAGTATTGATGTTTTTAAAGCAAGTACAAATTCAAACACACCAATCAATCAAACACGGCGACTCAGCATCCCAACTTTTTAACTACGTGATGTCTCAAAATAAATAAGCACTTCGAAACGAAATCAGTTCAGTGAAATCAATTTATCATTCCGGAATTTAACTGGTTTCACATTTTACAAAGTGAAAATGTACGTAATTATTAACGAAGAAAAACCTGACTAAACGATGTTTTTCTTTAATGATTGAAAATAAAGTTCAAAGAAATAAAGAGAAATTAAAAATACATGTACATCAATATGGAAACGATCACAAATTAGTTCAAGGAATAAAATAACAATAACAATAATGGAAACTTAAATATATTGCACATCATACATAAAATAAATCGAATTTACATACATGGATGAGTGGGGGGAAAAGAAGATAAACAAGAGAGAATGGACAAAGCATTTCATTTCCTTTTTTTGTAACATTTAGATTTTGATCATTTACATTTTAAACACAATTAACATAACTTGATAGATAAAACGTGATGGTGATAATATGGGATTTACAGGTTTTAAAAATAATAAACTCTATTAGCAAATATGAAAAAGTTGGAAATTAAGAAATGAAATGGGCACATGCAAAAGATCTAAAGAAACTAGCGTGTGTAAATAATGTGTAAAAAAAAAAATTAAAAACACGCAGTGTCTTTCTGGCATTAATTTTTTGCTCAATATTTTTTAGAGTGATTTTCGAGAAATTCGGCAAGAATGAATTTCACAATGTCAAGGACAAAATAATACGGATGCCCACTTATGACTATCTAAACACATCGGAAAGAAAATTCACAATATTGACAACTGAATATCGCTTAAATTCAAAGACATTACTTTTTTCGTTTTAAATATAATGACTGTTATAAATTTAAAAGAAAACGATTTTTCTTTTAATGCATGAAAATAAAATCGTCATTTTAAAGTGAAGATGCCTGTAATTATAAATGAAGAAAAACCTGACTGGTCAATTACTTGAACGCAATACCAAAGTACCAATGTATATATTTCTTACACTTATTAGTTCAAACAAAGATATTCCGTTTTGCCTGAATAAGAATAGAATAAACTTTTGATTTGAGAACATATGAGATATAAATAATGGGATATCAAACTGCAATGTCTTTCAAAAACGCTGCGTAGACTTGTCGACGGAAGACACGTGGCGACGACTGTCAATGTTCTGTTTCAGAGATGCTGAAATGTCCGGCGTCCTGAACTTCGATGAACTACGTGTAGTCTAGGAGCGAAGACCCATGGTAGAAATTGACGATACCGGTAAAAGAAACTCTGCAACCATGTAAATCTCGGCCAGTTGAACCTATTGTTACCAAAATAAGATAGACATAGTTTGTCCGAAATACAGCGATAAAAACTATCATCGTCGAACAAGGTCAAACGACTTCTAAAAATGTATAGCAGCATATAATGTCATCTCATAATCAATGGTATTACAAATGTCATAACTATTAGGTAGCATTTAAGCAAGAAATACAAGTACTACATATGCTGTAACAAAAAGTTGGGCAGATGTTACAGGGTAAATCGAATTTGAGCAAATTTTGTCCGATAATTGGGTTATGTTCTCCCAACCATTTACTATATGAAGTTACCTAATGGAAGGTTTAAAAAAAAAATAGGTTGGGTATGTGTTTTTTGGCAAATCGATATTGGGCAAATATTGTCCTAATTGGGTTATTTTCTATCAACCGTGTAGTTACCGATGAAATAATTGGGTAATGTTATTGAGCATATTAATGTTGGGTTATTTTCTCCCAGCCATTTACTACATGTATAGTTACCTAATTAAATGTTGAAAATTAGTTGGGCAGATGTTACTGGGCAAACGTAAGTCAACGACTTTAATGTAACAATAGGGTTTTCTTCTTACATTAAAGGCGTCGTGGTCAAGCGGATATATCACAGGACTGAGTTTATAAAGGTTCGCGGTTCGAGTCCCGCCGCGGCACTAATGTCCTTTTATATTTATATATATAATATTTTATTCAACTTAGTTGCCCTAACTAGGTGTCTAATATGCTATACATTATGGTGAGAATTGGGCGAATCTCTCATAGGGTAAATTTGTGTTGGTTAAAGGTATTTTCTTTTTATTAAACACTTGGTAAATCCTGCAAAATCTTCAATTTGCCCAACATAATCGCCCTCATGTTGGGTAAAAATGGGGCTATTTTTTGCCCAATTTCATTTAGAGTGAAATTATACTTTCGAGAAATTCGGCAAAGTGACTCACAATGTCAAGGACACTGAAATACGGATGCCCACTCATGACTATCAAAACATATCGGAAAGAAATTCACAATATTGACAACTGAATATCGCTAAAATTCAAAGACATTACTATTTTTGTTTTCATATAATGACTGTTTCTTTTAATAAATGAAAATAAAGTCGTCTACAAACGTATTTAGCATCATTAATTAAGTCCAATAAATTTGACAAGAAACTACTTATAACTTGTTTCTTTTGCTAAGAATGGCTATCATGAATTACAAAGTACATACCCGATAACTAGGAAAAAACGTAGAGATGAGTTACAAAGCAGCTCTCAGCAAACAAGGTTACATGCATCAATTTCTACTACTCTACAAAAGAGTGAACCTGCCCAGACAGACTAGTGAAGATGGTAGCTGTTGGGAGCTATGCCGAAGATCTCGGGGAGAAACTGGTTCGATTCTCCGTGGAGAAAGATGTAACCAAATTACACACTAAGTATAGCTGATAATGTATCAACAACCGGGATACTGCTCTGCTCTGAACTAAACGTAATACAACCTAGGAGTTAACACACTGAACCGAGACGGAACCGCCCTAAAAGGGCGAGTTGTAATTGGTTATTTTCCGTAACCAAGATTAACATAATTTACATAATAAATTACCGTTCGTGTCTTGGAAGTACACCTGTATATTTTGTTTAATTTAACCGCGTCTTAAATATACCAGATTACGTTACATTGTAACACATGATATTGAGTTATGCGAGGGAAGAGTTTGGGTTGCGAGGGAGGAGTTTGAGGCGACAGATGAGCAGAGAGAGAGAAATGGTGATAGAGAGTAGAAGAGAGTGTGTGAGAGAGTGTGTCTGATTGTGTAGAAAAATGTGGAGGGCCGAAGAACTCAAGTTTGGAGATATAATTGGGAAATTAATGAAGTCATATTTTTACACGTGTTAACATACTGAAGGGATTAATTTAGAGACGGTGCTTTTGGCGTCATGTGTTGCTGTAATGGATGTATGGTTTTAACCAATCAGAACGCAGGAAACCGGACATCCATACAACCATGCATCCATACATCTATGTAACTATACAGCTATAGAACGAATGCAAAGTCGTTTTGGGATGTTGAGGTCATGGTTAAAATATTACTCAGACGAAACATGTAAAATGACTACTTATATTAAGG
The DNA here is from genome assembly GCF_000002235.5 of Strongylocentrotus purpuratus. Lineage (NCBI taxonomy): Eukaryota > Metazoa > Echinodermata > Echinoidea > Camarodonta > Strongylocentrotidae > Strongylocentrotus > Strongylocentrotus purpuratus. Next base: position 32,585 of record NW_022145530.1, on the reverse strand, counting down.
CGCCACGGATTTATTCAAGTGGCATTCGGAATGCAGCCAAAATGCCCCTATCAGAATACATTGTTTTGGCAATTTAACAAAAATCATGTTTACCGTTCCCGCACGCTTCTTCTTTTTTTTTTTAATGAATAAATTTAATGAAGAGCTTGATTAAAAAAGGAGCTAACTCTATTTTCTAAAATCAAAATTTAGTTTTTATGTCTTTAAATACTCATTTCTCTTATGGGATAAAATGCACTATATCACATTCTGAAATTAGTTATCAAATTATGTTTTATCCCAAAATGAGCTAAATCCATGAAGAATTTTTTGTTGTTGTAAATATGAACATACATTACTAAAGGGAAAGTGGTAGAATAAAAAAAAGTGATTTACTCGGAAAACCCCAAAGTGGACTTAGTGCTTTTGGAATTGAAACACTTTATATTTAAAATATGAAAAATATACTGCTAAAAAAAATATTTTTTCTGTATTAAAAAAAAAAAAAAGCTGGCGGCCATCTTTAAAAAATAGCCCGACTGGCTGGACATCTAAGACTGATGATGATGATGATGATGATGATGATGATGAAGATGATGAACAGCATATGTATGGCGCCATATATCTGTTTTAAAAAAAACATTCAAAGGTGCGAGCTCCATGGCGGAACGTGCCCTACACATGAAAACTATACATTCATTATGTTTGCCATCTTGCACTATTCACATTTCATAGCAAGTTATTTTCCTAATGGTGACTAGAACGCATGTAAAGTCGTTACGTTACGCTCTGAATGGCTGTATAATATCCTGCATTGTGATTGGTTAAAATTTGTCCAATTATAATTGGGTTATTTTCTATCAACCGTGTAGTTACCGATGAAATAATTGGGTAATGTTATTGAGCATATTAATGTTGGGTTGTTTTCTCCCAGCCGTTTACTATTGTATAGTTACCTAATTAAATGTTCAAAATTAGTTGGCCAGATGATAATGAACAGCATATGTATGGCGCCATATATCTGTTTAAAAAAAAACATTCAAAGGTGCGAGCTCCATGGCGGAAGTTGCCCTACACATGAGAACTATACATCCATTATGTTTGCCATCTTGCACTATTCATATTTCATAGCAAGTTATTTTCCTAAAGATAATAGTTGTTTTGCTGACAAAAAAATAAATAGTTTAGCTGAGATGAATGTTTGTTCTCTTTCCAATTAATTTCATTCTTGGTATTTTTCCCACTTGTTCGAAGATTTGAAAGAGCTGAGCAGGTGAGAGTGTGAGTTATGCGAGGGAGCAGTTTAGGTTGCGAGGGAGGACTGCAAAACAACTATTAGTTGTTTTGCTGACAAAAAAAAAATAGTTTAGCTGAGATGAATGTTTGTTCTCTTTCCAATTAATTTCAGTCTTGGTATTTTCCCACTTCTTCGAAGATTTCAAAGAGCTAGAGCAGGTGAGAGTGTGAGTTATGCGAGGGAGGAGTTTGAGGCGATAGATGAGCAGATAGAGAGAAATGGTGACTAGAACGCATGTAAAGTCGTTACGTTACGCTCTGAATGGCTGTATAATATCCTGCATTGTGATTGGTTAAAATTTGTCCAATTATAATTGGGTTATTTTCTATCAACCGTGTAGTTACCGATGAAATAATTGGGTAATGTTATTGAGCATATTAATGTTGGGTTGTTTTCTCCCAGCCGTTTACTATTGTATAGTTACCTAATTAAATGTTCAAAATTAGTTGGCCAGATGATAATGAACAGCATATGTATGGCGCCATATATCTGTTTAAAAAAAAACATTCAAAGGTGCGAGCTCCATGGCGGAAGTTGCCCTACACATGAGAACTATACATCCATTATGTTTGCCATCTTGCACTATTCATATTTCATAGCAAGTTATTTTCCTAAAGATAATAGTTGTTTTGCTGACAAAAAAATAAATAGTTTAGCTGAGATGAATGTTTGTTCTCTTTCCAATTAATTTCATTCTTGGTATTTTTCCCACTTGTTCGAAGATTTGAAAGAGCTGAGCAGGTGAGAGTGTGAGTTATGCGAGGGAGCAGTTTAGGTTGCGAGGGAGGACTGCAAAACAACTATTAGTTGTTTTGCTGACAAAAAAAAAATAGTTTAGCTGAGATGAATGTTTGTTCTCTTTCCAATTAATTTCAGTCTTGGTATTTTCCCACTTCTTCGAAGATTTCAAAGAGCTAGAGCAGGTGAGAGTGTGAGTTATGCGAGGGAGGAGTTTGAGGCGATAGATGAGCAGATAGAGAGAAATGGTGACTAGAACGCATGTAAAGTCGTTACGTTACGCTCTGAATGGCTGTATAGTATCCTGCATTGTGATTGGTTAAAATATTGTCCAATTATAATTGGGTTATTTTCTATCAACCGTGTAGTTACCGATGAAATAATTGGGTAATGTTATTGAGCATATTAATGTTGGGTTGTTTTCTCCCAGCCGTTTACTACATGTATAGTTACCTAATTAAATGTTCAAAATTAGTTGGCCAGATGATAATGAACAGCATATGTATGGCGCCATATATCTGTTTAAAAAAAAACATTCAAAGGTGCGAGCTCCATGGCGGAAGTTGCCCTACACATGAGAACTATACATCCATTATGTTTGCCATCTTGCACTATTCATATTTCATAGCAAGTTATTTTCCTAAAGATAATAGTTGTTTTGCTGACAAAAAAATAAATAGTTTAGCTGAGATGAATGTTTGTTCTCTTTCCAATTAATTTCATTCTTGGTATTTTTCCCACTTGTTCGAAGATTTGAAAGAGCTGAGCAGGTGAGAGTGTGAGTTATGCGAGGGAGGAGTTTGAGGCGATAGATGAGCAGATAGAGAGAAATGGTGACTAGAACGCATGTAAAGTCGTGTTACGCTGTGAATGGCTGTATAGTATCCTGCATTGTGATTGGTTAAAATTATACATCCATAGCTCAAGACTCTCATTATTAGTCCATAAGTAGTAGGGTCCATCATAACGCATATCATACTTTGAGAAATGGCGTGTACACTAAAAGTAGTCGTTGCAGAAAAGTTTTACCTTCGAAAAAGGCAGGGAGAGGCGACAATCTCCGGTATGGTGCTAGAGGCAAAAGGAGGAGGACGCCCAGAGAACGTAGAAGCGCACTTCTTCCGTGTGTTCATAAACGGAAATGTGACGGACGAGAATCTTAGACAATCCATCTTAAATATGGAAAAGGGCAAACGGGTTATCATAACCCAAGTTCTCAAGTATCCTGGGAGTGCTAGATTGACCCCCAAATCCAAAGTAAGTGGACCCAATGCTAAACCTACTAGTATATATAATAATAATCATAGATTGATTTATTGATTGACTTTTATTCGCCAAGCCTCCAACATACAACAAATTACAATATACCCAAATAACCGATTAAATCAGCTTGAATAGTACTCGTTGTATTTGATTATTGTTCATATCGACATATATTTTTTGCTGAACGTGTATTTGATTTGTGTTTGTATAATTTTTAAAAATGTCGTGTACATGTACATGAAGATTATTATAATTTTTATTTTTCGTGGTTTTATAGTAGCGTTTGTTGTGATTAAAGACATTTTTATTTAGTTTGGCTTAAATAGTATTATATTTTATGAGGATTTTATTTTGTTTGATTTCTTTCAGGTCATCTCAAATGTAGCGGCTTTCGAATACGATGTCGAGGCAATGAATGAGTTTGTGCGGCCGGCCACGGTAACCGTGGCAGAGGCGAGAGGCTCTGCCAAAAAACGGCGACTCAGCGTCGAAGGAGACGTTGTAGAGGTAATAATGATTATTATAATAGTAGATAGAACCAGTGGGCTATTTGTAAGAAACCGTAATCGTGGAATTGCCTATGTTACACTTTGTAATAAATGTGTCGGTCTGTTATGTATGTTTTTTGTTTGAAGGGGTGGGGTGGGGGGGATGGCAGTACCAAATACAGGTGACTGTATCGCACATTTAATTTTGATGAATATGTGCCATCAGGAAAAGTGTAAAAGTTGAGTTTTTTTTAAAATATAGAAGGGAAAGTGAACTGGCACGCAAAAAACTGTGAGATGATTTATTTACAACAGCGCCACCTCGTGGCCGCTTACGACCAGAGACTGGCTTTGAAACATGGACCCCTTAGTCGCTTCAAGTCCCTCAGTTTCTTCCGTCTATCCATTTTGTCTTGCACATGCACTTTGCGCTCCCACGCAGCCAGTGGCGAACAAATTTGCGTGCATAATAATTATGGTCACTGCATAAAACCTATATACCTATTCACGTAAAGTGCACTGTGCATAGATTGTCTAAAGAACGTCTCGGTGCGATCGACCGTAGTCTGAATACAAATACTGTACCATGCATACATTTCAACAGACGCGTTGACAAATTAATTAGGCTATAATTATAATGAATATGCATGGCATTGGCAGTATATGGAAATATGTTAGGTGGCTTTTGTCACTTTTCGGTGATATTAAAGATATTTCTTTCTTTTTTTACTTTAGACAATACAGAACCTCCTTATCATTATTGAATGACATTAACTTGGTAATTTTCTAAAATTCACGTGGAATGAAACCGTATACTTATACATTATTGTAGAAAAATATGAAATATTTGAAATTGAATATAATACTACACTCTGAACATAGGAAAATGTAAGTGTGTGATATTATTTATAGCTCACTTATTTGCATGCTGTTGATAACTTGATATTGTTTCATGATATAATGCCAATCATAAAAATGTTGTAACTTTGATATTCTACATCCAATTGAAACTTGTAATGCTATACTTGTCAAAATGTGTTGAGTTTAAGTTATATTTTGTGTGGATTTCGATGTACAGCTTAACGATTCAAGTGTATAGAGTTATTCAGTTATAAATGATGTTGTTAAATAATGTGGGGTAAAGTATTATTTTCATCATAATTTGTTTTTATTATTCATCTTGATATATATTAGGTCGGAGGGTGTGTGACAACCACCGAATATTCTAGAAGATCGCTCCAGATCGAAGGGGCGGGGAGCAAAATCGAGGTTGTACTCTGGGGAGAGGCAGCGGTGAGGGATTATGCCATATCGAAGAAGATTGTAATCACCGCCTTGGTAAAAGAGGAGCGGAGGTTATCGTCCACTCCTTCTACCAGCATTGAGGTAGGTTTTGCTATATTTGGATAATTAATCTATATTTCTTTCGGTAAAAAATACATGTTCTGTAGAGAAAAAGTCAAATTAAATGTGACATTATAACAGCTAGGTTAATTGGACTGTTTTGACATGAACTACGACTGTTTTTTGCTGTAATACTTTTTGATTTTGTTTTGTTTTATAGGCATTGAAGTTCTAACCTGTTTTTTAAAATAATAATTACAATGAGTTGACAAGAAACTGTGTGAAAGTAATTTTAAAAAGATGATGCAATATCCAGAAATTCTGATTGCATTAAGGTTGCGGAATTACCAGATTGATTAAACATGATCACTTCTTGTGAAAGGCACATTCCCCTTTTGCAGGAGCATGTAATTTTGAACTATATGTTATTTACGCAGGAAAGCCATTACGGGTTTTAAGCTGGTCTTCTAGCAGGCCCTGCATAACATATTATGTTATTATTACAGTTACCCTCATCCATTCTAAAGAAGGTAGAAGGTCCCATTTTTGTAAGTTCTTCGTATGACTGGGCGGGCCGGGGTTTGAACTTTCTACTTTTGTTCATGAGACAGGAGCTCCTCTGATCGAGCCTTCATGTCTGGTTTAAACATGTGTACTCACATACACACTGTGTATTGTTATGGGGTGCAAATTTGCCACTGTAATATTGCAAAATTTATATTTTTCTTTTTGTTTATAAGTTTTGGTACATGTATTGTAGGCCTATATACAGCACACTGGCACGCGAATAATTTTGAGATGTTTTAACAACAGCGCCACCTTGTGACCACTTATGACCAGAGATTGTCTTTGAAACACGGGGGCCGGGGGGGGGGGGGCGGCGGCGGCGGCTAGTCGCTTGAAGTCTCTCAGTTCCTTTCGTCTATCTATTTTGTCTTCCACATAGATAGATAGGTATTTAATGCGTCTTTTGAAATATATTTTTTTCTTCTATTTTCTCTATTTTTCAGATGTCAGTATTGACAGAAGTTGAGGGTGAAATTATCGGAATCGGGGACACTGAGAATGGGTATGGATGTTTTCACTTTTTTCTTCTTTATATGATTTAACGGAATTAAGTCGTCATTGTTTGACTTGAAAATTGTTATAAAATTTGAGCTGTTGCTGATGCAATTAAACAATATAATATCATAAGGAAATATACATGTATCAATGTAGATGTTAAAAGAGCACAGAGAGAACGAATTTAAAGACAAAGTTAAAGTTTGAAAAGTTTCAATTTTGTTTCATGGAGGTCATAACAATTTAAATATTTTTTGGAAATTGTCGGTTTTGTATGCAAAATTTGAGATTTGTTTTAAATTCTGCTTGCCTGTTTTTTTTAAAATTTATTTTAAAGCTCATGTAATTGGTCGGCGAGGAACACTTTTGCATGGAATTTCTTAAGCTCATTACACAACCTGTATTTTGAAAGATGAATACTGAATGATCATAAGATTGGACATATGAAAAAGCCTGTTATTCTTAGCGTTATCAATTAGTTTGCTCATGGATGACAGTTGATGTTGTGTATTACACTGTAGCTTACTTTTTTGAGGGTGAATAAGTTATTGTTGTTATTTTGGACTTGTTACAAGTCAGATAATTCCCGATGGTAATGAACAGAAAAAACAGAATCACAGAAACTACAATGTCAGGCTTTATTGTATGATAGTTAAATGTTAGAAGTAGTGAAAAAAAGCATAAAATATTGTAAATACAGATTTCTCAATCAATGTTTTACGCTGTATAATTTTTTATGCATGTTGGCGATAAGGCCAAAAAACAAATCAATTGGTTGTTTTCGACCGCCCGCTCGTCATTTTCGGGCCGCTCGTATTGGGGGACCAATGATCACCGATTAGGCATTGTTTGCTATATAGAGGGCGCAAATAGCTATAAGTAGTACAGTGGTGTTTAAAGGTGCTGTATTTCAAAGCCAAAAATACTTTCTGTGTTGGTCTTGATATTCATTGTACATTAAAATAGTCTTTTTACCATATTAAAATGTTTTATTCACTTCGTTTGTTTAAATGTTTGACATCCCAATGATATATATTTATTTTTATGGAGAAATATTTATTTAAAAAAATTAATAACAAAAATGGGGGAACAAAATCCGACCGCCCGCCCCTACTCCAGAAAAGCAATCGAGGACAACCAAATGCTTTGTTGTTGTTGGCCTACCTGCGTGAATCGTAATAAACACGCTCTGTGCATCTACTGTAGGTCACAAGAGTGAGCCCATTTTCATTGGTTGCCCTTTGCCTATTCACATTTTCTAAACTACATCCATTTTGGGGGGAAATTGTCTTTACTCCGTTATTTTGTCTTTACCATTAGTGTGTGTTAACTTAATAATAAGAGCGTTTCGTTTTGGGGGGATTTAAGCTTTTTGATGTCCTTAATATTCATGAGAAATTGAAATTTGTGTGTCATCAGATAGTGATTGGCATGAATTTCCTGACACTGCTATTAAAACTGAATATTTCACGTAGCTGTGATGTATGAGAAATGGTTCTTATTCATCATTTTGTGATGATGATTGCTGAATTTATTTTTTTATGTTTTGTTCATTTTCAGATATCCTATCGAACTGATATTAGAGAGTGGGGAATCCCTCTTTGTGGGCGAGGGAGTGGCCTTCGACTACGAGGTGGTGCTCCCTCTCAGAGTAACATACAGGGCGACGGCCAGCGGCATCGTCCAATCGATAGCAGTGATGCCGGTCGTCGCCGAGGAGGCAGAGGTGTAATACCTGATAATTTGTTGTCTTTATATCGTTTTTTTTTTAGAAATGTGATTTTTTTTTGAACGTCCGCCAAATGACTTTTCGGTACCCTCTCTTCAAATTGTTTTTAAGCACTCATGCGTAAAATATACATCATATGAGTTGTATCAATGAAAGAAGAGGATAATTATAAACTTTACAAAATGTATGTATCATTTATTAATTATAATTGTGATTAAGTTATGATAAAACATTGATAATTCTCGGTTTAGTTTTTTCTGGGACGCACTGTATAAAATGACTCACACTACTTAGTTTCCTTTCTTCAGATCTTTATTCAATGTTCAATCCAACTAGCTAGTGTCGTAACAATGACAACTTTGGATTTGTAGCGTAGTCTTGTAGCGGTTCACTAAGAGAAAAGATATAACATGCTCTAGTTAGAACAAAGACTATTTGTATGTTTAAAGCAATGAACAACAATATATATGTCATCTATTGTAATCTGCTTGGAGCATGCATGTCTGTAATAAACTCAAATGGATGCATTAACCTGTTTATATCAGAGTAATTAATTCTGTTTCTTCTACTAGCATAACTTGAATCATGTATACCTACTATTCTGAAACTGAACCTTTTGAATCACATACATCAAGGCTATTACATCCTGGTTGTTTATTAATGAATTTTTTCCACAAACAACATCATAAACGCTCTTAAATGATAACGTGTAAATTACAAAGGACCTGGGGCCCCTTTCCAGCACTACAATACATTAATGTAGTAAACAAATTAAACTAATCCATTACTATATACCCATACTGGTACATGCAAAACGTATCACAGCTTTTCTGTAATCATTTATACTGTAACCCAACTGGTAAATATGAACTAAACTAAATGATTACCCAACTGTGCATATTGCACCTTTCTCCAATGAAACATGAATTCAACACAACAACACGGTCCCTTATCCGACCTAAATTACATGAATTAACATATTGACTGCCATATACCCTTGGCATTTCTATCTTATCACACGTACAATGTATATATTATAAACCATATAAATGCTTCTTGTAGCATACTAAATCATTAACCATAACTGTCTGATCATATACACTCTGTTCACTCCTTGGTACAACCAACCCTGTTCATGCAATGCCCCTTAGCAACACATAGCAACACATAGCCTTCTGTACATAACGTTGCGTTAATCATCCCAAATCAACTCACTATTTGCACATAATTCACAGGAAATAAACAATCGTATGAAACAACTAGTTTCCTATATTTGACAGTAAATCAGTTATCTACAGGAATCATGTATCATAGCTTACCAACTATTTGTTCATCCGGAGACCGGAGCCAAGTCATGAATTCTGTGGTAACAAACATCAAGTCTGATGCCTTTGACTAGGCTTTCTGTTGCACAAATTTTCTTAACGCCACCGATGGCGCTATACAAGTTTCGCGCCGCTACATTAACTTTTGGAGAGGACATTATTTTTGACATAATTATGAATGGTTTATCCTCGTAATCCATCTTTTCCTTATAAACACAACAATATTATGTGTGCAACTTATGTATAATCTTAGACACAAGTGTTAATTATGTCTCGATCATGAACATAAGTTTTGGGCATGCCTCTCTTACAAGGGTGTCGATTCGTATCCGTGGTTGGGGGGGGGGGGGGGGGGGTGATAGGTGCCAAAATATTTTCGGCAATGGATCAAAGCAACCAAGAGGTAGAAGCGTATGGCAGGTTGCACCCCCTCCCCAAGCGTGTAGCCAGTAGTTTATTAAATAAAGAAGACGATTCGATGTACCATTCTCGACTCTTAATCCTTGTATGAATCAAGTTCCCCTTCCTCCGCGCGTAGCGATGAAGCTCTGACGTTTCATTAAATTAAAAAAGAAAGAAGGCGATTTCATGTACTATTCTCGACTCTTAATCCTTAATGTCTGAATCAAGTTCCCCTTCCTCCGCTGTAGCGCGGAAGCGCTGACGTTTCAGTAGATTATTAAAGAAAGAAGACGATTCGATGTACCATTCTCGACTCTTAATCCTTGTTTGAATCAAGTTCCCCTTCCTCCGCGCGTAGCGCGGAAGCTCTAACGTTTCATTAGATTATAAAAGAAAGAATGCGATTACATGTACTATTCTCAACTCTTAATCCTTGTTTGAATCAAGTTCCCCTTCCTCCGCGCATAGCGCGGAAGCTCTAACGTTTCATTAGATTATAAAAGAAAGAATGCGATTACATGTACTATATTCTCGACTCTTAATCCTTAATGTTTGAATCAAGTTCCCTTTCCTGAATACATAATAGAGGGAGAACGAAAACCAAAGGCGAAAAAGGGAGAGGATGAGAGAGTAGGGCAGAGACAGAGGGAGAAAAAGCACTGAGAAGGGAGAAGTAAAGGAAGAGAGGGAGAGGGTGAAACAGATGCAAAGCGGTGCTGGAGCAGAACGAGAGGGGAAGGGAAACAAAGCAAGATAGACGAGAGAGAGACTCGAGAGAGAGAGAGAGAGAGAGGGAGGGAGGAACAACAAAGAATATTCAGTCTGGGAGAAAGAAAAAAATCTGCTTATAATACTGATCACCCGTACACACTAAAACAACATCTCATAAATTTACGATATGAATAATTAATCCAGGACGACCTGCTTAGACCCCGGGCAAATTTTTAGACCTGGTACTAAGAGCACTGATATGACAAGGCTTCATTTAAACAAGGTAATTCATGTGATCCCAAATTACAAGTTTCCTTTTTTACTTTTTTTTTCTCGGTTATCTTGATATAACATGGTTTCATAAAATCAATTCCTCTGTTCCCGATCGAGGAACATGCTCAATTTAACAAGAGGATGGCGATGATAACGTTAATATTGATGATGACGATGATATTGATGATAATCATGATGATGCATCATGTCATATACAAGTTTATCTATTTTTAACTTTTTTCCTATCAACTCTAACTGCATGTAGAGTGCCTTAGTTGCATAGCGCCCCTTCAGGTTTGTGTGTATTACATATGAGGACCCCACTGGAAATATGTTCTCGAGCTTTCGTGGGTTATCCTGTTGTTCAAAGCTGACTTAATTTTGATTTGTGATTATATCATTATTGTATATTGTTGAAAGCTTGACGAATAAACATCTATCATTCAATCATCCATATACATGTGTTAATAACGATGTCCGGCGAAATTTAAAAGTTCTGCTTTTACCAGGGTCTCCTTGTCTTTCTTTTCGTTAACTTGCCATAACATAAGTTGATTTTTGTATTGCAAATGTGTAATTATCTAATGTTATGCTCTTTGTGTCATTTGAAAGAAAGACGAAGAAATATCTTATCTTATCTTATCTTATCTAAAGCCTCGGTCACAAATGCCATTACGAATTGCTACGAACGCCGTACGAACGATTTTCAGACAATGGAACAGTTTCGGGAAGACAATTATGGAAAACTGACAGGGAGATTCGTACGAACCTGTTTGTCATAACTTCCTAGTTTTGCAGACTTTATTTTTTCTTTTTGATTCGGGCTTTTTAGAGACACCGTACCATAGACATTCATACACATATCATACGTATGTGGAGCTGAGCTGAGCTAAATTACATTTGGTAAGTTGTTCTCGAAAAATCATTTTCTTTTAGTATTTTAAATTGTATGATAGTGAAGTATATCGCATTAGTTGGAAAGAAATTCCTTCAGAAAACGTCTAGGGTAGTATACATAGCATGAACAATGTGGAAGAGTGAGAAAAAAAAAACTTAAACTTTCCCCCTCAGAACTGGAGCCGGCGCTTATCTAGACCGAATTTTCCGTCTCTTTCGTTCGTTAGCCTCTTATTGGGGTAGGGTCGGCTCTCTCTTTAGAGACGGAAGCCGTTTATACACATGTCCTTGCTAACGCCACGGCCAGTTCTGGTCGTAGCGTTTTGCCCCCAAAATCCCCAAAATGTCATTTTACCTCGAGCATGTAGACCTATTGTAAATTAGGCCTAGATCTAGGCTATAATAAATCAGTTCCACTTACCAACTTGACTGAAATAATCAGTTTAATAGTCCCTTTTTAGGAAATTATGGGTCAAAATCGGAATCCATGTTGAAAAAGATTTTCAAAATGGATTTCGATTTTGACCCATAATTTCCTAAAAAGGGACTATTAAACTGATTATTTCAGTCAAGTTGGTAAGTGGAACTGATTTATTATAGCCTAGGCCTAATTTACAATATAACATGCTCGAGGTAAAATGACATTTTGGGGATTTTGGGGGTAAAACGCTACGACCAGAACTGGCCGTGGCGTTAGCAAGGACATGTGTATAAACGGCTTCCGTCTCTAAAGAGAGAGCCGACCCTACCCCAATAAGAGGCTAACGAACGAAAGAGACGGAAAATTCGGTCTAGCGCTTATCTAGACCGAAAGCTTCAGTCTCTCTAATCGTCGGTTGTTCCACTGAGACTACGTCTGGCTCCACTAGACCTCCGATTATAGAGACTGAAGTCTGGGGACCTCTTTCTGTGAGGCACTGTACGTAACGAATAGTTCGGTTCGACTGGACCGCGATGAATGAGATATACAACGAGATTTTCACTCTTTACATCCTCATAACTGCTGCAATTACAACACAAATTAAAAATAACATATAGACTATATAGCTTATTTGACTTACGATAGCTTGCTCATTTAGATCCTAAATTAATGATTAATCCGAGAAAGTCTCGTCGTCAACATTATCCGTCTTGGTTTTAGTTGATGAATATTCATTTTTTCTTTTCGAACGTCCAATAGCTACCGTAGCTACGCTACGAGTCGGCCCAGCTTGACCAACGAACTCCCACGAAACGAGTACTCTGAATCTGATTGGCCATTTAGCTATGTTTTGGTAGGTGGACCCGGAAATATGTCGGCCGCCGGGTAATATTTCGAATGCATGAACGTACTGCTTCGCGGATCTGAGATACAAATTGGATAATTCATATAAGTAAGTCCGTAAATTACGTATTTAATATTAAGTTATCAAATTTTGATAACTGTAATTAGGACAAATGACATACCGACCTAATTTACATCTGATTTAGAAATCAGAAAATTAGATCTAAATAAAGAAAATCGGGGAGAAAATGTCGTGGACGAAAATATGTACATAGCCATCCCCACGGTACGAGATCTCTGGGTTGCCATCTGTATTGGGGAATGACAACAAATGTCAGTTTTATTAAAGAAATGACCCAAATCAGATGGTTATTGCTGTCTAGCGCTTATCATGCTTATTCAGAATCATATCCCTACTTTGACCCCGTAACTCCGGCGTAGAGATTTCTTGCTCACGGGATTCACAGCAAATTGAGCACTGCACAATACAATTGCATACCGTACATACCGACGGTGGGTTGCGGGCACTCCAGCTAAGCATAGAGTCAATGCTAATGCGTATTGACCTCTAGCACTGCATGCTTGCTGTGAGGCGGGTATTATTATACCTAGAGTCTAGGGGGCCGTTTCTCGAAACCAACTCCATGACAGTCATATCTTTGTCGCCGACCTACGGAGATGTCATGAAGTGGATAAACCGTTTCACAAAGCCATGACAGACATGATATCGATATATCACGATACTAGCAGCTCAAGAAGATAGTCTTTGTCACGATCCATTTGATTTATCAAGAATAACGCAAAACAAGTTTTGGGGCTAAAATTGTTCAAAAAGAAATATATACATATAAATTCTCCTAAAATAAATAATAAATAGTGTCATTATCAAATGTAGATCATCAACCGATTTGCATATTTCTGTAAAGATTCTTAAATTGAAGAAAAACCGGCGAGTGTTTTTTTTCGACAGTCGAATCAAAAGTTAGTTGAAGGATACCGTAATGTGATAGTTTATCAATACGTACTTTTTTGTTTATTGTGACGAGGAATTTTAGGCAAAATGCCTTTTCTCAGCCAGTTTTTATTCTAGAGTCTCATAAATACTCGTTATATAATTGATTTGATATTGAAAATATAATTTGGAAGAAGTAATTAGAGAGTGAATAATAATGCACATAGGCCCACACATAGGAGCATCACTATCCTGGCTGTGTAGTAAAAGCTGTGCTCTTGAACCTCAACATTTCAAACACCACTGCACAAAACTCAACTGATTTCACTCAAAATCGGTACTTTAGTGACAATTGATGACACCTAAATAGCAGTAAAATACATTTTTTTTAACTTACTGATATTAAAAAGAATAATTTAAAAAATCAAATTGTAAGTCTAGTGTCAGCTTGCTTTGTTCTTTGCTATAAACTACAGTGTGTCATTCAATAATATCACTTACACATACATGTATGAAAGCTAAACATTAAAGGCATCGTTTAAACATGTTAAATCTGAGATGCACGGCCCTACGTGTTATCAGTGTCTGTGATATGGTGTAATATTGAAGCCCTAAAAACATTGCGCCTACTTCAAAATGATCAAGAAGTGCCTCAAAAAATTAAAAATCTTTGAGTGACCGGTTTTACCATACTCGTTTTCCCTAATAGACTGAAGTGTTATGAAAACCGTTTTTGGTTTCGATTTCCAATCATAAATATCTTGATAATCAGACAGGCTATCGGCTTGTAAAAGTCATGAGGTTCATTACTGACCTAAAGGTTTATAATTATCATGAGCTAGATCCAGGATTTTTTTTCAGAATCTGAGACAAAGTTACCCAATCCCTTAAAGGGATCTAAACATACGCGTAATGCACAGACAGGCCTACGGTATACTGACCACTACATCAACGTTATATCCACTCGCTATTTGGAAGTTAAGAAATTGATCTATAGTCTAGATTCTAGAGATCTCCTAAATCTCCATTGTCGTTGTCGATGTCCGAGGTACTTCCTTTTTTATCTCCTCAAAACTCAAGTCGAGTATATTTTTGTCCATATCGATATTTCCAGGGGATTTTGATGAAGGTAAACAACGTTGGGTATGAACAGGTACGGTACTCAAGAGTCAATGCAATACATGTTAATTGCACGTAAACAGCATCGCGCACCGTCGTAGATCATTTCAGCTGAGCGGTTCAACGCTCATTTTGTGACTTTACTGAAAAATCAGCTGAATTACAATGTTTTCGGGGTTTTGAGTGGGTTGATTTTTCGTCATGTTTAATCAACTTTTAAATTTTCCCTCGAACTTACACAAATGTAATAAGTGAAATTGTTTGATTGCAATGATACCAAATTCAGTCAAGTTTAAAATTAATGAAAGAAAAAGAAAAAATACCAGAGTGATATTACATTAACAAGTTGTATACAAATTTGTTGATGTTGTGTTTTGTGACCTGTGTATAAGACGCATCCCTATTTATTGATACAATGTTTGCACTTTTGCTGACTCTGTAGGCAGCAAGCCAGATTGCGTCTTATTTCAGCGTTTGGAAACCCATGCAGGGAAGATCCTTCATTTTAGTTTGAAGGCGCCGATGAGTACTTGTGAACTTGTCACAAATAATTAATAGTAACAATGTCGTTTTAAAAACTAAAGATGACAGACAGATTTTCCTCCGAGTCCAAAGAGAAATTCGGACATAGTACGCTACTTTGGTTCTAGTTTCTGAGTGGTGAGTTGATATCCCGTGTGTGAGTGAGCTGGGACCATGCCGTCGCTCTTCCGGGCACGGGTGAGCATCGGCCGGCACAGTGCTATGTGAAGGGGCATAAATTGAGAAGAAAAAAAAAACTCTTCCCTTCAAATTCGGAACGTAGGTTAACTTCAAATAGTAGATCCTATTCTTTGTTCGCATTATATAATTTATGTTGAGACTCAGAGTTTTTTGTAAACCACTATAAAGTAGCATTTTGAGGATTCAAAATATCCTGTACCTGTCTATAAGACGCACCCCCGACTATCAAATTCTTCCGTGCATCTTATACACAGAGATTTACGGGGTACTCAACAATTTGTAGTTGTATTTTTTGGCATATAATAATGGCTAATTATTTTCTTTGATAATTAATTATTCGTATTCATAATACATATTGGTAAATGTTGTTATGAACTGAAATACAGTTGATTGTATTTCTTTTTTATATTTCAGGTTTTCCGACTGTTAGTGGTGAGTTACCTTGGAGTTGGAGCTGGAACTGCAGTATTTGCTGATAGAGTATGTTGATCTACTTAACCTGTTGCTTATGGATTTTTTTTGAGGGGGGGGGGGGGGGGGTAATGGGTGGGGGGATGGACCCTGTATTAAGTGAAATTTTGCCATATCAATTCGGGGTATATTTTGGGTTTGAACACTTTTTAGAGGGGCTTTAACATTTTAGGGACAGAAAATTGATTGAGACGTTATCTCTAAATGACATTAAGTACATAGGTTTTATATACACAAAACATTTGGGATAACATTTTTCTGTAAAATGGGGTTTGAACATTGAACTTATACATGTATATATTTTTTGGGGTGCAATTTATAACGTACAAAACTACAAAATCTACATAGTAGCTGAACGACCAGGAGCGATATTCTCGTTTAACAATGTTAAATCTGAGATGCACGGCCCTCTGTGTTATCAGTGTCTGTGACATTGTGCAATATTGAAGCCCTAAAAAAATTGCGCTTCAAAATATCAAGAAGTGCCTCAAAAAAGTAAAAATCTTTGAGTTACCGGTTTTACCATACTCGTTTTCCCCCAAAAATATCCTATACCTGACTATAAGACGCACCGACGACTTTCAAATTCTTCCGTGCATCTTATACACAGAGATTTACGGGGTACTCAATAATTTGTAGTTGTATTTTTTACCATATAATAATGGCTAATTATTTTCTTTGATAATTAATTATTCGTATTCACAATACTTGGTAAATGTTGTTATGAACTGAAATAGAGTTGATTGTATTTCTTTTTTATATTTCAGGTTTTCAGACTGTTGGAGTTGGAGCTGGAGCTGCAGTATTTGCTGATAGAGTATGTTGATCTACTTAACCTGTTGCTTATGGATTTTTTTTTGAGGGGGGGGGGGGGGGGGGGGAATGGGTAGGGGGATGGTCCCTGTATTAAGTGAAATTTTGCCATATCAATTTGGGTATATTTTGGGTTTGAACACTTTAGAGGGGCTTTAACATTTTAGGGACAGAAAATTGATTGAGATATTATCTCTAAATGACATTAAGTACATGGGATTTATATACACAAAAACATTTGGGATAACATTTTTCTGTAAAATGGGGTTTGAACATTGAACTTATACATGTATATATTTTTTTGGGTGCAATTTATAACACACAAAACTACAAAAGCTAAATAGTAGCTGAACGACCAGGAGCGATATTCTCGCTGAAACTGCATCCGGGTGTTTGGTGTCCCTGAATCTCCTCAAGAAGACACAACTACAACGATCTGCAAGATTGTGCAAGAGAAACTGTGCATCACTTTAAAACCGGAAGATATTGACCGATGTCACTGTGTTCGAAGACGGA
This sequence comes from Strongylocentrotus purpuratus, assembly GCF_000002235.5. Classification (NCBI taxonomy): domain Eukaryota; kingdom Metazoa; phylum Echinodermata; class Echinoidea; order Camarodonta; family Strongylocentrotidae; genus Strongylocentrotus; species Strongylocentrotus purpuratus. The sequence goes on along the minus strand of NW_022145530.1, from coordinate 15,219 downwards.
AACCACCTCCCCATCCAGGATCACGGCCAAAACCAGCGGCCATCATCATGAAGCTGACATCATATCAACATCGACAGCGGCTGATCGTCTAATCTGAAAAGGAACGGAATAAGCTGCGAGGATCTGACTGATGCCAATCGTACTCTCTTACATGATGCTTTCATCGCAAGCAAGAAACAGAACAGTGAGATAGAGGCAGCATGGTCGATGGACTGAGGGATCATCGTCTCTGTGAAGACATCACACGGTAAGAGCGTGAAAAACAGGTTCATGACAAGAACGAACCTGACAACATATGACCACAAACATTGAAATTGAAGGATCACGATTTCCTTCGGTCCTGCATTTTGTATACTTTTGGTACAGTAATATATTCACTAGACATATTTGTTATGTTTTTATTTATTTGGTTAAAAATCATGAACACGTAAAGTTCAGGAACTCATATTGATTAAATTACAATAAAATGTAATACTGTAAACAAAATAGAACCAAAATATATACACTTAAGAAAAATTCTGGTTACAATACAATATTCAACGAGTAAAGCCAGGCTGGCTACATGTAACAAGACCAAAATGAGAGATGACGAGGAAATCGAGAAGGAGAGAAATGTCTAGGGAGCGAGTGGGGAGAGAGGGACAGAAAAAGGGAGCGGAGAAGGAAAGAAAGAGAGGGAAGGGGAGATACAAAGGGAGAGGGAGAGAGAGAATGAAGAGTGAAAGAGAGCAGGGAGGTGAGACATAGATAAGTGAGCACTCTGCCCCTAGGGCTTTTCCTATCACTCAGAGTGGGATTATGCGGGATTAGGGGTCCAAGGAAAAACAAAATGACACCTTACGCGACGAGGTCACCCTGGTGTCCCATGCGGGATGCTGCTCTAAACTGGCTCTCTCTAGGTGAGAACATCAACAGTCCAGTCATAAGGGATCGCGTGTTCATATAGCTAGCTCTATACATGTCGTTAGCATCATCACATGCTACATACACTCAGATGTTGTGATAGTCTAGGAATTTAGCTCTCGGGTGCAAAGAACAACAACAAGGTGAGTTAAAACATGATTATTGTTGAAATTTTCTTTATTTTGTTCCATTTATATTTATATTTTAACGTAATAGTAGTGGTAGACCCTGTCTAGCCCAGGTGGAAATCATTTTTTTAGGCAAACAAATTAGATTTTCTTCTTTATTTTGATGTATGACTCCACTGTTTGTTATCGTTCGTTATATTGCACTGCACGGAAGACTAACAGTACACTCGTGGTAGAATTCAACTGGACATTTTGGTCCATTACATGAAATGATATCGACCATAGAAGGAAGGCTACATATGCATACAGAAGATGGGCTTTCCTCTTTAGATTCTAGTATCAAACCTTCAATATGTCTGTAAGAAGATCCATATCATCTTCCAAATAATAATCATCACACGAGTATTTAAAAGCTGCCATGTTATGGGATGTAAACATATCCTACAATGCATTGCACATGCAAGCGGCTCCTGTTGATCAACTGACCTTGCGCATGCATTATGTGATCTTATTTACAACCGGTGCGACCAGGCTACATTAATGCAATTTAGTGGATTGATCAACCGACCTTGTGCATGTGTTATGTGATCTTATTTAAAGGTAAAGACCAGTATTGGAAACGCCCCAATTTAAAAAAATGAAATGGAAGCTCTTATTACCAATCATGTGAAAGAATGTTTTGAATAATACATTATGATAAAAATGTTGCCGGGAAACCGCCTACTAATTGATATATTTGGTAAATTAGTTTATCTATTGGTGTGTGAGAGATAAAAACGCATGTGTCGCGCACGTGTGCATAGTCCCATATACATCTTTCTGTGTACAGTGCTTGTAACTTCATGAAGACTGGGCCAAATTTTTTGTCATTTTGATGATTCCAGAACCTTGCAGTACATCTATGCTAGATGATCATCCTTTTCTGATCGATTTCACAACGTTTCTTTCACAATGCAATCGCATGACCATAACTGGTCTTTATCTTTAAGACCAGTGCGACCAGGCAGCATTAATTCCAATTTAGTGGATTGGTCGCTTGGGGAGTGCGGCATCGGGGATGGTTCAAAAGACCCTAATCCAGTTTTCTCTACTTTATGTCTCACCTCCCTGGGGAGAAAAAAAGAAGAGCGATGCAGATAGAAAGAGAGAGGGGGAGAGAGAGAGGGGTAGGGAGACGGAAAGAGAGAAAAAGAGAAGAGAGGGACCTTTTACATTTTATCCACGATATTAAAGTTCTTCTATACATTTTGTACATACATGTAGTTGTTTCGTTTTTACTACTTTGTATTAAGTGTAGAATTCATATTCCTTTGATCCATTTTTTTAAATTGTTTTCTTCTTCAAATGTCGTGTCATGCTTGATTTGTATGTCTCACCTCCCTGATTTTTTCAATGTCTCAATGAAAAACATGTATATGTATCGACCTTGACAGAATTTATGTCACTATCAAGACCCAAATTACTAATAACTTCACTCAGTCACATTATACAGCAGATGAATTTAATACGTTTGTATCACAAAAATTACCTGATAATGATGCCAATAACAAATTATCATTTATTGATATTAATTGTAGAAGATTTCAACATAATTTTGCTGCATTGTCTGTACTTATGATGTCATTACGTATGCAAGTTTCTATTATTGGTGTTTTGGAAACATGGCTAAGGGATGAAAATTCGCAATATTCTCTGTGCAATTTCAGTCATTATGACTGGTATGTGGGAAATAATAAAAGACTTGGATGTAGAAAGAGGTGTTGGTATTTTTATTAGCAAGGACATTAATTTTAAACGCCGCACTGACTTAAATATTAATGAATCATTTTTAGAAAGTATTTATTGAAATTGAACATTTTAGTTGAAATATTTAATATGTGTTATGTATAGGCCACCAAGTCAACCAGTGGATGATTTTTTAATGTCTCGCGTTAATGTTGTAAACATGGAAAAGAAATAATTTTATTTAATTGGCGATTTTAATATTGATTTATTAAATGTTGAGAATGTTAATGATTTTTGTAACCACTTTAATGCTACATTATATGAATATTTTTACAAATGATTCTTGCCATGTTTATTCTGGAATATTATTAACTGATATTTCTGACCACTTCCCGGTATTTGTATGTGTGATACTGATATTCACAAAAGTACTGACTGACTTTTATAAACATGATGTAAATCAAAATAATATGAGAACATTTTTGCAATTGCTGTATTCAACTAAATGATATTTATCTAGTGATGTGAATAGTAGCTATAAATAGCTTTGTTTTTAAATTCATGAAACTGTATAATTTGTGTTTCCCTGTGAAATTAGTTTGTATGAAATATAAGCGTAAAAATAAACTTTGGATTACAAATGAAATTATAAAGTTGAGTAAGAAAAAATGTAGACTACATTGTATATAAGTTGTATATTAAACATCCCAATGATTATAGAAATAATGTATATAGGAAATTTGTAATAAATTGAATAATAAGATTAAGATTGAAAAATAAGAAATACAACATTCAAGGAGTGAAGCCAGGCTGGCTACATGTACTGTAGCAAGACCAAAGTGAGAGATGACGAGGAAATTGAGAAGGAGAGAAATGACAAGAGAGAGAGAGAGTGAGTGGGGATAAAGAAAGAGAGGAACAGAAAAAGGGAGCGGAGAACGAAAGAGAGGGAAGGGAATATGTGGAGGGAGAGGGAGAGAAAAAGAAAGGGAGAGAGGGAGAGATAAGGAAGAGAGAGAGGGAGTGAGGGAGAGAGAGAGAGAGGAAGAGCGATGAAGATAGAAAGAAAGATGAGAGAGATAGGGGAGTGAGAGGGGTGGGGATAGGGAATGAGAGAGAAAAGAGGGGGACCTTTTACATTTTATCCATTAAAGTTGTATACATTTTATACATAGTTTTGTTTTTAAGTGTATAATTTATATTCCTTTGATCTTTGGAGAAGATAAAAATTATCTTCAAATGTCGATGTGTTTAATGTCTCAATGAGAAAACATGTATCTGTATCAACTTTGAGAGAATTTTTGTCACCATCAGATCCTCAAAGTACTAATAACTTCACTCAGTCGCATTATACACCAGATGGATTCAATACGTTTGTATCACAGAAATTACTTGATAATGATGTCAGTAACAAATTATCATTTATTAATATTGATTGTAGAAGCCTCCAACATAATTTTGATGCATCGTCTGTACTTGTGATGTATGTATGCAAGTTTCAATTATTGGTGTTTTGGAAACATGGCTAAGGGATAAAAATTCGCAATATTCTCTGTGCAATTTCGGTCATTATGAATTTGTGGGAAATACTAAAAGACTTGGACGTGGATGAGGTGTTTGGTATTTTTATTGGCAAGGACATTAATTTTAAACGCCGCACTGATTTGGATATTAAATAATCGTTTTTAGAAAGTATTTTTATTGAAATTGAACATTTAATTCAAATATTTTAATGTGTTATGTATAGGCCACCCAGTCAACCAGTGGATGATTTTTTAATGTCTCTCGTTTTTTTTTTTTATGTTTTAAATGTGGAAAAGAAATTATTCTATTTAATGGGAGATTTTAATATTGATTTATTAAATGTTGGGAATGATTTTGTAACCATTTTAATGCTACACTATATGATTCTTTTAATAAATGAACTAACTCGTGTTACTGACAGATCTTCATTGTTATTAGATAATAATTTTACAAATCATTCTTGCCATATTTATTTTGGAATATTATTAACTGACATTTCTGACCACTTCTCGGTTTTATTGTATTTGTGAAATTGATATTCACAAAAGTACTGTGAAACTGACTTTTTATAGACGTGATTTAAACAAAAATAACATGAGAATGTTTTTGCACTTGAGGTATTCAACTAAATGGTATTTATCTAGTGATGTGAATAGTAGTTATAATAGCTTTGTTTTGAAATTCACAAAAACTGTATAATTTGTGTTTTCCTGTGAGATAAGTTTGTTTGAAATATAAGCGTAAAAATAAACCTTGGATTACAAATAAAATTATTAATTTGAGTAAGAAAAAATGTAGACTATTGTATATTAAAGATCCCAATGATTATAGAAAAGAAGTATAAAAGATTTTTTTAATGAATTGAATAATAAGATTAAGATTGAAAAAGGTATCATCATTGGTATACGATCTGATTTGATTTCGGAGTATGTAAATGATTGGAAATGAAACATGATAGATTTGATGAGTTTGAGATGTACATGAACAAGACAGTTATGTGAATAGTGAGTAATTAGTTAACATTATAAACCACAATGTGATAGTGTAGGTATTAATCACTTTTATTGATAGTTTTTTCCCCTTCTTTTTTTTCTTCTTTTCAATGTAGAACGAGTGTTGGATTGCTCTGTGTTGGAGTTGCTGGAAGGAGGTAGTGGTGTTTAAGTAAGTATTAGGGGATTTATGTTGAAAGTGTGCAGCATATGGTCATGGTAGTGACTTTTCAAAAAGGATTAATTATGTTATGCCATGTAGTGGCACTGATTTAATCTTACTTATGTTTTGAGCTGATTCTATAGGAAGGCACAGAATGAACAATTGTTCAAGCAAATACTATGATTATGATTGCACCTGCAGCAAATTTTCAAAATGAGATTACATGGTGAAATAATTAAGCTTAGAAATAGGTCAAATAAACCAGTTGGCATATAGGGTGAATAAGTTTCAAACCATGGGATTGTTTAAGGCCAAAATGTGGATATTAGTCATTCATTGGAAACCTCCATGTTGTGTTGAGATCATAGGTCACTTATGTAGGTCAAATGTTATGGCATACCTGCAAGACTAAAGAATACCAAAAAAAATACACATTGAAATACCTTATTTGTCAAACCTGTATTGTACATTCTGTGTATACCTCTGTCAGAATAGGGGAAAGTGGTTAGACTTTTGTGACAATTAATCTTGTAGCTTTGATATCCTATCCAAAAGGATTTGTACTAAACTGATTACTTGGTATTCTGCTATTAGTCATGGCTGGAATTCACAAAGGTGGTTTAGATTTAGACCACGGTTTATGCTTTTTATGGTTATATTACTTTTCACTGTTCAACATTTTTAATGTGCAATAGTACCTGTGTTTTCAAGATCTTCAAACTTGGTACAAAATTAAGGAAGAATAGTTTTTGGTGTTATATATCAAGGTTATGTTTACATAGAAATTTTCTGCTTGACAAGTCAAATAATTAAATTGAGGACTACGGTAATACTGTGGTTCACATGGGAAGAAGGAGGCATATACCAGTAGACTGCACACAGTCGAATTAAATGAAATATGTCTCAGCCATCATATTAAGCATCAATTGTAGACTCTTCCATTGGGTACGTGTTGCCAAAATTTGAATAGAATCCATCAAACATGTAGGGAGTTAGTCAAGATGAAGAAAAAAAGGGGGGGGGGGGTGTTTTTAAAACACATAGTGCAAACATGCACATATATTTTGATTTTAGTCTAATACAATACATATTGTACATGTGACCTTGCCTAAGTCGAACTTGGATAAGTCAAACCGCCCGTATAAAGTTAACGGTTAAACGTTTAGCCCCAAAAACGTAATGATTCAGGCCTACGGCGAGCGGGCGGGCATAGTACGTCACTAAAATGTCATGATAGAGTCTTCTTTTTAGCACAGTGTAAAAAAAAGTCAAGAACTTTGTATTTTGAAAAATGGAAAATGCCAGTTTTGCGTGTAACTATTTAAAAAAAAAAATTCTTTCTACTTACAGGTGTCTGGCTGTGCTGATTGTATGTTTATTTTGTGTCCTGGAAGTTTGTTTTTCAGGAAAATACTTGTTTTTTGTTTACATCTTTTCATTGTATTCATTTGAACTGAAACTTCATCTTGCATCTTTCTTTATCTCAGAAGAGATTCTGCTCTCAGAAAAGAGTGTACCGCACGCCAGAAGGTGTGTGTCTTTAACCATTTCATCCCATTTCATACAAATTCAATGCCACTGAGATGGTCGTGGATAAACAAATGAAAAGCCACTGAGAAACTCGTGGATAAACAAGAAAAAAAAAAAAAAAAAACTCAGATCTGAAAAATTTTCATCTTGAGCTTCTTCTTTACCTCTGTCTTATTTACTGACTTTCTATTGTTATTTTCCTGGTTAATTGTTTGAATATGAGGGCATAGCAGAAGATTGATTGAAAGTGACTTTGATTGAGAGAAGAAGTACAGAGTGAGCTTGATTGAATGCAAAGAAAGTGAGCTATATCATTGAAAAGAGAAACAAGTTTAATAATTCTATGAATAGATGTGATTGTGAGTGATTGTTGGAAAGAGAATAAGGAAATTTGTGACAGGATATAGAGAGTTCTAGAAATATAAGTGAGCTTGATTGATTGCAAAGAGTACATGTAAGAAGAACATTTGTGTCAGGATATATAGAGTTGTAGAAAAGTGAGCGTGATTGATTGCAAAGAGAGGAAGAAAGAAATCTGTGTCTGGATATAAAGTATACAGATTTATAAAAATATAAGTGAGCTTGATTGCAGAGAGAGTAAGAAAGAAATCTGTGTCTGGATATAAAGTGTACAGATTTATAAAAATATAAGTGAGCTTGATTGCAGAGAGAGTAAGAAAGAAATCTGTGTCTGGATATAAAGTGTACAGATTTATAAAAATATAAGTGAGCTTGATTGCAGAGAGAATAAGAAAGAAATCTGTGTCTGGATATAAAGTGTACAGATTTATAAAAATATAAGTGAGCTTGATTGCAGAGAGAGTAAGAAAGAAATCTGTGTCTGGATATAAAGTGTACAGATTTATAAAAATATAAGTGAGCTTGATTGCAGAGAGAGTAAGAAAGAAATCTGTGTCTGGATATAAAGTGTACAGATTTATAAAAATATAAGTCAGCTTGATTGCAGAGAGAATAAGAAAGAAATTTGTGTCCGAGTATAAAGTGTACAGATTTATACAAATATAAGTGAGCTTTATTGCAGAAAGAGAAAGAAAGAAATCTGCGTCTGGATATAAAGTGTACAGATTTATAAAATATAAGTGAGCTTGATTGCAGAGAGAGAAAGAAAGAAATTTGTGTCTGGATATTGAGTGTACAGAGGTATACAAATGTAAGCGAGCTTTATTGCACTGATTGGTATCTGCTGAATATATTAACAAACCTCTTTGAACACTGTCTCACAATATCGTAGTTTGTATTGAAAAAGTAGCACAGTCTTGAGATATCCAAGATAGCTAACAATTTCACATTTTAACAATTATAAACAAAGGCCATATGTTGAAAGACGAAATGAAGGTCGGTGATAGAAATGCAGAACCCCATGTTGAAGAGACTTTAGAGTGTTATATATGTGGAAAAGATCTTGATGGCAAGGAGAATGAAGTGAAGTGTGAAAGTTGTCCCAACTCTTACCATGTGGCATGTATGAATATCTCTCGTGAAGATAAATTTAGTGACATTACACTTGTATGGATTTGCCTATGCGGAAATAACAATATTTCTGTACGTATGTTTGACCATCTAGGTATCCCTATTGATGTCAACCAATATGAATGCATCAGTCCGAATCAGGAGGTCATGGAAGAGCCTGACGGCACACCTGATGAATGCTCTACATCGAGAAAGATTGAAAGAGGCCGCTTTACAAAGATGAAAAGGTATGTGAACAAAGGACATAAGCGATCTAGATCCCCAAAGAAACAAATGCAAAAAAGGGGAGAAATGAAAGGTACGTTGATGACTGTAGGAATGCGTCTACATGTGACCAGTCAGAAAATGTAAAAAATACAGTTGGCAAGAAAAGGAATCTGGTTTAAGATGGGACTTGATAAGATCGCGAAAGGCAAAACTCTTGGAGAAAAGAAAAGGAATGATTTCTGTAGATAACAATACAGACATAAGGATGAGTGTTCACATGTGAACAAAAGAGAAAAGGGAGTGACATACATAGGAAAAGCAATGAAGCATCTGTACCGCAAATCAAACTCAAAAATCAAAGTTCCAAGTACTGAAAACCAATCAAAAATGACACAAGACAACGAAAAATCAAAAACAAGTGTATCAAGCACAAAGAAACAAATAGAGTGCCGGAGATCAGTGAAAATGATTTGAAGGTAACACGTACAGGAACGGTTTCTCATGAAGAGACAAAAGTGTGTGAAGATGGTAATGACGAACATTGTTTGAAGTCGAATGAGATGGCTATGTTGTACAGTAAACAGAAATCTCCTAGTGAATGGTCTTCTTCAGATCTTGATGCTCTTGTAACATGTTCAATTGATATGTTTTTCTACTAGCCCTGATGACGTATCTGCGAGTATTTGTAAGAAAGGTGATGGCACATCTCTTGGCGAACCAAAGACAGGACCTCTTACCAAGTACGCACATCCAGACTCACTGATCAACACCCTTGAAGAATCACTCAAGAATTGTGATGGTTGTCTTATGAACTTTGGTAAGCAGACTTTTCTCATAATGTCACATGAAACAGGTTACTACATCTTTGATGCACATTCCAGAAGTAGAAAAGGGTGTCAAAGTAAGCAAGGAAAAACATTCTCATGCATACTAAAACTTGGCTCGGAATATACACTTATTGCATACAATTGTTGAACTCTATGAAGCTCTCGTGTGAGGAGACATACAAGCTGACACAGGTGACAGTTGCACACAGATCAAGTACTGATGCATTGAAACACACAATCCCAACAGATACAATTTCACAGGATAAGGTAGATGAAAGTCTGATGGTAATCCAAACTGAAGATCGTTCCGTATCTAAACCTGAATCAAGCCAAGATAAAGTACATGTAACACTCAATTGGAAAGTGCAAGCAAAACCTACCAAACCCCTGATGAAATAGATGTTGATCTCAAATCATACAGGAAAGTGCAAGCAAAACCTACCAAACCCACTGATGAAATAGCTGTTGATCTCAAATCCTACAGGAAAGTGCAAGCAGAACCTACCAAATCCACTGATGAAATAGATGTTGATCTCAAATCATACAGGAAAGTGCAAGCAAAACCTACCAAACCCACTGATGAAATAGATGTTGATCTCAAATCCTACAGAGTTCATGCTGGTGGCAAAAACCAAAAAAAGGGTAAAGCAAGGAACAAGAAAGGTCAGTTCACCAAAGCAAAAAAAGTTCATGATGGAAATAACTCTTCTGATAAATCAGAGATTAGATTTGACAAAGATGAAGGAATAGAATTAGCAGTAAATAATGAGAAGCTGGATACAAAGAAATTTATGAATGCAGGTGAAAATGATGAAAACTCAGACCAGCATATTTACAATATCAAAGACGATAAAGGTTCAGATGGAGTTGTGCAGGCTGATTCAAAGAATAATCTGTTGAAACTGAATTTTGATGAAAATAGGAAAATTGAAATAGAGATAATGATAGTGGCAGTGATATTCATATACCAGTGAAACGTTCGTGTGCAAGAACTTGTATAGAATCTGATACAGACACAAGTCCTGGATATGATATATTCGATAAAAGCGTTTCACCAGAACGCAATATGTCTTTGAATGTTTCTGATCAACCAAAGATATGCCCAGAAATGAAAAGTAGACAATGTCTGTGAATCAGTATTGAAAAATGATGATATGATGACAATTGATTTGACAGATGTTTCAGATGGTCTAGAGGAAGATGCAATGTTGATAATGAATTAAAGAATAAAAGCTTTGATACAGGTAAACATGATACAGACAATGATACTGATATGTCACTAAATGATCATGCTCATTCAAGAAATCCTTTAGAATCTTCTTTAGATTCAAACATCAAAGATGAAGACATTGAAAAGGCAATAGATGCTAATATGTACACATGTACTGATGAAACAGAAACAGAAGTTGAATTTGTAGCAAATCTTGGATTAGGTGATAGACCGGATAAATATTTCAAATTCTTACCCCTCTCGAAGAATGACAAACAGAACATTTGTACAAAATTGAATATCAGATATATAGGTACAAGCTGTGATTCAAGGTTAGATAGAGATAGCTTTATCGGAATTCCTTTACATAGTAAACAAATTATTGGTGACGGCAATTGTTTCTTTCGTGCAATTTCATATGCAATTTCTGGAACTGAGCATAATCATGCAATTCTAAGAAATGCCACGGTAAAAACATTTATTGCAAACTAAGGACATGTTTAATAATACATTGAGGCAAGAGTATAGAACAGTCAGAGAAATATGTTTCGAAACGTAGAATAATGGAAGACGGAACGTGGGCTACAGATACTGAAATTAGTGCTTTAGCAATTTAATCGATACCGATATTTATTCATACAATGACCAAGTACCATGTTGGCAATTGTTCTCTGCAAAAGAACCTGGAAGAATAAATATTGTAACCTCTGATAAGGAATTTATATACTATACACAGGAAATATTCATTTTAATGCTGTTGAATCTGTTGAAATTGATGAAGTGGTGGATAAGTCTCCGATAAATCACGATGAGAGGAAAGGTACTGCAAATCTTTTTGACATGACATATGAACAGTGTGCAAGTAATCAGTCTGAATCAGTCGTTCACAACAACGTAACACCAAGGATGAAACCCCTGAAAGTAATCACAAAGACAAATGCGCAAGAGTCAATACACACATAACGCTTGTTGCCCAAGGGACATTCAATCAAGGTCATACAAGATTTGGTTACTCAAGTGGAAAGCAGTGTGTTCCCAATTCACTATCTGCACTGTTGTATAGCAAAGTAAAAAATGCCAATGATTGGAAAAGTACAGATCTAGACAGGATTTTGAACAACGGTGATGAATTATATCGTTACATACGACGATCCACTTCACTCGAAAACGAATACTTATTGATATCTGATCTATTGAATATTTGGATGCGTACAATGAATTGTTTAACATAAAATGTCGTGAACCAGTCACTGGATTGTTAGATGGAGATGAAATGATATTGGCCCAGTCTCTTTCGATGACATTGAAGCAAGCAATCGAACAAGAACTCTGTACTGATTCTGATGCATGTTTTGTGACATTTGCTGGAAGTACTTTGATTGTATTATCTGGTCAAGATGGTTTCTTTGTATTTGATTCACATTCCAGAAGCAGTCGAGGTTTTCAGATTGATAACGGACACAGTGTTGTACTTAGTACTCCAAGTTGGCAAGGTGTGTACAAGCATTGCATGAGGTTAGCAAAAACAAGGGGATGTCCCATGCACACTGAATATGAGGTAACTAGTGTATGTGCAAAAGCAACTTCCGGTAAGAATGAAACCTTGAAAGGCTATCCACAGTTACAGGATGTTTTTTGTAGTCAGATTCCATCGTCAAATAGTCACAGTGAAAGTCAGTTTGAAAGCTCTGGATGTTCCATACATTGTGAAAGCTTTGATGAAGTTCAATTGGAACTTGAATTGGATGAGAGTGTTTTCCCACAAAAAATGATTGATAGCCCAATCTATTTCTCTTTCCTGAAAAAGCAAATGAAACAATCATTCATGATTTACATTATAACGGTCAGCAATTAAAACTGAAGAGTGTGACAATTGGCTTAACCAAATTAAAAGAATCACAGCTAAATAATAGTTGTCTTTTGAAAGGAAATGACTCTATAAAAACAGAATATGAAAATAAACAAAAGGGAGACTCCAACAACTGTACTAAATGTGGAAATGACTCTGATAAATTGAATTTAGTGAACGAAGTTCAGAATTCCAACTTTATCTTAAGCAGGAAACGAAAATGGAGTAACTTCGAAAGCGATGCGAAAGTTAATGTTGACCTTGGCAAGGACATTCGAAAAACCAAATTGGTGAAAATGAATGAGAACGACAGCTTAAGAATTGACGCAAGCGATTGTGCTGATAGTAAAGACGACTTAATAATAATTGGAGAAGTTCATGTTAGAAATGTAGACCATGGAAAAAAAAAAGAGTAAAACCAGACAAAGTTCTAATCAAAAAAGGAAGCGCAATAGACAGCATATGAGAGAAAAACGAGCCTTGACCAAAGATGAAATCATTAAGAAAAAGGAAAAATGTCTCCACAATGCGCAAATGAGGAAAATTAAATCAAAGAATAAATTTCAAAATGATTTAACCTACAAAATGGAAAAAATAAATGAAGTAAAACAAAGACAAAAAGAGAATTACAACGCTGATTTATCACACAAAATAAAGCAAGGAGCTTATGTCAAACAAAGGCAAAAAGAAATGTATAAAGAGGATTCAAATTTCAGGAACAAACAGCTAAATATTATGAGAACCAAATCATTCTGATTTACATTATAAAAAGAAAATTGTGTATAGAAATAAACAGAAATATTTGATAAATGAAGATTCAAAGAAAATGTTAAAACAGCTATGAGGACAAAAATGAAAAATAAATATTCGAACGATGAACATTTCAAGGAAAAACAACGAGATACCATGAAAAAACGAATGAAGCAATCATATCGCAATGATCAACAATTCAAACGAATTCACAAAAGCAAAATAAGAAGTAAATACCAGCACGATGAACAATTCAAACGAATTCACAAAAGCAAAATAAGAAGTAAATACCAGCACGATGAACAATTCAAACGAATTCACAAAAGCAAAATAAGAAGTAAATACCAGCACGATGAACAATTCAAACGAATTCACAGAAGCAAAATAAGAAGTAAATACCAGCACGATGAACAATTCAAACGAATTCACAAAAGCAAAATAAGAAGTAAATACCAGCACGATGAACAATTCAAACGAATTCACAGAAGCAAAATAAGAAGTAAATATTCGAACGATCAACAATTCAAGGAAAAACAACGAGATACCATGAAAAAACGAATGAAGGAATTATATCAGAACGATGAACAATTCAAAGGAATGCACAAGAATAGAATTAGAAGTAAATATCGGAACAATGAAAATTTTAAGCAGATAAAAAAGGCAAATATGAAAATATTGTCCATAATTAGATATAAAGGCAAAGAATTTAAGGAAAAGAAATTTGATGAGCTTAAAAATGAAATATAAAAGAATTGAAAAATATAGGCAAAATGTAATAAAACAAAACCGAAAAAGGTCTGTACTTCGAACAGTAAAATTGTCCGAGTTTGATATTGTACATGAAGAATTTAGAAAGATAATTTCTCATGGCCCAGAATATGTGTGCTGTGTATGTTTAAAACTTCTCTTTGAGAACCAAGTAATGAAATGTAAAAAGAGTAATTATAAAATTCAGACATGCATAAGTGAAGAATATTTGCATGTTTGCAATTCAGAATGCCGGTCAAAATGTTTAATAGGCCAGTCAGCCAGATCGTCACTATGGATATGCTTCACCTGTCATAGAAAATTGCAAGCTGGGAAAGTACCTGCAGAAGCAAATATGAACAATTTACAACTACATGAAGTTCCAGAAGAACTTGCCAATCTGAACAATTTAGAACAGCATTTGATTGCATTGAATATCCCTTTCATGAAGTTGATGGCCTTGCCTAAAGGTGGTCAAAATGGAGTCCATGGCCCAGTCGTGTGCGTGCCTTCAAACACCTATGAAACAGTACATATGTTGCCAAGACCACAGACTGAAGATCAATTGATCCGTGTTAAACTCAAAAGAAAATTGTCGTACAAAGCTATTATGAGTACAAATTTGTAGATAAATCTAACTTGCTTAAGCTCTGCAGTATTTAAAAGCAAGTAACAAGTGGTATTTTGATGTTACAGTAAATGATAAATGGGAAAACTCACTTGAACGAAATGAAAAAATAATGAAAAGGAAGAAGCAGTGGAAATAGGTGGTAAAGCTCGTTTAGCAAATATTGGAAGGAAATGGAAGAACAAATTGATTTATTATTTTGTCCAAAGACAAAAATGCTAATGAAAACATGCAAGACAACAGTAAAGTAAACAAAATAGATGACAATGACACTGAAGACGATATGGAAGAACGATTATGCGGTATTCAGTTAGACTCGTGTCTCCAGCCAGTAGATATTGGACAGGAAATATTAGATCAGTATTTTGAAGACATAATATGTTTTGCTCCTTGTGAAGGAAGAAGCCCTGTATCAATTCTACAAGATGAAAGCAATGAGTGCCAAATGTTTCCCAGTATTATTTCCTAAAGGTCAACCAACATTCCTGATAGAAGAGATGAAAAAAATAACATTGAGGACGTTATCTGCATAACCGACTGATGCA